>NC_136068.1:392895812-393495812 GCF_964261635.1 Lissotriton helveticus | reverse complement strand
AGAATGGGGTACAGGTTGGTGGCCCAAGCTGAATTCAATTCAGGCTCCAGGGGGGTTGGTATCCTGATTAGAAGGGCACTCTCGTTGGTTGTTGACTCTATTATTGAGGATGACAGAGGCAGATAAGTTGGGGTGACGGGTCGTTGGGAGGGGCAGGTCCTTGCCCTAGTGTCGGTATATGTTCCACCGGGTATGCAGGCCGCTACTTTTGTTGACTTGGGAAAGGTTCTTGTTGATCTGCCGAGGGGGTTATTGGTATTGGGGGGAGATTTTAATGCGGTGGTTTCTGGAGTTCTAGATAGGCATCCCCAGCGTGACATGGGGAGTGCTCAGAGATGGTTGCCCGACTTCCTTGATGCTATGGGGTTGGTGGATTGCTGGCGACTGCTGCACCCGGATCAGAGGCAATACACATTTCATTCTGGGGCCCATGGTAGTCTTTCCCGCTTAGATTACTGTTTAGTGCCCGCGGCCCATGCATCTTATGTTGCTGAGATGGTTCATCTTGCTAGAGGCATCTCTGATCATTCCCCACTCTGGTTTCAGTTCTGTGTTGCGTTGGGTTCGGCGGGTAGGGCTGCCCCTATTAATCCATGGTATATACGTAACCCCAGATTACGTAAGGATCTTGTTAAGGCTCTAGAGCATTATTTCCTTGATAATGCGGGATCGGTGTCCTCTTCTGTTTCGCTCTGGGAAGCTTTCAAGACTGTTGTTAGGGGTCAAGCTCTGTCGTTGATAGCTGGGACGAAAAAAGAGAGGGACAAAGATGTTGTTGAAGCAGAGGCTGAGATAGGTTGCCTGGAGATGGACCTGGAGCGGGAGGTAACACGTGCCAGACTGCATGTTCTGACTCTTAAACAATTTGACTATAGATCTCTTGTCACCGATAATGCCAGGGCCCTTAGTAGGGAGCAGCAGGGCCGTTTGTATGACCTCGGAGATAAGGCAGGGAAACTCATTGCCTGGCTAGACAAAAAGGATAGGGCGGATCGAGTAGTCCCAGAGCTGGTGACAGCTGAGGGGGTTCGACTTACAGACACCCAGGATATTGTAGATAGCTTCGCGGCATATTTCCAAACTGTGTATACCTCGGTCTCGGATTGACCAGAGGAGGACTCCCAATCGTTACTTCGAGATATCCAGCTCCCATGTTTGTCAGCGGAGGATCGGGAATTTATGGATAGTGACCTTGCAGCCGATGAAATAGCCTTAGCAATACGATCCCTGAATTCTGGTAAGGCATTGGGTCCCAATGGGCTCCCAATTGAGTTGTATAAGCTAAGACCGGATAAGCTAGCTCCTCATCTTAAAGCTATGTTTGTGGAGGTCGGTGAGAAAGGGATACCGCCTTATGATCAGAGAGTGGCCTCGGTGGTGGTCATCCATAAAGAAGGGAAACCAAAAATTAGCTGTGCCTCTTATAGGCCCATCTCGTTATTGAATGCGGAACCCAAAATACTTGCCAAACTTCTCTCTAATAGGCTGATTAAAGTGATTAGTGGACTGGTACACCCGGATCAGTCGGGCTTTATTCCTCACGGGAACACAGCTCTAAATTTGCGTAGGTTGCATGGAGTGATAGCTAGGGTGCATACCCTACGGGAGCCGGCCATAATAGCCTCGCTGGACGCAACAATGGCCTTTGACACTGTAGAATGGCTGTATCTGTGGGCAGTGCTGGCTAAATTCGGATTTGGTCCGGGTTTCATTCATTGGATGCGTTTGTTATATACGGAACCGCTTGCCCAGGTAGTGGTAAACAATCGGGTTTCAGCGTCTTTTTGTCTTGGTCGGGGCACTAGACAGGTTTGTCCCCTCTCTCCCCTTCTTTTTTTGTTGGCACTGGAACCCTTGGCAGCCTGGATTCGCTGTGAACCTTCCATCCGTGGTATTCGGTGGTCCGCGGAATGGGAGGACCGAATCTCGTTATATGCGGATGACATTTTACTCTATTTGACCTGCCCTAGGAAATCCCTTATAGTTGTATGTGATGTTTTGGCCTCCTTTGGTAGAAATTCAGGATTGTTCATAAACTGGGAGAAATCTCTCTTGTTCGTTCTTAGTGGAGAAGCCCCGGTTCCTCCACGGAATTGTCCGATACAGATTAATACGGGAGGTTTTAAGTATTTGGGAATTTTCATTTCATTGGATCCAGCGGCTCGGTATAAGAGGAATCTTCTTCCTCCTCTGCAGAGACTCAGGAGTGACGCTGTTAGTTGGAAGATACTTCCCCTCTCGCTGTTGGGGCGCGCTGCCCTTTTTAAGATGATGTCCCTGCCTCGGTTTCTTTATGCTCTCCAAAATACCCTGGATGTGGTGCCGGCCAGTTATTTCCAAGAGGTGGAGGGGCTACAGCGTAGCCTATTATGGGTAAGCCCGGGCGTAGTGGGCGTAGTGGGGCTCCGCGGAGCTACGCGGAGTGGGCGAGAAGCTACGCCCACTCCCGCACTCCGCGTAGCCCCACTACGCACCTCCCTCCCGCTCTCCTCTACATACATTATTTAAGCAAAATACCCTTAATAAAGCAATTTTAAAGCATTTACCGTGTCCGGGGCTCGTCCGGGGCTCCCTCTTGGAATCGCGTCGTCATGGATACCAATGCGCGGGCGGCCGCGCATGCGCATTGGTATCTATGAAGGGACGCTATTCCAAGAGGGAGCCCCGGACGAGCCCCGGACACGGTAAGTGCTTTAAACTTGTTTTATTAAGGGTATTTTGCTTAAATAATGTATGTAGGGGAGGGCGGGAGGGAGGCGGGTGGCGGCCGACTCGGCTACGCACACGGAGTGGGCGTAGTGTTGCCGGCTACGCTGTCTACGCAAAATGCGTAGGAGGCAACACTACGCCTACTCCGTGGGCGTAGCCGATTCGGACGCCCAGCGTTAATTATGGGATGGTAGACCCCGTATTGCTTTAACTAAATTAACGCTCCCATGGTATGATGGGGGTGTGGCCCTCCCCGATATCAAACGGTATTACTGGGCTTCCCAGCTGGCTGCCATAAACCAGGGTACGTACGGGTCAGTGTCCGATCCCGGATGCATGATGGATAGATGGCTCCTCCCGGGAGGCAGTTATAATAGGGCATTGTACTCTAATCCGGCGAGGCTGAATTTGACAGAGCCGACTCAACACGCGGTGCGGGTCTGGCACGATGCCACAAGCTCAATGGGATGGAGAAACCGGTTGACATTAGCTACCCCACTGTTTGATTCGGAAAGTCTGGGCAGATTGTGGAATACAAGAGGTTTCGATAAATGGGATTTGATAGGGATCTCTACCATCGGTCACGTTTGGAACAAACGGAAGATTAAGACGTTTGAGGAACTGCAGGGCAAATTTGAGCTGAGTAGAACCGAATATTTCCGCTATGCACAGATCCGGCACGCATTGAAGGCGGCTCTGCCTTCGGGGGTAGAATTACCGGAGGCATCACCCCTCGAGGATAGGGTTTTAGATGGTCACCTGCCTGAGAAAACTATTTCCCTGATATACAGAAAATTAATTAATCATAGAAGGGACCTTCTCACAGATCTGAGGGATAAATGGACGCGAGATGGCTTAGAGCTGGACGATGAGGATTGGCAGTCGGCTGTGTCCTCACCACGGGAGGTCCCTATCCCGGCGCGATTGAGGCTTGTGCAATTGAAGATATTGTACAGGGTCTATGTCACTGGACCCCGCCTTGTCAGGATGGGACTGTCTGAAGCAGGTTTGTGTAGACGGGGTTGTGGTCTCGTGGGCACATTCCTCCATATCCTTTGGGAATGTCGATGTATCGCAGAGTACTGGGGTAGGATCCACAACACAATGCATGAGGTTTTGGGGGTAGCATTGGTGCCGGAGGCAAGGAGGTGCCTCCTTAACGTCTGGGAGCCCACTGATCTTACCCTGGTGCAAACGAAATGGACCACACTGGGCTGATAGCGAAGATAAATGTACCTCAGCTTTGGGGATCCGAGCGTACTCCTGCCCTTGAGAGATGGAAGGAAGACATGGATTGGTGTATGTTTCGTGAAAAGACTGTTTATGTAGCGAGAGGCCGACCTCGAAAGTGGGCATCAGTGTGGGGATCTTGGAACCAATACAGGGGGAGATCTGTGAGCCACCCAGAGATTCTGTGTTTGATATTTCCCCATCCCCGTGAATCTTTTGAGTTATATGTATCTTGTTCCCTATTTCCCCCCCCTCTTCCCTGACAAGTTGTAAATGTGGTGGGAAAGTGTTTCCTTTGTATTGTGATTTATTTGTGATGCCTTGCGTTAATAAAAAGAAATATAAAAAAAAAGATTAAAAGCACAAGCTGATAGTCTGAAAAAATAACTATCTATAGCAATAGGATATAGGTCGACATGTTTCAGCCTTATAAGTGGCACTAACCTGCCTTTCGTCAGGACCAAGAGGAGTTAACGCTACTACAAAAATACTACGAAATTACGTGAGAGAAAAATCAAAAGTATATTAGGAAACTATTGAAACATTACACCCTACCAGAACCTGTTTTTCACAGATGCACATTAGTTTTCGTTTTCACTGGAGGTGCAATTTCTTTCCTAAAACAACAAATATTAAGGTAATTAGTATTATGCTCTGGTGCACACTAATCATACCAATCTCTATCTCTTTTCAAATGCTGTCTTGGATAAATTCCCAACAGTAGTTAGCCCAGTCTGTGGCTAAAGGTGGTGCATTTCTAAGGACTATATACGTTATTTAATAAGTACTCACCCAGCTTTGTGTGGGAGTACGCCTCACCTCACCCGGCAACTGCTTTGTAGATGAGGCACCGCTCCGTATATGAATAAAAGAGTACACAGGGATGAAAACCTCATGTGCCCCTTTCTCATTTTACATACATTAAAAACCTTGATGTTGACACAAAAATGAACCGACCATAAGCCCACAGTTAAGGCCCAAAGTTGACAAAAAGGACTCAGTTATATACATGGAAAAATCCTATGCAGACCCCAATCAAGAGAGCCACTTTACTATGTCATAACATATACATGTGTATCCACCTCTTAACGCTCATATATATTGTATCAACAGGCACTGCCATCATTTAAGGAAAACACTGTAGTGCTAGGTCCTAAGTGGCTTTTACTATAGGCAGAGTGAACAGTACATACAAAGGGCAGCGGCGAATTAACCAAGAATACACAAACAAACATAGAGGCCCTCAATAGCTCACCTGTCTGTCGGTACCCATGGCAGGAACCAAGCCGAAGGGGAGGTAACCAGGCGGCAGGTAGAGTCTCCTTAAATAGGTCTGTTTATTGGATAATTAGAAACACGTGTGCCCCACGTCAAGAGGCTCAAGTGAGCAAATTGTGCGTTTGTGCATCAGCGCATGCGTGAGAAAATGAATGCTATTCATCGTCAGAGCCCTTCATGATGCAGAACGAGTGAGCGAAAAGCGCGTCTGTGTATCCGCGCATGTGCGAAAAAGTGCTACACTGCTCATCATCAGCAGTAGCGTGCATGACCCGATCCCAGACGCTCTGCGAGCCTGATGGGAGTTGTAGTATGTCAGATACCCGTGTACAGCAGAGAGAGAGAACGGTGTCATAACGATGAGGCAGTGTCCTGTGTCTGAAGAGCAGGATCAAGATAAAAGTGAAATCAGCCGATGTCAAAGACGTAGCCCATTGAATCCAACGGGGATGTAAAGCCTTAGAGTTTGGTGCATCCGCCTTAGTCACTGCTTCTAAAGCAGGAGAGGCGTGACCATAAGAATGCTTTTTCCCTGCACCAGAGAGCGTTCTTTCAGAATCGCCATTTGGACCGCTGTTAAAACTTTTTCATTATTGGAAAACCGCATTTCAGCGGATGTGTATAAATGTGATTTGTAAGCAATAGGTACTGTGTCACCCTCATTGAACATCAAGTAATTGAAACCCACCGTCCTCGGTACTATACATATTACCAGGTTTGTAGTATTATCATGAGTCAACAACTAGTTAGTAGCAAGCAAATCTCATTGCAAAGATTGCAGAATTTAGGTATGTTCCGGAAGCCAGCTGGCCAAAGAAAATGTAGGTTGTATCAACGCATATAGCGGTTTGATACGCTGGGCATAATCGTGAATGTATGTCCACCCGAAATTCCAAAATCTTAGAAGAGACTGTGCTTTTTCAGTGTAGACGGAGGTCGCAATTGTCCACATTGCTCCAGAAAGTGAGGGGCTAACCCCCTACCTTCATTGTTGAGCTCGTATCTCAAAAAGAGCACCGCAAAATGTGCAATGTGTGATTTTGCGAAATTGAATTTGTATCCATAGTCGACAAACGACAAAATAATGCGGTCAACTCGAACAAGATGTGGCATCAGTTCATCGTCCATCAAATAAATGTCAGCAACGTACGAGAATGCATCAGGGTCTATGCTATGTAGCAAAGACACAACACGTGCAGCAAAAGTCCCGGGGCTAGTCTTATACCCCATAGGCAAGCGTGTACATTTTTTGTGATTCCCAACACGATGAATGCTGTCAAGTCACTTCTCTCACTAGCCAAGTTGTGACTATAGAAATCATTGGATATATCCAGAGCACTGGTAGGAGGCAAGATGGCGTCTGAGTAACAACTCACCCGCGATTCTCCATCAGACGGACCCCTAAGAATGGCATTCCTATCCCCCTTACACCCTTGAAATAACAATTAAATGCACATGGAAAGTCTCACAAATGAAGCAGCCCCTTTATTTATAAATCTACCTTACCTTCATCGATCGTCGCGATCTACCTGAGCAAATGGAAACCAGTCAAGAGCGGAAGCAAACTCTCCTGCCAGCTAGCTCCGATGAAGGCTCCTCAGATCTGGTATCCCTGTTACTTCCAGCCCTGCAGTGAGATTCGCCGGCAGTGCTGTCACGTAGGAGGACACTATCAGGGATCTACACTTTCCTGCCGGCCTCGAAGCAAGCTCCCCTGGTGCGTCAGCTACATGGGCGGCGCGCCGGCTTTCCCGCAGGCCGCTATGTTTGCAGGATATATTGTTGCGGCAAGAGACTTTCTATCACACAATAAGGATGGCTGGTCGGGGGGCAAAATCTTCGAAATGCATAACCTTACAGTTTCCTAATCCTGCAATGTCCACAGCGCCACAACCCACCTCTGTGACAGCGACTGCCGAAAATTGTCAAAAACGGCTTGACATACGCAGGGCCAAGAACAAGTGGGGGTGGGGAGAGAGGCGAGAAAGGAGAGAAAGGAGAGAAAAATGAAAGCGCAGGCAAAACGGACAAATCAGAAATCTCTAATAAAGCACAGATGAAAGCTCTCAGGGACCCTGGCAACAGCCAACCGTTAATTCCCAGCAGCTTTGGTCCAAGCAAGGAAATGGAACACAAGGCTCAGGAGGTAGCTCAGGAGGAGGTAAAAAAAGGGAGATTGACATTGAATAATCAACCTGATGCTGATGATCTAGTAGCTCCCTCCATTTTAACGCGGGAGTACAAAGTACGCACTGATCTTCAATCTACCCCAATTTCCAGCCTGGAAGCTGATCACTAGGATAACTCACAGCCTGACCCCCCCCCCCCTGGTGACCTACAAAAGCATAAAGACAACATAGGGGAGAAAAGCAGAAGCTACTAGCAGCAACCCTTTTTTCGTCATTAAGGCCTCTGGTGAAGGAACACCAAGAGCAACTGGTAAATCCCTCTGTCCCTTACTGAAGACGCCTGACAATTTGGAGAAGTTCTACTCCATAACTGACGTCTCAGAAATGTTGGATCTGAGCATATCTGCCTCTAGTGAGGAAGACAGGCATAAATGGAATAGCAGCTCAATCTCAGATCTACCCACAAAAAGTCATGGGCAGAAAAAACTCCAAAGGAAAAAGGGGCATCGGAGAAAAAGATGTGTGAGCCCTGACAGAGGAAGCACTGGGAACCTCAGATGGGATTACTTGGCCTCACAACTCTCAAATATGTCAGAATTAACAGGTGCCTCAGGAGGCAATCAAACAATTACTGGCAACACTGCAGAAGGAGAGCATGGGGCCAAGAACAAATCCTCATTGGCAATAGTGTTGCAGTCAATGTAGAGCTTCCAGGAGGAGGTCAAAGTAGATAACCGCAGATCACGTCTAGCTGCCAAAAAATTGCAAGGGGCTGTTCGGAAGGTGGGCAGAACCTGTGCTGAAATCGCGGATCGAATGACCTCCGTAGAGGTACGAACAGAAAATCTGGAGAAGGACCTAGTCACTCCGAAGGCACAAGGAGACGAACATGAGGGCATAGTCAAGGATTTAATATGGAAAATAGAGGAACAGGAGAATAGGAAACGGCGCAAAAACCTCTGCATTCTAGGCATTCCGGAAGGAGCGAAAGGGAACGATCCCAGGAACTTCATGATCACGCTCCTCAAGGGTGCCTTCCCGGAACTCCATAACTGGAACTGGGACAAAGAGATCCAGTGGGCACACAGATTTCCTTTAACACCTTTAAAACGTCCTGCATCTTCTCCTCAGCATCCTCGTACTATGCTCCTATACTTCAGTAACTTTCTCCAGCGACAAGCACTTTATGATTTTGCCAGACCAACAACCAAGAGGGAATTTAACGGAATCACTTTCTTCACAAGGCCGGACTTTGCTCATGCCACAGTTGAAAGTAGATGGAGGTTGAAACAGCTTTTTACCCCCTTTCAACAACTTGGGGCCGATGTGTATTTACAGAATCCTGCTCGCTTAAAGATTGTATACAAGGGAACTATGCGCAGATAAGGCCCAGCATATCTACAAGAGATTACTGATCGAAATGGGGGCAAATGGCAGTGGTCAAGGATCTAAAAAATGTATGACTTATGCTACTACGAAGTCTCATAATGCTAATAACATATATACTCTTATCTTCTTTCTTTTGCTTTTCTCTCTCTTTCACTCTCCTTTCATTTCCTTTAAGGCATATGCCAGCATTAGAGCCTCTTAGTAGGTCGAATTGGCCAATTCCGGATTTTATTAATGACTGGCAAAAAAAATCTCGAGCTAGAATTTGTAGAATATCTTTATTGATGCTTGGTTTTGTTTATTGTTTCTTGTAACATGTGTGCTTTACTATATTCACCAAGGGTGTCACAAAACGTGGGGGGGAAGACTGGCAGGAGACGCGGGGCTTCGTATAGCTACATACTGCTCGATACTTCCCTCCTGAGGCGGAAAGCCGGGAGGTGAAGAGAACTTTTTAAAATTTGTAAATTGCGGAATTTTGTTTCATTATATCTTTGCTTTATTTTAAAATTTGCACATTACCCTACTCACTGCATTCGCCGGAGAGCTGGTGTATTTATATTATTGCTGGTGCCCCCGCAGCCGTTTTAGGTGCTGCTACGGGGTTCTGACATTACAATAGCCGCCATCTTGGGGGAATTGGAAGGGTAGCGGTTCAGCAGCCTGTTCCCTCCCGCCTTCTGACGAGCATAAAAGGGCATCACTTTATCGCGCCGCATACTGCTCGATACTTCCCTCCTGAGGCGGAAAGCCGGGAGGTGAAGAGAACTTTTTAAAATTTGTAAATTGCGGAATTTTGTTTCATTATATCTTTGCTTTATTTTAAAATTTGCACATTACCCTACTCACTGCATTAGTCAGAGAGCTGGTGTATTTATATTATTGTTGGCCCCCCCGCAGACGATTTAGGTGCTGCTACGGCGTTCTGACATTACAATAGCCGCCATCTTGGGGGGAGTGGAAGGGTAGCGGTTCAGCAGCCTGTTCCCTCCCGCCTTCTGACACGCTTAAAAGGGCATCACTTTATCGCGCCGCATACTGCTCGATACTTCCCTCCTGAGGCGGATAGCCGGGAGGTGAAGAGAACTTTTAAAAATGTGTAAATTGCGGAATTTTGTTTCATTATATCTTTGCTTTATTTTAAAATTTGCACATTACCCTACTCACTGCATTCGCCGGATAGCTGGTGTATTTATATTATTGCTGGCCCCCCCCGCAGCCGATTTAGGTGCTGCTACGGGGTTCTGACATTACAATAGCCGCCATCTTGGGGGAATTGGAAGGGTAGCGGTTCAGCAGCCTGTTCCCTCCCACCCTCTTCCGCTTCAAATGGGCGCCTCCCTCCGGCCGCGCAGCGGGCGCGCCGGCGGTGCGCCAAAGGCAAGCCCGTATGCGCCCGTCCGCGACCTTTCCGCGGCCGGAGCCACAGATTCTGCCAGTTTCGGCACTTCGGACACCATTTCATATAGTAGACAGAGACTGTTCTTCCTTAGGTCTAAGGAGTGTGCCTATTTGCACTCCATTCCATCGGATCTTTCTATCAAGTCTTACCCTTGCAAAGCCTGTGGCCCCAAACTAGAGGGAGGTAGTCCAGCGCGTCAATGCCCAGTATTAATGTTCCCTGCCTTGTCCCATACTAACCAACAGGTCTTAACTCTTAAGGCGGGACTCATTAACTGTCGCTCTCTTGTGAAACATTCTTTAGATATTTTCCAGACTCTCATTGATAACAAATGGGATCTACTCTTCTTAACGGAAACCTGTTTGGGAGATGAGACCAATCCCGCATTGTGCCTAGTCATTCCAACAGGTTATAACATTCTGTGTGTCAATCGGCAAAGTAATTACAAGGGAGGAGGAGTTGCTATCATTTATAGATCGCACTGGACGATCTCATCCTTCCCCTATGATCAAATTGAATCCATCGAAGCTCTGCCCTTCTCTATAAAACTTACTCCAAACATTACGTGTTCGGGCCTGTTGGTATACCGACCCCCAAAATCCAGCATATCCTATTTATCTTCCCTTCTGGACTTCGTGCTCCAGGCCAGCTCCCGTTACGCAAAGTTCACCTTGCTTGGAGATTTTAATCTCCATGTGGAGGACATGTCTGATACAGCAAGTAATAAATTTATATCAACCTTGACTGATTGTGGACTAAATCAGCTGATCACCTCTCCTACTCATAAGGCGGGTCACACACTGGACCTTATTTGTTCCAATCTTACGGACATCACAATCAGTGAGCCCAGCCCGGTGATCTGGTCCGATCACTCTTTCATTCCCTTTTCCATCCTCTTGTACCAACAGGACAGACCAAGGGTACTGGCCATGGAGGTTGGCAGAAACTGGAGCAAGATCTCCCTGGACAGTGTGGTAAACCATCTCCCCTCTTCTGCCCCTCCAGGAGCTTTAGATCTGGATTCACGCCTGGCCAATTTTAACAACTGGGTATCTACGGCTATTAATTCCATTGCCCCCCTTCGGCCTATAAAAACTTACCGATCAGCTCCCGCCACACCTTGGTATTCTGATGATCTTCGCAAATGTAAATCTGCCTGTAAACTTTTGGAACGCAGCTGGAGACATTCTTACTCCACGGATAGTAAATCTAAATACAGAGCTGCCCTCAAAGATTATCGGAAAAAGATTATAAACCACAAACGTTGTTACCTTGCGGAGAAGATTTATATGGCCCAAGGCTCCGCTAGGGAGATTTTTAACACGGTCAAAACTTTCACTGACCCTCAGGCCCTTAATCGCCAATCCCCAGTGTCGCAATCTCTCTGCACTCGACTCTCCGATTACTTTGAGGATAAAATAGCATCTATATATGATTCTTTCCCCATTGTTGATAGCCACGCAAATGGGGAAAAAGCACTTGTCCAACAAGCCCTAGCTCCAGTCTTCTCAGAATTTGAGGAGATCTCTGAAGACCGTTCTCTTTTAGAGCTCCTTAAGTGCAAGTCAGGATCTTCTTGTGACCCCTGGCCGGCCAAGCAATATAAAGCTCTTGCACCACTCCTTAATCCCATTCTTAATAGCATCTGGAATGATTCCCTCAGTACGGGCGTATACCCGGAATCTTGGCTACACGCCCGACTGGTTCCCATTTTGAAAAAGGCAAGCGCCGACCCTGACAACCCGGCTCATTACAGGCCCATTTCCTTACTTCCTGCCCCGGCCAAGATCCTTGAAAAACTGGCGCATCAGCAACTTGCCGGATTTATAGAAACTCACGGACTGTTCCATGACTCCCAACATGGATTTCGATCCGGTTACAGCACCGAATCGGCCCTGATAGATATGGCCGATTCTGTACGTTGGACACTGGACAGGGGTTCAAGGGCGGTGTTGGTGCTGCTGGATCTTTCCGCAGCATTCGACACCGTCTCTCACCCTGTCCTGTTGGACCGTCTTCGTTCAATAGGCATCCAGTGTAGGGCTCTTAACTGGATTTCTTCCTTTTTGTACAATCGTACACAAGCAGTGTTTACGCCACCTTACACCTCCACAAGCCGTCCGCTCAAATGGGGTGTTCCCCAAGGATCTTCATTGAGTCCTCTTCTTTTCAATGTTTATTTTTCCCCCCTGGCCGAGTTAATTTCCCAGACAGGAATAAAGGTGACTTCTTATGCTGACGACATACAGCTTTTGTTTTCATACGATGATCCCACCCTGACCACTTTTGACCCTTTGAAAGACTGTCTCTGTGACATAGCTCGCTGGATGGATAACAACTTCCTGAGATTGAACGCAGGAAAAACCGAGGTTCTCTTTTTCCATCAACCTTACCCTTTGGACTCGAGCCGCTGGGGGCCAGTTGATCTGAGCTTGGCCCCTCTACCCAAGGAATCAGTAAGAAACCTTGGGGTCAGATGGGACACCAGTCTCTCTTTCCACAGCCAAGTTCATGCAGTTTCCGCCGCCTGCTTTTCTAAAATCAGGATGATTAAAAAACTCATCAATTATCCTCCCAGCAATACCAGGAAAACAATTGTCCAGGCATTAATCACTTCACACCTGGACTATGCCAACGGTCTCTATCTCGGACTTGCTTCTGGTCTGTGTAACAGACTACAAATAGTTCAAAATGCCGCGGTCCGGCTAGTCTGTGGCATCTCCCTCCGAGAGCATATATCGCTTCATCGGCAGAGACTGCATTGGCTGCCAGTCCATAAAAGGTCAGAGTTCAAAGCTTTGACTCTGGCTCATCGGGCAATAAAAGGACACAGATCTGCTTATCTCTCATCCTGTCCCCGTCCCTATAGCAATGCCAGATCCCTTCGATCCAATTCTAAATTTCTGCTGACCACCCCCAGATTTAAAAAAGCTTGTTCTGGGGGAAGAACTTTTCAAGTGTGCGCTTCCTCTCATTGGAACAAACTTCCCATCTTCCTCCGTCAGATCCAGGAGGAATTACCATTCCGCAAAGCGCTGAAAGCATTTTTCTTCTGCTAAAGGAACAAGACCTAGTATTCTGAGCACGAGCGCGGGACACCCCGTTGGGGTAGCTGCGCGCTATATAAAACACACGAATACAATTACAAATACAAATATAATAAATATCTGTGGTCTCAATGACCTCAAAAAAGACATAAAACGGCAATTGGACTGCAGCTATTAAAGGCTGATGTGATTTGCATGCAAGAGATGCATATTGAAACGCACAGAAACACTTATTAGGAACGCTCGGGGAAACATTGGTGGGGGGCACGAATCAGAAATCTCGGACACGTGGTGTTACAATTTTCCTTTACAATTCAGCCGTACATTAGTGGACCAGTTCAGGAGGTGGGTAATCACTGAATGCCATAGGAGTAATGGAGCTCCAATCACAACAGGTACCATTTATGGTAGCACCTTAGACGATTCAACAGTGTTTCATCATATTAATAATGAATTAGCTGGCTGGCCACTCCCAATAATAATCTGAGGGACTTCAACATTAATTTGCCTGCCAACAAGAATATAAATGTAGAATCAGTTTGGGTATATAGTGGCTGCAAACCAAAAGTGTTCCGGGCACTAAGGACACTCCATCTGGAACATGCGGTAATCGATCTCTGGACCTGGCAGAATCCTACAGACCCCGGGTTTACTTACTTTTCGCACCCACACAACAAACGTGCAAGAATAGACCTTTTTTTTTGTGTCTCACACTCTACTGTAAGACTGCTCAATTGAGAAAAAACCCCGGATATTGGCTGATCATAACCCTCTAATCGTAGAGATCAAGGGGAGAGGGTCTAAGGGGGGAAGTCATTTTACATGGAGCTTTGAAAGTGTCCTTCTTGTTATTGAAGAATACTGTGATTTTATGCAGGAGTGGATACCTCAATTTCTTAAGGAGAATATAGGGAGCACAGGAGTCAAAGTGGTTTGGGATTCACTTAAAGCAGGCATACGGGGGAAGCACTCAGATCTTCACTATTCCTGAATTTAAAAAAAGCGCTCTGCGATAAATGACTCTCAAGGCAGATTAGCTGCTGCAGAAGAAGAATTTATCACAGCATTGCAAACTGGGGGTGCTCATTCTGAAGCGCAAGCAAAAGTCATAGTTGCTAAGGCAGCATCAATGGAGATAATAGCTAAAGGGACTGCAGACAAACTTGCCGCTTGGCGAGAGGAAGCGTATGAGTGTAGCGAGCAAGTGAGTCATCACCTTGCTATTAGAGCCAGACAGAAAGCAACTCAGAATATAATTGTAAAAATTAAAGACCCTGAGAAGGGGATGATCTCAGACCCAGCAGGAATTTGAAAAGTATTCTACTCATACTACCAAAAGCTTTAATGTGAGGACATGTCAGGTAATATGTATCAAAAGGAGAGGGGGGACCAAGGAGCTTATAAGGTCCAGTGTCCGTGCTCCGAAAATCAATGTTCCTTTCGGCAGAAGCGTGGTCTTGGGTAGATTGCAAGAAGGCAGCACCCGCACTCATTTCCCGGTTACTTGCGGGCGCCCATAATTCTGACCACGTAGGATTACTACACGCAGTGCTTGGCTTCATTCAGGAGTGGCTTCCACCTATTAGCTGTGACCATGATAAGGGTACACAGGTTCTACTCCACCCTGATTGAGATAAGAGGGTAATTTTTATACTCACTAAATCACGTGCACTTTACATATTCTTTATGGTCCTGACGAAGTGCTAACGACCTATGGGCAACGGAAGCGCGAAACATGTTGACCTTGACAATTGACACCCAGGCATAATAGGCCTCTTGGGTCAATAACTTTTAGCAGTATTGACTGCCAAGGGTATACTTTTAAACATATCGCTGCATGTTTACCCTTGTTTTAATTTCAATCTATCACACTGGCACGATTTTTCTTTACCCTCCTCTTGACTCATTACCCGCACACCCACATGCATCATCCGGCATTCCTCTAAAAGATCTCCGATAAAGTGACCCTTCGGGGGACCCGTAGGGAATTGCAGCGCCGGCCCTACGAGGAGCAAACTCAAGAAACACTTCAGTGG
Source organism: Lissotriton helveticus (assembly GCF_964261635.1). Classification (NCBI taxonomy): domain Eukaryota; kingdom Metazoa; phylum Chordata; class Amphibia; order Caudata; family Salamandridae; genus Lissotriton; species Lissotriton helveticus. The sequence continues at coordinate 393,480,592 of NC_136068.1, read as the reverse complement.
GGTTTTTAGAAATTCAGATCTCTCAGGCGCACTACCTCGGTTATACGTTACAGAATGTAAACTGACAGGTTGCAATGTAGTGCGTGAAGAGCAGGCGGAAAAACACCCTTAACCGTCTAAAAAGTCAAGGGACTAAACAAATATATACAATTGTGCTCTCGCTACTACAAAAAAGTATCACAAACAGTACATTGACTGATGAGTATTTAAGGAGACAGAAGCAGATTCTTTGGTGTGTTCTTGATACAGCAAGAAGATGGTTTATTCTCTCCAGACTCAAGAAATGTTATGCAAAGCCGACACGTGTTTCGTCGTGTACAGTTGAGTCAACACGACTCTTCAGGGCTGATGATACAAGAATAACATATACAGAATCAGTAATGCATCTTGCCGTTGTTACATACTGCAAATGGTGACAAGGTGCAACCAACATGCAGTAGTGCCGTGCGTCTGGGTTCGCACGTAATGGTATTGTGTAGTGGTGACGCCAAAAAATTGGGAAATGTGTCACTCCAAGGCTGTGAGTGGTTGCCCTTGGGTGGTGGTGCACAGACGTGAGGTCTTGTGACATAACGCTTCGGTGTGTGGTCATGTTTAACACATACACGGTGATCTCGCACTCCGAGGGTTCATGCAGTAGTGAGTCAATTGAAAATCAAAATTGGTGAGCTATTGTGTGGGGGTGTAGGTGAGGGACTATAACGGTAGCTTGACGTGGTTTGCCGACGGTGTTTATCCGTGATGTTTATGGGCAAGCAAGATGTTCTGTTACTGCGCACATTAAAAAATGTGTGATTAGATAAGACATGCTACTCTCTCTCGACATTATGGATTGTTTACCTTGGAGATTGGTATGTTCGTGGTACTTGGCATTAGGTCTGGGCTAATATCCATGTATTGGACGTTACTTGTCGGAGAGAGACTAAAGGAAAAAGTATATACAAAAGGGATCATTAGGAAAGGCATTCTAAAGGGGGGAAGGCACCTATTCTGTAAAATAGATGGCGGACAAAAAAGCGGTATTCTTACCACAATTCAAATGTGACTACACAGAAACGGTCTGTCCCTTTAGGATAGTCACATAGAAAGTACTTATGAAATGGCAATCTGCCGTTTAGAATGTCAGAAATCTTCGTGTTTGTCCACTCTGTATGAAAGGGGATCGCAGAAAGAAAAATGAGGGAAGAAAAATCAAGTTTGTTCTAACAACTAAATGCGCGAAATAGCGCAATGTTACAAAAAGACATATTACTTCTTTTGAAGAAATGGGTCTATAGAGCACTACGTTAAGGAAGTACCTGACTCCTGGTGTGTCAGGTTCTAACAACTAAATGCGCGTAATAGCGCAATGTTACAAAAAGACATATTATTTCTTTGGAAGAAATGGGTCTATAGAGGACTAAGTTAAGGAAGTACCTGACTCCTGGTGTATCAGGAGGTAGCCGGGAGGGGATCTGTCTTATATTGGGCTTGCTAGAGACGGGTGCGTCTCTAAAGAGGCGGTGCGCTGAAAAACGGGAAACAAGAGCGCGTGTTAGTTCTTAGAAAGCCCAGTACTGTGGGCTTTAGAACATGCAGTGGTGACAGCGAGAGTTCGTTACCGCTTACCTAAGTTTTGGTATCCCTCCTCCTATGGTTCCCGGTCGCCGTCTCTCTGTACGGACACGTGACCAGATGGGAGGGGTTACTTTATAGAAAAGGGTAGACATCAAAGATGTCCACGTAGACAGTGGTGTGGAAAAACGGGTTCGCCATCTTTAAGTGGCAAAAGTGCATCACAAAATATGTACTCAGTTCTATGCAGAAGTCGTCTCAGTTAGGACGAAAAAGAAAGTCGTTTCATAAAGGAACTCGTAATGTCTCAGCCTGCCTAAAATAGGGGGGCTTTTTTTGTAGTTTGAGAGTAAAAAAGTAAAAAAGGGGTCACAGGTGTAGACCGTTAAGAACGTGAATGTAACACATTACCGGGTGTCTGAGGGTGGAAAATCCATGTCGTTCACGGCTGGAAAATTCCAAGGAACATTATATTGGATGAGAAAAAGAGTTCCTCTCATCACGGATGAAGAGGTGAGAATGGAGCCATACAATGCTACATGGTTTAGAACAGGAGGCGCGTAATGGTGGTTAGTGTGCACATAAGTACTAGGATCACAAGACCCAAACGAGGTAAAGATCGTGAATTCAGTGATCTAAGTAATTGGGTTGATGCATGCTCAGTGGCCAGATGTGCCGTGCTGTAAGCTGACAGAAAGTTGTGATGGCCTCTAGAGTGAAAGTGCCCACCCGCACCTCTCGTTAGTGAGCGTGTCATTTTTATCAATGGATTCAAAATACATTACAATTAGTTTCTTGAACAGTATGATCATTTAACAATATTAGACCTGGGTATTGGTCAGAAGTATTACATAGTACAGCCGCTCATGAGATCATGCATCAACACAGTACAAGTAGTAGTTATCTTCATTAGCTTCATAGTGCATTGTAAGTATATCTGGAAATGTCTGTATTTGACACTGTGAGTTCCTCGCAGATCAAACATTAGAGGTTCAGTAAGTCTTTGTAGAAGAAGGGTCCCCCGGACGGCTGCCTAGTCGCCCAAGAAGAATTGAAGCTCAGGGTCGTAGTTGAGCCCCTGTTCCACGCATTGTAAACGCATGATCCAAGTCGCCTCCCTACGTCTGAGCTTCAGTTCGCGGTTGCCCCCTCTGATGTCGAGGGGAATCACATCTATGCCGAAAACACGTACTTTGATATCATCTCCCAATGGTTGACATTCTGCTACGTGTAAAGCCACAGGGTATTTGGGGTCTCTCCTCTGTATTGCTCTTATATGTTCAGAAATTCTTTCCTTAAATGTCCTGATGGTGCTGCCTACATAGATCTTTCCACACTGGCATTCTATTATGTATACTACAAATTTAGTCAGACACGTGATGTTGTGTTTAATTTTGTAGATAACTCCATCAGGGCCTTTAAAAGTCTTAGTACCATATTTACCCCAAATGCACATGGAGCAAAACCCACATTTGTGGAAACCAAGACCTCGTGTGGATAACCAGTCCCGAACAGATGTGTTGTGGGGGACTGTAGGGCTTAGTTTATTTCTCAGGGTGAAGCCCTTTCTGTATGTGATGGATGGTCTGCTCGGAAGAAACTCTTTAAGAACAGGATCATCCGTTAAGATTTTCCAGTGTTTGTTGAAGCTCTTTTTTTTTTTTTCAAAACCGTGTTTATTAAGAGTTCAATCAAGAGTCAGGACAGCCCTCCACAGTCAGGAGGAGACTGTCAACAACACAGACAGAGAAAGGCATGGTAATGAACTCAGAGTTTTATGGAAACAAAAGGGGCACGCCCCTAAACCCCCCCAGCCCACCCATTCCCAACAGCATCCCCCAACTCCCCTTCCGACTACCCACCCCTTATCCCACCCTAACCCAGTGCACGTGATTGCTAGTCAGCAACAGGAGACGGAAGCAATGTCAGAGTTGGCTAGTAGCCTAGGGCCCGGGGTCCGCATCAAGGGCCAGCACATCATCAATGTCAGCTGGGGGATCGAGGTCCAGATCCCTGTAGTCCGCCCACCGCTTCCAGATCTTATAGTGTTTCCGGGGGCACCCCCTGGCCTCAAACACGGGTAATTCTAAACCCATCAGGTAGTCCAACCCTGCCTTCCACGCACTCAGGGGGGGGGCACGTTCGCACTTCCATGCTTGGGCCAGGTCACGCTTAGCCACCACGAGCCCCAACAGCAGTAGGTGGCGCTTGTAAATGTTACCCCCAACATTTTCCAGAATATGAAGGAGACCCAGCCTAGGGGTACGGGGAACATCCCACCCCAGCACTTCCGACAGGCAGTCCCACACACCCGCCCAGAATCGGGTCAGCCTCTCACAGGACCACACGGTATGGAAAAGTGTCCCCCTCTCAGCACCACACCTCAGACATTCAGGGGTAGCTATGAGGCCCGCACGCCACAGCCGCTCCCTAGTATAATAGGCCCTATGGAGGTATTTAAATTGAATGAACCGAAGACGGACGGCTATAGCTGCACACCGAGGAGATTCGAGGGCCTCCCGCCAATCGTCCTCATCCAGGGGGCCAACATCACTCTCCCAGGAGGCCTTCAAGGTCGAAAGGGAGGGGGAGCAGCTGACGACCAGGGAGCGGTATATCTGAGAGACTTTCTTGTCGCCCAGGTCGCCCATAAACAATTTAGCCTCAATGGGACTAAAGTCGGGGAGCTGTTCCAACCCCACTAGGCTGGGGCCAAGGGCATGCCGGAACTGAAGATAGCGAAAGAATTGGGACCTGGACAAATTATACTCGGAGCTAAGGTCCTGAAAGGACTTAAGCGTGGTTCCGTTGAGGACATTACCGAGGGACGAAATCCCGATCGCGTCCCAGCCGCCGAACCCGGACAAGGAGGCCAGCTCTGGTAGTAGACCGTTATGCCACAGTGGCGTCTCGGCCGTCAGCCTGCCCCACCACCCCATGCGGCGCAGAGCCTGCCGCCAGATCGCGAAGACCACCTGAGTGACCCTTGGCAAGGCCCTCCTCCGCCTGGCCGAGTACAGCAGAGTGTGGAGAGTGGCACCGCCCATCAAGGAGTGTTCCAGTGCATAGGCCGGATCGCTACGATCCCCATACCACCACTCGTTGAGCACTAGAAGATGGGAGGCCTGGTAATACGATAGCAGATCAGCGGACGCCAAGCCGCCACAGTAGGTAGAGAGGAAGCAGGTACGCAGTGCCACCCTAGAGGCACCCCCGGCCCACAGAAATCTGCCCAGCACCGAGTTGACACCACGGAACCACTGCGGGTCTATTTTATACGGGTGATTCTGTAGTTGGTAGAGGAGCCGAGGCAGGGCCACCATTTTGAAAATAGCCGACCGGCCATAGATATTGAGGGGCATACGCGTCCAGGTCTTAACATCAACCTGGACCCTGTCCCACACCGGCTGGATGTTACGATCCCACGCCACAGCAGGCGAGGCCGAGAGGTGTACGCCCAGGTACTTCATGCCGTCGACCGCCACCTGAAGAGACGCAGCCCACTGGCAACTCACCGAGGCACCCCCCAGAATCCACAGGGTAGACTTGCGAGGGTTAAGAAAGAGCCCCGACGCCTGGCCGAACTCCCGCATTATGTCAAGAACACGGGGTCCTGTATGGTGTAAATCGGTCATGAAAAAGAGCACGTCGTCCGCATATAGAGCAATGCGGTCCGAGTGGCCCGACCCCCACACAAAGCCCCGGTAAAGCGCGTCCTGGCGCACTCGGGCGGCCATGGGTTCCATGGCCAGCGCGAAGAGGTACGGGGAGAGGGGGCACCCCTGACGAGTGCCCCTGGCCACGGGGAATCGCGCGGAAATTGCCCCAGAGACGCGCACAGAAGCGGTGATATCGGTATAGAGTAGCTTTACATAGGAGACGAAAACCGGACCCAGGTTCAGAAGTGGCAGGAGGGTAAGGAGGTAGGCCCAGCTGACCGAGTCAAAGGCACTATCTATGTCAGCCAACAACAGCGCCGCCTGGTCCCCAGTCGTCCCAATCGCGTCAATCGCCGCCTGCGCCCGCCGAATGTTGTGTCGCGTCGCCCGGTGCGGCATGAATCCCGCCTGATCTGGGTGGACAAGGGCCGATATGTGGGGAAGCAGGCGATTCGCAAGCGCCTTGGCCAGGAGTTTGGCTTCAAAATTAATAAGGGAGATGGGTCGGTAGGACTCGCGGCGCTCGGGGGGTCTGCCCGGCTTTTGAAACACCACAATCTCGGCGTGGCGCCAGTCCGGGGGGAGGCTACCCCGCTCCCGAGCCAGTTCCAGAGCCCGCCTGTAATGCGGCCCAAGCTGCAGGTGGAATTTCCGGTAAAATTCACTGGGGAACCCACTAGGCCCAGGTGCTTTACCCGCATTGAGTTGACCCAGCGCGTCACCCAATTCCTCAGCTGTCAGGGGGAGATCCAGGGCATCGCGGACCTCGTCAGGTACCGCCTGCGGGCGAACCGCCGCGAGGTAAGCCTCAATGCCATCGGGGGAGAGGCTCTCACGAGGGGCATACTGACGCTCGTAGTAGCGCGCGAAGCTCGCAGCAAGGATCGAGGGGTCTGTTATTGCCACCCCCGCGCCGTCGACCAGCCCCGGTAAAGTGATCGGCTGAAAAGTCTGCTGACACAACCGGTGGAGCATTGTGCAGGACTTGTCGCCCCACTGGTACACCCTACTACGCGTAGCCAGCCACGCTTGGCGGGCCTCGTCCAACAAGACCGAGGAGTAAGACCGTTGTGCTTGTAACAGCAGCCGCAACGTCATATCATCGGCCGCCTCCCTGTGTCGTGCCTCACGCCTTTCCACACTCTCCGCCGCAGTGGCGATACTTTCCTGTCGGGTCCGGCGGGCAGATGCGCACCAGGCAATATCGACAGCCCTCATGGCGGGTTTCATGGCTTCCCACACTGTCACTGCATCAACTTCCTCCGTCAGATTGTCCCGCCAGTAGTGGGCAATCGCGCCGCGCAAGTGCCGAGAGTAGCCCGGTTGCTGCAGGTGCCATGTAGACATCCGCCACCTGAATGGTTGGCGCGCCTTGCAAAGGTCAATTTGAACCGCCACCGGGGAGTGGTCGGACAGCCCGCGAGGTCGGATCGCCGCCCCCTTTACTCTATCAAGGAAAGTCCCCGGTACAAATACACAGTCTAAGCGTGAGAGGGAGCCATGCACAGCAGACACATAGGTGTATTCTCGTCTCTCTGCATGAAGGTGTCTCCACACATCCACCCATCCAAGGCCATCAATCATTGCACTCAGCTTCGTAGGCGAGGCCGCAGCCGCGACCCCCTGCCTCCTCTGCCTGTCCAGAGCCACATCCAACACGTCGTTCCAGTCGCCACCAATTACCGCCAGAGAACGGGGAAGTTCGGCCCACAGGGTAAACAGTCTCTCCGCAAGGGCCCACTGCAGCGGGGGAGGGGCATACACACTACCAAGGATTACGGGCTCCACACCAATCTTCCCTTGCACAAACACAAACCGGCCCTGCGGATCAAGCCACTGACGCTCATGGGTATAAGCTAGTCTTTTATGAACCAGGATGGCTACCCCCCTCGAGCCCCTGGCAAACCCTGCATGAAACACCTGGTGGAAGCCAAACCTCTGTAGGCTCAGAGCCTTCGTACCCAGCATGTGCGTTTCCTGGAGGAGGAGCACGTCAGCCAGGTCCCTTTTTGCCCAGCGGAGCACAGCCCCCCGTTTGATCTTGTCCAGGAGCCCCCGGACATTCCAACTCAGTACACGCATGAGAGCAGTAGATGGCACAAGTCGTGGGGCGTCAGCCATTGTCCCAATGGGTCCGTGTCCACAATCCCCGCAACCCAACCCAAACTCCCAGCCCACCAGCCGCCGACTGCATACGAAACACGTGCATCCCACAGAACACATTCCCAACCCCCGCTACCCCACTAGTCCCAACCCAACCCCCCAACAACCAAACACCCCAGAGCCCCCCTCCCCCACCCCAATACCTCAATAAACAATGAAGCATCTGTCGCGGTATACGGTACTTCAGACCCAAAACACAGCGTCTAAAGCCAGTCATACCAATGGATCCCAACTAGACTCCCTTTAAAACCCTAACCAGGCACACTCCCAGAACCACCCCCCAACCCCATCCGGAGGAGGCAGCCCATAAAGTGCACCCCGAACCCACTCCAGGGAAACAGCAACATCAGTAGTAAGGCACCACAAACCAAGGGGTGTCGGACCGCAAGCGTCCACACCCCCACCAGGAAAGGAGTCAATACTGCACCAGTCAACGGCTGCTCCATCGGCCAGAGTTCAGCAGCCACGGGGTAGAGACATCGACGAGAGGCCGCCAGCAGGTAGCCCTGGCCTGCGACAATCCTGAGTCTGCGCCAGGCTATTCTGTGTCAGGTTGTGTGTCCCCCAGCAAGGGATCCCGGGACAGGGACCTCCGTCGGGAGCGGGATTTGTGATGGCGTTTCCCCTTGGCAGGCGGGTCGCTCCGGTCCGTCGAGGAGCCACGTGGCGACCCGGAGTGCAACCCCGGCTGGACGTGCGGGCGAATCCTGACAGTTTCATCAGTCCAAGTGAAGACGGCCTCTGGTGTATCGAAGAAGAGAGTCTTTGAGTTGAAGACCACCCTGAGGCGAGCCGGATATAGTAGCGAATACTGGATCTTGAGACCTCGCAACTTGGCCTTCGCCTCCAGAAAGGAATGCCTCTGCTGGTGGACCAGTTTGGTGTAATCAGGGAATATCATAATCTTGTGGTTGTCATAGAGCAGCGTGTCCTTGAGCCGCGCTTCCCGGAGGATGACATCCCTGTCGTGAAAGTTAAGGAGCCTTGCAATGATCGGGCGAGGTCGCTCCCCAACTGGCGGTTTCTGCGTCAAGGTGCGATGCGCGCGCTCCACCACAAAGCAGCTCGACAGGGCGTCCGGGGGCAGCCAGCTCTCCAGCCACCGAGACAGGAAGACATCCATGGGCCCTTTCTCACAGTCCTCCGGAAAGCCAACAAAGCGCAGGTTGTTCCGTCGCGCCCGCCCCTCGGCATCTTCCACCCGCAGTGCCAGGCCTCGTTGAGTCTGTTCCATGTCGGCAATCTTCTTCCTAAGGACGCCAACATCCCCCTCAACTGTCGTGACTCTGGTCTCCGTCTCCGTTATGCGAGCGACCGCGTTGCGGAGGTCCTGGCGCAGAAGCATCACATCGGTTCCCACCGCTCCAATTTTCGCATCTAACATATCACGGGACTGATTGATGGCTGTCAGCAGTGCCGCGTTGTCTGGTCCAGTACTCTGACCCCCACTAGCCGCTCCAGCACTTCCACCGGGGCCGGTAAATTTGTCGATTGGCCCAGACTTTGTGGCGGCCGTGCCCCTGGTCATGGCGGCAGCGGCAGAGGCGACCCACCAGTAGCACGCACCTGTAGGGGGGTCGCACCGCTCGAGGGTCCTCCACTCAGGCCCCAGCCGGGGCGGCCGAAGCACACCAGTCCACTCAGGATCTCGCCGTCGCCGAGCCGTCGGTCACAGGGAGGGACTCAAGTCGTGCAGCCTCGCCAGATCCAGCGCATGGAAGCCTCTCCCCAGGTGTCCGACTCCTCCGATCTATGCCAGTGGGACCAGCGAGCCCCAATGTCCACAGGGGCACAATGTCCTGCACTTGCTCCCGTGCAGTTCGGCAGTCCCCACAGCGGGCCGGCGCCCGGGCCACACCGATCTCACCGGCACCCCCGGCTCGTCACGGGCACTGGCCGCCCCCGCCCGACTCGGTCCACGAGGGCGGAGGGTGCAGCGCGCACCGACGGCCCGGCACCGCGGTCGGCCGCCGCGAAGAGCGCCGTGTCCGCCGGCAGCAGAATGCGCCAAAGGATGCAGGGCGCTGCAGGCGCCAACAGCGGAGGGTCCCAGGATCAAAGGGTCCACGAGGCGCGGGGGTCGCCAAACTCGAGGCCCCGGCTCCGCCGAAGCAGGAAGGCCGCAGCTCCACCAGGGCACCCACAGAGGCACGGGCCCCCACCGCTGGCAGTGTGGGGGGAGATAGGGCACTCCTCAATGGGCCGCCGGTAGTGGGTAGCCCTGGAGCGCCTTCTGGAAGCAGCGCCGTCCGCCCCGGGTCCGGCCCGGGCACGCCAAAATTGAGGCCCCGGCCTGTCCGGCGGGCACCAGGCCGCTCGCTTCACCCACTCGCCTCTTCGCGCCAGATGGACTCCGCGCTTCGTGTCAGGCACCGGACGGCTCCCAGCGATGTCCGCTCAGGTCTCCTCGGTCGTGGCACACTCCGTAGGGTTCAGGGACCAGGATAATGCCAGGATAAGTGTCGGGCCGGCGGGAGCTCTAGCAAGCCACGTCCGCCATGATCGCCCGCTAAGCCACGCCCCCCGTTGAAGCTCTTTTTGACGTGATAGTTAAGTGCATTGAATTCAGTGATCAGTCTGATTTGTTGTTTGGAGGACTCAACCTCCGTACGTGCTTTCAGACAATCTGGTCTAGAGATGACTCTGGATTTACGTTCTGCTTTCAGAAGGGAAGAGCTCGAATACCCTCTCTTTTGAAATCTGTTTTTCATGTTCATGATACAGTTATCGAATTCCATTGCTTCACTGCAGTTACGTTTAGCCCTAAGGAATTCTCCATATGGGATAGACCGTAACTGATGCTCAGGGTGAAAGCTCGAAGCGTGGAGAATGGAGTTACAGGAGGTTGGTTTCCTGAATAGTTTGGAATGCAATTGGTTATTCTTCACATAGAATTCAAGATCTAAGAATTCAATGTTGGTAAGGCTGTGGCGCATAGTGAAACTGATTTCCCATAAGTTGTTGTTTAGATACTTAAAGAAGGACTGGAGAAGTTCCTCGGATCCTGACCATAAGAGAAAACAGTCGTCAATGTATCGCCCCCAGTAGACTATGGAGTCAATGTATGGTTCGCCTTTGGTACCCCAGATTAGGTCGGTTTCCAAGGCCCCCATAAAGAGATTAGCGAAGGAGGGTGAAAATTTCGAGCCCATGGCTACTCCCTTCTTCTGTCTGTACCAATTCCGATTAAAAATGAAAAAGTTATTATCTAGGATAATCTTCATCATGTGTAGCAGCATGTTGGTATGTGCCCATAGTGAAGCTGGTCTATTTGAAAGAAGTTTGGTAATTGCACTGATGCCTATTTCAGGATTGATGCTGGTGTACAGGGACACCACATCCAAAGTTACCAGTCTAGTATCTTGTTGCCACTCCAGGTCTGACATGATGTTCAGTATGTGTTTTGAATCTTGTACGAAAGATGGAAGGTTCTTGACTAGAGGTCCCAAAAAAAGATCCACATATTCTGCGATTCTTTCGGTGGGGCCCCCAATCCCCGATACTATCGGTCTGCCCGGTGGAAATGGTAGATTTTTGTGAACTTTGGGTAGGGTATACAGCCAAGGATACGTAGGTCTGAAGACTTTGAGATACAAGTACTCATTGTCATCAAGTAGACCAGATTGTTTCCAGTTCAATAGGAGTCCATTTAGTAGTATTGTTAATGGACCCATAGGGTTATGGTTAATAGGCTCATAGCAAGAGTCATCACTCAGTTGGCCAAGGACCTCATTGTTGTAGTCATTGAGATCCATGACCACCACGTTACCCCCTTTGTCCGCTTCCCTGATGATAATGTTGTGGTTGTCGCTAAGAATAGAGAGTGCTAACCGTTCCCCCTTGGTCAGGTTGTCTCTATATCTAAATTTGGTGTCAAGGTTCTTGATGTTGGTACTATTGAGATCCTCAAGGACGTGTCTGTGGAATTTGTCAATATTGTTGCCCCCCGCCAGTGTTGGAGTCCATTTGGATCTACTCTTAAGGCCACTCGTGATACTGTAATCGGTCTCGACGTCAAGCTCCTCCAGGAGCCTTTCCATTTCAAGTGGACTATCTTCCCTGTCTGTCAAAGAAAGAAGCAGGTGTGTGGATTGCACATCTTTAATGGTCAAAGGTACATTGTCAAATACAGTAGGGATGTGTCTAGGTTGTTTCTGCACTTCATGTGATCCAGCAAAATGTTTCTTGAGTTTGAGACTACGTATGAACTTAAAGACATCAATTTTGGTTTGACATATGTCGCCAGTGGAGTAGGGATTGAAGTTCAAACCTCTGCTGAGTAAGGATATCATATCGGGTGTCAAAGGAAGTGAGGAAAGGTTTATGACTTGTACTGTGTCAACAAGTGTGGTTATTTCCTCTGTGTTCCTGACCTCAATTTCCTGCGATATTCCTCGCTTGTCCCTGCGTTTCCCCCTGTGGGGTTTGGGTCTGTAGCGGCCCTTGGTGGCTGAGTCCTGTTGCCTCTCCTTACTCGTTGCATCTCTAAAAAAAACGTTGAATTATGAGGTTCTGCGTTGGCCAGAATTTCGTTCTCTATGTCGCTGAGTCCAGTAGAACTCAGAGAGGTGGTGCTGGAATTGGCAGAGTTGGTGGTGGTGGTCCTGCCGGTTTGTGAGCCTGCCTTAGGTTTCGGGATTAAGGAGTCATACTTGCGATCAAAAGTGTAGATCCTGCCATTTTTATAGTCTGCCTCATCCCTTTTGATTTGACGTGCCTTCCTGCTCTGGATTTCGGATTGGTGTTTCAGAAGAATTTCATCCAGAATGGTGTAATTCTTAACAGTGGCCTCAGGTTTGTTCAAGTCTTTGATCTCTTGTTCTACAACAGAGATTTCTGATTGTAGTAGGGCGGTCTTCCGATCAGCACTCTCAATGAGAATATCTATTAGTGTGATGGAATTCTGGTTCAGTGAATCTTCCCATTTGATCATGAGATCCCGGTCTAGATCATCATAGGTCGGGAAGATGTTGGACCGTAGCCCTCTGGGAACTAGTTTGAGTTTCAAGTAATGTTTCAGGGTTGCTCCGTCCCACCAACGGGAGTTTTCCTGTTTCTTTAGTTTTTCAAGTTTAAAAAACTTTTCTCTTAAACCCTCTATGCGTGCAGGACCTGCCGTGGCTGATGCCTGGTGTGTGGGCATGCCCTTGGCCAGGTTCTCAAAAAGATCTGCTGCTGCTCTGTCCCTGTCCATGGTGTGGTGGACAGTTAAGCGTACAAATTGAGGTCTAGTGGTTCAAAATTTAACGTGGAGGCGCCCAATCTGCAAACTCAAGAAACACTTCAGTGGGGTTTTTAGAAATTCAGATCTCTCAGGCGCACTACCTCGGTTATACGTTACAGAATGTAAACTGACAGGTTGCAATGTAGTGCGTGAAGAGCAGGCGGAAAAACACCCTTAACCGTCTAAAAAGTCAAGGGACTAAACAAATATATACAATTGTGCTCTCGCTACTACAAAAAAGTATCACAAACAGTACATTGACTGATGAGTATTTAAGGAGACAGAAGCAGATTCTTTGGTGTGTTCTTGATACAGCAAGAAGATGGTTTATTCTCTCCAGACTCAAGAAATGTTATGCAAAGCCGACACGTGTTTCGTCGTGTACAGTTGAGTCAACACGACTCTTCAGGGCTGATGATACAAGAATAACATATACAGAATCAGTAATGCATCTTGCCGTTGTTACATACTGCAAATGGTGACAAGGTGCAACCAACATGCAGTAGTGCCGTGCGTCTGGGTTCGCACGTAATGGTATTGTGTAGTGGTGACGCCAAAAAATTGGGAAATGTGTCACTCCAAGGCTGTGAGTGGTTGCCCTTGGGTGGTGGTGCACAGACGTGAGGTCTTGTGACATAACGCTTCGGTGTGTGGTCATGTTTAACACATACACGGTGATCTCGCACTCCGAGGGTTCATGCAGTAGTGAGTCAATTGAAAATCAAAATTGGTGAGCTATTGTGTGGGGGTGTAGGTGAGGGACTATAACGGTAGCTTGACGTGGTTTGCCGACGGTGTTTATCCGTGATGTTTATGGGCAAGCAAGATGTTCCGTTACTGCGCACATTAAAAAATGTGTGATTAGATAAGACATGCTACTCTCTCTCGACATTATGGATTGTTTACCTTGGAGATTGGTATGTTCGTGGTACTTGGCATTAGGTCTGGGCTAATATCCATGTATTGGACGTTACTTGTCGGAGAGAGACTAAAGGAAAAAGTATATACAAAAGGGATCATTAGGAAAGGCATTCTAAAGGGGGGAAGGCACCTATTCTGTAAAATAGATGGCGGACAAAAAAGCGGTATTCTTACCACAATTCAAATGTGACTACACAGAAACGGTCTGTCCCTTTAGGATAGTCACATAGAAAGTACTTATGAAATGGCAATCTGCCGTTTAGAATGTCAGAAATCTTCGTGTTTGTCCACTCTGTATGAAAGGGGATCGCAGAAAGAAAAATGAGGGAAGAAAAATCAAGTTTGTTCTAACAACTAAATGCGCGAAATAGCGCAATGTTACAAAAAGACATATTACTTCTTTTGAAGAAATGGGTCTATAGAGCACTACGTTAAGGAAGTACCTGACTCCTGGTGTGTCAGGTTCTAACAACTAAATGCGCGTAATAGCGCAATGTTACAAAAAGACATATTATTTCTTTGGAAGAAATGGGTCTATAGAGGACTAAGTTAAGGAAGTACCTGACTCCTGGTGTATCAGGAGGTAGCCGAGAGGGGATCCGTCTTATATTGGGCTTGCTAGAGACGGGTGCGTCTCTAAAGAGGCGGTGCGCTGAAAAACGGGAAACAAGAGCGCGTGTTAGTTCTTAGAAAGCCCAGTACTGTGGGCTTTAGAACATGCAGTGGTGACAGCGAGAGTTCGTTACCGCTTACCTAAGTTTTGGTATCCCTCCTCCTATGGTTCCCGGTCGCCGTCTCTCTGTACGGACACGTGACCAGATGGGAGGGGTTACTTTATAGAAAAGGGTAGACATCAAAGATGTCCACGTAGACAGTGGTGTGGAAAAACGGGTTCGCCATCTTTAAGTGGCAAAAGTGCATCACAAAATATGTACTCAGTTCTATGCAGAAGTCGTCTCAGTTAGGACGAAAAAGAAAGTCGTTTCATAAAGGAACTCGTAATGTCTCAGCCTGCCTAAAATAGGGGGGCTTTTTTTGTAGTTTGAGAGTAAAAAAGTAAAAAAGGGGTCGCAGGTGTAGACCGTTAAGAACGTGAATGTAACACATTACCGGGTGTCTGAGGGTGGAAAATCCATGTCGTTCACGGCTGGAAAATTCCAAGGAACATTATATTGGATGAGAAAAAGAGTTCCTCTCATCACGGATGAAGAGGTGAGAATGGAGCCATACAATGCTACATGGTTTAGAACAGGAGGCGCGTAATGGTGGTTAGTGTGCACATAAGTACTAGGATCACAAGACCCAAACGAGGTAAAGATCGTGAATTCAGTGATCTAAGTAATTGGGTTGATGCATGCTCAGTGGCCAGATGTGCCGTGCTGTAAGCTGACAGAAAGTTGTGATGGCCTCTAGAGTGAAAGTGCCCACCCGCACCTCTCGTTAGTGAGCGTGTCATTTTTATCAATGGATTCAAAATACATTACAATTAGTTTCTTGAACAGTATGATCATTTAACAATATTAGACCTGGGTATTGGTCAGAAGTATTACATAGTACAGCCGCTCATGAGATCATGCATCAACACAGTACAAGTAGTAGTTATCTTCATTAGCTTCATAGTGCATTGTAAGTATATCTGGAAATGTCTGTATTTGACACTGTGAGTTCCTCGCAGATCAAACATTAGAGGTTCAGTAAGTCTTTGTAGAAGAAGGGTCCCCCGGACGGCTGCCTAGTCGCCCAAGAAGAATTGAAGCTCAGGGTCGTAGTTGAGCCCCTGTTCCACGCATTGTAAACGCATGATCCAAGTCGCCTCCCTACGTCTGAGCTTCAGTTCGCGGTTGCCCCCTCTGATGTCGAGGGGAATCACATCTATGCCGAAAACACGTACTTTGATATCATCTCCCAATGGTTGACATTCTGCTACGTGTAAAGCCACAGGGTATTTGGGGTCTCTCCTCTGTATTGCTCTTATATGTTCAGAAATTCTTTCCTTAAATGTCCTGATGGTGCTGCCTACATAGATCTTTCCACACTGGCATTCTATTATGTATACTACAAATTTAGTCAGACACGTGATGTTGTGTTTAATTTTGTAGATAACTCCATCAGGGCCTTTAAAAGTCTTAGTACCATGTTTACCCCAAATGCACATGGAGCAAAACCCACATTTGTGGAAACCAAGACCTCGTGTGGATAACCAGTCCCGAACAGATGTGTTGTGGGGGACTGTAGGGCTTAGTTTATTTCTCAGGGTGAAGCCCTTTCTGTATGTGATGGATGGTCTGCTCGGAAGAAACTCTTTAAGAACAGGATCATCCGTTAAGATTTTCCAGTGTTTGTTGAAGCTCTTTTTGACGTGATAGTTAAGTGCATTGAATTCAGTGATCAGTCTGATTTGTTGTTTGGAGGACTCAACCTCCGTACGTGCTTTCAGACAATCTGGTCTAGAGATGACTCTGGATTTACGTTCTGCTTTCAGAAGGGAAGAGCTCGAATACCCTCTCTTTTGAAATCTGTTTTTCATGTTCATGATACAGTTATCGAATTCCATTGCTTCACTGCAGTTACGTTTAGCCCTAAGGAATTCTCCATATGGGATAGACCGTAACTGATGCTCAGGGTGAAAGCTCGAAGCGTGGAGAATGGAGTTACAGGAGGTTGGTTTCCTGAATAGTTTGGAATGCAATTGGTTATTCTTCACATAGAATTCAAGATCTAAGAATTCAATGTTGGTAAGGCTGTGGCGCATAGTGAAACTGATTTCCCATAAGTTGTTGTTTAGATACTTAAAGAAGGACTGGAGAAGTTCCTCGGATCCTGACCATAAGAGAAAACAGTCGTCAATGTATCGCCCCCAGTAGACTATGGAGTCAATGTATGGTTCGCCTTTGGTACCCCAGATTAGGTCGGTTTCCAAGGCCCCCATAAAGAGATTAGCGAAGGAGGGTGAAAATTTCGAGCCCATGGCTACTCCCTTCTTCTGTCTGTACCAATTCCGATTAAAAATGAAAAAGTTATTATCTAGGATAATCTTCATCATGTGTAGCAGCATGTTGGTATGTGCCCATAGTGAAGCTGGTCTATTTGAAAGAAGTTTGGTAATTGCACTGATGCCTATTTCAGGATTGATGCTGGTGTACAGGGACACCACATCCAAAGTTACCAGTCTAGTATCTTGTTGCCACTCCAGGTCTGACATGATGTTCAGTATGTGTTTTGAATCTTGTACGAAAGATGGAAGGTTCTTGACTAGAGGTCCCAAAAAAAGATCCACATATTCTGCGATTCTTTCGGTGGGGCCCCCAATCCCCGATACTATCGGTCTGCCCGGTGGAAATGGTAGATTTTTGTGAACTTTGGGTAGGGTATACAGCCAAGGATACGTAGGTCTGAAGACTTTGAGATACAAGTACTCATTGTCATCAAGTAGACCAGATTGTTTCCAGTTCAATAGGAGTCCATTTAGTAGTATTGTTAATGGACCCATAGGGTTATGGTTAATAGGCTCATAGCAAGAGTCATCACTCAGTTGGCCAAGGACCTCATTGTTGTAGTCATTGAGATCCATGACCACCACGTTACCCCCTTTGTCCGCTTCCCTGATGATAATGTTGTGGTTGTCGCTAAGAATAGAGAGTGCTAACCGTTCCCCCTTGGTCAGGTTGTCTCTATATCTAAATTTGGTGTCAAGGTTCTTGATGTTGGTACTATTGAGATCCTCAAGGACGTGTCTGTGGAATTTGTCAATATTGTTGCCCCCCGCCAGTGTTGGAGTCCATTTGGATCTACTCTTAAGGCCACTCGTGATACTGTAATCGGTCTCGACGTCAAGCTCCTCAAGGAGCCTTTCCATTTCAAGTGGACTATCTTCCCTGTCTGTCAAAGAAAGAAGCAGGTGTGTGGATTGCACATCTTTAATGGTCAAAGGTACATTGTCAAATACAGTAGGGATGTGTCTAGGTTGTTTCTGCACTTCATGTGATCCAGCAAAATGTTTCTTGAGTTTGAGACTACGTATGAACTTAAAGACATCAATTTTGGTTTGACATATGTCGCCAGTGGAGTAGGGATTGAAGTTCAAACCTCTGCTGAGTAAGGATATCATATCGGGTGTCAAAGGAAGTGAGGAAAGGTTTATGACTTGTACTGTGTCAACAAGTGTGGTTATTTCCTCTGTGTTCCTGACCTCAATTTCCTGCGATATTCCTCGCTTGTCCCTGCGTTTCCCCCTGTGGGGTTTGGGTCTGTAGCGGCCCTTGGTGGCTGAGTCCTGTTGCCTCTCCTTACTCGTTGCATCTCTAAAAAAAACGTTGAATTATGAGGTTCTGCGTTGGCCAGAATTTCGTTCTCTATGTCGCTGAGTCCAGTAGAACTCAGAGAGGTGGTGCTGGAATTGGCAGAGTTGGTGGTGGTGGTCCTGCCGGTTTGTGAGCCTGCCTTAGGTTTCGGGATTAAGGAGTCATACTTGCGATCAAAAGTGTAGATCCTGCCATTTTTATAGTCTGCCTCATCCCTTTTGATTTGACGTGCCTTCCTGCTCTGGATTTCGGATTGGTGTTTCAGAAGAATTTCATCCAGAATGGTGTAATTCTTAACAGTGGCCTCAGGTTTGTTCAAGTCTTTGATCTCTTGTTCTACAACAGAGATTTCTGATTGTAGTAGGGCGGTCTTCCGATCAGCACTCTCAATGAGAATATCTATTAGTGTGATGGAATTCTGGTTCAGTGAATCTTCCCATTTGATCATGAGATCCCGGTCTAGATCATCATAGGTCGGGAAGATGTTGGACCGTAGCCCTCTGGGAACTAGTTTGAGTTTCAAGTAATGTTTCAGGGTTGCTCCGTCCCACCAACGGGAGTTTTCCTGTTTCTTTAGTTTTTCAAGTTTAAAAAACTTTTCTCTTAAACCCTCTATGCGTGCAGGACCTGCCGTGGCTGATGCCTGGTGTGTGGGCATGCCCTTGGCCAGGTTCTCAAAAAGATCTGCTGCTGCTCTGTCCCTGTCCATGGTGTGGTGGACAGTTAAGCGTACAAATTGAGGTCTAGTGGTTCAAAATGTAACGTGGAGGCGCCCAATCTGCAAACTCAAGAAACACTTCAGTGGGGTTTTTAGAAATTCAGATCTCTCAGGCGCACTACCTCGGTTATACGTTACAGAATGTAAACTGACAGGTTGCAATGTAGTGCGTGAAGAGCAGGCGGAAAAACACCCTTAACCGTCTAAAAAGTCAAGGGACTAAACAAATATATACAATTGTGCTCTCGCTACTACAAAAAAGTATCACAAACAGTACATTGACTGATGAGTATTTAAGGAGACAGAAGCAGATTCTTTGGTGTGTTCTTGATACAGCAAGAAGATGGTTTATTCTCTCCAGACTCAAGAAATGTTATGCAAAGCCGACACGTGTTTCGTCGTGTACAGTTGAGTCAACACGACTCTTCAGGGCTGATGATACAAGAATAACATATACAGAATCAGTAATGCATCTTGCCGTTGTTACATACTGCAAATGGTGACAAGGTGCAACCAACAAGCAGTAGTGCCGTGCGTCTGGGTTCGCACGTAATGGTATTGTGTAGTGGTGACGCCAAAAAATTGGGAAATGTGTCACTCCAAGGCTGTGAGTGGTTGCCCTTGGGTGGTGGTGCACAGACGTGAGGTCTTGTGACATAACGCTTCGGTGTGTGGTCATGTTTAACACATACACGGTGATCTCGCACTCCGAGGGTTCATGCAGTAGTGAGTCAATTGAAAATCAAAATTGGTGAGCTATTGTGTGGGGGTGTAGGTGAGGGACTATAACGGTAGCTTGACGTGGTTTGCCGACGGTGTTTATCCGTGATGTTTATGGGCAAGCAAGATGTTCCGTTACTGCGCACATTAAAAAATGTGTGATTAGATAAGACATGCTACTCTCTCTCGACATTATGGATTGTTTACCTTGGAGATTGGTATGTTCGTGGTACTTGGCATTAGGTCTGGGCTAATATCCATGTATTGGACGTTACTTGTCGGAGAGAGACTAAAGGAAAAAGTATATACAAAAGGGATCATTAGGAAAGGCATTCTAAAGGGGGGAAGGCACCTATTCTGTAAAATAGATGGCGGACAAAAAAGCGGTATTCTTACCACAATTCAAATGTGACTACACAGAAACGGTCTGTCCCTTTAGGATAGTCACATAGAAAGTACTTATGAAATGGCAATCTGCCGTTTAGAATGTCAGAAATCTTCGTGTTTGTCCACTCTGTATGAAAGGGGATCGCAGAAAGAAAAATGAGGGAAGAAAAATCAAGTTTGTTCTAACAACTAAATGCGCGAAATAGCGCAATGTTACAAAAAGACATATTACTTCTTTTGAAGAAATGGGTCTATAGAGCACTACGTTAAGGAAGTACCTGACTCCTGGTGTGTCAGGTTCTAACAACTAAATGCGCGTAATAGCGCAATGTTACAAAAAGACATATTATTTCTTTGGAAGAAATGGGTCTATAGAGGACTAAGTTAAGGAAGTACCTGACTCCTGGTGTATCAGGAGGTAGCCGGGAGGGGATCCGTCTTATATTGGGCTTGCTAGAGACGGGTGCGTCTCTAAAGAGGCGGTGCGCTGAAAAACGGGAAACAAGAGCGCGTGTTAGTTCTTAGAAAGCCCAGTACTGTGGGCTTTAGAACATGCAGTGGTGACAGCGAGAGTTCGTTACCGCTTACCTAAGTTTTGGTATCCCTCCTCCTATGGTTCCCGGTCGCCGTCTCTCTGTACGGACACGTGACCAGATGGGAGGGGTTACTTTATAGAAAAGGGTAGACATCAAAGATGTCCACGTAGACAGTGGTGTGGAAAAACGGGTTCGCCATCTTTAAGTGGCAAAAGTGCATCACAAAATATGTACTCAGTTCTATGCAGAAGTCGTCTCAGTTAGGACGAAAAAGAAAGTCGTTTCATAAAGGAACTCGTAATGTCTCAGCCTGCCTAAAATAGGGGGGCTTTTTTTGTAGTTTGAGAGTAAAAAAGTAAAAAAGGGGTCGCAGGTGTAGACCGTTAAGAACGTGAATGTAACACATTACCGGGTGTCTGAGGGTGGAAAATCCATGTCGTTCACGGCTGGAAAATTCCAAGGAACATTATATTGGATGAGAAAAAGAGTTCCTCTCATCACGGATGAAGAGGTGAGAATGGAGCCATACAATGCTACATGGTTTAGAACAGGAGGCGCGTAATGGTGGTTAGTGTGCACATAAGTACTAGGATCACAAGACCCAAACGAGGTAAAGATCGTGAATTCAGTGATCTAAGTAATTGGGTTGATGCATGCTCAGTGGCCAGATGTGCCGTGCTGTAAGCTGACAGAAAGTTGTGATGGCCTCTAGAGTGAAAGTGCCCACCCGCACCTCTCGTTAGTGAGCGTGTCATTTTTATCAATGGATTCAAAATACATTACAATTAGTTTCTTGAACAGTATGATCATTTAACAATATTAGACCTGGGTATTGGTCAGAAGTATTACATAGTACAGCCGCTCATGAGATCATGCATCAACACAGTACAAGTAGTAGTTATCTTCATTAGCTTCATAGTGCATTGTAAGTATATCTGGAAATGTCTGTATTTGACACTGTGAGTTCCTCGCAGATCAAACATTAGAGGTTCAGTAAGTCTTTGTAGAAGAAGGGTCCCCCGGACGGCTGCCTAGTCGCCCAAGAAGAATTGAAGCTCAGGGTCGTAGTTGAGCCCCTGTTCCACGCATTGTAAACGCATGATCCAAGTCGCCTCCCTACGTCTGAGCTTCAGTTCGCGGTTGCCCCCTCTGATGTCGAGGGGAATCACATCTATGCCGAAAACACGTACTTTGATATCATCTCCCAATGGTTGACATTCTGCTACGTGTAAAGCCACAGGGTATTTGGGGTCTCTCCTCTGTATTGCTCTTATATGTTCAGAAATTCTTTCCTTAAATGTCCTGATGGTGCTGCCTACATAGATCTTTCCACACTGGCATTCTATTATGTATACTACAAATTTAGTCAGACACGTGATGTTGTGTTTAATTTTGTAGATAACTCCATCAGGGCCTTTAAAAGTCTTAGTACCATGTTTACCCCAAATGCACATGGAGCAAAACCCACATTTGTGGAAACCAAGACCTCGTGTGGATAACCAGTCCCGAACAGATGTGTTGTGGGGGACTGTAGGGCTTAGTTTATTTCTCAGGGTGAAGCCCTTTCTGTATGTGATGGATGGTCTGCTCGGAAGAAACTCTTTAAGAACAGGATCATCCGTTAAGATTTTCCAGTGTTTGTTGAAGCTCTTTTTGACGTGATAGTTAAGTGCATTGAATTCAGTGATCAGTCTGATTTGTTGTTTGGAGGACTCAACCTCCGTACGTGCTTTCAGACAATCTGGTCTAGAGATGACTCTGGATTTACGTTCTGCTTTCAGAAGGGAAGAGCTCGAATACCCTCTCTTTTGAAATCTGTTTTTCATGTTCATGATACAGTTATCGAATTCCATTGCTTCACTGCAGTTACGTTTAGCCCTAAGGAATTCTCCATATGGGATAGACCGTAACTGATGCTCAGGGTGAAAGCTCGAAGCGTGGAGAATGGAGTTACAGGAGGTTGGTTTCCTGAATAGTTTGGAATGCAATTGGTTATTCTTCACATAGAATTCAAGATCTAAGAATTCAATGTTGGTAAGGCTGTGGCGCATAGTGAAACTGATTTCCCATAAGTTGTTGTTTAGATACTTAAAGAAGGACTGGAGAAGTTCCTCGGATCCTGACCATAAGAGAAAACAGTCGTCAATGTATCGCCCCCAGTAGACTATGGAGTCAATGTATGGTTCGCCTTTGGTACCCCAGATTAGGTCGGTTTCCAAGGCCCCCATAAAGAGATTAGCGAAGGAGGGTGAAAATTTCGAGCCCATGGCTACTCCCTTCTTCTGTCTGTACCAATTCCGATTAAAAATGAAAAAGTTATTATCTAGGATAATCTTCATCATGTGTAGCAGCATGTTGGTATGTGCCCATAGTGAAGCTGGTCTATTTGAAAGAAGTTTGGTAATTGCACTGATGCCTATTTCAGGATTGATGCTGGTGTACAGGGACACCACATCCAAAGTTACCAGTCTAGTATCTTGTTGCCACTCCAGGTCTGACATGATGTTCAGTATGTGTTTTGAATCTTGTACGAAAGATGGAAGGTTCTTGACTAGAGGTCCCAAAAAAAGATCCACATATTCTGCGATTCTTTCGGTGGGGCCCCCAATCCCCGATACTATCGGTCTGCCCGGTGGAAATGGTAGATTTTTGTGAACTTTGGGTAGGGTATACAGCCAAGGATACGTAGGTCTGAAGACTTTGAGATACAAGTACTCATTGTCATCAAGTAGACCAGATTGTTTCCAGTTCAATAGGAGTCCATTTAGTAGTATTGTTAATGGACCCATAGGGTTATGGTTAATAGGCTCATAGCAAGAGTCATCACTCAGTTGGCCAAGGACCTCATTGTTGTAGTCATTGAGATCCATGACCACCACGTTACCCCCTTTGTCCGCTTCCCTGATGATAATGTTGTGGTTGTCGCTAAGAATAGAGAGTGCTAACCGTTCCCCCTTGGTCAGGTTGTCTCTATATCTAAATTTGGTGTCAAGGTTCTTGATGTTGGTACTATTGAGATCCTCAAGGACGTGTCTGTGGAATTTGTCAATATTGTTGCCCCCCGCCAGTGTTGGAGTCCATTTGGATCTACTCTTAAGGCCACTCGTGATACTGTAATCGGTCTCGACGTCAAGCTCCTCAAGGAGCCTTTCCATTTCAAGTGGACTATCTTCCCTGTCTGTCAAAGAAAGAAGCAGGTGTGTGGATTGCACATCTTTAATGGTCAAAGGTACATTGTCAAATACAGTAGGGATGTGTCTAGGTTGTTTCTGCACTTCATGTGATCCAGCAAAATGTTTCTTGAGTTTGAGACTACGTATGAACTTAAAGACATCAATTTTGGTTTGACATATGTCGCCAGTGGAGTAGGGATTGAAGTTCAAACCTCTGCTGAGTAAGGATATCATATCGGGTGTCAAAGGAAGTGAGGAAAGGTTTATGACTTGTACTGTGTCAACAAGTGTGGTTATTTCCTCTGTGTTCCTGACCTCAATTTCCTGCGATATTCCTCGCTTGTCCCTGCGTTTCCCCCTGTGGGGTTTGGGTCTGTAGCGGCCCTTGGTGGCTGAGTCCTGTTGCCTCTCCTTACTCGTTGCATCTCTAAAAAAAACGTTGAATTATGAGGTTCTGCGTTGGCCAGAATTTCGTTCTCTATGTCGCTGAGTCCAGTAGAACTCAGAGAGGTGGTGCTGGAATTGGCAGAGTTGGTGGTGGTGGTCCTGCCGGTTTGTGAGCCTGCCTTAGGTTTCGGGATTAAGGAGTCATACTTGCGATCAAAAGTGTAGATCCTGCCATTTTTATAGTCTGCCTCATCCCTTTTGATTTGACGTGCCTTCCTGCTCTGGATTTCGGATTGGTGTTTCAGAAGAATTTCATCCAGAATGGTGTAATTCTTAACAGTGGCCTCAGGTTTGTTCAAGTCTTTGATCTCTTGTTCTACAACAGAGATTTCTGATTGTAGTAGGGCGGTCTTCCGATCAGCACTCTCAATGAGAATATCTATTAGTGTGATGGAATTCTGGTTCAGTGAATCTTCCCATTTGATCATGAGATCCCGGTCTAGATCATCATAGGTCGGGAAGATGTTGGACCGTAGCCCTCTGGGAACTAGTTTGAGTTTCAAGTAATGTTTCAGGGTTGCTCCGTCCCACCAACGGGAGTTTTCCTGTTTCTTTAGTTTTTCAAGTTTAAAAAACTTTTCTCTTAAACCCTCTATGCGTGCAGGACCTGCCGTGGCTGATGCCTGGTGTGTGGGCATGCCCTTGGCCAGGTTCTCAAAAAGATCTGCTGCTGCTCTGTCCCTGTCCATGGTGTGGTGGACAGTTAAGCGTACAAATTGAGGTCTAGTGGTTCAAAATGTAACGTGGAGGCGCCCAATCTGCAAACTCAAGAAACACTTCAGTGGGGTTTTTAGAAATTCAGATCTCTCAGGCGCACTACCTCGGTTATACGTTACAGAATGTAAACTGACAGGTTGCAATGTAGTGCGTGAAGAGCAGGCGGAAAAACACCCTTAACCGTCTAAAAAGTCAAGGGACTAAACAAATATATACAATTGTGCTCTCGCTACTACAAAAAAGTATCACAAACAGTACATTGACTGATGAGTATTTAAGGAGACAGAAGCAGATTCTTTGGTGTGTTCTTGATACAGCAAGAAGATGGTTTATTCTCTCCAGACTCAAGAAATGTTATGCAAAGCCGACACGTGTTTCGTCGTGTACAGTTGAGTCAACACGACTCTTCAGGGCTGATGATACAAGAATAACATATACAGAATCAGTAATGCATCTTGCCGTTGTTACATACTGCAAATGGTGACAAGGTGCAACCAACATGCAGTAGTGCCGTGCGTCTGGGTTCGCACGTAATGGTATTGTGTAGTGGTGACGCCAAAAAATTGGGAAATGTGTCACTCCAAGGCTGTGAGTGGTTGCCCTTGGGTGGTGGTGCACAGACGTGAGGTCTTGTGACATAACGCTTCGGTGTGTGGTCATGTTTAACACATACACGGTGATCTCGCACTCCGAGGGTTCATGCAGTAGTGAGTCAATTGAAAATCAAAATTGGTGAGCTATTGTGTGGGGGTGTAGGTGAGGGACTATAACGGTAGCTTGACGTGGTTTGCCGACGGTGTTTATCCGTGATGTTTATGGGCAAGCAAGATGTTCCGTTACTGCGCACATTAAAAAATGTGTGATTAGATAAGACATGCTACTCTCTCTCGACATTATGGATTGTTTACCTTGGAGATTGGTATGTTCGTGGTACTTGGCATTAGGTCTGGGCTAATATCCATGTATTGGACGTTACTTGTCGGAGAGAGACTAAAGGAAAAAGTATATACAAAAGGGATCATTAGGAAAGGCATTCTAAAGGGGGGAAGGCACCTATTCTGTAAAATAGATGGCGGACAAAAAAGCGGTATTCTTACCACAATTCAAATGTGACTACACAGAAACGGTCTGTCCCTTTAGGATAGTCACATAGAAAGTACTTATGAAATGGCAATCTGCCGTTTAGAATGTCAGAAATCTTCGTGTTTGTCCACTCTGTATGAAAGGGGATCGCAGAAAGAAAAATGAGGGAAGAAAAATCAAGTTTGTTCTAACAACTAAATGCGCGAAATAGCGCAATGTTACAAAAAGACATATTACTTCTTTTGAAGAAATGGGTCTATAGAGCACTACGTTAAGGAAGTACCTGACTCCTGGTGTGTCAGGTTCTAACAACTAAATGCGCGTAATAGCGCAATGTTACAAAAAGACATATTATTTCTTTGGAAGAAATGGGTCTATAGAGGACTAAGTTAAGGAAGTACCTGACTCCTGGTGTATCAGGAGGTAGCCGGGAGGGGATCCGTCTTATATTGGGCTTGCTAGAGACGGGTGCGTCTCTAAAGAGGCGGTGCGCTGAAAAACGGGAAACAAGAGCGCGTGTTAGTTCTTAGAAAGCCCAGTACTGTGGGCTTTAGAACATGCAGTGGTGACAGCGAGAGTTCGTTACCGCTTACCTAAGTTTTGGTATCCCTCCTCCTATGGTTCCCGGTCGCCGTCTCTCTGTACGGACACGTGACCAGATGGGAGGGGTTACTTTATAGAAAAGGGTAGACATCAAAGATGTCCACGTAGACAGTGGTGTGGAAAAACGGGTTCGCCATCTTTAAGTGGCAAAAGTGCATCACAAAATATGTACTCAGTTCTATGCAGAAGTCGTCTCAGTTAGGACGAAAAAGAAAGTCGTTTCATAAAGGAACTCGTAATGTCTCAGCCTGCCTAAAATAGGGGGGCTTTTTTTGTAGTTTGAGAGTAAAAAAGTAAAAAAGGGGTCGCAGGTGTAGACCGTTAAGAACGTGAATGTAACACATTACCGGGTGTCTGAGGGTGGAAAATCCATGTCGTTCACGGCTGGAAAATTCCAAGGAACATTATATTGGATGAGAAAAAGAGTTCCTCTCATCACGGATGAAGAGGTGAGAATGGAGCCATACAATGCTACATGGTTTAGAACAGGAGGCGCGTAATGGTGGTTAGTGTGCACATAAGTACTAGGATCACAAGACCCAAACGAGGTAAAGATCGTGAATTCAGTGATCTAAGTAATTGGGTTGATGCATGCTCAGTGGCCAGATGTGCCGTGCTGTAAGCTGACAGAAAGTTGTGATGGCCTCTAGAGTGAAAGTGCCCACCCGCACCTCTCGTTAGTGAGCGTGTCATTTTTATCAATGGATTCAAAATACATTACAATTAGTTTCTTGAACAGTATGATCATTTAACAATATTAGACCTGGGTATTGGTCAGAAGTATTACATAGTACAGCCGCTCATGAGATCATGCATCAACACAGTACAAGTAGTAGTTATCTTCATTAGCTTCATAGTGCATTGTAAGTATATCTGGAAATGTCTGTATTTGACACTGTGAGTTCCTCGCAGATCAAACATTAGAGGTTCAGTAAGTCTTTGTAGAAGAAGGGTCCCCCGGACGGCTGCCTAGTCGCCCAAGAAGAATTGAAGCTCAGGGTCGTAGTTGAGCCCCTGTTCCACGCATTGTAAACGCATGATCCAAGTCGCCTCCCTACGTCTGAGCTTCAGTTCGCGGTTGCCCCCTCTGATGTCGAGGGGAATCACATCTATGCCGAAAACACGTACTTTGATATCATCTCCCAATGGTTGACATTCTGCTACGTGTAAAGCCACAGGGTATTTGGGGTCTCTCCTCTGTATTGCTCTTATATGTTCAGAAATTCTTTCCTTAAATGTCCTGATGGTGCTGCCTACATAGATCTTTCCACACTGGCATTCTATTATGTATACTACAAATTTAGTCAGACACGTGATGTTGTGTTTAATTTTGTAGATAACTCCATCAGGGCCTTTAAAAGTCTTAGTACCATGTTTACCCCAAATGCACATGGAGCAAAACCCACATTTGTGGAAACCAAGACCTCGTGTGGATAACCAGTCCCGAACAGATGTGTTGTGGGGGACTGTAGGGCTTAGTTTATTTCTCAGGGTGAAGCCCTTTCTGTATGTGATGGATGGTCTGCTCGGAAGAAACTCTTTAAGAACAGGATCATCCGTTAAGATTTTCCAGTGTTTGTTGAAGCTCTTTTTGACGTGATAGTTAAGTGCATTGAATTCAGTGATCAGTCTGATTTGTTGTTTGGAGGACTCAACCTCCGTACGTGCTTTCAGACAATCTGGTCTAGAGATGACTCTGGATTTACGTTCTGCTTTCAGAAGGGAAGAGCTCGAATACCCTCTCTTTTGAAATCTGTTTTTCATGTTCATGATACAGTTATCGAATTCCATTGCTTCACTGCAGTTACGTTTAGCCCTAAGGAATTCTCCATATGGGATAGACCGTAACTGATGCTCAGGGTGAAAGCTCGAAGCGTGGAGAATGGAGTTACAGGAGGTTGGTTTCCTGAATAGTTTGGAATGCAATTGGTTATTCTTCACATAGAATTCAAGATCTAAGAATTCAATGTTGGTAAGGCTGTGGCGCATAGTGAAACTGATTTCCCATAAGTTGTTGTTTAGATACTTAAAGAAGGACTGGAGAAGTTCCTCGGATCCTGACCATAAGAGAAAACAGTCGTCAATGTATCGCCCCCAGTAGACTATGGAGTCAATGTATGGTTCGCCTTTGGTACCCCAGATTAGGTCGGTTTCCAAGGCCCCCATAAAGAGATTAGCGAAGGAGGGTGAAAATTTCGAGCCCATGGCTACTCCCTTCTTCTGTCTGTACCAATTCCGATTAAAAATGAAAAAGTTATTATCTAGGATAATCTTCATCATGTGTAGCAGCATGTTGGTATGTGCCCATAGTGAAGCTGGTCTATTTGAAAGAAGTTTGGTAATTGCACTGATGCCTATTTCAGGATTGATGCTGGTGTACAGGGACACCACATCCAAAGTTACCAGTCTAGTATCTTGTTGCCACTCCAGGTCTGACATGATGTTCAGTATGTGTTTTGAATCTTGTACGAAAGATGGAAGGTTCTTGACTAGAGGTCCCAAAAAAAGATCCACATATTCTGCGATTCTTTCGGTGGGGCCCCCAATCCCCGATACTATCGGTCTGCCCGGTGGAAATGGTAGATTTTTGTGAACTTTGGGTAGGGTATACAGCCAAGGATACGTAGGTCTGAAGACTTTGAGATACAAGTACTCATTGTCATCAAGTAGACCAGATTGTTTCCAGTTCAATAGGAGTCCATTTAGTAGTATTGTTAATGGACCCATAGGGTTATGGTTAATAGGCTCATAGCAAGAGTCATCACTCAGTTGGCCAAGGACCTCATTGTTGTAGTCATTGAGATCCATGACCACCACGTTACCCCCTTTGTCCGCTTCCCTGATGATAATGTTGTGGTTGTCGCTAAGAATAGAGAGTGCTAACCGTTCCCCCTTGGTCAGGTTGTCTCTATATCTAAATTTGGTGTCAAGGTTCTTGATGTTGGTACTATTGAGATCCTCAAGGACGTGTCTGTGGAATTTGTCAATATTGTTGCCCCCCGCCAGTGTTGGAGTCCATTTGGATCTACTCTTAAGGCCACTCGTGATACTGTAATCGGTCTCGACGTCAAGCTCCTCAAGGAGCCTTTCCATTTCAAGTGGACTATCTTCCCTGTCTGTCAAAGAAAGAAGCAGGTGTGTGGATTGCACATCTTTAATGGTCAAAGGTACATTGTCAAATACAGTAGGGATGTGTCTAGGTTGTTTCTGCACTTCATGTGATCCAGCAAAATGTTTCTTGAGTTTGAGACTACGTATGAACTTAAAGACATCAATTTTGGTTTGACATATGTCGCCAGTGGAGTAGGGATTGAAGTTCAAACCTCTGCTGAGTAAGGATATCATATCGGGTGTCAAAGGAAGTGAGGAAAGGTTTATGACTTGTACTGTGTCAACAAGTGTGGTTATTTCCTCTGTGTTCCTGACCTCAATTTCCTGCGATATTCCTCGCTTGTCCCTGCGTTTCCCCCTGTGGGGTTTGGGTCTGTAGCGGCCCTTGGTGGCTGAGTCCTGTTGCCTCTCCTTACTCGTTGCATCTCTAAAAAAAACGTTGAATTATGAGGTTCTGCGTTGGCCAGAATTTCGTTCTCTATGTCGCTGAGTCCAGTAGAACTCACAAAAATCTACCATTTCCACCGGGCAGACCGATAGTATCGGGGATTGGGGGCCCCACCGAAAGAATCGCAGAATATGTGGATCTTTTTTTGGGACCTCTAGTCAAGGACCTTCCATCTTTCGTACAAGATTCAAAACACATACTGAACATCATGTCAGACCTGGAGTGGCAACAAGATACTAGACTGGTAACTTTGGATGTGGTGTCCCTGTACACCAGCATCAATCCTGAAATAGGCATCAGTGCAATTACCAAACTTCTTTCAAATAGACCAGCTTCACTATGGGCACATACCAACATGCTGCTACACATGATGAAGATTATCCTAGATAAT
The DNA here is from genome assembly GCF_964261635.1 of Lissotriton helveticus. Taxonomy (NCBI): domain Eukaryota; kingdom Metazoa; phylum Chordata; class Amphibia; order Caudata; family Salamandridae; genus Lissotriton; species Lissotriton helveticus. Next base: position 393,450,436 of record NC_136068.1, on the reverse strand, counting down.
AACTTTTTCATTTTTAATCGGAATTGGTACAGACAGAAGAAGGGAGTAGCCATGGGCTTGAAATTTTCACCCTCCTTCGCTAATCTCTTTATGGGGGCCTTGGAAACCGACCTAATCTGGGGTACCAAAGGCGAACCATACATTGACTCCATAGTCTACTGGGGGCGATACATTGACGACTGTTTTCTCTTATGGTCAGGATCCGAGGAACTTCTCCAGTCCTTCTTTAAGTATCTAAACAACAACTTATGGGAAATCAGTTTCACTATGCGCCACAGCCTTACCAACATTGAATTCTTAGATCTTGAATTCTATGTGAAGAATAACCAATTGCATTCCAAACTATTCAGGAAACCAACCTCCTGTAACTCCATTCTCCATGCTTCGAGCTTTCACCCTGAGCATCAGTTACGGTCTATCCCATATGGAGAATTCCTTAGGGCTAAACGTAACTGCAGTGAAGCAATGGAATTCGATAACTGTATCATGAACATGAAAAACAGATTTCAAAAGAGAGGGTATTCGAGCTCTTCCCTTCTGAAAGCAGAACGTAAATCCAGAGTCATCTCTAGACCAGATTGTCTGAAAGCACGTACGGAGGTTGAGTCCTCCAAACAACAAATCAGACTGATCACTGAATTCAATGCACTTAACTATCACGTCAAAAAGAGCTTCAACAAACACTGGAAAATCTTAACGGATGATCCTGTTCTTAAAGAGTTTCTTCCGAGCAGACCATCCATCACATACAGAAAGGGCTTCACCCTGAGAAATAAACTAAGCCCTACAGTCCCCCACAACACATCTGTTCGGGACTGGTTATCCACACGAGGTCTTGGTTTCCACAAATGTGGGTTTTGCTCCATGTGCATTTGGGGTAAACATGGTACTAAGACTTTTAAAGGCCCTGATGGAGTTATCTACAAAATTAAACACAACATCACGTGTCTGACTAAATTTGTAGTATACATAATAGAATGCCAGTGTGGAAAGATCTATGTAGGCAGCACCATCAGGACATTTAAGGAAAGAATTTCTGAACATATAAGAGCAATACAGAGGAGAGACCCCAAATACCCTGTGGCTTTACACGTAGCAGAATGTCAACCATTGGGAGATGATATCAAAGTACGTGTTTTCGGCATAGATGTGATTCCCCTCGACATCAGAGGGGGCAACCGCGAACTGAAGCTCAGACGTAGGGAGGCGACTTGGATCATGCGTTTACAATGCGTGGAACAGGGGCTCAACTACGACCCTGAGCTTCAATTCTTCTTGGGCGACTAGGCAGCCGTCCGGGGGACCCTTCTTCTACAAAGACTTACTGAACCTCTAATGTTTGATCTGCGAGGAACTCACAGTGTCAAATACAGACATTTCCAGATATACTTACAATGCACTATGAAGCTAATGAAGATAACTACTACTTGTACTGTGTTGATGCATGATCTCATGAGCGGCTGTACTATGTAATACTTCTGACCAATACCCAGGTCTAATATTGTTAAATGATCATACTGTTCAAGAAACTAATTGTAATGTATTTTGAATCCATTGATAAAAATGACACGCTCACTAACGAGAGGTGCGGGTGGGCACTTTCACTCTAGAGGCCATCACAACTTTCTGTCAGCTTACAGCACGGCACATCTGGCCACTGAGCATGCATCAACCCAATTACTTAGATCACTGAATTCACGATCTTTACCTCGTTTGGGTCTTGTGATCCTAGTACTTATGTGCACACTAACCACCATTACGCGCCTCCTGTTCTAAACCATGTAGCATTGTATGGCTCCATTCTCACCTCTTCATCCGTGATGAGAGGAACTCTTTTTCTCATCCAATATAATGTTCCTTGGAATTTTCCAGCCGTGAACGACATGGATTTTCCACCCTCAGACACCCGGTAATGTGTTACATTCACGTTCTTAACGGTCTACACCTGCGACCCCTTTTTTACTTTTTTACTCTCAAACTACAAAAAAGCCCCCCTATTTTAGGCAGGCTGAGACATTACGAGTTCCTTTATGAAACGACTTTCTTTTTCGTCCTAACTGAGACGACTTCTGCATAGAACTGAGTACATATTTTGTGATGCACTTTTGCCACTTAAAGATGGCGAACCCGTTTTTCCACACCACTGTCTACGTGGACATCTTTGATGTCTACCCTTTTCTATAAAGTAACCCCTCCCATCTGGTCACGTGTCCGTACAGAGAGACGGCGACCGGGAACCATAGGAGGAGGGATACCAAAACTTAGGTAAGCGGTAACGAACTCTCGCTGTCACCACTGCATGTTCTAAAGCCCACAGTACTGGGCTTTCTAAGAACTAACACGCGCTCTTGTTTCCCGTTTTTCAGCGCACCGCCTCTTTAGAGACGCACCCGTCTCTAGCAAGCCCAATATAAGACGGATCCCCTCCCGGCTACCTCCTGATACACCAGGAGTCAGGTACTTCCTTAACTTAGTCCTCTATAGACCCATTTCTTCCAAAGAAATAATATGTCTTTTTGTAACATTGCGCTATTACGCGCATTTAGTTGTTAGAACCTGACACACCAGGAGTCAGGTACTTCCTTAACGTAGTGCTCTATAGACCCATTTCTTCAAAAGAAGTAATATGTCTTTTTGTAACATTGCGCTATTTCGCGCATTTAGTTGTTAGAACAAACTTGATTTTTCTTCCCTCATTTTTCTTTCTGCGATCCCCTTTCATACAGAGTGGACAAACACGAAGATTTCTGACATTCTAAACGGCAGATTGCCATTTCATAAGTACTTTCTATGTGACTATCCTAAAGGGACAGACCGTTTCTGTGTAGTCACATTTGAATTGTGGTAAGAATACCGCTTTTTTGTCCGCCATCTATTTTACAGAATAGGTGCCTTCCCCCCTTTAGAATGCCTTTCCTAATGATCCCTTTTGTATATACTTTTTCCTTTAGTCTCTCTCCGACAAGTAACGTCCAATACATGGATATTAGCCCAGACCTAATGCCAAGTACCACGAACATACCAATCTCCAAGGTAAACAATCCATAATGTCGAGAGAGAGTAGCATGTCTTATCTAATCACACATTTTTTAATGTGCACAGTAACGGAACATCTTGCTTGCCCATAAACATCACGGATAAACACCGTCGGCAAACCACGTCAAGCTACCGTTATAGTCCCTCACCTACACCCCCACACAATAGCTCACCAATTTTGATTTTCAATTGACTCACTACTGCATGAACCCTCGGAGTGCGAGATCACCGTGTATGTGTTAAACATGACCACACACCGAAGCGTTATGTCACAAGACCTCACGTCTGTGCACCACCACCCAAGGGCAACCACTCACAGCCTTGGAGTGACACATTTCCCAATTTTTTGGCGTCACCACTACACAATACTACGAGGAGCAAACGCCCGATGATGAAGCATGACACACTTCGGGGTGTGTGAGGGCAACAGAGGAAACACAATGTCTTTCCCTCTCATAGCTTTGGGTCTTTTACACCTAGGAATCCCCCTTTCTCTTTTTCCTTTCTTTTTCTTCCAATTTTTTAAGTATGGGTGACTTTTTGCACCACGATGCATGGGTGACTTTTTGCTCCCTGGCATAGGAACTTTGTCCTCCTTGTTGTTTAGACATGTCAGGTAATACAGAAGATGTGGCTGCATATCTTAATCAGATTCCTACCGAACAATTCTCACAGGAGGACCAGTCACAGCTGGAAGAGCTCCCGTAATGGATAGAGATACTACTATGTATCAACAGTGTCCCTGGTGGCAAAGCTATTGGCCTAGATAGCGTACCCCTCGAGTTCTACAAAAAATTTGCAACATAACTAAAAGAGTGCATGACACAGCTATTCACACATGTATTTATGGGTGGCAGACTGCCAGAATCCTGGTCACAGGCCAAAATTGTAGTCTTCCTTAAACATAAAACGCCATCAGAGCCTGGGTTTTACTGCCCCATACCATTAATTAATAGCAATAGCAAAATGTACTCAAAAATCCTGGCTACACGTTTGGCCTCTATAATACATAAGGTTATTTCCATTCGACAACATGGGTTCATACCTGGGCGGGGGATGACGGGTCATATCAGGGTCATCTCTCTTCTGGATGCGCTAAACATCTCTAGGGACCCAATTGCACTAATCTTGTTAAATGCAGAAAAGGCCTTTGACAAGGTCACCTGGCCTTTTCTATGGGAAACTCTGGCAAGGGTCAGAATCGGAAAGGGACTTCTATAGGCTTTCAAAATGCTTTACTTTCACATCACTGCTAGACTCTCGGGGTCTCTCTCTCTCTCTCTCTCTCGGGTAAGGGTGTGAGGGATTCTTTATGCGGCTCGGACCCGTGTGTTCAGCTCCCCCGTACCGCCACTCCACCCCACCCCACCAAAAGGCTCCCCTAAGCGGGACTCGCCTTGAGCCACAGACCGTCTCCTGGACCGTGGCGTAAGGATTTGGGGCGTGTTCCCCATCCTGCAGCCCACTGGGTTTGGACACCGTATAAATTGTGCTCTGCTGGATCCGTCTCCTCCGCTCCTCTCCGTCTACGTCCCACTCCTTCTTGTTGTTCTCCTCGGGTCTTGCTGTCTGTTTTCTTCTGTGGTTGAGTAAAACGCTTGATTATCAGACAGTTGTGCCCTGTGGTTTTATAAGCTTTCGCAATAATCTTTGGCAATTCGCGTTGCCTGTCTGCGTCTGCCACAGCCTCCAAGCGTTGCTCCACTTGTAAGCTTACAGCATCACCCTTAACATTTGCAAGGATCATGTTGCAAACAGTGTTGAACACCCCCACCAGTCTCATTCCCAATTCAAGGGCCGCCTCAGCCCCATGTTCTTCCTGAATACGCTTGATTATGGATGGGAGAACGGTCATTGAGGGGGTGCTGAAACACATTGAATATACCGCTGCAAACACTTTACCCCAAGTGTTACAATCAGCTAATTCAGAAATCAGATGTTTCGGTAGACTTATTGTCAAAATCCTGTGCTTTTCCACAGATCTGGTATTTGGAAAAACAGCTTTGAGTTGCCCAAATTTCTCGGCAAGCCAAAAAGGAAGTTCATCCTTATTCTGGGGACACTTGCCCATTACAGAATTAACCATCAACGGACTGATGATCACACCACCAGGTGTAGGTGGTTGCGCCGCAGCCCCAGGTGCTCCCACCTGGAAGTTGTGCAACATGTACTGAATAGCAGCTCTATGTATACGTATTAATGAAGTATGTAATACGCGTAGCTCTACGACTGCAGCAGTGAAATATGTTGAGTGCTGGGTATGCCCAGCCAAAAAAGACCAAGTGGCCCCATCTATTGATAAGGGGCCTAAATGGACCGGAGTCATTGGGTGTGGAAGGGCGCCATTAAACCATATATGGTGTTGCCAAGCTGTTAACGGAACCTCAAGAGATCTATGAGGTCTATATTCCCACAGAGTCGCGGTGGCAATATACTCATGAAACAAATTGTCTGTCCCAGCTACTGCCGGAAAGGTGACCCAAGAATAAAATACCTCAAAGCGAAATGCTGGATCCGCTTCAACAACAAAGATAAGTGCTACACCAGCATCAGGTGCTCCATATTGAGTTTGATACGCCCTGAGCGGTGCGCGGTAAGGAGGCGCAAAAACAATCGCAATAATGAATTACAGAAAATAAACTGTGTGGCAGCGCAACAAAAGGTTAAAAGAAAGAGAAAGTTGCGTTGCAGCCTTTTTGGCGCAGCGTATCATCTTCTTTAAGTAATGTTTTATCATGGGAACTCCACACGACCCACAACTCTTTCTCCTGCACATCACAGATGAGATGAGGCAATAAACATAAACAACATTTGCTCTTCTTAGCCCTCACTATCGCCAAATGCGATATTGCCCAGTTGTGGAAGGGGACCTCTCTCCCGACTATAGTAGGTGGAAGGCCGAACTAGACAAATGCATGGGTGCGGCGATTGTAGTGTTTTTGGCCCGGGGCTGCCCCCAAAAACATAGAAAAATTTTGGCCCGCTGGGCGACGTATCGTGGGATTGACCACCCCCGTTATCATTAACAGACCCTTAACAGAAATCACTATGTATGTACATTTCCACTGACAAATTCCTCCCATGCCATGTGATAGCTTGCCATCCTATGACCGTATCCTTGGTACGATTACTAGAATCTGGTACAGTCTGCATGTTGTGACTGTTATGTACCCTGCATGTTTTGCAGGTATTGCAATTTTTTTAAATGTCGGTATTCCTGATTCATCTGCTTTCCTTAAAGGTACTTGTAGGGCTATGGCCCAAACTTCATTGGAATAACCAAATAACATTTGTTATGAAAAAGAAAGAGAAAGACCTTTTAAAATTCAAGCTTGGCCGTGTAGGACATGTTTTGCAGTCTCTCCGGCCTCGCTGCGACAATTTTGTTGTTATTGCACACAATATAGCAGCATCCTGGGGTGTGGGGACAAGGCGTGGATCCGGACACACGCTCTGGTTCATCTTGGAGGGGAAGGCGCAAACCCATGAGCAGACGCCGTATCTCCCCAGTGAGGATTGAAGAGCTGCTGCCTACTGAGGCGAGCGGCGGCCTACTGATGTAAGCGCGGCCTACTGACGGGGCGTCAGAGAGAGGCGGCTCTTGCTGAGCCATCGTGACTCCAGGAGGCGACGGTGTGGTGTCTCGACCCATTCCCAGGCAGCCTAGAGCCCACTCTACATCCTGGGGCGCAAGGAGCCAAAAGTGTGCAGCGGGAGGCAACTGATCCGGGGACCACCGGTGGGGAACACCTGGCCTTCCGGGCATGGAACTTAGCGCAGGCCTGCCGACAGCAGGGTACGGCCTCAGCATGCAGCCCTGAGAGAGGAGTGCTCCCGGCTACGAACGGCTACAAAGACGCTCAACCCCCGCCTGCTTGGTGCGTCCTGGCATTGGCAGGTAGGCCCGGAAGCTGACCGCGCGAGGGCGGAGAATGGGCGCTGAGAGTAGAGCCCAGGCTGCGGTCTTGGAAGCCCGGTGGTGGACCCCCTGGGGACGGACAACTACCTGCGGCCCTTGAAGGCAGACTGGTGAGTGCGAAGGGCAGGCTCCAGCGGTGTGGCCCCCGGTCCCAAAGACTCCTGGGGTACTTAAAGCAGAGAGCATGCGTGCAGCACCAGCAGAGCTTAGAGTGCGAGTGCTACCCCAGAGACTTGATTATGGGAAAAAGCAGCATCGGCCTGGACCCCACATCGCTTTACCTACCTGATTTGTGGTGCTGCTTGGGTCTCTCCCCCCCAGGACAGGGCCTGCCTGATCACAAGTGGCCGTTGGCCAGCCGGCCACGAGGGCCGGCGGAAGGGAATGTAAGGCCGCATAGGGACCTTGTAGGTGAGAGGCCGGCAGCTAGAGAAGAGGCCCTGGAACTCGCGCCTTACCTGGCACCAGAAGGGGATCCCCTGGGCCCACCCACTGCGGCCTAGAAGAGAGAGGGCACATGGCTAACCTAGGTGCACAGGACACTGAGCACAGAGACACACCGAGAGAGATGGAGATCACAAGAGGGCTCAAAATGGTGAGTGCCAGGCTCAAATGCGAGCGATCAGTGAAGGAGATGCTCTTGAAACAATCCTCGGAGGGGCCCGCCAGCCTCGCTGGCCAAGAGGAAGAAGGGCCTACTGGGCCACTGGATGGGGATAATACCCCAGCGATTAAGGCCTTCATGACGGCGCTCTTCATCATCCTGTGCAAAGACCTGCAGGAGCTTATGGGTCAACTGACAGTAGATACAAAAGGGGATGATGGACGGAGCGTTTGAGCAAATCAAACACTCACCCCAAGTCAACTGATCTGGGTTTAATCCATCACCATTCTTTAGCTCACTAGGCCACCCCAGTTCAGACATGGCCATATGCAAATCAGTCTGACCCTGTGTCTCATGGGAACAGTCCAGCCCGAACTGCCAAGTCATGTCTTCCCTGGACCGGAAACAAGCATCCTGGGACCGGTTTCGGATTTATAATCCTCATCAACTGGCAGTAGACCTCAAGGAAGTGAGACGGAACGTGGAGACCGCTTGGTGACACTTGAGGAGCATGAAAATGGGCGCGACGAGGAAATAGAGGTGATGCAACAGGAGATCTTCAAACCTAAGGAGCAGCACATTGAGCTTCAGGGGCATGCGGAGGACCTGGAGAACCGTTCCTGCCGCAACAAAGTGCGCATCTGTGGAGTGAAATCCGGGGCCGAGGGAGAAGTCATCAGGGAGTTCGTCCAGGTGCTCTTTTGCCAAGTGTTGGGGCCAGAACACACAACTGAGATCCAGATCGACAGAGTCCACTGTGTGGGGCTGCCACGCCGCGGACCAGCCCCGCGGCCGGATATCTTGACATGCGTGCACAGCTTCCAGGTAAAGGAACTTATCATTTGAAAGGCAAGAGACATGCATCCTTTGCAATTCAGAGGGCACTCCCCAACGCTCTACCAGGATCTTGCTGCCGCTACACTGTTCAAAAGGAAGGAATTCCGCGTGATTACCCTCCACCTGAGAAAGAAAGGAATTGCTAAGGTTTGGGGGCATCCTTTTCGCATCATTTTTAGGTACAAGGGCAAGCTGAGACAGATCAGATTGTTACAAGAGGCAAGGGAAGTACTGGGCCTGGAATCAACAGACTCTCCTGAAAGCCAGCACAAGTCCCCGGGCAGAAACCGAGACAGACCAGATTGGTGGCAGGTGGTGGGTAAGCCATCCACTGCCCACAAGCCTGACACGGCCACCATGGCAAAAGAAAGAGAAGCGGTCCATTCGTCCCCGCCTGAATACGAGGTGAAATTAAGATAGGCAGAATTCTGTAGCATTGCTAGACTCTCGAGGTCTGTTTTGGACGACTGCCCTCATATATACATTCCCAGGACGAACTTTTGTCACTTACGCACTCTTGCGTTTGTTCTCTCTTGTTGCAGTAAAATACATAATGGTTCTGTTTTGGGGGTTTATTTACTTTCAGGCTCTCTGCACCCCTTTCAAGTCATTTACACACAATGGTCATTTATTCAGATCTTCATGCAGCCACCTCGGGCCCCTCAGTCGCAGAAGCTGCGGCGCTGCTTCCCTCACCACCAACAATTGACAGGGGTAGGGATCTCAAAGTTGTTAGCCTCACCGTAAGAGGCCTTAATCACACAGTTAAACGCTCTGCCATCCTCTCCTTATTAGAAAGCTCTGAAGGGGATGTGTGTATGCTGCAGGAGACCCACCTACTATCCAGAGATACAATTCATATGGGATCCCGCCGATTCCCCCATCAATATTGGTCCTCAGGCATAGTTAAAAAAAATGGAATAGCTATTTTTGCTGAGAGCAAAGTTTGAAGGGAAGGTGTTATCGACCCTATACGAAGTGAAAGGGAGGGTCCTAGCCCTTAGGCTGCAGTGGGGTGCCACCCTTCTCATGCTGGTCAACATATACTCACTAAACACGCACCAAGAGCCTTTTCTTGTCCAGCACCTATCAGCGAGCTTGGCCTCACAAGACACTGCGATTCTGGTGGGTGGAGACCTTAACATGGTCATGGACAATGCTATGGATCGCTCCTGTCAGAGGTTGGGGCAAGATGCTGGGTTAAATGATGTTTGGCGGCAACGCCACTTTACTCGTTGGGACTATACCCACTACTCTGCTGCGCATAAATCCTACATGCGACTTCACCACTTTTTAGTCTCTTTTTAAGAACAGTAAAAAAGGGGGGAAATTAATAGACCCAGCCAGTACTATATTTTTATAACTTTTCCAGCCGGACAGAGGTCAGATATTTAATATTTTTTGTTTAAATCTGTTTTTATTTTCGATAGAACTAACAGAAAGAGGGTCCAGGCATACACAGCGTTAAGCCCACAACCCTTTACAGGGCCAGCCATGTGGTTCAAAAGGGTCTCCAATAGTTTCGGAGAGGCATTAGTTAAGTATTTTAAACACAGCATGTCGCCTACAACCCGTGTTGGGCCGGCCGCGTGGTCTACTATACACAACAGTATTTTACAATTCTCAAGACCCTGTATAAATAAACTAATGCCGTGGCAAAGAGAAAAACTGAGAACGTGTCCGAGAGGCCCATAGTAAGTGAGTAGTGGTGAGCAGACAGAAAAGTGTCGAAAAAAAGAAGAGACAGTAAAGAGAAGAGAGACAGCAGTGAAAGGGTTTGTACGGGTGGACGGGGGGGAGGGGTGTAATGGAACCATTGTCACCTGGTATTTAGACCAAGAGTCTGAATACCTGTCAGGGGAGATTACACATAGGGTTGATTTGGGTGTTTGAGTAGTCTGTTGGGGTCAGTCGGGAGTATAGCGTCCTCAAAGAGTTGTAATGCCCTGAGTTTTGAAGGTAGGTAGAGTGCATGCTCTATTTTACAAAGATATTTAACTAAGGGTTGCCAGATGGCGGTGAAGCCTGTGTCACATGATTGCAGTCGCGCTGTAAAGAGTTCCATAGTTACAACGTGCCATAGGCGCACAAACCAAGCGGCAATTGGGGGGGTCTCATCTTTCTTCCAATAAAACGCTATAAGTTGTTTAGCAGCTCCAAGCATGTGAAGGGCTATAATCCAATCGCTGCGGGTAAGTGCTTTTAAGTTATCAGGCTTGAGGCCTAAAAGAACCATGGCTGTGGACTCAGGCAGAGGGAAGCCTAATACCTCCTTAATGTGACTGAGGACTTCTTTCCAGAGCAGGGTCAGGAGTGGACAAGCCCACCAGATATGGGTGAAGTGTCCAGATGCATTCAAACACCTCCAGCACAATGGGATGTGGCAGGAAACATTTTGTGCAGCCGAGTGGGCGTGTAATACAATTGCGTCATGATCTTGTACGCTGTTTCTCGCTGTGAGACACTATGATAGACCTTTGGAATGTCGCGCCATAGGAGATTCCACTGTGTGGGCGTGATTTCAGTAGAGGACGCCAATTGCCATTGGCGCTGATATGGATGTGTGGTTATTAACGGGGGTGTTGCAGGATCTGGTATGTCTGAGAGATAAGGCCCTTTGATTCGTCAAAGGAATGAACCAATCTCTCAAAGGTAGTGAATGGACGAGTGGCTGCCTGTTGCATCTCCGGCGAGGACACCCAATGTCGCAGCTGTGCGTACTGAATTCCCGCTCCCACTGGAAGGTGGAATTCCTCTCTGCATTGAGCAAACGTCTTAAGCGCTCCCCCTTCGTACAGATCACTGATCATTCTGCATCCCCCTTGCAACCAGGACCGTCTCTGTGGGCACTGCAATATAGGCGCTGCGGGAACGCGCAGTTCGGTAGAGCAACGTAAGGTCCCAGATGGTACGCCCAGCGACCATCCTGTCCATATGGAACCAGATTTTTTCACTTTCAGTGGTTGTCCACTCTGAAACAAGGCGACGATGGGAGGCCCAATAATATTCCAGGAGGTTGGGGCATGCCAACCCTCCTCTGTCTCATGGGAGCATGAGGACCTTGTGGGAAAATCGTGGCCTACACCCGCCCCATATAAAGTCTCGCTGAAGGCCCTGAATCTGGTGCTGCGGGATAGGGGTGGGAAGGCATTGAAATAAATACAGAATTTTGGGGAGTATCGACATTTAAATAGCGTTAAGGCGGCCCAACCAGGACAGAGTCAGAGATTTCCATCCCCTCAAATCCTCCAACACTGCTGCCACTTCACTTGGGTCCACGTGTCTATGGAGGGGGTCAATTAAAGCCCTAAATATCGAATGTGGTCAGTAGCCCATTGATAAGGAGCGAGCATTTTCAAGACTGGTATCTCTTCCTCAAGAATTGTAAGGTTCAGAGCCCAGGATTTTCATGATTAATTTTAAGACCTGAGGCCCGCTCAAAAGACTGTAGTAGGGAGTGGAGCGCCGGGAGGGATAAATGTGGACGTGACAATGTAAGGATGAGGTCATCCGAAAAAAGCGCCACCTTATTCTGACGACCCCCGAGGGGAAGACCATGTATGTCCACAGCCTGTCTGATCATCTCTGCTAGAGGCTCTACCACGAGGGCAAACAGCAGTGGGGACAGGGGGTAGTCCTGTTGTGTGCCCCTGTGAATGGAGAAAGGGTCCGTGAGCTGTCCATTAACCCATACACTGGCTTGTGGGGAGAGGTAAGGGGCCATGATCATCGATATCATGTTCCGGACCAGTCCGATCTTCTGCAACACTGCCCGGTTCAGTCCACTCGGTCAAACGCCTTCTCCACGTCGAGCGATAGAAGGCAGGCTGGTATGTTCCAGTGTGATGCTTTCCCCACCAGGTGTGCGATTCTACGCACATTATCCGCCCCTTGTCGGTTTCAGATGAAGCCAACCTGGTCCGGCTCCACAAGGCCAGGCATGTGGGGGTCTAGGCATTTAGCGAGTATTTTAGTGTAGACTTTAAGGGCCGTGTTCAACAGAGCTATGGGGCGATAGGATGCACATGACGTGAGTGCTATTTCTGCCATACCCATGGATGGCGTTGGCCCTTCCGTGTCTGAGAAAGAATTATACAGCCGCAGGAGGTGGGGCTGGAGTTGCATCAGAAACATGCGGTAAAACGTCAGCGGTAGGCCGTTCGGCCACGGTGACTTCCCAAGAGGGAGGTCTTTTAACGCTGCCATCAACTCCTCTGCAGTGAGAGGACCTTCCAGTTGTTTTGGGGTGATGGGGGTCGATTGGGGTCCAGGGGCACTGGCTCAGAAATTTGTCAATGTGGTCTTGGGACGGCGCTTCTGCTGTGTAAAGGGCAGCATAATAGGCCCGAAAGGCCTCGCGTGTGGCCCGTTCCGTGGTGACCCTGTCCCTCTCAGGCAGCTGGATGTTAGCTATATGGGCTTTCACAGCACACGCTCGCAAGTGTTTTGCCAGTAATCTGCCCGCTTTGTCCCCCTCTTCAAAGTATCGTTGCTTTAAGGCTAGCAGGGATCTCTCTGCCTTATTGGTACGCAGGGAGCGGAGTTGCCCCCGGAGGTTTGCAAGACGTTGCCTACATTTGAGCGAGGGGTGTTCCTGATCTTGTCTCTCTAATTTCTTAAAATCCTTGGGCAGGTTATCCTCCAATAGTCGGGCCTCACGCGCCCGTGCAATCGATAGGGATATGATGTGGCCGCGGATTGTAGCCTTAAAGGCATCCCACACTACAGGGGAAGGCGTTTCGGGTATATTAGTACTCGCGAAATAAGAGTCAATGGCAGTCCGTATGCTTTCCACATCTGCTGGGTCCAGCAGGATGTGCGGCGGCAGGTGCCACTGCGGTATACGGGTGGGGTAAGCAGCTGGATCCTGCATGAGAAGTTCGACATGGGCATGGTCGGAAAGTGAAATGGCAGACATAGATGCTGCCAACATGTCCCTTATCAGGGCGTGAGACATAAAAAAGATAGTCAATGCACGAGTATGAACGATGGACGAGCGAGTAGTACGAGAAATCCCGTACCTCAGTGGAGTGGTAACGCCATGAATCTATCAGGCCAAGGTCCGCTATTTGTCTCTAGAGGGTGGAGGACATGGCCCCGTCATGTTCGAGGAGGTTTCACTGCAATCTATCTTAGGGTCCCACGCCAGGTTAAAATTTCCCTTCAAGATCAATGAGGGGTCACCCTGCGGCACATGCTCCCGCAACATCGTCCGAAGGTAGGAGTATCTGTTAAGTGCGTACACATTACACAACGTAAAGAGGCGTTGCCCAATCCTCACTCCAGCCCTAATGAAGCATCCATCCGAGCTGCGAAATACCCTGAGTCCCCCTGCCTCATGCCAGCTCTGCAAAGGATTGCCACTCCTGCCGTTTTAGTGGGTGCCGTAGCCCAGAATTGGAGGGGGAATTTGGGGTGTGCCATGCAAGGAATGGCGACTTTCAAAAGGTGGGTTTCTTGAGGGAAAATAATGTCTGGGTTGTGTTGGAGGCGGTAGCGCCATGTTTGTTGCCGCTTGTTGGGAGAATTAAGCCCCTCAACGTAAGGGATACAATTTTCAAAGGAAAGAGGAGAGCCATAGGTGTGTCCAATCCCTGACATACTGACTGGGAGCCGATCGGATGAGATGTCTGCCAACACCGTTAGGTGATGAATAGAACCACCAGGGTATTGTGACCGCCTGCGCACCCCTACGGCTGTCTCTTGACATATGAAAAGAATTGAAACTAAGTAGAAACTGCAACTGGATGTTTGCCACATCCCAGATATATCCTCCATCATAGGAACCCAAGATGGTCCTACCTTAATGGCCACTGGATGGCCTAACGTAAAGCGCTCCTGTCCTATCTATGTCCTGATGAAGACCCCAGATTGATGTTTCCACTAACCCTTACACCAGGCGGGGTCGAAACGTAGACCAGATCACACCATTCCTCTAAACATAGGAGCAAATAAATGGAATAAAACACATCCTATGTAAAAGAGCAACACGGAACTATTGATCTAAATTAGACTGTAAAGGTTGTACTGAATTGCACTGTGATTGTGCTATGGTCACAACATCTTTACCCAGTCCCCACACTTATCCCATTACACCTATCCCACTTAACTACCTCCTTTTCTTTATCACCGAGAGCGCGTTGATATACAACTATGTAAATAATTTGTTATAACTGTGACGGATACAAGTTACATATATGATTTGTTTCCAATGAATTGAAAGTTTTCTGATCTAAAAATCTCCGGAACTTATTGATTGATTCTAAGTATCCGTTGAACTATGTGTTAAATAAAAATATGCATTGTACCAATGGACTGGTTATAATTTGAGATACGCAATGTTTATATTTGACATTTGATGTTTTGAAAAGAAATATATTCTGACCCCTTTACATGTACCTGTTTATTGACCCAGGTCAGATAGTTTTAGGGTTAACCCCGTTAAAACTCATCACCGTAGAAAGCAGGTCGGAGTATGGGAGAGAAGGTGCAGGGGCATGCCACTCCTGCCTGGGGGAGAGTGTCATAGCATTGGGCTTCCCGTCCGCCACATCCAATGGTCAAGAAAAAGTAGGAAAAGAGGAACAGAAAAGAGGGAAGATGTATGGTCAAGAAATAGAGAATCAACATTGGCCAACCGGCCCACAGTGTTCTGTTCCAGTCACGGGTTAGCCTACACCACAAGGTTCAGGTGATCCCAGAGATGTCACTCTCTTAAGAACAGATGGGGGGGGTACGTCGTCTGCCGCTCTCGGAACTGTCCAAGTGGGGGATCCAGCACCATCAACACTGCAGACGGGGAGCTGGGGTGCTATCCAGGCCTTTAGAGCAATCATTCATCTCAACAGGGCAAGAAAGTGTTCCCAAAGGCAAGTCCTGTAGGTTGCTGCAGGCGTGGAGTCTGTCTATCAGGGAGTTGGAGATCGTGAGCTTGCCTTCGATTTGTCCCCTTCCAGGGACCTGATGTGTTGGATGATGTCCTGCTTGGCTTACACAATGACTGTTCACCAAGAGGGGGCGAGTGTCTGCGACAGCGCACAGTAGACTAGGACGGCTTAGCGGGCCCCCGTGCGGGAGGTGGGAGTCGCGTGGGGCTGGCAGGTGGTGAGGAGGAAAGTCGGAGTAGTTGAGACGCTTCTTTGTAGGACCGTATCACTCTACGTTTGGATTCCCACTGGAAAATGAGAGCAAATGGGTGGCCCCATTGGTAGGAGATATCCATGCTTCGCAGTTTATCTGTCACATGTTTAAAATCTTGGCGTCGTCTTAAGGTATTGGGTGCTAGCTCTTGAAAGATCTGTATCTTAGTTCCCATCGTAGGTGAGATCCTGCTTAGCTCGCGCCGCTCTAAGTATATCCTCATTTTCTGTGGAGAAGTTGACCCTAATTAAGATGCCCTGGGGAACGCCTAGCCTGCCTGCAGGGCCGGAGACCCGATGGGCCCGATCGAGAGCCGGCGGGGAGGCGTCGTCATCCCCCCAGGCCTCGTGTAGGAGTTGCGCTACGTAGGTCATAATGTCCTTCACCTCCGCCCCGAGTTACCCCCTGGATGTGGAGGTTATTCCGACGACTCCGATTCTCCAGGTCCTCTTGTTTCAGCTGTAATTCTATGTGCTTTTCTTCCAGGGTGGCCAGGCGCTGCCAGAGTTGTTCCTGGTCCTCAGTGCGGGCGTCAACAGTCTTTTCCAGCCCGTCCACTCTTTCACCAAGATCCGTAACCTCCTTCTTGAGTTCCCGAACAGAGGAATGCACTTCAGTGCGCAGGGAACCTATCTCGGTCTTGAGTTCAAACATGAAGGAGGCCATGAACGCTTGCGTGACAGGTGGAGAGTCCCCTCCAGTTTGCGGAGCCACCTCAGTGGGGGCCGACGTACCCGCCTTGCCCCACATTACCGCTACAGGGTTGTCCTTGGGGGCCACCGCCGAGGAGTCCTTGCTCACCCTGTTACATGTCATTACCGATCTATAGATGTCCTTCAGACCACCAGTCGCAGAGGCCAATGGGGGTCCGCAGGATTGCCCGTAGGCACACCCGGATGCCGAATATACTTGTTATGTGGCAGATGGAGGGGGTTGAGACGAGTCTATGCAGGTTCCACCGCAACACCATGGCGTTTGTCAGATGAGGTAAGGCAGAACCCCCTTTCTATATGTAGGGCCCTGTCCCTGCTCCCTGTCTGTTCATAAAGTGCGCAGTCACGCAAGGCAGTGGGGGTCCACTGGTGCAGGATCCGAGTTGGTGCGATAGCACGTGCAGCAATTCCAGCGTTCAGACGGGAGGTGGTAGTCTCCAGTGGTAGAGGTCACGGATAACAATCTGCCCACATCCAAGATTGATCACCCACCGCCTCCTCCCCAGCTCACTGCACGTCCCCTCATCGCATGCAGGGTACTGCCAAAATGTCATCCGTTCAAGTCGTCCAGGGGCCACAGCCTCCAAGCAAGGAGGGGCGACGCAGTGAAACCCAACCCGGAGGAGCTCCCGGGTGTGCCAATTTCGTGTCCCCGTGCCCAGGGTGTTAATGCGCCCGTATTATAACTGTCCATCCAGGATCCACCAGCGGATGGGTAGTGTCACAACCGCGCTGTACCGGTGCCGGTTCTTACGCTAGCTGCGCCAATACCGAGAGAAGACATTCAAGGGAGCTCACGCGTGATAGGGCATCACAAACCACGGAAAAGACTACATGTCCCATGGAGCTTAGCGCGAGTCGCGCTCGAACACCAGGTGGGAATTAATCAAGGCGTCGCACAGACACACCCAAGGGCTACAAAAAGGCAGGGACGCTAGGAGCGCTGCCGATAATTGTTTTTTCGTGCCGGGGGTTCACAGCGGCGAAGTCATAGTTCACAGCACTCGTCAAAGCGGAGAAGAGACTGCAGTTCCTAGGAGTCCGGAGCAGGCTTCGGCATCGATCTTCTTCTCAGTCTCAGGTATCAGACGGCAATTAGGTATTCTCCTATGTTGGCAGAGACGCCTTCCCGCGTACTCGTGCAGAGGAGGAGTGCGCACCTAGAGGCGCTTAGGCAGTTGTTCTCTCTGTTGGCAGAGACCGGCCAGTCTCTTGCAGAGAGGTTAAAATGCCTGCAGTCTCCTCTGTTGGCTGAGTCGCCTTTTCCGGCGAACTCGTGCAGAGGAGGAGTGCGCACATAGTGGCGCTTGGGAGGTTGTTCTCTCTGTTGGAGGAGACAGGCTTGTCTCGTGCAGAGAGGGTAAAACACCCATTTACCTAGCCTATCATTCTTTTCTTCGATTTCTGTTCTGTTCTGTTTCGTTTGACTACTGTGGTAACTAAGGATTATTAGTGGCACAGAATATTACCCTTATTAACAATGCTGCACATATTGGGAATACCTTGCTGAAGGGTCCTGCTGTTTAAGGATTCCTGGAATTATTATTTCGAGACACCGTGGATTACCAGTAGCGTAATAGTCACTGCTCATTATAATTGGATATCTTTCCTATAGACAGTAGTCAAGAGATATTGAACTCAGTGCTTGATTCTATCTTTGCAGATGGCTAACTAGAATATAGAAGATCGTTTTTTCCATCAGGTAATAGAACAGAACAAACCTTATAGCGAGTGAGCTCATGAGATTAGGGAAGATTCAGGTGTTGACCGTTTGTTGTTTGCTTTTGTCTCCTTTGCAGGTCTACATCCCCGCAGTCCCCTTCCCTGGTTCTTTTTTCCCCCGCTCAATCGCGCCCAAAAGTCTGTGCTTGTTGCAAACCGGACTTGGGTCGATTCAGAGGTGGGCCCCCATATAGCATCACACAACCCTGAGGAACGGATTTCGGACGGCCGTGACAGGTAGGAGCCACATTCCACACAAAAGTCTCAGCCAAGGCCACCAGACACCAATCCCCCCAACCCCATCCCCAGGGGAGACAGCAGTGGCGGGGATGCTAGTCGTCAGGGCCCCCTAGCGGTCTTTTAAGCATGTCAAAAATATGTCCGGCAAGGTCCAGTGTGGGTGTGTACCCCACAGCCCTCGCGGGACAGCAGGGCCCAATGTCCAAAGAGAGGGGAGCAGGTGGAGAAGTCAACAGCTGGGTTTGCCACACTCCGCTCTTCCCTGCTCTGTGTATCCACGTGGCCGGCGCCTCCCGTCCCGCGCCAGCTCCAAGGGGCCAAGGGAAGTCCAGAGCGATAGTTCCAATCTCACGGGGGCCAAGGCTTTGCATAGGGCCATAACAATGCCTGTTGCCAGGACCACCGCTAGGCCCGCTGCGTTCCCTCAGGGCCTACAGCACTCCCGCAGAGCTGCGCGCCTATCCCTCTCAGACTCAAGATGGCAACCGACTCAGGCCCATTACCCCCCCACACCAGCTCCATGGGCAATTGTCCCTGTCACGCAGGGGCTGAAGGTTCACACAGGGCGGCACGGAAGTCTATTTCCAGGGCCCTCCACATGGCCCACAGCGCTGTCTCAGGCTCCACAGTGTTTTCCTCCGGGCCGCACGCCCTCAAGTCACTGTCTCAGAAATGGCGGCCAAAGCACCTGTGGGCCTGCAGTCCCACCACCCACCCCCACACCAGTTCCAGAGGGGTAGGAGGGGTTCAAAGCAATGTTCCCAGTTACGTGGTGGCCAAGACATTGCCTATGGCTGCTGAAATGCCTGCTCCAAGGACCCCCACGTGGCCCGCGGTGCTCCCTCAAGGCCCGCAGCACCTCCCCGGGGCAGCGCGCTCGCCAGTCACAAGCTCCACAGGTGGCCATCAGTGCCTCAGGCCTCCCAAGGCCTGGGGCGCTCACTCACCAGCAGGGTTGTCCCCCACCGTGTCCTGAGCGCCGCCTCCTCCGCTGGGCCACTCCGGCGAGGTCAGGAAGGGTGGCCTGAGTTCTCTGGCTCCAGCTGTAGGGCCGTTCATGCTGCCTTGGCCAGTTGCTCATGGTGTTGCTGTTGGGGTCAGCACCCCCGCTGTGCCACCGTCCAGGCCGGCGCTGGATGCGGCCACTGGCCACTCGGATAAGCAGGGCCAGGCGTTGCCGCACCTCAGGAGTGCCCCGGTCCGGGTGCCTCAAAATGGCGGGCTCTCTAGGCTGCAGTCCAATGCCTACCGCCAGAGGAGAGAACAAAAACCACGCCTCCAAATCTGAAAAAGAGGCCGGTTTCTCCGAGGCATTCCTGCCTCGCCTCGGAGAAACGTGGTCGTGTGGAGCGCTCCTCTCGAAGTAATTTCTGCCCTCTGTTCTCTCGTTTTTCTTGCCCTCTGTTCTTTCGTCTCGTTTTTCTTTCCCTCTGTTGTCTCGTTTTTCTTGCCCTCTTTTCACTCGTTTTTCTTGCCCTATGCTCTCTCTTTTTTTTTCTTGCCCTCTGTTGTCTCGTTTTTCTTGCCCTCTGTTCACTCGTTATTCTTGCCCTATGCTCTCTCGTTTTTCTTGCCCTCTGTTCACTCGTTTTTCTTGCCCTCTGCTTTCTCGTTTTAAGATTGGCGGGAGTCGGCAAAGGCCAACAGTTGCGGAGCCCCCCCACCTATCTCCTCCCCTCCCTCCACCCCGGGCGGGGATTTAAAGACATAATGCGGGGGATCGTTTCGAACTTGAGAAGGCACACAGAGGGGGGCTCCAAGGCTCACCTGCTCTCCCGGTTCCTTGCTAGGCAGCACAACATCGCTGGGGCCCTGACGCTGTGGTTGCCCCCACCGCCGAGCTGGTGACATCGCTCGGCCGCGGAGCGGGGTAAAAACTACAGCTCCCAGCCTGCCTTGGGAGGTCTACACCGCCCACTTCCTGCACAGCGCGCCTGGAGGCGCTTAAATCCCGACAGCTTCCACGGAGGAGCGGGGATCATTTCAAACTTGAGAAGGCACACAGGGGGGGGCTCCAAGGCTCACCTGCTCTCCCGGTTCCTTGCTAGGCAGCACAACATCGCTGGGGCCCTGACGCTGTGGTTGCCCCCGCCGCCGAGCTGGTGACATCGCTCGGCCGCGGAGCGGAGTAAAAACTACAGCTCCCAGCCTGCCTTGGGAGGACTACACGGCCCACTTCCTGCACAGCGCGCCTGGAGGCGCTTAAATCCCGACAGCTTCCACGGAGGAGCGGGGATCGTTTCGAACTTGAGAAGGCACACAGAAGGGGGCTCCAAGGCTCACCCGCTCTCCCGGTTCCTTGCTAGGCAGCACAACATCGCTGGGGCCCTGACGCTGTGGTTGCCCCTGCCGCCGAGCTGGTGACATCGCTCGGCTGCGGAGCGGGGTAAAAACTACAGCTCCCAGCCTGCCTTGGGAGGACTACACTGCCCACTTCCTGCACAGCGCGCCTGGAGGCGCTTAAATCCTGACAGCTTCCTCCGCGTCGCGGACGCGCGCGGACGGCGCCGGGCGGAGCCCGGGCAGAGGGCGGGCCGTCTGTGGCCGTCCGGGGCAGGAGGAGGCAGGGCAGGGCCATACCCTCAACATCTGCAGCTACAAATGGGTAAGCAAAAGAAAGCACCGACTACGGAGGAGGGCGGGAAAAATGCCACAGTTCCAAGACATTCAAAGTCCATCATGTCCTACCTCTCTTCGGCAGTGGGGGCTCTCACGAAGGAGATTGCAAACGCCGAGCACGAACTGGGCTTGTCAAACCCTTCCTTGACAAACACTATCACACCTGATCCTCTGGAGCTAGATGACACTGGGCTTACTGATAATCCACCCCTACCACTGGAACCAGTGGTGTCTATTGTAAATCCTCCCCCCCATGCCCCAAGGACATCCACCTACATCGCCTATTAGGCATATTAGGCAGAGCCATCAGCCAGTAATTCAATCAGCAAGGCGAAAGAAGGAGAAGAACGCCAACATGACGGGTACACCTAGCACACGATCTGACCCCCTGGGAGATAAACTGGAGGCGCTTTTCGTTGCTAGGATTGAACCCTTACTTGTTGGCATCGCGAAGGACATTGTGGACACACTAAATACCTGTCTAGAAGGACTTCTAAAGAAATGTGCCTTAATAGATAGACTTGTTAACACTCAATCCCTCCACATTGATGCACGCGATAGGGGGCTGTCCACACAGGGATATGGGAGCATGGAGGTGTCTGGTAGTAGGGCAACGGTTCAGGCACCTAGCGGGGCGTCGCCTTCTGAGAATAGCACAGGGGCCGTTAAAACACCACTTCTTGGTAAGGAGGTTAGCGCCCCAAACATGGTGCCACGTCCCCTTAACCAGCAAAGCTCACTCGTCCACAGGAAGGTAAATCCCCAGTGAACACAAACTTAATCTACCACCTGAAGCGTCCCCATTAGTTGCAGTCTTTATAGGGGTACCCCCACTCATGGAAGGTGAGGTGGAACCAACCACGGCCCTTATGGCTAAGGCCACCAGGTGGTGCTCAGATACATGTAGCGGGGAGAACATTGCGGACATGATTATTCATGCAAGGAGGGTGGGTTGGATTGGTAAACAGCCTAAAAACACTCAAGGGGACTGTGTGGTAATTAATTTTAGCAGGGCTAATCTGGCAGATAGATTATTCTGGGATGGTTCAGCCATATCACCAAAGGGACCATCTGAGACCCGTCCCCTTGGGCTTCTTCTACCCACCCTCAGTTTGCACTAAGCAGTTTAAACGCTACCCAGGAAGATGGCTGGGCTGGAGGGCACCACAGGGGGAGTGTAGTTCCTATGGACCCACGAACTCACAACCCTTAAGGTGACCCATTGTCCCGCCAGCACCCCTTCCCAGGGCTTACCAGAGTACAACTGAGGGTTGCGGGCTGGCCACGAGTAATCATTTTGCCCCTTTGTCAGGTCTGGAGGATATAGATTGACCACCAACTGATTCACCTCTCCCGATAGAGGGGGGGGGGGGGTAACCCAAATGATGTGGCAGGGACGTGTAAAATGCTTAGCTGGAATGTGGCAGGAATCAATACTAAAAGAGGTGATAAGGAATGGTCTAAATTTGTCTCTGGGCATAATGTTATCGCTCTACAAGAAACATGGGACACCGCCTCTAGCTTCTGGTTGGATGGGTTCACTAGCTTTGTTGTGGCTGCCACCCCCAGCAATGCTGGTAGAGCTAGGAGAGGCCTTTTAACCCTATTCTCATTAGAACTCAAATGGTCTCTAAGACAGATCAAAAATGTATCCCCAAATATTTTAATTGTTGAAAGGGAAATTAGTCCCACCAGGACCACATTATATATACATTTTTATAATTCATGGAATAGGGATATTGGTGAAAATAACATCGGTACCGTAGATTCCTTTTTAACTTCAGTCAGTCGTAATACACATACTAATTTTGAGAGCGTGTTATTGGGCGATTTTAACATTCATCCTTGTGAGCTCATGTGTGGCCCAAGTAATCATGAGGGGGTAGTAGGACTAGAGGGACCTCACTTTGAGCACACCACACCGGGTGAGGAGCTGGAAGATTTACTGGCCAACTTCAACTTCTTAGAACCAATGCCCTCGGAAGGGGGAGTGAGAATACCTACCTTTAAGGGGACAGACCCTGGAACAATCATTGATTACATATTTGCTACCCCAGGTATTCTAAACAGGGTTAGTTCCTATCGGACAGTCCCCTCCCCATATAGTGATCATAATCCTGTCCTACTTGAGGTTGCCTGGGGAGATTTCATCGGGCCAAGGCCGGGGCAAGTGAAAATAGGGCACATCTTACGTCCAGTGGACCAGGGAAGAAGGCTCAAGTGGGCTAATGTGGTCCCGGAAAACTTTTACGCCGAAATCTTCCCAAAAATTGGGGACCACGTGACGACTTGTCAAAACCCAAGTGTCCCAGATAGCGAAATTCTGGGGGCATTCCAAGCTATCTGTGGCCAAATCTCGCTGGACCTCACGGTCAAATCAAGGAAGGGAGTTATTACCCAGTGTCGCTGGTTTGACGCTACATGCTCGAAAGCACATAAATCCTTAATGGCAGCTCTCAAGGCAAAACCAAGGGTGAGGGCGGATATCGCCACACTGAGGAAGGAATATAAGCGAGCAGTCAAGGCCAGACAGGATAAAATTAAGAACGAAGCCTGGGAGAATTTACTCTGTACGGACGTCCTACGGGTTAGCAGGCAATTCTGGGCCATAATCAATCAGCCCTTCTTCTCCGACTCAACCAATTCCGTCATGGACTGTGTCATCCCAGACGACAAATGGTTGGCTCACTTTAGATCAGTGTATGGTGATACTGATACGGACTGTCAAGTGAGCAATCTGACGGTACCTGAGGCTCCCCCATACGTTTCAATAGGGTTGAGGTCGAGAAAGCAATACTGGCCACTACCAAGAATAAAGCCCCTGGTCCCGATGGGGTACCAGCCGATTTTTACATACATTCGCCAAAGCTATGGGCGGGAGTCCTGGCCAATGTATTTACCGCCGCCAATGGCAACCCTTACCAACCACCTGGGTAACTTCCACCATCGTTCCCATTTTTAAGAAGGGTCATCGTGACGACCCAGGGTGCTATAGGCCCATATCCCTTTTGGACTCTGCAATCAAGATCCTAGGCAGAGTCCTTTTGGTCAAGCTGAGGGATAATGTTGAGAGCTGTGGGGGGCTGGCTGACATCCAGTACGGGTTCAGGGAGAGGAGAGGAACATTAGAGCAGTGCTCCAACTTACACCTGTTGATTTCGAAGTATACGGTGGCCAAGGAGGGGTCTTTATTCCTTGCGCTTATGGACCTCTCCTCGGCCTTCGACTTGGTGAACAGGTCTAAGCTGTGGGCCATTCTTCTGAGGATTGGGATCGATGAGGCATTGGTCAGGTACATGGCTTCACTTCATCAAGAGCTATTTGCAGCTGTGCGGGTCACAAATGAGGGAAGGTGCACGCCCCGTTTTAACTCCATGCGCGGGGTCAGGCAGGGCTGTATACTGGCCCCCCTGCTTTTCACAATTTATATTAATGGCCTGAGCACCTACCTGGAAGACGTGGATGGAGACGTACCGCGTGCAGGAGCAACTAAGATTCCCGCTCTCCTGTACGCGGACGACGCGGAGCTGATAGCTCGCACCGGCGTCTGTCTGCAACGGCTCCTGGACGCCTTTGATACCTTCATGGACCAATTGGACCCGAAGATAAACACGAATAAGTCTCACACAATGGTTGTAGGGCGCCACAGAAATAAGGGAATACTTAAAACCTTCAAGTGCGGGATTCCTCAAACTGACCTGACCGGACCGTTGCCGTGGAACTGATCTGACCGCTGCTGCCCGTTTGAACACAGAGCCTCGCTTCTGCTTTCACCCGGCCTCCCCGTGTCCCAGGTGGGATTGACCGCCCTCCCGCTAAAACAACTTGCAGCACCCGCTTCGCGGGCGCTGCTGCGCGGTGAGTGGCGTGGGGTCGAGGCTGGGGGGGTAGTCGCACTGAAGAGCCTGTCCCAGGAGGAGGGAGCACCGAGGAAACTGCGAGGGAGCGCGCCGCAGGGACTCGTAAGACCAGGAGTCCCTGCGCTGCACAGGTGTGCACGGGCGCGCCCCCAGGAAGACACGCCCCCTGCTTGCAATACCATCTTATTTGGAACAATCTACCGCTCAGCGGGACGCGAGCGGGACGCCGAGCGAAGCCCGGGCAAAGGGTGGGCCCTCTGTGGCCCTCAGGGGCCAGAAGAGGCCGGGCTGGGCCAGTCCCCTAAAAAGTGCCCCCCCAAATATCTCACAACCGGCTACTACCATCTAACACAGCACCCCCTGCAATGAGGAAAACTGCAAAGAAGACCAGGATGCCCACTCTAAGATCGAGCACAAAAGCTAAATCGGATCAACCACCATCCCTTCCGACCTTAACTGCCATTGATAAAATGCTTAAACAGACTATAGGGGCGGTTTCCGACGCCATAGCTAACACCGACAGGAGATTATCTTTACCACCTGTAACCATTATCCAAGATACTCAGGAACTACTCCTCAACTTGTCAGAAGAAACTGAGAACTCGGTAGAGGAGACCTACATCAGCCGGCCTATAACTCCACCATCTTTCGCCGACCTCCCCTGTGCCCAGGCCGTCGCTGAAACCAGCAGGGACAGTCCTGGCGCACAATTAAGCAACCAAATAACCACAAAGGACTCAGACGCACACACGGAGGATAAAATGTTGCACAGGGATGGCCGTAAACAAGGGAGGAAAAAAGGTCATGTAAAGTCCAGCAACCATAATCTGGTCACACCCATTGCCCCACCTACACCAGGAATTCCATGCTGGATAACCAACATGGTGGCGGATTTGAAATCTGACCTAGAGCATTCCATCACGGTACTGTTAAAGCCCCTTATAGCAAAAATAGACAGATTAACATCATTGGTCAATAACAAGGGGATAAACTTGAAACCTCATCCCGTGCAGGAACGAGACGTGACAAACCCCAAGGCCCCCGCTACAACAAATTTACCGAAAGATAAGGCCTCACTAGTGCAAAATGGTGCCCCCAAAAACAACAATGCTAACAACACCAGCGTCACGCAGAAAGGAGCCAAGGAATTTCAGAAGGCCGCCTCCACCCCACAAGCAGGTAAAAATAAAAATAAAAATCAATCATTAAGCGGTAACAGTAAACCTTTACCTAGCTCCTCATTAACACTTGAAGAAAACAAGGCCCAAACCCCGAAGGCAGACCCCAAGACCCTCCCCACTCCTACTGTGGAAACCAACAACGAAAAGAAAACAGCCACACGCTTTCGGACAATTAATCTCCCACCTGAGGCACTACCATTTGTGGTTGTCCTAACTGGAGTGCCCCCATTAAAGGAGGGCCAAAGAGAATCACAAATTGAACTAAAAAACAAATGCGCTCAGTGGCTGCAAACTCACAGGCCCTTACCCCCAAACATCTATGGGGAAATCCTCTCAGTGAGAAGGGGCGAGTGGATTGGCAAAGGCACCAAGACCATCGCTGGAGACATCATTACGGTGAACTTCAGAGACATGACAGCAGTCAACTTCATCTGCAATGTCCCCCCGAGCTATACCCGCTCACAAATCCACCCGGTCCACTTATCGTATTTTTATCCCCTGGCATCCCAAAGGCCCAGGCAGAATTTCATTCAGAACAGAACATCTCATCCGGGCTTCCAATATGGCCCCCCCCAATGGCAAAGGCCAAATCCTGTATTCCCAGTATTTCCTACTTATGATTCCTCTTTGATGCAGTACAACCATTGGAACAGGTTCAGTACTCTCGAAGGGGTGGACTGACAGAGAATGACTTGCTTCCCAACAGCAAATCAAAGCAGGAACGAGCCAAACCTCACATCATTAGGGGATAAAGAGGGAGCAACCCACAGTCAATCTGATCTCATGGACCCTGCGAACATCACAGAAGGCAGGAGTATACCACCAACCAGTACCCGGGGCACAGGGGAGGGGACATACTACGAGAACAAAATCGTCAACACCCCCGGCCTGCAACTAAGCAGGGCCGTCGCACCCATTAAGGATAAACAACTAAGACCACCGAAAGGCGAAGGTAGAGGGATACTCAAGGCAACAACATATGATAACCTACTTATAGCGACCTGGAATATCGCAGGGCTTGCGACAAAGTTCATATCTCAGGACTGGTTCAGCTACATAAGGAAATTCCACATCTTGTGCCTCCAAGAGACCTGGGCTACTGAACCGCACGAATATAGCATGGAGGGCTATAAAAGCTTTTTCGTACCCGCAAAAAAAGCTTCCTCAGGAAGAGCGAGCGGGGGGCTTGCGATTTATGTCCATCTAGACATTGAGGGTACCTGGTCCAATACCAAATGGGTCACACGTAACCTTCAGGTACTAAGGTTTACTTCGTCAAGCCTAACCTTCTTGTTAATGAATTGGTATAACACACCGGCCATAACGGAGAAGGGAGCAGCTATAAAAGAACTTGAGACTTGCCTAAACTTTTTATCCAAGACACCAGAACCCATGAATTTAATTTTAATGGGAGATTTTAATTGTCACCTCTGTGAAAATCTGTTACCTGCCAATAATGTCTGGTCAAACTGTACAATCATGAAAGGCCCACACTTCACCCATTCATCAGAGGGCTGGGACCTTGAGAGATTAATGAAAAGGAACAATCTCGCCCACACCATGGATCTTGCCACCTTAAATGAGAGAGGAGAACTTACCCCGACATTCAAAGGCAGAGGCTGCTATTCTTATATTGACTTTGTACTAGTCTCTGTCTATCTAAAAAGATTTATCAGCACACACCTCATAGAGGCTAGTAGCTTCAGCGATCACAATCCGGTGATCATCAAAATGGAAGGATTCCTCTTCACAGCGGCTAAGGGAAAGGTCGCATTGGAAAGAGTGGTAGACCAGGGTAGAAGAATCAAATGGGCCAAAATTGATGGGAACTGTTTCTATAAAAAACTGCTATGTGACGCCTCAGTACCGATCGACAAATGTCTCGACCCCTGCGTAATTGGAGGTGCGGTGGTGAAAGCATTTGAAGAAATCGCGCAGGTAGTAAATAATTCCCTTCGAACCAAGGGAGGGAATAATAACATCTCTTCAAATCCCCGCTGGTTCGACTCTAAATGCACAAAGGCGCTGAAAAACCTTAAGGACAGCCTACATGCCCAACCAAGGGACAAAATAAAGGTGATAAGGAACAGAGCCGAATACAAAAAAGCCGTGAAGGCACGAAAACAGAGTATACAAAACCAGGCCTGGGTAGATTTAAGGGACGCCGCAGAGAGAAAGGACGCTACTGCCTTTTGGAAAGTGATCAATGCCCCATGTTTTCAGGACCAAAGTGCCCCAAAAATTTTGAATACCATCTTACCGGAGCAATGGCAGAAACACTTCCACAGCCTGTACAACCATTCAAATCATACACCCCAAGAGGAGTTTCTGAAGGTCCATCAGCCAACTAAACCAAATTTCACCTTAAAGGAGGTTGAATTGGGAATAACCGGACTAAGTAAAAACAAGGCGCCGGGCCCGGACGGAATACCACCAGACTTATTCCTAAGCAAACCAGAGCTATGGGCCCCGTTACTTACGAGGGTGTTAAATGAGGCAGCGGAGGTAGGCCTCCCCCAGTCCTGGTCAACGGCGACCATAGTCCCTATTTACAAAAAAGGCAACCGGGACGACCCCCAATGCTATCGACCCATCTCACTCATTGATGTGACAGCAAAGGTCTTGGGTCGGGTCATCTTATCAAGATTGCAAGATTGGGCAGAGGAGCACCAAATCCTATCTGAAACCCAATACGGCTTCAGGAAAGGCAGATCCACCACCGACCAATGCCTAAATCTATATCTCCTGATCGCAAAATATACCATCGCCGGGAGGGGGTCGATACATATGGGGTTCATGGACCTCTCCGCGGCTTTCGACCGCGTAAATAGGAAAAAACTCTGGGCCATGCTAATGGATCTAGGCGTGGACCACTCACTAGTTGATACCTTACAAAATTTACACCGTAACACCTCAGCATGCGTGAGATACAGTCAGGAAGGAAAAAAGACCGATTCCTTTAGTTGCAATAGCGGAGTAAGACAGGGGTGTATCCTCGCCCCATTTCTTTTCTCCATTTATATCAACGCATTGGAACAGGACCTTCTTAAACTTAAAGTTGACTCACCCCAAATCGGTCATCGAGCAGTACCTGTACTACTTTATGCCGATGACGCGGTTTTGCCCTCGAGAACACCTCTGGGTCTACAAAGATTAATCGATGGGTTCGTTAAATTTATGGACAAACTGGACCTGGCAACAAACCTGGAAAAGTCCTTTATCATGACATCAGGGAAACCTACAAAAGGATCTTTTTCTTATAACATCGGGACACACAAAATAGACCAGGTCAAGTCCTTCACATATCTGGGGGTATTATTCGACCACGACTTATCGTTTAAACCCCTGATTGAGAAACACTCGACCAAACTGGCGGCCGCAGTAGGAGCAATTATGGGGTTCGGGAAGAGACTAGGGAAATGGTCCCCGGAACAAATCATGACCTTATACAGATCCATTTGCTGTGCAAAAGTAAGCTATGGAGCGGAAGTGTGGGGCTTTTTGGGGAAAAAAATCCAGCCACTCCAGACGGAAGAAAATAAATTCCTACGAAGAATACTAAAAGTCCCACAGAGTGTCTCGGCCCACATTATACACGAAGAGCTGGGAGAACTCTTCCTGGAGGATAAAATTAAAATTAAACCCCTTCTGGCTTGGGTGAAGGTATGGACCAACCCAGAGGCGGCCCTAACTAGACAAATTATCGAGGATTGCCTCAAAAGAGACAAGGGCCATGCAATCCCCTGGCTGAAATTTGTTAAAGATTCGCTAACAGAGATTGGTTGCTCTGAATATTTTTTAGCCCCCGACTCTTTAACTCCGGAGTGCAAAACCTCGATCAAAAAACTTTTGCTCGCACAGCTGAAATCGACAAGGGCAGAAAAAGAGAGGCTCAAAGCTACCAACCTCGCTTACAACAACCTTACCCCGAAGCAAGGTATGGAACCTTATCTAAGGGTCATGCACAATGCGCAGGATCGCTACCTCATAACCCGATTTAGAATCAATATGCTACATCACATCCTTGCAGTACCATCTGGATTTACTCGCACAGTGGAGGAGAAGGGTACCTGCGGCTGCGATCATAGATCTCCGCAGGATACCCTTCATTTTGTCCTACTGTGCCCACTCTACGCGATACCAAGACGTAAGTTCCTGGTGGGTATTTTGAAGGAGCAAAGATTTAAGCAAGCGAAACGGGCGTTGAGATTCCTAATGGAAGCAGAGGACGCTTATACTTTATTCTGCACGATAAATTTCATTCGGATCGCAACAAGACTGAGGACCACCAGAGACATTGTCCCTTAAAAAATTGCATTGAACATTTAAATTCACTAAAATTATCCTGTCCCTCCCATTAAGTATATAAAATCTTAAACATTTATATCTTTTAGACTAAATATTTTTTAAAAACATTGTTTTAATTTGTGAACGTTGTATTTGTGCTTTTATGGTGTCTTTTTAAGAACCGAATAAAGTTTATAAATTGAAATTGAAATTGAAATTGAATTGATACCTTCATGGACCAATTGGACCCGAAGATAAACACGAATAAGTCTCACACAATGGTTGTAGGGCGCCACAGAAATAAGGGAATACTTAAAACCTTCAAGTGCAAGGGCGAAATTGTTACCAGAGTCCCGGCTTTTCCCTACCTGGGGGTGCTTTTTGATGAAAGGGGTTCTTGGGGCCCCCAGGTCAGGGCCAAAAGCTTGGCGGTGGCTAGGTCATCAGCGGCTCTTATGGGCTTTGCAAATAGGTTGGGAGCTAGACCGATGGAAGCTCTTTTAAAGGTTTACAATAGTAAATGTATCTCACTGGCAATGTATGGCTCACCCCTTTGGGGTTATGCATATCTCGAACCAATACAGAAGGCAGAAAATAGACTTTTACATTCCCTTTTGTCTGTCCCACAGTCCACACCAACTTTCTCCATACATGTGGAGGTGGGCTTGGATTTTGTCACCGATAGACTCAACATGGCACCTTTAACTTTTTGGCTAAAGACGTGGCTCAATAAGGATCTTACCCTTAACCAAATGATTATGAACGATGTCATGTCTCTAGACCACTTTAAAAGGGTGCCATGGATGGCCTATCTGAAGAAGTCCTTCACAGAACTGGGTCACCCGGAACTCTTTACATCCCCTTTGGGCATCAAGAAACAGGATATAGACATTGTTAAGAAGCAGTTCATGATTAGGGCAAGAGCGGGGCGTGAGGAAAGGGAACTGCAGAAGCCGGCCGTGAGAAAACATTATCTGTTAGTAAACTCCATCACACTTGAACCCTACCTTAGTTTTGTCACCAGGCCATTCCACAGGTTTCTCCTGACCAAGTTCAGATTTAATCTGATACATTTTTTTCTGGGCAGTTTTAAAACATGGGAAAAACCAGTGTTAGCCCCCCCCTGTACCTGTGATAACTTTTCTGTTCAAGATACCTTGCATTTTGTTATGTTTTGTGGCTTTTTTTCAGAGCCTAGGAAAAAACATTTATTACCTGTTTTAAAGGAGGCAGGTTTCTCCCAGGTGAGACCAGCCTTGCTCTACCTTCAATCATTGAGTAACATTCGTATTACATTTTGCACGGCAAATTTCCTAGTGGCGGCGGCTAGAATTAAATCACGTAAGACAGTACCGGGCCTTTCCCAATGAGTTCTCTTTTATAAATTTTTAAATATTGAAAATTCCCTATATAACCCAATACAATAGTATCTTATCACATGTATTTGACTGGTATGAAATTGTACAATAGATTTTTTTATCTGTATAAAAATGTTTTTTATCTCTTTGTAGGATTTTTAACTAAATTGAATAAAGATTTCTTGACTGACTGACTGACATAATGCGGGGCATCGTGGGGACCGTTACCGATGTCGGGTCACGTTGGTTTGATATGTATTAGGAAAAGGGCGGTGCACCAGGACCCGTCCTGGGCCTTGGCGAGGCTTAGGAATAACTTGGTCCTGGAGCGAGGGTGCTCGTGTGTGGCGTCGGCCGAGCATGCTGGAGCCCCGACACTTTGACCCCTGCCCCCCCTGCTGATAATATTGGGCTGTTCGCAGGGCCCGCGACACCCTTGTGGCGCACAAGATGGGGCGGACATAACGCCCCCCACCACCCCTTCCGATAATATTGGGCTGTTCATACCGATGTCGGGTCCTGTTGGTTTGATATGTATTAGGAAAAGGGCGGTGCACCGGGACCCGTCCTGGGCCTTGTCGAGGCTTAGGAATAACTTGGTCCTGGAGCGAGGGTGCTCGTGTGTGGCGTCGGCCGAGCATGCTGGAGCCCCGACACTTTGACCCCCGCCCCCCCTGCTGATAATATTGGGCTGTTCGCAGGGCCCGCGGCACCCTCGTGGCGCACAAGATGGGCGGACATAACCCCCCCACCCACCACCCCTCCTGATAATATTGGGCTGTTCGCAGGGCCCCCGGTACCCTTGTGGCGCACAAGATGGGGCGGACATACCCCCCCCACCACCCCTTCCGATAATATTGGGCTGTTCGCAGGGCCCCCGGCACCCTCGTGGCACACAAGATGGAACCGACATAACCCCCCTCCCCGGAAACACCAGCGATGATGCCGGACAACGTGGGCTCGCGAAGTGCGACCTCGCTGGCCGGAGGGACAGAGCGGTGGCTACCACTCGACCCCGCGGGTGAATACCCTACCACCACCCTGTGTGGAAGGCAGAGAGCCGGGCGCCTCGCGAGGGTGGGGGTGTGGGCAGAGACTCGCGGGCGTTGCGTACGGCGTTCTTTGCCCCCGAGGTATAGGACTGTGTCCCAAGGTGGGTGGCCACGAGGGGTGAGGCAGCCTGGTGCGGGGTTGTTTAGTTGCGGGTAAGACTGCAAAGGGTCCGGTTCGCAGGACCCTCCCGGAGACACAGGTGGTCCAAGTTGCAGTCATGTTGCAGGCCGCAGAGCAGGGTGTCGGTGTGGGGCTCTGTGTGTGTGTGTGTGTGTGGGGCTCTGAGTGTGTGTGTGTGGGGCTCTGAGTGTGTGTATGTGGGGCTCTGTGTGTGTGTGTGGAGGGCTCTGTGTGTGTGTGGGGTTCTGTGTGTGTGGGGGGGCTCTCTGTGTGTGGGGGGTCTGTGTGTGTGTGGGGGGCTCTGTGTGTATGTGTGGGGCTCTGTGTGTGTGGCTCTGTGTGTGTGTGGCTCTGTGTGTGTGGGGGGCTCTGTGTGTGTGGGGGGCTCTGTGTGTGTGTGGGGCTATGTGTGTGTGGGGGGCTCTGTGTGTGTGTGGGGCTCTGTGTGTGTGGGGGACTGTGTGTGTGTGGGGGGGACTCTGTGTGTGTGTGGGGAGGTCTGTGTGTGTGGGGGGCTCTGTGTGTGTGTGGGGGGCTCTGTGTGTGTGGCTCTGTGTGTGTGTGTGGCTCTGTGTGTGTGTGTGGGGCTCTGTGGGTGTGTGGGGCTCTGTGGGTGTGTGGGGCTATGTGTGTGTGTGGGGCTCTGTGTGTGTGTGGGGCTCTGTGTGTGTGGGGGACTGTGTGTGTGTGGGGGGGACTCTGTGTGTGTGTGGGGGGCTCTGTGTGTGTGTGTGTGGCTCTGTGTGTGGGGGGACTCTCTGTGTGTGTGGGGCTCTGTGTGTGTGTGGCTCTATGTGTGGCTCTGTGTGGGTGGCTCTGTATGTGTGTGTGGGTGGCTCTGTGTGGGTGGCTCTGTATGTGTGTGTGGGTGTAAATGCAATAGGTCATGCATTTGCGAGCGATTAGGCTATTGGCATTGTAAATGACAATGCCATTTATTTAACGATTAAGCTATTGGCAATGTAAATGACAATGCCATTTAGTTATGATTTTTTTAAAAAAATGTCATGGGCAATGCCAATAGCTCTACCTTTAATAATGCCGAGACCATTGCATTGTAAATGCTTGTTCTTTACAAGGTGCTAGCCACGTGCACCATTGTAGTTGGGCGTTTGGCGAATAAAGAATCACTCCAGCTTGTTGCTGCAATAGATAGTGCCAGGCATGATTTGTTGAATTGATAGAATCTAAAATACATGTTCTCCGATCAGCTGACTGAAACAGCATAGCCGGCAGTGGGAATGGTGTTGCTACCTCTGTTTCAATTCTAAGGTGCGGTATGTCGGGGGAACCATGTATCCAATAGTGAGCGTGTGCCCATAGTGCAGTTCTGTAATATAAATCGAAATCTGGTGCACCCAGACCTCCCATAGAAGATGGTAAAACCAGTATTTTCCACGTGACACAGGTTGCTTACCTGCCCATGCTAATCTAACCATCAACGTTGTGAGGCTGTCAAAGAAAGCCCGGGGTATCACCATGGGAATATTGGTAAATAAAAATAATAGACTTGGCAAAACCACCATTTTCATGATGGATATTCTACTCAGCAGGGATAGAGGAAGTTTAATCCACCTTTCAACATCGTCTTCAAGCTTGTTAAAGGCCACCCCATAATTTTCCTTGAACACTGTATCTGAGTCTGTGTGTATTTTGATGCCCAAATAACGTACCTCTTCCGTGGTCCATAAGAATGGGTAATCTAGGTCAAACTGAGGAGTGCATGGTGTAAGTGGGAAGATAATGGATTTCGGCCAGTTAATGTGAAGGCCAGATAATGCTCCAAGGCACACTACCTCATGGAGTACTGCCGAGAGATTGGATTCAGGGTGTCTGATGTAAAGGAGTGTATCACCCGCTTATGTAGAAACTATAATTTTATAGCGCGGAAAGAATATACCCCGGTTTTGGTGGTATTCCTGCAGCGCACATGCCAATGGCTCTGCCACCAAGGCATACAGCAATGGCGATAACGGGCAGCCTTGCCGTGTACCCCTGGAGATATGTATTGGGTCTGTGACTATGTTGCCTATTTTGATCCTGGCTGTGGGTTTACAATAAAGAATACCTAATAGCTGCAGGAATACAGGTCCCACTCCCATCCTAGTCAGCACCTGTGAAATGAGCGGCCATTCAACAGAGTTGAATGCCTTCCCTATGTCCAAGAATACCACCGCTGCCGGTGTTTCAGGTTGAGTGTGTTGCAGGACCCCATAAACAGTGCAGATGTTATAAGTTGAATTCCTTCCAGGGACAAACCCCGCCTGCTCCGGTGCAACCAAAATCAGTACAAGTGGGACTAGTCAGTTAGCAAGGATTTTAGCAAACAACTTTGTGTCAACATTAAGCAGGGACAGAGGACGATACGAGGCACATTCCTCCGGGGACTTACCAGGTTTAAGAAGAGCTACAGTCACCGCTACTGACATAGTAGTCAAGTCAAGTCAGAAAATGTGTATAGCGCACTACTCACCCAGAGGGTCTCAAGGCGCTTGAGGGGGGGGCGTTGGCTACTTATCGAATAGCCAAGTTTTGAGTTGTTTTCTGAAGGAGAGATGGTTTTGTGTGAGGCGGAGGTGGGTGGGGAGAGAGTTCCAGGTTTTGGCCGCTAGGTAGGAGAATGATCTTCCACCCATGGTGGCTCTTCGGATGCGTGGGATCGCGGCGAGGGCTTGATTAGACGATCGAAGTTGGCTTGTGGGGATGTAGAAGGTCAGGCGCGAGTTGAGGTATTTGGGTCCTAGGTCGTAGAGGGCTTTGTGTGCGTGGGTGAGGAGACGGAACGTTATTCTCTTGTTAACGGGGAACCAGTGAAGGTCTCTCAGGTGACCGGATATGTGATCGTGGCGGGGTATGTCTAGGATGAGACGGGCGGAGGCGTTCTGAATGCGTTGGAGTTTTTTCTGTAGTTTGGCTGTGGTTCCGGCGTAGAGGGTGTTTCCGTAGTCCAGTCGGCTTGTGATAAGTGCTTGGGTGACCGTCTTTCTTGTTTCGGTGGGGATCCATCGGAATATCTTTCTGAGCATAGGTAAGATGTTAAAGCAAGATGATGAGATGGCGTTGACTTGTCTGGTCATCGAGAGGGAGGAGTCTAGAATGAATCCCAGGTTGCGAGAATGGTCTGTTGGTTTGGGTGCGCTGCCCAGGGTTGGTGCCACCAAGAGTCGTCCCATGCGGAAGGGGATGATCCTAGGATGAGGACTTCCGTCTTGTCTGAGTTCAGTTTTAGGCGGCTGTTCTTCATCCACTCGGCTACTTCTTTCATCCCTTCGTGTAGGTTGGTTTTGGCGGTGTTTGGGTCTTTGGTGAGGGAGAGGATCAGCTGTCTGTCGTCAGCGTAGGAGATGATGTTGAGGTTGTGTTGGAGTGCGATGGCTGCGAGGGGGCTCATGTAGACGTTGAAGAGGGTGGGGCTGAGTGATGATCCTTGTGGTACGCCGCAGATGACTTAGGTAGCCTCTGATCTGAAAGGGGGGAGGCGGACTCTCTGGGTTCTTCCGGCGAGGAACGAGATGATCCAATCCAATGCTCTTCCTTGTATCCCAGCGTTGCTGAGGCGTTGTACCAGGGTGCTATGACAGACCGTGTCAAACGCTGCGGAGAGGTCCAGGAGGATGAGGGCAGCTGTTTCCCCATTGTCGAGTAGTGTTCGGATGTTGTCTGTGGCTGCGATGAGGGCGGTCTCGGTGCTGTGTTTGGCTCAGAAGCCGGACTGTGAGGGGTTGAGGCAGTCGTTAGACTCGAGGAAGGCGGCAAGTTGACTGTTGACGGTCTTCTCTATGACTTTGGCGGGGAAGGGGAGGAGCGAGATGGGGCGGTAGTTCTTGAGTTCAGTGGGGTCTGCTGTAGGTTTCTTCAGGAGGGCACTGAGTTCGGCATGTTTCCGGCTTTCCGGGAAGGTAGGGGTGTTGAGGGAGCAGTTGATGATATCTCGGAGATGGGGTGCGATGATGGAGTCGGCCTTCTTGAAAATGTGGTGGGGGCATGGGTCGGTTGGTGATCCGGAGTGGATGGAGTTCATCAAGCGGATGGTGTCTTCGGTACTGATCGGGTTCCAGGCGCAAAGCGTGGTGGTGGGGAGCTTCAATTCGGTGGTGGGGGGGGGGGTGGACTGGTCGTCGAAGCTATTATGTATGTCAGCGATTTTGCTGTGGAACAACGAGGCTAGAGAGTCGCAGAGGTCTTGAGAGGGAGTGATGTCGTTGGTGCCGGCGCAGGGATTGGTGAGCTCTTTGACAATGCTGAAAAGTTCCTTGCTGTTGTGGGCGTTGTTGTCGAGACGATCCTTGAATGCTGATTTTTTGGTGGATCGGATCAGCTGGTGGTGTTTGCGGGTGGCGTCCTTGAGGGCGGTCATGTTGTCTGTGGTTGGGTTTTTTCGCCAGGTTTTCTCGAGGGTGCGGCAGTTCTTTTTGGAGTTTTTGAGGTCGTCATTGAACCAGGGGGCTTTTTTGCTACCTGGCTTGTTGTGGTGGTTTTTCATGGGTGCTAATTCGTCAGCGCAATTGGTGATCCATTGTGCGAGATTGATGGCTGCTTGATTTGGGTCCGATGCTTTGGCGGGAGGGTTTTGGTTTAGCGATGTGGTGAGCTTGTCGGTAGTAATTTTGTTCCAGTTTCTGCGGGGTACTTGTTGTGTGTGGTTGTGGGTCGTGGTCTTTCTGAAGTTGAAGTGGACGCAGCTGTGGTCCGTCCAGTGAAGTCCTGTGGCGTGATTGAAAGAGACGTGCTTGCTGGAGGAGAAGATTGGGTCGAGCGTGTGTCCGGCGGAGTGGGTGGGGGTGTTAACCAGTTATTTGAGTCCGAGATTGGCGAGGTTGTCCAGAAGGGTGGAGGTGTTGCTGTCGTTGTTCTTTTCCAGGTGGAAGTTGAGGTCCCCTAAGAGAATGTAGTCCTCGGAGGGGAGGGCGTGTGGGCTGATAAAGTCAGCGATGTCTTCGCTGAATTGTGTGCGGGGTCCTGGTGGTCTGTAGATGAGGGTGCCTCTGAGTGTGGTCTTAGGGTCGGTGTGTATCTGAAAGTGAAGGTGTTCAGCGGCTGAGAGGGGGGCGTCGGAACCGGTCGTGATGCCGATGGTGTTCTTGTGGACGATGGCGATGCCTCCTCCTGTTTGGTTGGTGCGGTCCTTTCGGATGGTCTTGTAGCCGTCCGGGATGGCTATTGAGATGTCGGGTGCTGATGATGCGTTCATCCAGGTTTCTGTAAGAAAGGCGACGTCCGGCGTTGTGGTGTCTAGTAGGTTCCACAGTTCAATGGCGTGTCTGTGGATCGAGCGGGTGTTGAGCAGGATGCACTTCAGGTGGTTGTTGTCGGAGCTCTGTTTGGCGTTTGTGGGTGTAGTGTGGGTCTTGTTGCAGCAGAATTTGCAGGAGTGGCAGGTGAAGGGTCCATGGGTGAGTCCTGGGGCGGCTTGGTGACAGACGGGGAGGCGGCCGGTGTTGAGAGCATGGAGGGTTGCAGCGTCGTATGTTAGGCAGGTGGTAGGGATTTTGCGGGGGCCAGGGGGTCTGGCGCTGGGCGCGGTCCAGGCGCGGACGGGCGTAGACGGGCTTACCTTTGGCGCGCCTTCGGCGCGCATGGGGCGCGTGCGTTGCGCGTGAACGCTGCGCGAAAGTGCATC
Source organism: Lissotriton helveticus (assembly GCF_964261635.1). Classification (NCBI taxonomy): domain Eukaryota; kingdom Metazoa; phylum Chordata; class Amphibia; order Caudata; family Salamandridae; genus Lissotriton; species Lissotriton helveticus. The sequence goes on along the minus strand of NC_136068.1, from coordinate 393,412,127 downwards.
TGTAATAAGTGGATAGCGAAGGGGGCAGAGCGAGGGAGGGGCAGCTGGGAGGCGGGAGCGGGGTGGCGAGTGGGGAGGGGATCGGTGAAGCTGGAGGGAGCGGGGGTGGGGCCGGAGCAGCGTCAGGAATGGAGGAAGAATCGAAACCCAAACAAATGGAGGCAGGAGGCACAGTAAATAAATACAGGGGCACGGAGGCACTATTAAAATCACTACAGGCACAATATGCACAATATGAAGGCTCAAACACCACTACATATACGGGGGCACGAAGACACGATTAAATCAATGCAGGCACAAAATGCTGGGTCAGTACTTAGCTCAGGACCACTACATATACGGGGGCACGAAGACACGATTAAATCAATGCAGGCACAAAATGCTGGGTCAGTACTTAGCTCAGGAAGGCAGTGGCAGCGGGAGGAGCGACCGGCTCTGACCAGGTCAGGTCGAGTCACAGCTCCCCGTTCTGCGGACTTCTTCTTTTGGTTCCAGTGGGAGGGAGGGGCAGCTGGGAGGTGGGAGCGGGGTGGCGAGTGGGGAGGGGATCGGTGAAGCTGGAGGGAGCGGGGGTGGGGCCGGAGCAGCGTCAGGAATGGAGGAAGAATCGAAACCCAAACAAATGGAGGCAGGAGGCACAGTGAATAAATACAGGGGCACGGAGGCACTATTAAAATCACTACAGGCACAATATGAAGGCTCAAACACCACTACATATACGGGGGCACGAAGACACGATTAAATCAATGCAGGCACAAAATGCTGGGTCAGTACTTAGCTCAGGACCACTACATATACGGGGGCACGAAGACACGATTAAATCAATGCAGGCACAAAATGCAGGGTCAGTACTTAGCTCAGGAAGGCAGTGGCAGCGGGAGGAGCGACCAGCTCTGACCAGGTCAGGTCGAGTCACCTGAGTAGTCGGCATAGTTCCAGTGACGCACATATCATCAAAGATTGTAGCTAGTTGTGGGAGCAATAAATCAATGAATGTCCTATAAAACGTAACAGTAAGGCCATCAGAACCAGGAGCGCTACCTGTACGCATGCTGGCTAAGGCTAGCAATATTTTGTCTCTCTCCCTGGGTCTCATAAGGAATTCCCTGTGCGTGTTAGTCAGCCATGGTAGCTTGATATGTGCCAAATAATCAATAATATCTTCTTCAGAGGCTGTGTCCCGTGTGGCATATAGCTCAGAATAATATTGCCGAAATCTGTCCGCTATCTCTTTTTCATCCAATAAGCACGCACCCTCAGCCGACCTAATACCCACCATTTGCGTAGCCTCCCTTCTTATTTTGAGTAACTGTGCTAATGTCGCTCCGGGTCTCTCACTTAAACCGTATGCTCTAGCTGTGGCATATTTGCCCAGATGTTTAATTTTGTCATCAGCCGCAGTATTGTATTCTCCCAGTAATTCTGCCAGTTCCCTCTCTGCGGTATCGTCCGTGTCCGACAAGAGTCGGCGTTCAGTGACCTTAATCTTCCCCTCTAAATCAGTTAGACGATTGCGTATGGATCTAAGGCCCCCCAAATGCTTCGATATGGTGAATCCCCCTAATATAGACTTTAAAGGATTCCCAAACAATTTGATAGTCTTCGACTGAGCCCACATTCTTGTAAAAAAATATCTCTATAGCCTCAGACAGTTCTTCTGTGAAAACTGCGTCTAGAAGAGAGTAGGGGGGAACCTCCAGATGAATGGGGATATGGGCCTGCGAGGCATGTCCAACACCAGGAGAATCGGAGAGTGATCAGAGAGTGTACGAGGCAACACTTGGCAAGTACCGACCCTATCGCAGAATGAACTGGCTGCGAGCAAATAATCTATACGAGTGTGAATATTATGATATGCGGAATAATGTGTATAGCCCCCCTTTTGTGGGTGGGCCCTTCGCCATACATCATGTAAATCAAACATAACTAACAGACTTTCAAGCTCCCTGGCAGCAGCAGAGGTGTTTCTCACAGGCCTCCAGATCTGTCTAATCTGGGGTCCCGGATCAAATTAAGGTCCCACCCTATAGTTGTGGATCCCCACAGTGACAGCTCACTCTTCGGGCCAACTCAGTCAAAAATTCCGGGTTATCAAAGTTCGGGCCATATATATTGACTAGAAGTATATCCATGCCCTTCCCACTGCACTTAGTAAGCACATACCTGCCCTCAGTGTCAGTCGCCAGTGGAGTGACAGTTAGAGTTGACTTGGGATTAACCCATGTAAGGACCCCACGCGCGTGAGTGGTGAAGCCTGCAGCATGGACGTTACCAAGTAGGCCTCTATAGCTTAACATAGGGGTATTGAGTGGTAGATGCACTTCTTGCAGTAATGCCACATCAATGTATGCCTCTGCTGATATGACAGCACTTTGCAGATTTTTCTGTGATCATTCAGTCCTCTGACGTTCCATGTGTGTCTACATCGGAGTCCTGCCCGCTCTCCGTCGGTCGTGTCTTAGGGTCATTCAGTGTAACCATAGCTCCGTTTTGTACAATACAATAGAGTCCTGCAGTCAATAGAAGACTTATTGTTTGCTTATAACATTGGCTGTGTCCCAACTCCCTCCCACCCCCCACCCACATCGAGGTCCCCCCAAACAGGACCTGACGGAAAAAGACCCAACATGCCCCACAAATCCGAACAGTGATAGTACTGATCCAAACCGATTGGACCCTACCTCCCGCTGTCCCTCCCACCAAGATATGTCAGAAACAATCTCCCCAGTGTGTGATTCACTCGCAGGTGGAGGTTGCCAACAGTATGTTATCGAACTGACCGTTAGAAATGAACGGTCCCCTCCGCACTTCAACTAAACAATAGTATGCATTAGCGTGTAGCATAAATATCCTACAATCTGCACAGTAATATTATCAATCAGGTGGCCATGCCCGCCCATCTATCGTACCCTAGCGCCACCAATACGCCAAGGGAATAGGTAAACACATAGAAGCTGTGTTACATCACAAGCAAATATGGACCCCAAGGAGCCCCCCAGAATCCACCAATGTCTAGTGTGAATCGCAATCAGTAACTCAATCGTCAGCCCCCATAAGCACACATGTCTTATCTGAAACGTGGTCGATCTGGTATTCAGTCCTGCTTCTCCAAAGAGCCTCGTACCGCTCCAGACCAAGCGCTCTTGTCCGGGCTGTGCTGCTGCTCTCTGGACCAGTCCTTAATTGCTTTTTGTAGAAGTTTTGGGTCCGTGAAAATTAGCGACCTTCCTTGATGGTTGACATGGAGGCGAGCGGGGTACAGCTTCGCATAGTCAATAATCTTGTCCTTTAACTGTTTCTTCAGGGGGGCAAATTGACGACATGCCTCTTGAACATTAATGGCGAAATCGGGAAACAAAGCAAGTGTAGATCCCTCATAGGGCAAAGTCTGCTTTTCTCTAGCGACTCTCAACGCCGCATCCCTGTTGCGATAGTTGAGTAATTTTGCTATTATTGGCCGTGGAGGAGCGAGTGGAGCTGGCCTTGGGCCCAAGGACCAATGCGCCCTCTCGACCACAAACATGGACGAGAAGGTGTCTGTGCCCAGCAGCGTGATAAACAATTTCTCCACAAACTGTTCCATGTTGCTAGTGGGTGTTGACTCAGGTAGGCCCGTGATTCACAGGTTACTCCTCCGGGACCTCGCCTCCAGACCTTCAGTCTTGTCTTGCAGCCACTGAAGCAACTTTTCCATACTTGTGCGGCCTGTTTCCATGTCTATCTGTGCCTCCTCCACCTCAGTGATACGACATTCAGCCATGTCGATGCGTTCCGCGTGCTTGTCTGTTTTTTCAGACATCCTATCCATGTGGTAAGAGAGGGAGTCGATCTTCGTACCCAAGACTGTTAGCGAGTTTTGGAGGCCCTTCTCCATCGAGGCCAGCATTGTCTTGAGGTCGCCATCTTGCTGACCCAGATCCCTCTCCCCGCCTGAGTCTCTATCCTCCACTTAGTGTGCACGGTCCCGTGGCTTGCGCTGTTCGAAGGACAATTTTTGTTGTGTTTTGTCCGTTCTACCCATAGTGATTGTTTGTTAGCACACACACCAGGAACCTTGAGGCCAGTCGCGGATCTCACCTATAGCAATATGGAGCGTGGTAGGTATGGGCTTGGTAAGGGGGAAGTATCAATACAGATCGTCACGCTTCCCTCAGATGTGCTGTTCAGAATAGGCAACCACCCTCAGAGGACCAGATCCACCTGTGGAGGTATCGTCGTGATAGCAAGCACCCCAGTTTGTGCCGCTTAAGCCTCCCTGCCGACAAGCACACACCAGGGGTGGTTGAGCGGTCTCCTAGTAGGGAAGATAGCAGCAAATGGGAAGTCAGGGCAACTAGGCGCTCTGTGTCCGCGAGTGCACAGGAGGCAGCTGGTACTGACAACGAAAATGACCTCACCGTGCCGGTCCGCACAAGGATGTCGGGGCGCTCAGGGCTCCTGAGTAGATCCGGATCCAGCCAGGCCCCACTGCTCTGGAAAAAATGGAAGCTCCGTCAGTGTTGATCCCGGGAGGGGAGGATTACACCACACTCCTCTGCAGCCCCACAAGCTCCCGCTGTGACTCCACAAGGGAGAGGCCGCCCAGCAGGGTTCTCCATTCATGGGGCACAGGTCAGACTGTGGCAACTGCCCCTCGCTTTTACCGCTCCCCAGACGCTACCCCCCGGCAGGCTGCCACAGCCTGGATGTTCCACTAACCCGTACAATGGGGCGCTATGTGCTCTTCCACCTTCGCCACCGGCAGCCGCAATCAAAACGCGTTTGCGCTACTTCGACCTCCGGGCCGACTCGTGTGGGCTCGCAGACCCAGCCAAGTCCCACTTCCGGCCGGCGGGGACGTACCTGGGTCCGAGGATGTGCGGCCTAGTCGACACGTTGCCTCCGTCTGATGTGCGCTGCACTCCTACAGCTCCCAGGAGGGAGCTGGAGGGCTTTGCTGATAGTGGACCAATTCCTCACTGCAGGGTTGTGATCAGCGAGGTTTATGTCCCACGCCAATGCCGGATTATTTCAGGATATTTTGTTGTAAGTGCAGAGCACTTCCTTCAGGCGGCCATCTTCATCGCCGGCAAGCTCCGCACCCCTGCATTTCTAAAAGGTACAGTTTGCGGGTCTTCCCGACACCGTAGCTGGCCCACGATGCCTCAGTCAGCCAGAACTGTTTGGATTTGTTTGCTCATTACGCCGTGATAGCCCTGGACGGAGCTATCGACATCAAGGAACTATTTTAAAAGCATATTTGGATAAGTGAAGATTTTGAAGCACTGTATTGTGGATTTTTATCGTTTTTGGTCTTGTCTTAATATTGGTGTGGTGTCTTTTTGTAGGAAAAACCCTTGCCAACTGGAGACCCCCATTTCTAACAATATATATATATATATATATGTATAAATATACATATGTGTAAATATATATATGTATCAAGGTCAGTGTAGGCCGAAAAGCGTCCTGGCAGTCGTGGTGCTTTGAAGACAAGCAAATAAAATACTCACTGAGCACTGAATGGTGGTTCGCATTCCGTTCTTTCCCGTGGAAGGGAAGTACAAGGACACGGTTGAGAAGGGGATGTATAAAAAAAAAGTATATATATATATATATATATATATATATATATATGTGTGTGTGTTTTCACGCTCAATAAACCCAAAATAAAGACATCGTTGTGAAGCAAACCAAGCCTCCTCTCTTATACACCCGTCCCAGTCTCCTACATCCAGTCTTTTCAGTGACATACAGGCCAGATGAGGAACTCACTGTGATGGTAGCTATCAATGACAAAAGGTATGCTTTCCTCATAGATACAAGAACAACCAGGTCCTGTATTACAGATTTGGGGGCTTCTGATTTCCAACAGATCAATGGACACACAAGGATTCTTTGGGGAAGTGATGAGGTTTCCTTTTGCCAAACCAGTAGAGATGGAAGTAGAAGGGAGGCATATTGATGGCTGTTTACTGTTTTCTCCAGCTGCCCCGGCAAATCTATTAAGAAGAGACTTGATGCCCAAATTGAATATGAAAATACATTTTGAGTCTGATAGAATCATGATTTGTTCCACCCCAGGAGTCTCACCTTCCAGGATCATGGCATTAACAATAGATTCATCTACTGGAGTTCAGATTAGAGCATGACCTGCTGATATAGAAGCATTTACTACAGCAGCATATCCAATTACAGCAGATATACCAGAGTTACTAGGAAGGGAGGTTCAGTTACCCAAAGAATATCTCTTTCGGTGACAAGGACAGGACTCTTGGATGTCTGATGCTGAATTAATATTGTAGATAGAGGCTTTAGAAGTAACATCAACCTACGGTGCTCTGATAGCAACTGACCACAATCATGCCTTATGGGCATGTGTTATCTTCACTGAACAAGGAAAAGTGGGTTAGAGAGATATTGGATGACCAACTGTTTAATGACGATCCAAAGAAAAGGGTTGTAATTTTCCAAGATGACATATCATTGAGGATAGTGTTAGAACTAAGGACACTCACAGAGCAGGTCACACCCTCGACCCCATCTTCGTGGGAGGAACTAGCATCCGCTTCACCCACACCACACAGCCCCTCATGACAGACCACCACTGGGTCCATTTCACCTTCGACACCACCACCGCACCCAAGCCCGCCCGCGCCTGCTATGACGGAACTGGAGCAAGGTCACAGAGGAACTCCTCATCACCACCCTCCAGCAACCCCCCCCCCAGCGCATCGACCGACACCAACTCCGCAGCCGGGGAATTGTACCACTGGGTGTCCTACTGCGCCGACAAGCTCACACCCCTCCGCCCCGCCAAACAACGCCCTCTGAAGGCCGCCTGGTTCACCACTGAACTTCAGGAAACCAGACTCTCCTGCAGATGCCTAGAGAAGACCTGGTGAAACCACTGAAGCAAGGAACAAACACAGGAGCGCCATGAAGGAATACCACCAGCGCATAAGGGACACCAAATGGACATTCATAAGAGACAAAGACAAGACTAATGCGACCAACGCCAAGGAACTGTTCAGCGTCATACAGCAGTTCGCCAAACCCACCTGCGAAGCCACGGACGTCACACCCTCCTAGGAACTCTGCGACAAGCTCAGCCCCTATTTCCATCTGAAGATGAAGACCCTCTATGACAACTTCTGCGAACCAGCGCCGGACACCACCCGCCTAAACACTGCCGCCAACAAGCCGACCATAACGCCCTGGCACCTAGCTACCGACAAACTCATCACCACGGCCATGATGAAAACACACTCAGGAGACCCAACTGACCCATGCTCACCACAAATATTTCACAGGGCCGCCACCGCCATCCCACCCGAACAAGGACGTACCATCAATGCCTCCCTCAGATCCGGCATCTGCCCTGATGAGTGGAAACGGGCAGAGGTTAAACCCCTCCTCAAGAAACCTACTGCCGACCCAACGGAGCTAAAAAACTACCAGCCTCTCCTCCCCTTTGCAGCCAAAGTCACCGAGAGACTAGTAAACGCCCAGCTAACTGCCTTCATTGAAGAAACTCCATCCTAGATGCCTCCCAGTCTGGAATCCGCAGCAACCACAGCACCGAGATCGCCCTCCTTGCCACCACTGATGACATCCGCACACTACTAGACCAGGGACACACTGCAGCCCTCATTCGCCTAGACCTCTCCGCAGCCTTCGAGACCGTCTCACATCGCACGCTCGCAGCCAGACTTCACAACACGAGGATACAAGGAGTCGCCCTCGACTGGATCCAATCCTTCCTCTGTGGCAGAATCCAGAGGATTCGACTCCCTCTCTTCCTTTCTGAACCCATGGAAATCAGCTACGGAGTACCCCAGGGATCGTCACTCAGCCCCACGCTCTTCAACATCTACATGGCCCCCCTCACCACCATCGTCAGACAGCATGGGTTCAGCATCGTATCCTATGCCGATGACACCCAGCTCATCCTCTCACTCACGAAGAATCCCGAAGACACCAGACTCTGCTTCCAGGAAGGAATGAAGAACCTGGCAGCCTGAATGAAAGACAGCTGCCTGAAGCTCAACTCAGAGAAGTCCGAGATCCTCATCCTCGGACCCTGCACCTCTGCCTGGGACAACACCTGGTGGCCCTCCGCCCTCGAGAGCCCACCCACACCTACTGCCCACACGCGGAACCTCAGCATCATCCTTGACTCCTCACTCTCCATGAACCGCCTGATCAGCACTGTTTCCTCCACCAGTTTCAACTAACTTTGCATCCTCCAGAAGACCATAAAATGGATCCCCCGACTGCAGAAAGACCGTCACCCACGCACTCATTACTAGCAGATTGGACTACGGCAACGCCCTCTATGCCGGAATCAACAGAACTCTTATACACAAACTCCAAACCATCCAGAACACTGCAGCCAGACTCGACATCGGGACACCACGTCATGAGCACATGACCCAACACGTACGAGGCCTCCACTAGCTCCCTGTCGAGAAGAGGGTCACCTTCAAACTCCTCACCCACGCCTATAAATCCCTCAACAACATCGGACCCAAATACCTCAACGAGAGAGTATCCTCCCACGTACCCAAGAGGAACCTCCGCTCCACCGACCTCGACCTGGCAGAGGTCCCCCGCATCCGCAGGAACAGAACCGGTGGGAGAGCTTTCTCCTACAACGCAGCCAAGACCTGAAACGAGCTCCCTGTGAACATCAGATGCTCCCCGACCCTGCACACATTCAGGAAGGACCTCAAGACCTGGCTCTTCGACTGATGCAGAGCCTCTCCCCCCCTCCCCCCTCCCCAGCTCCTTGAGACCCTCACGGGTGAGTAGCACGCTTTACAAACCCCCCGATTGATTGATTCTGTTATGAAAGGACATTTATCCTTGTGAGCAAGCTCCCGCCACTGCAGCCTTTGCAATGCAGCAGAGCACCCCCATCGTTATAGGGGCACCTTTAATTCTCAATGCAGAGCATGCAGTATTAACTATTATTCAGAAGGCTAAGACCACTCTGACTATGCTGAGAATGTCAGGATATGAGGCGATACTTTCACTACCATATTTGAGGGTTGTTAAGTGTCATACAGTGAATCCTAAGTCATTCTTTGCCCATCTAATATTAGACCCTGTGGATGAAGGACATGACTGTGCAGCCTCTATTCCCAATGAATCTTGCCAAGCAGCGGGGGATACTGATACTATCCCAGGTAGCATTGTCTATTTTGTTGATGGTTCCTCTATTAATGACGAGGATGCAGGAATTAGACACACAGGTGCAGCCGTAATCAGAGCACATAAGCATGATTGCTCTGATACACTCCATATAGCAGAACGATTGACATTACCATCACATTATTCTGCACAAACAACAGAACTAGTAGCATTAGTAGCAGCTTTTAAGCTAGGAGCAGATGAAGTCATTACAATATATTCAGATTCAGCTTATATGACAACTACTGTGCATTCCAGGATCATGAGATGGGCCAGGAGAGGTTTCCTTAAGTCAGAAGGAAGTCCTGTTATGCATTGGAACCTCTTAGAGGCCCTAATAGAGCCACTCATGTTACCAAGAGCAGTGGCAGTTGTGAAATGTGCAGCGCATACAAGTGGACAGGATTCTGTGTCTCGGGGAAATGCACTAGCAGATTGGGCAGCTAAAGATGCAGCAAAGCCCAAGCCCCCACCTATGCCATTAGATTCACAACATGTCCCTGTTCTGGTGGCTCAGACTCCATCACTGCCTGAGTCTTGATCCAAATCTGCTATTGACAATGACACACCTCATTATGCGGAGACAGCACTTTTACATCTGTGCAAATTGCAGGAAGCTGCACCTTCATATGAAAAAGTTATGCGAAGATAGAGGATGTACCCAGTCAGGGGTTGACCTAATGTATAAACAACTATCTACAAGCAAACCAGTAATGCCACATGTTTTGCTTACTTAGCTCTTGATCAGCTACATTTACCAGTTCATACTGCAAGAAATCATTTGTTTATGTAAATACTAGACTGGTTTGTCTCCAATTTACATGACATACTTACCATGTATCTTCATAACTGTATTATCTGTCAGCAATTTTCCCATAATCCAACACAAAAAGTGATACATTCTACCATTCCATGACTACAAGGTCCCTTTAAAGCCATTCATATGGTCTTTGTGGATATGATAGATAAATGCAGTTACTACAGGTACCTATTAGTCTGCCCTTTTTCTCGGTGGATTGAAGCAGGACCATGCGTCCACTGTGATGCTAAATCAGCAGCTACATTCCTAATTCGTGGAGTAATCCCACAATGGGGAATTCCAGAAGGGATAAGATCCGACAATGACACTCATTCTTATTTACAATATTTATGCATGTCATGATGCAGTTAGAAATAAAACATAAATTATCCTCTGTGTCCCACCCCCATAGTAATGGTATGGTTGAGTGCCTGAATGGCCTCTTGAAGAGTAAGATCAGTAAGTTATGTGCTACATTGCACAAGAAAAGGTTGTACTATCTACCAATAGCACTCTTTTCCCTAAGGAATACACCCAGTTCTGACCATCATTTGACAACCCATCAAATAAGGACAGGGAGATCCAGAAATACTAAAGTACCTGCCACTAGAAGTAGTGTACATGGAGAAAGCTCTGCAGAGCTCCTAAATGATGAGATGCATATATATTTGTGTGAACTAATGAAATGTACAAGATTAATCTCCAAACAATTAACAAAGGAGAAGGAGAAGCGCGCCACCGCTGAGGTGGATCTCCCAGCTGTGCACATAGAAGATACTGTATTTGTAAAGAACTTTGTTCAAAAATGGAAGGAAAGGTGATTCGACAGCCAAAAAACGCTGTCCATGGTGATCCCCATCGCCATCAAGGTGGGTGGTAGGAAACCCCGGTTTCACCGCACCCATGTTAGTCTCATCCCGGCATTTTACCAAACAACATGAACAATGTGAATGGAACAAGAGGGAAGAAGAAGATTGTCATCATAAAAGCATACCCCACCTCTACTTTTGGACTTTTTTTTAAAACAGTGCAAAAGATATGTATTTTTGTTTTTATGCCTCTTTTTATCTCTTGATTCTATCTTTTCTGCTCTTCTATAGCAATTCATCCATTAGTCCTAATATTTGCCATGGTAAAAAGGAAAGAGAGGGGCTCTTAGTAACCCAAAGGGAAATAGAGCACCAATATACTTGAAAAGTAAAACAAAAGATTTCCCGGTGGGAGATATTATTTCCTGCTCATAAGTCAGGGCACAACTCTCAAACACCATTCATACCATTCATTTTTGTGGAACGGGAAAACACTCGCCAGAAAGGAAAACCACCCAGTCTAATGATACTGTAAAAAATATACACTTTATTCTAGAATATACAACACTAATCAATAAATAAAAGTTAAAAAACATAAAAAACACAATGGAATGCACAGTTAAAAGCCACCTAATGTGGACGTGGAGAAAATTAATCTAAAGAGACATTTATATCTGTCTTTAGTCTGTCATTTCGGACCATCATTTGTCAACACTACGAGGAAAAATATTCCTTTAGTTCAGTTAGAATGTTGGCAATGCCGAATATGACTTTGAAGTTGGCGTCGACGCGTTTCGGAAGCTTAAGAAATGATAATGGCTTCCTTCCTCAGGACAGTTTGTATACGTATTCTCCACAAGCTGATAGAAAACCGTAATGATTGTAATTTTCGTAAAGAGGCCACAACATATATAATGATCCTCAGCTTCGCTTCCGTGACAGTCACCTGGCTTTTCTTTCCTCTCCTACCTTAATGTTTGGAAAGATGTTTTAATCACGACCCTCGTCTGTTTCAATAAAAAGTATTTTTCATCGGTAGGAGGTTTTAAGCGGTCCTTATAACTCGCTTGGTGCGATGATTATTTGAAATTATCGGTCTCACAGTTATTTTAGGTGCTGTTCTTTACCGAGATACATAGGTCTCGTACCCTGAATAGGCTTGTTGTCCGGTTACCGGGTAAAATAGTGCACGAGGCCGAGATACGTCGATCGTAGTTTTTTCCTCACTAAAGCGGTGATCGAAAAGACGCTACGAGAGTTAGCACCGGGAACGCTAGCCGTGTGCACACACTAGCCACGTGCATTATTTTACCCGGTTGCTGGACAAGAACCCCAATTAAGGAACGAGATCGACGTATCTCGGCCTCGTGCACTATTTTACCCGGTAACCGGACAACAAGCCTATTCAGGGTACGAGACCTATGTATCTCGGTAAAGAACAGCACCTAAAATAACTGTGAGACCGATAATTTCAAATAATCATCGCACCAAGCGAGTTATAAGGACCGCTTAAAACCTCCTACCGATGAAAAATACTTTTTATTGAAACAGACGAGGGTCGTGATTAAAACATCTTTCCAAACATTAAGGTAGGAGAGGAAAGAAAAGCCAGGTGACTGTCACGGAAGCGAAGCTGAGGATCATTATATATGTTGTGGCCTCTTTACGAAAATTACAATCATTACGGTTTTCTATCAGCTTGTGGAGAATACGTATACAAACTGTCCTGAGGAAGGAAGCCATTATCATTTCTTAAGCTTCCGAAACGCGTCGACGCCAACTTCAAAGTCATATTCGGCATTGCCAACATTCTAACTGAACTAAAGGAATATTTTTCCTCGTAGTGTTGACAAATGATGGTCCGAAATGACAGACTAAAGACAGATATAAATGTCTCTTTAGATTAATTTTCTCCACGTCCACATTAGGTGGCTTTTAACTGTGCATTCCATTGTGTTTTTTATGTTTTTTAACTTTTATTTATTGATTAGTGTTGTATATTCTAGAATAAAGTGTATATTTTTTACAGTATCATTAGACTGGGTGGTTTTCCTTTCTGGCGAGTGTTTTCCCGTTCCACAAAAATGAATGGTAGGAATGGTGTTTGAGAGTTGTGCCCTGACTTATGAGCAGGAAATAATATCTCCCACCGGGAAATCTTTTGTTTTACTTTTCTAATATTTGCCATGTACAAAGAGAATTCTCTAATAATAATCTGACCCGTAATGCCCATACTCATCCTTCAGATAATATGTGTGAGACATAATCTCAGAAAATACTAATGAATCCTGTTTTGTGTGTTCCCTAATTCCCCATGATATTGGATCAGATAGACTGCACTCCACGAACGTAGTACTCCCAAGTACAACTCAATGTTAATTACATCTCTACTTGTGTAGGATTAAGGCCCAAATGCAACTGAAACATCAAAGTAGTACGTTTCTTAGTTAACGCCACAAAATATGACTCGTACGCAGAAGCATTATACATTCTCACAAATAGACAGGACATCAGGGATGAAATATAATGAATTAGGAAGACAGGTCATCCTACCACTGTAGATTGGACCCGAATGGTTCTAGATGTAGGGTTTTTAGGAGTAACACGCACACCAGCCAAGTGTAACAATTATTTTGTAAACCCCTTACCCCCAGATTGTGTTCATAGGCCAGGATTTAGAGTCACTGAGTCAGTCTTTGCCCAAGATAAAAAGCATCACCATATTGAATTCCCCTGTAGGGCTATGTCTTTATTGATATTGATATTGATTCAATACCATAAAGGAATAACTATGTGCCATAAGAATGATGGTAATGCAGTATTGTTATGTACTTGACCTTATGATGACCATGCAAGGAGGGGTATGCAAGAAAAAAATGGAACAGCGTGCTGCACTTTTATTTTAGCAAATGATGCAGATAATGGAACTTTATCAGATGCTATGCAGACACTGCATAATCTACATATGAAAATGGTAGAGGAAAGAGGGGCCCCAACTAGTTGGTTTAGTGGGTTGGGTTTTAGTATTGCCATCCTGGATATCAGGTCTGTTGGGAGCCTTGTTGCCAACTATTTTGGTCTTATTGCTAATATATTGTGTTGAACAGTTAATTCTAGCATGTTGTAGGAGAATAGGCGCAAAGGTGAGAGGGATGTTAGGACACCAACTCAAGTGGCAGATTCCCAGGGCAACTTCTATCACCTAGTGCCAAGCACAGACTAGGTCTAGCTGAAGTTGTTGAAATATCAACTAAATGGTGAATGTTGTAGAAAACTTAAAATCGCAGGTTCCAAGATGGCCACCTGATGTGAGGCTCGGCATTGCCTCGGAGCTTCCGCTTTGTTTTTTGGCGTTTATCCACCGTTTTAAGTGCCGAAAACAGGATGCCTGCCTATGGGAACATTTGGTGACCTCCATGATGCCACTGACCACCATTTAAGGGTCCGCTGTTCAGGGTGGCGCCACTGTGCTTTTCCTGCTCCTCTCTGGCCGTCATTTTGGATTTTCCTGACATTCATTTTTCTTCACATTCCTCTGGGTACTGTGTCAGGTATTCCATTTTTGGCTTGTGCAGTCTAACTTGTATCGCTTCCTGAGACTTTGGGTGTTCTCCACATATCTTAATAAGTCAGTCTGCATAAGTGCTCATTGTTCTGTTTTCCCAGAAGAGCTTTTATTATTCTGGTCTCTTTGAATTATATTTTGACTTACAGAGCCCTGGTCATCTCCTCAGTTACATGGGCAGGAGTAAAATAACAAACGTCTTAAGCAGGACCCTCCTTCTCCACTGAATTCTATTCTTCCTGAATCCCTGGATACTATATTGGAGGAAATAAGGGCGCTGCGACCATTTGTAGAGGAGACTAATACTCGCTTGCAAGACATGGACACTAAATGGTCATCACTTGAATCGAGAATATCCATTGTAGAGCAACAAGTTGGTGAAGTACAAACCACTTCTACGAAAAAATCTTCTTTGGAGAAAGACATCCTGCTCTTAAAAAAGTCTGCAGAGGACCCTGAAAACAGAAACAGACGTAATAACCTTAATTTATATGGTCTTCCAGAGAGTGTTGAGGGAGGCGACCCTGTGTCCTTCTTCTTCTCTACATTCCTTCTGAAAATTCTGGATTTACCGGCATCAACAACTTTGAATATTCAAAGAGCACATAGATTAGGCCCTCGCCTAGCTTCTTCTTCCACGCCCTCGTAGCCTCGTGGAGTGATACTCTTATTTATACTGTTTACTGATCTTCTTCGAGTTCTAAATGCTGCAAAACTTAAAAAACAATTATCCTGGTCAGGAGCCAAATTGTTCTTATCACAGGATGTGTGTACCACGCCTGCCAGGAGACGGAGAGAGTTCCTTGATCTTCGACCAGCCTTACGTTCTTTAGGTGCTATATATGGTTTGTTTCATCCCTGTTTGTTCAAGGTAACTTTTTGAAATCTCACATCCACTTTTGAGGATCCTGCGGACCTTCGTAAATTTATCAACTCTCATTCTGTGGCTTCCATGGAGATTACCGCCCTTCCTCCAACACCTGACTTTATTGTTATCTTATTCATAATTCATAATTACTAACTGCTTACTTCCTTTACAGGTTGTTAATTGCTGTTCTTTTTCTCCCTAAGTCATATGTTTTTCTCTATTACAACTACAGCTTATTGGATACATTCTATGTTCCCGTTTTCTGTTTGTTTGGCTCCCCCGATGTGGTGCGTTTTACTCCACTGGTTGTGCTATTTTTGGTGTCTGTCGCTAGCCCTTGTCTTGATTTTGTACTCTCTGAAAGGTATGTATCACAGTCGTCAATTTTTTTCACATGTGCTGTCCTCTCTTTTCTTTATCTTTTTCTAATACTTCCCTACTCCTGCTTTCCATTTCTATCCTGTTTTCTTTCTCGTTTCCCCTCTTTACTCTTTTCTCTTTGGTTCTTTCTTTCTTTCTTGCCCTTCCTATTTTTTCTACACTTTTTCAATGTAGTCGGCGCCAAAGTTCCATATTTACTGTATTTTCTTCCATTCAGAGTTGTTACTTGGAATTTAAAAGAATTTATTAATCCTAGTCAGAGAATTATTTCACATTTAGCCTCTTATAATCCTGGTTAAGTTTTATTCCAAGAGACTCACCTGTCAGAGGCTGAGGCTATTAAACTCAAACGCAATTGGGTTGGTTCTGTTTTTGTTTCTCCTACTACTACAAAGAAAAACTGTGTCATTATTTTATGCCATAAAAAGTTGAACTGTTCTATTGTTTTACAAGAAATAGACACAGATGGTAGATGGATTTTAGTCAAACTACTTATTAATGAGAATATTCCTTTAACTGTCTTCAATATTTAAGGCCCAACTCAACCAGATTACGCCTTCTGGCCCACTATTACAAATAAAAGCCTGCAACACAAGGATTCATTTTGTATTCTTGAAGGTGATTGTAACCAGAGCATGGACCCATTTAATTGATCGTAAATCCCAGGGGGCAGATTTATGAGGCCCTTGCGCCACGTTTACGCTGCTGTTGCGTCACGCAAGGCAGCGTAAACGTGGCGCATCCCTACGAACGATTTACAACATGACGCATCTAGGCAGATGCGTCACGTTGTAAAGCCCTGCGCCGCTTGTGGGCGTTCCGGCGCAGGGTGGGCGTTCCGGGGCAGGTGCGCCACGCAAAAGTGGCTGAGTGAAATCTATAAGATTTCACTCAGTCACTTTCAGGCCAATGCTGCGTCAAAAGCCTGCGCCTGCTTGAAGCAGGCGTAGGTCTTGACGCAGCATTGTTAAAATGGGGCACCCCCGAGCCTTGCTGGAGCTGCGTCGCGCTTGCGACGCAACTCCAGCAATGCGCCACCTTAACGGCACAGATGCGTCACGCATCTGTGCCGTTTTTGCCCCATGATGCGCCGCATTGTAAATGCGCGCACCATGGGTGGCGGAGCTGTGGCGCACTGTGGCGCACATTAACTGGCGCATCCCTGGGGATGCGCCAGTTAACATAAATCTGCCCCCTGGTACCTTTTATCCCTCATAAAACCAACAAACAATTTCATAGTACTATCACACAAGCACATCTCGTAGAAAGTTGGAGATTATGTAACCCACACCCAACATAATTTTCTTTTTTCTCCCCTTCACATGGCTCTCTAAACCGATTAGATTATCTTTTCCTGTCCAAACCTTTAGCTCAAAATCTCATTACATCTTCGATTGAACCTATTTTGATTTCTGATCATGCTCCGGTGATTGCTGATTTTGATTTGCTCTGTCCACAGTCCAAGTCTTCTAGATGGAGATTCAACAACTTCCTTTTACAGGATCCAGTTTTTTCCTCCTCCTTTGCTTCTTTTGCGGAAGAATTTTTCTCTTTCAATGAAGGTCCCTCTATTTCTCCTGCCTTGGGTTTCATCATTGATTTTGTATCTAGGAAAAAGCATACCCTTTCTCAACACAAAACCCTGCTTGCCAATATCAAACACTTAGAACATCAATTGTATACTTCCTCATCTGATTTCAATCTGCAGAAGCTTGTTCGTGCAAAGCTGGATTTTAATAAAATCTCTACAGATAACGCTTCTTCTATTCTGCTTCATAACAGCGCCCAGTACTATGGAGGGCGTAATAAAATTAGATCACTCTTAGCTAATTATCTTAAGTCCAGAAAAGAGAGAACTTTAATCGATTCTATTAAGTCAGCGGATGGGGAACATATTTTTGAGGATCATGACATTTTGGAAGAATTTATATCTTTTAATGAAAACTTATATACTCCGGAGTCATCAACATTGGACCCTCTGATAGACTCTTATCTTAGCAGTATTTCTCCTTCTTCATCCTCAGATCTTGATTTCAATTCCCTAGATTCGGACATATTGATCCAGGAGATCACTAGCTATCTACGCTCATTGAAGAAAAATAAATCCCCCAGCCCAGATGGTTTTTCAGTGAAATTTTATTTACATTTTTCGAATCTCTTACTTCCAAATCTCTTTAATCGCTTTCATTACTTTTCCAATACTGGTAAAACAAGTGGTACTTTCCTAGAAGCCTCTATTGGTCTCATTCATAAAGAAGGTAAGGATCCTAAATTCAGCAAAAATGATCACCCAATATCTTTGATAAATGTGGATTATAACATTTTTGCTAAATTATTAGCATTACGCCTTGAGTCACTTTTACCCCATTTAATTGGCCCAGAACAGTGTGGTTTTGTCACGGGCAGATTAACTTCTGATAATTCTTCGCTCTTTTTTTATGTTCTGAACAAGGAGTCTACTCTATCCTATTCCTTGGCTGTGGTATCAATTGACGCGGAAAAGGCTTTTGATAGAGTTGATTGGTCTTTCTTATTTAAAACACTCAGTTGCATGGTTTTGGACCTAAAACCTTTTGCTTTATACCACACCTACTGCCTCTACTATAGTTAATGGTCTTGTTTCAATCTGTTTTTCGCTTCATTGCGTTGTCCAACAAGGTTGCCCCCTATCCCCTCTTCTTTTTATCTTATCCCTTGAACCCTTTCTGTCTCACATTCATCACAACGCTTCCATTTCTGGGTTTCTATATGGAGATCACCACTTGAAGCTCTCTGGATATGCAGATGATACCTTACTTTTTATATCCAATCCAGAATCTTCTATACCCCCCGTTATTACAAGAAATTTCAGATTTTTCAGCAGTATCGGGATATAAAATTAATTCTGATATAACAGAAATCCTTCCCATAACAAAATTTTGATCTAAACATCATTTTGACCCAACTAGATTATGTTGGAATAGTTCGAGGATTAAATATCTCGGCTTATGGTTCACCAATTCCATTTTGGACTTGATCTAAATAAATATGAAAGAAATCTGTGATCGGGTTTCCAAACTACTTTCCTCCTGGAACCCTCTTTTTCTTTCCCGGTGGGACGTCTAGATTCTATCATGATGACGGTCACCCCTATTTTGTTATATGTCCTTTCAATTATCCCAGTTCATATTCCTTCTTTTATTTAAAAGAAATTGGACGTCCTTCTTTCTAAATTTTTATGGAATAGTAAAAAATCCAGACTCTCCTTATCTCATCCCAGAATATTTAAATCTACTAGAGGTGGGAATTTCCCAAATTTTAGATTGTATTATAAAACATTTTGTCTTAATCAGACTTCTCACTGGCTCCATACGAGTGTCTCCTCTCTCACCCCTCTATGGTCAGTATTGAATGCTGCTTATTTTTCCCTTTCTATTTTCACAGATATCCTCGCTTTTTCAGCCAAAACTAGTCTTACACCTCTTCCACTTTTTAAACACAATTGCTCATTATTAAGACCTCACTGTCAACCAAAAATAATTTCTAGGAACACATTTTTATGTTCTCCTCTTTGGCACAATCAACTGCTCATCATCAATAACAGACCCTTGTTTTAAAGCTCTTGGAGATCGAAGGGTATCACTTGGGTCAGGCCATGTTTGATGGCCTCTCTCCTTGTTCTTTTTCCCAGTTCCAAGTCACTTTTCAGTGTCCTCGTTCGTTTTTTAATAAATTATTGTTACTGCCAGAAACAATTCTGGAATTTTTTTACTCTCTTCCCTCCGAAGACTCCTTGCCTATACAGGATCCGCTTATAAGAATTTTGTCTCTCATTTATACATTTATCAACTCTGCTGATCCGGAAAGAGCGAAGACTAAGATGGAACTTGCTTGGGAGACGGATTTGGGTTATGAATGGAGCAATGATTTCTGAGCAAGATCTGGACCAGATCGTTAAAAATCTCTAGATCTGCATCTACTACCCAATCTTTATTTTTTCTATATCACAGATTATTTTTTACTCCCATCTCCATTGCCAATTTTACACACTCTGATAACAAGACCTGCTGGTCTTGCGACCACACATTGGCTGATCTATGTCAGGGCCTTTTTCATGTCCCCCTGTAGCTTCTTTTTGGTCACAAATTTGGTCTAGGGTTTCGACTATTTGTAACCTTCATACTCCTTTATCTAATATCCTTCTCTTTACGGGAAGTTTGTCAGAATCACTAGGGTTATTGACTCATGAACGAGGGCTGTTTGACCTCATGTTAGCCTTAGCCTTCCAACAGATTACACTTAATTGGAAATGCTCAAACAAGCTCTCAGTCAAATCTTGGTGGAACACTGTATGCAACTATCATAGGTTGGATACTGCTTTTGCACTCTGTTGTAATCCACAGATAAACAGAGATATATTTGGGTTACCACAAACTGTTTATTTAAATAAGCACTCTATTACTCAGGTTTCTCGTAATCGTTCTGAAAACTTCCATCCTCCATGATTTTCTTTTTCTATATCTTTGCCTTTTTCTCTGTAAAAAATATTTAACATTGTAAATTTATATGAATATATTAATTGTATTCTTTTTTGTTCCGATGTGTATTTATTGCTAGTTGATACTCAGCTGCAGTGTATATTTTACTTCTCCCCTTTCTTTCCCTCCCGCCCTTTTTCCTTATAAACCCTAAAATTATAAATGGCTTTCTACTACGTTTTATGGCATATTTTATATCTCATATGTTGGTTATTCTTAAATATTGTCATGATTTTGCCCTATGTTATATGTTGAACTTTATGTTAATAAAGCTTATTAAACTTAAAATAAAATTGCACATTAGAGAATGTAAAACATGAGAGCTTAACACAACAAAAACACAAGCAGAAAACACAGCTGTAAATGGTTAAAAAAAAACGTTTAGGCCCAAGTCTTGGATTGACAAGAGTAAGGTGAAAAGTTCACTTGTAGACACAATGGGATAAGTAACTTGAAAGGGTTTCAATTAAAGGCCAACTTGTGTTTTGCAAGCATGAAAATATTTCTGGGTTTAGCACACAAGATCACTGGCATCACACTCAGTGCTCCTAAACAGATTGGAACCTGATTAGACAATGGGTGCAGGAAATTAAAATAGCTTAGGGCACGCGGAGGTCATAGGTACACACTCCATTTAAATTACATTTACTGCAAATGCACGTGCATCCACCAGCAGAAGAATGCTTAGTTTGTTAAGCATTATTGGAAGCGCAATAATGTGTAAAGGATTAGGTCAGAGTTTGGGCTTATATTTCACAGGTCTTCGAGTGCCTTTACGTCTTCAATCTATAACCTACAAGTCAATTATTATTTGCTGTTTGTAATAAAGCATTTTAAACGATGTGTATAAAAAGAGCTGCCTGTGAAGCAGCACTTTGAGAGAAAGACCAGCAGCCTGCCTGTGTGTAAGGATTTTCTTTCTCCCTGTCACAACAGTAAATAGCTGTCTTTGCTTTGCGAAAAGGAGTCCATGTCTTTTTTCCATTTGGAGGTTTTGGCCACCCTGCAACACCCACACATTTTCTATATTCTCACTTTGGTTATCACAGACTTTCTCTTCCTTTTCCATATCATCAACCAAGCAGGACAAGTAATCTGCTGCAAAGTTACATGTACCAGGCATATACACTACATCAAATGTCAACTCTTGTAGATTAATGACCCACCTTTAAATTTTTCTGGAAATTGCTTCTAGCCCTTTTTTTTGTAAATACCTCCTTAAGTGGCTTGTGGTCTGTTCTTAACTTGAACATAGTCCTCCAAATAAAGTTCTTGAATTTATTTAGCACCCAGTACACTGCCAATGCTTCTTTTACGATTACAGAATAGTTGACCTCAGATTGCCTAAGTGCTCTTGAGTCAAATTCAATGATTTCTTCACCTTTTCCACTTTCTTGTAGAAGTACAGCTCCTAGCCCTTTTGAACTGGCATGTGTTGCAATGCTATTTTTTTGCTGGAACAAACACTTTCAAGGCAGTTGCAGTGGTCAGAGCAGTCTCAACATCTCTTTTTTTTTTATTTACCACCAAACAGCAACAATGTTACTCATATATATAATATCTTCTTACATATTTCTTGCTTCGTCGTATATTTACAATAGTTCACAATAAAACAAACATCGGTATACAATACAGAAGCTGTAGCATAAGGCGACAATCAAGTGAACGTCCTTCAGAGTCTCATGTACAATATCTGTGACCTGGCGTACTGTGTTTGTGAAGTGTTGGATTTGTCCAGTCATTTTGTCTTTCCGTCAAATATCACTACCTTGTGCGTGTTTCTTTTCTTATGAATTCAAGGTTCATCTTGCGTTGCCTGTAGATATTCCATTAGCGGTTGCAGAAGTCTCTAGGTATGGAGGCCTACGGTATGTCCTCTGAATATGCCCCTAGTGTCTCCTTACAATAAGTCATGTCGGTGATCCAGTCTTTGAATCTTGGTGGTCTTTTACTACCCCACTGTAGGAGAGTAGGGTCTGTAATCCTATGATCACCCCAGATTTTTGCTTTTTGCTTCACTGGTTTACGACTTTCCCTGGCTGTGGGCCTGCTAATCAGACCCACAGCCTAGCTGTTCTCTCTATTCCAAATTGTACCCAGGTACTGAATTGGCACTGGGCCCTCTCTTGTGTCCCTGTAACCAGGGCAGAGGTGCACCCAGAGGTCTCCCAGGGGCTGCAGCATGTATTATGCCACCCCTGGGCTGACTAACTAAAACAGACACAACTGGCTGCTTGACAGCTGGGGCAAGGTGGTGTACACACCCTTTGCTTTAGATATAGTATTCCTATATCTAACCTTAAAATGGACACATATATTCCTATCAGTCACTCCCATGGCAGGCCTTATCAATCCTGAAGGCAGAGTGCTTGGAATAATGTGAAATGGTGCTCTGGCATGAGCTGAGCCCGTTTGCAGCTTGCGGAACCAAGTCCTAATAGCTGTTCCATGATAACGCTATACCATATACTCTTAAGTGCATTATGTACCTCGCGGTCATATGCTAACTTTGGTATAACATTATCAAAACATGTCGAGTAAGGTGTCATATGAATTGGAATACTAACCCCTCGCCAATTCTGGCGACGGGGTTAGCATTCCACCCTTCTAGAGGGACACGACATGTATGTAACCTGTAACCCCGGTTAAAGTCAGACATAGCCTCAGCTCCACAAAATGGATGCTGCCACCGAGACACAAGTCTGCCCTCCTGTTGCTGGGAGTCCTCCCAGCGCAGGAGGCAAGGACAAAGGGTTTCCTGTCAGGGGCGGTGCCAGCACCGTCCCAGACAGGATTTTGTGTATCCTAGGTAGGCAGGGCTTTAGAGGAAGGTGACTGCAAGTGGCACCCCGGTGCTCACTATGCATAGGCCGGCTTGAACCAGTTCCAGGGGCACACCAGCCCCTGAGCTGGGGGAAAGCCCGCCAAAGGAGAGGGGTGTAACCACCCCCCTCCTAGTCCCACCCATAGGGCAGGGCTTAGTCGCGTGCCAGCCCCCTTTTTCAGGATAAAGGTAGGAACTGGCCCCCTTCCAAATCAGATCATCTTTGAATCCTGAAACTACTTTCCACGAAAGGAACTCAAGACTTCTTCCTAAGATTTCTCCCTTGTGACTAAGGAGTAGTCACCCTGCAGCAGCAGGCACCATCCAAGCATCGCGGTCTGCTGTAAGTCTCTCCTCCGGATCAAGACTGCCCAGCTCGACGAGAACCGGCTTCCCTGGCACCTCTGACCTCTACCTGCCTCTTCAGCCCAGCTGAGACCCGTGGGTGTGACGAGACCTCGAGGGACCGGCCATCTTCAAGACTGCACGACGCTTGCCCAGCATGACCACCGAGTGACCCTCGCCCAAGTGCTTTGGGATAAGAGAAGCCCCGACCCTGAGCAGCTCCAGCACCGAAGTCCAGCCCCCTTGTATCCACGAGATCTGCGTGGGGCCCTTCTGCTCTTTGCTGCTCACCGCGTTGTCCAGGTCGCTTGCCCGTTGGCTAGTGACCCTCTGACGACGAATTTCGACGACAAACACCGCTGGTCTGGTTGCTCCAGACTGGCCCTTGCTCCCCTCCAACAGAGGAGCTCCCCGGACCCTCCTGGTCCACTCCAGACGCCATTTTGAGTCCACCGCGTGGGCTTGCATTTGCCAAGACTTGTTGCCCCAATCCTGGGTCCAGCGACGTCGACAGCAGAAACCTTCATGGGACAGCTCGCACCTCCATCCTGGTCGCCGACAACGCCTCCTGGTCCGAGAGACTGCAGAGCCCAGCAGCGCCCACTCACCTGGTCGAGGAGACTTTGCCCGGTGCCATCCTGGTGCCCACTTAATCACTGGCTAGTGATTCAGAACTTGGTCCCCTCTGCTTACAGGTCTTCCTCTTCCCCGATCCAGGCTTGGATCACCAAGAACTTCTTCACTGGTCGCCTGCCAGCAACTTCTTTCTTCAGGCTCCTGGTCCATCAACGAGGATTCCCGATGCCACTTGAACCCTATGCAGCCGCAGCCCCTGGGCTAGGTAAACCGAGTACTCCGGTGCTCCAGCGTAGACCAACACTCTAAGTGTCTAGATCCACTTTCGTTTTTGACCTACCTAGTCGGGTTCGCCCGAGAACACTAACTTTGCATTTGCTAGCCTCCATAGACTTTGTTCCGCATCCCGCGTGAGAGTGCACACTCTGCACCCGATCCCCCTAGGCCTCCTGCTAGTAATCTAAAGGTTCAGTAGTACAGTCCTAGCGATCCCAAAGCCTCTGAGAATAGTTACTTACCTGCTAGTAATTCGCATTCCACTTTTGTAGCATATGGTTTTTCGTGCCCCTCGGGTATTTGTGTAAATTGTGCGACTTTAAGTATTTCTTTCAGAGTTTTGTTGTGTGCTTAGCTCCCTGTCTCATAAAGAGCCAGGGTAGTCTTGTTATAAATAAATATACGTTTATTTTCATAACAACTTGTGTGGTGTCCTTTCACTTGGTGTTCAAGGGGTATATGTGATGGTAAAACAGCTGGCTTAACACGCCCTCTAAGAGTTTAGCCTAAAGACTGCACGTGTCCATGCTACTAGGATAGCTGGTCTATCAGGTTGACTTGCAACCAAACATCAATAAGGGTTGTTTGGACTGATACATAGTGATCACTAGAACAGTGAGCACTGCATATCAGGCCAACTTCTCACATTGGTGGCAGCGGTGGGATTTGAGCTTGCTGTTGTTTTACCACACGTATCCTAAGAATATCATT
This sequence comes from Lissotriton helveticus, assembly GCF_964261635.1. Lineage (NCBI taxonomy): Eukaryota > Metazoa > Chordata > Amphibia > Caudata > Salamandridae > Lissotriton > Lissotriton helveticus. The sequence continues at coordinate 393,387,282 of NC_136068.1, read as the reverse complement.
TGAAAGATCACATAAGTACTGAGGTACATATAACTTAGCTTAGAATACTCTGAGTTCTACTGAACCAGCTGTTGTAGCTCATAGGGCTTAGCACACCCTAAACTACAACTCTAGCAAGGGATCAGTAGGCAAACAAATAGTGTAGGTAAGTTCACCACTTGCACCACACTAGAAGCATGTCTACCCATGGAGAGTCTTCAGAGACTCCCCTAGTGGCTAGTGACCCTCCACAGGTCATCTCAAGATATGCAGCTCTCAGTTTCCAGGAGATGAGACAAGTGTGTACCTCCAGGAAACTGAAACAGGGGTCTAACCCCACCATTCCCTTTCTGATAGGTCTCCTAGAGACATTTGATGCTAGAAAAGCTTCTCAGTCAGATGGGAATATGCCAGCCTTAGAGGGTACCCGTGGAGATCCAGACCTCCTTGACACTGAGAATGCAGTTGAGGAGGAGGAAGAAGAGGGTTCTGGGGATGAGGCAGACAACAGGCCTGAACTAGTCAGCAGACAGACTAGGGCCAACTTAGACCTACATAGGGAAGGATCTGGGGGACCCCCAGTACTGACCCTAATGGGGCCTAACTTTGGAGTTAGGAGAGATAGATCTCCTTCTAGGGACTCCCATAGATCTCTGCACTCTAATGCCTCCTCTCAGAGGAGAAGGATGTCTCCCCAGTGGAGATTGACTTCCCCTCAGAGAAGAGAGCATGAAGCAAGGATGAAACAGGCTAATCTGAGGATTGAAAGGGAAGAACTTGCCCTGGCCAAAGAAAAGCTTGCCTTTGCTAGAGAACAGCAGATGAGTGGGACAATTCCCACTGGTGGCAGCAATCTCCCAAGAGATAAGGAAAGGGGTTTATATACTAAACACCTGACAAAAATAGTGCCCCCCTTTAAACAAGGGGATGACATCCAGAAATGGATGGCTGCTTTGGAGAGGGCCTGCACTGTCCAGTGCATCCCCCAGAGTCAGTGGGCAGCTATACTGTGGCTCTCCTTTGAAGGCAAAGGTAGAGATAAGCTCCTCACTACTAGAGTAGAGGATGCTAACAATTACCAGGTCCTGAAAAATACACTGGTTGATGGGTTTGGCTTAACCACTGAGCAGTACAGGTTGCTGTTCAGAGACACCCAGAAAACTCAGTCTCAGGACTGGTCTGACTTTGTGGATTGTGCCACTAAGGCTTTGGAGGGCTGGTTGCTGGGTAGCAAGGTTACTGATTACACAGGGTTGTATAATCTTATGATGAGAGAACAGATTTTAAATAACTGTCAGAACCAGTTGTTGCACCAGCACCCTGTTGATTCAGATCTGACCTCTCCCCAAGAATTGGGAAAGAAGGCAGACAAATGGGTCAGAACAAGGATCAAGCAAAACCAGACTCAGAACCAGGGTGGTCAGAAGAAAGCAGACCAAAAGGGTAATACTAAGAATGAGCAAAAGCACCAGAAGTCTTCAACAGGTCCCCAACAGAACAAAGAGGGTGGGGGCCAGGCTTCCCAGCAGAAAAAGAAGACTCCAGAAGGCCAGTCAAAAAGGTGGTGCCAATACTGTAAAAGTAAGTGTCACTGGTTTAGTGAGTGCACCAAGAGAGGAGGACAAACTCCTGCCACTACAGCCCCTAAGGCAACTGCACCCCCTAGCACAGTCAGTAGTGGTAGTGTACCTCCCAAGGGATTAGTTGGGTTAACCTTGGGTACTGAGGGGTGTGACAACTTAGTTGGCACACTCACTCAGGCTGTCCTTGTCTGTACAGGGGATATGGATATGTCCCCTGATATCAGTCCCAATACTTTGGGCAAATACAGGCAGACACCTTTGATAAATGGCAAAATGGCTCAGGCCTATAGGGACACTTGTGCCAGTGTCACCATGGTGACACCTAACTTTGTGGACCCTGGACAGATCATGCCAGGTACAGATTTCCTGGTGACCAATGCCAGCAACGTCACTACCAGTCATAGTATGGCGATTGTTGCTTTCTCCTGGGGAGGGGTAAGTGGCCAAAAGAAAGTTGTGGTTAGTTCAGACCTCCCAGTGGATTGTTTGTTGGGCAATGATTTGGAGTCATCACTATGGTCAGAAGTGGAGCAGAGGACTCACATGGAGATGTTAGGCTTGCCAGCACATGTGCTTGCTGTGACTAGGTCACAGGCCAGAAGATGCCCCACTGAACAGGTGCTGGATCCTGGAACAATGGACCAGACACTTTCCAAAAAGAAGAGCAGTAGGGTTAAGGCATTGCCTTCCCCCTTGCCCCAGGTTGAGGATCAAGTCTCTGAGGAGGCTGACCTGAAAGAGCTGAGGGAAACTGAGCCTAAAGAACTTGAACTTGATCAAGTTGAGTTTCTGGGCTCAGGGGGACCCTCCAGAGAAGACCTGGGGAAGGAACAGTTAGACTGCCCTTCCCTTGAACCCCTCAGACAGCAGGCTGCTGCTGAGGCGCTGCAGGGAACGTCACAGGTGCCCACAAGGTATACTGGGAAGATGGACTCCTGTACTCTGAGTCAAGAGACCCCAAGCCTGGTGCAACCAGGAGGCTGGTCATCCCCTTGTCTCAGAGAGGTTTCCTCCTCACCTTGGCCCATGAGATTCCCCTTGCAGGACACTTAGGCCAGACAAAGACTTGGGACAGGCTTGTCTCACACTTTCACTGGCCTCATATGAGTGAAGATACCAAGGAGTTTTGTCGCTCCTGTGTCACTTGCCAAGCCAGTGGCAAGTCAGGTGGCACAACAAAGGCCCCCCTCATACCACTACCTGTGGTGGGGGTACCCTTTGAAAGAGTGGGGATTGACATTGTTGGTCCAATGGAACCCCAGACAGCATCAGGACACAAGTTTATACTGGTGATAGTGGACCATGCCACCAGGTATCCTGAAGCTATTCCACTTAGGACCACTACAGCCCCTGTAGTGGCAAGAGCCCTAGTTGGAGTGTTCTCCAGAGTGGGCTTCCCTAAGGAGGTTGTCTCTGACAGAGGTACAAACTTCATGTCAGGATATCTGACTGCAATGTGGAAGGAGTGTGGTGTCAACTACAAGTTCACCACACCCTACCATCCACAGTGCAATGGGCTTGTTGAAAGGTTCAACAGGACCCTTAAAGGGATGATTCATGGACTACCTGAAAAGCTCAGGCGTAGATGGGATGTCCTGATACCCTGCCTTTTGTTTGCATACAGGGAGGTCCCACAAAAGGGGGTTGGCTACAGCCCTTTTGAACTTTTGTATGGGCATCCTGTAAGAGGACCCCTGTGTTTGGTAAAGGAAGGATGGGAGAGACCTCTCAAAAAGCTTGCAAACAACATAGTGGACTATGTACTTGGTCTCCGCTCCAGGATGGCTGAGTATATGGAAAAGGCTTCTAAAAACCTTGAGGCAAGCCAAGAACTCCAAAAAGCTTGGCATGACCAAAAGGCTGTCCTGACTGTGTACAAGCCTGGACAGAAGGTGTGGGTGCTGGAGCCAGTGGCCCCAGCAGCACTCAAAGACAAATGGTCTGGGCCCCACACAATCATTGAGCAGAAGGGAGAGGTCACCTACCTGGTGGACCTTGGAACTCCCAGGAGCCCCCTCAGGGTGCTCCATGTGAATAGGCTCAAGGCATATGTTGACAGGAAGGACATGAGCTTGCTCATGGCCACAGATGAGGGACAGGAGGAGGAGAGTGACCCTCTCCCAGACCTGCTCCCTCAGAATCCTGATGATGGGTCAGTAGATGGTGTTGTCTTTTGTGGCAGCCTCTCTGAACATCAACAGAAGGATTGTAAACTGGTTCTCCAATCCTTCAGACATATGTTCTCTCTGACACCCAGTCAAACTGATTGGTGTACCCATGAAGTTGACACTGGAGACAGTCTGCCTGTCAAGAATAAAATCTACAGACAGCCTGATCATGTCAGAGACTGCATCAAGACAGAAGTGCAGAAAATGTTGGAGTTGGGAGTCATTGAACCCTCAGATAGCCCTTGGGCTAGTCCAGTAGTTCTAGTGCCTAAACCTCACACCCAGGGTGGTAAGAAAGAGATGAGGTTTTGCGTAGACTACAGGGGTCTCAATGCAGTCACTAAGACTGATGCCCACCCAATACCAAGGGCAGATGAACTTATAGATAGATTGGCTTCTGCCAACTACTTAAGTACATTTGACCTGACAGCTGGGTATTGGCAAATCAGGTTAGCTGAGGAGGCCAAGCCCAAGACAGCATTTTCTACCCCTGGTGGGCATTATCAGTTTGTGGTAATGCCCTTTGGTTTGAAAAATGCACCTGCCACCTTCCAAAGGCTGGTGAATCAAGTTCTCACTGGGCTGGATGACTTCTGTGCAGCATATCTTGATGATATAGCTGTCTTTAGCTCCACCTGGGAGGATCACCTGGTCCACCTGAGGAAAGTGTTAGAGGCTCTGCAGAAGGCAGGCCTCACTATCAAGGCCACTAAGTGCCAGATAGGGCAGACACAGGTTGTATACCTGGGCCACCTTGTAGGTGGAGGCCAGGTTCAGCCACTGGAGAGCAAGATTCAGTCCATCAAGGACTGGGCTCCTCCAACCACCCAGACTCAGGTTCGAGCTTTCTTGGGCCTGACTGGTTACTATAGGAAGTTTGTCAAGAATTATGGGTCCATTGTGACACCACTTAATGACCTGACAAGCAAAAAGATGCCAAAGAAAGTTCAGTGGACAGCAAGCTGTCAGAAAGCATTCAATGACCTAAAGCAGGCCATGTGCACAGCACCTATCCTAAAGAGTCCAGACTACTCCAAACCATTCATTGTCCAGACAGATGCTTCTGAGTTGGGTGTGGGAGCTGTTCTATCTCAGCTGAATTTTGATGGCAACGACCAGCCCATTGCTTTTATTAGCAGAAGGCTGACCCCCAGAGAGAAGAATTGGTCAGCTATTGAGAGGGAGGCCTTTGCTGTGGTTTGGGCCCTGAAGAAGCTGAGGCCATACTTGTTTGACACTCACTTCAGAATTCAGACCGACCATAAGCCCCTCTTGTGGCTAAATCAGATGAAGGGTGAAAACCCCAAACTGCTTAGGTGGTCCATTTCCCTACAGGGGATGGATTTTACAGTGGAGCATAGACCTGGCACTGATCATGGCAATGCAGATGGGCTCTCCAGGTATTTCCACTTAGAGCAAGAAGACTCACCTGGTCAAGGTTAGTTTATTGTCCCAAAGTTTGGGGGGGTCATGTTGGAGAGTAGGGTCTGCAATCCTATGATCACCCCAGATTTTTTGCTTTTTGCTTCACTGGTTTACGACTTTCCCTGGCTGTGGGCCTGCTAATCAGACCCACAGCCTAGCTGTTCTCTCTATTCCAAATTGTACCCAGGTACTGAATTGGCACTGGGCCCTCTCTTGTGTCCCTGTAACCAGGGCAGAGGTGCACCCAGAGGTCTCCCAGGGGCTGCAGCATGTATTATGCCACCCCTGGGCTGACTAACTAAAACAGACACAACTGGCTGCTTGACAGCTGGGGCAAGGTGGTGTACACACCCTTTGCTTTAGATATAGTATTCCTATATCTAACCTTAAAATGGACACATATATTCCTATCAGTCACTCCTATGGCAGGCCTTATCAATCCTGAAGGCAGAGTGCTTGGAATAATGTGAAATGGTGTTCTGGCATGAGCTGAGCCCGTTTGCAGCTTGCGGAACCAAGTCCTAATAGCTGTTCCATGATAACGCTATACCATATACTCTTAAGTGCATTATGTACCTCGCGGTCATATGCTAACTTTGGTGTAACATTATCAAAACATGTCGAGTAAGGTGTCATACGAATTGGAATACTAACCCCTCGCCAATTCTGGTGACGGGGTTAGCATTCCACCCTTCTAGAGGGACACGACATGTATGTAACCTGTAACCCCGGTTAAAGTCAGACATAGCCTCAGCTCCACAAAATGGATGCTGCCACCGAGACACAAGTCTGCCCTCCTGTTGCTGGGAGTCCTCCCAGCGCAGGAGGCAAGGACAAAGGGTTTCCTGTCAGGGGCGGTGCCAGCACCGTCCCAGACAGGAATTTATTATTTTTTTTTTTTTTAAATTTCTTTATTAATGTGAATGCTCAGCATGTACATACAGTAACTGTCGAATCTCAATTTGGCATACATGTATTAGTTCGCCTGACGGGCGGGATACCTGTCACACTGTTCTGTCATACTTTTTGTTTGGCATATCCCAAAACGTTCAGGGTCATAACTATTCGTGTCTAAGGCATTGCTGAACACAGTCTATAATTGCTTTTCGCCATGTACTTCACATCCCATTAACCTTCAGAACGTTGAAACTTTTAAACTTAAACAGTAGTCATCACAATTCACTCATCCTTGCCCTTGGATATTGAATAACCCACCACCCCGAAAACCCTCGTCTTGCCATTCAACATAGCTAATGCAGAACAATATTTCCTCTGGTTCCGGAAATTCTGCAAGCCATCCCCCAGTTATCTATTCGTCTTCCTCTTCTGAGTCCGAATTCTCTTCCTCTGGAAGGGGTTCACAGATCTCCCCCCTATAGACATTCCACGCTGCCCATACCTTGTTCCACTTGCGGGGGCAGGCTCTGAGTACATAGACCTCCCTTTCTGTGACCATTAGCATGTCCATGTTGTCAGCCCATCTGTGCGCTTTAGGCAGTTCTGGCGCACCCCACTTCTGCGCAATGTCCCGTTTAGCCACTGTAATGGCCAGCGTAGCCCAAATCTGCCCATATCTATTCAGATCGTTGGGATCCCATATGTTCAACAGGCATTTGCGAGGTTCTGGCAGAACAGAAGTTTTAAGCGCTTGTGAGACTGTGCGCATGACCTGTTTCCAAAATTCTTGTATCAGTGGGCATTCCCATAGCGTATGGAACAGGGACCCTTCCTCCCCACACCCCCTAAGGCAAAATGGGTGGGGCGCTCTATGTATCTTATGGAGTAGCGTCCTCGTGTAGTAAATACGGTGGAGTATTTTTAGTTGAACTAATCTGAATTTAGCCGAAATGCCCACTTCTCTCGGGGAGGCTAGTGCTTCGTTCCATTCTGCCTCATCCACCTCACCCACGTCCCCGACCCACTTCTCTTTTAGTGTCAATGTGGGATCTGCCAGGTTGTTGACTAGTTTTTTATACGTGAGGGAGGTCGCGCTTTGTTGCATAAAATCAGTAAGCAGCCTATCCTCTAATGGGGAGGACTCTGGTAGCTCAGTGCCCGCCGGGATCGCCTGTAGCAGCGCATGGCGTATCTGCACATATCGAAATGTCTCTGTGGGGCTCAGGCCATAGTGTTGCTGAAGCTGTGGGAATGTGATCACCGTTCCCTTATCCCATAGGTCCCCTACTGTGGAAATTCCAATGTGGTCCCATTGTGTAAAGCCTTTACAGAATCTGAGGTTTCCTAGTGATTTCGTGTCCCATAGCGGTGTTAGTTTGGTGATTTTCCCCTTCCACCCCAACCGTGTTTGCGCGACATGCCATAGGGCCACCGTGTGTTGCGTCGGTCCCAACAGGTTTTTGACACTTTGTTTGTTATACAACACAGCAAGCATGCCCTTTGTCCCCAGTTGTGACCAGTCTGCAGTGTAAGCCGGATCATTTCGCGGGGCGTGGATCCACTGGTTAATTATTTTAAGCTGGGCTGCCCAGTAATATAGTTGAATGTTAGGTAGAGCAATTCCCCCCTCGTACCAACTTTTTACCAACTTGTCGTACGCTATACGCGCCGGACCATTATTCCAGAGTAGGTTTGAGATCAGTGCCGCCACCTGTTTGAAGTATCTCGGTGTGACAAGATATGGGGTGTTTTCCAGTACATAGAGGAACCGGGGGAGCGCCATCATTTTATATAGCGCCGCTCGTCCGAGGAGTGTCAGTGGTAGGGTCGCCCAGTGTTTAACGTCTGCGCAGGTGTTCCATAGGTGGCTTTAAGTTTTTGTCAAAAAATTCCGTGTCAGTCTTTGTAATGACAATGCCCAGGTATTTAAAGGAGTTTGTCGTCAATGCCAGGGGGCAGCCCTCCTGCAACACCGGCTCCGGACCCTTCAGCACGTATATTACAGACTTGGACCAGTTCAGGGTATATCCTGACGATTTCCCATGTGTGTTACAGAGCTGTAATAAGGCCGGGATCCCGTTTTCCGGGTCAATCATGTAAATGAGCATATCGTCCGCATACAGGGAGATTCTATCCTCCCATCCTTCCTCCCATGTGATTCCCCTGAGTAATGGCGTTGTTCTAATCAGGATAGCTAGGGGTTCTAGCACTAAGGCAAAGAGTAAGGGCGACAGAGGGCACCCCTGTCTAGTACCCCCCCCCCAGCGGGAATGTCTGCGAGATGTGGCCGTTCGCCACCACCTGCGCTACCGGTTTCGTGTAGAGTAGTTTCACCCATGCTATAAAGTTCGGTCCAAAGCCCATACGAGCCAGCACCGCAAAGAGGTATTCCCATTCCACTAGATCGAAAGCCATTCTGGCATCAAGGGAGAGAATTACCGCCTTTTCCGGGAGAAGGTGCGCACGTGCCATTACCCCGTGGACCCGCCTGAGGTTCAGTGCAGTACTCCTGTGAGGCATAAAGCCTGACTGATCAGGGTGGATCAGTGTCTGCAGATGCTGTATCAGACGGTTTGCCAGTAGTTTTGCCAGAACCTTGGCCTCTACGTTCAGCAGGGAAATTGGGCGGTATGAGGTGCATTCGGTCGGGGGCTTCCCGGGCTTCAGTATGGCCACAATCGTGGCTGTACGCTGATCCAGCGGCAATTCTGCCTTATCCCGGCTCTCCAGATACATCTCTAGCAGTGGTTTGCTAAGATCGGAAGCCATCAACTTATACCATTCCACCGGTAGTCCATTGGGACCCAGCGCTTTACCCGACTGCAGCGCCTGAATCGCCAACTGAATCTCATCCATTGTCGGTTCCGCCTCTAGTTCCTGCCTTGCCTCGAGTGTGAGCCTGGGGATAGCGATGTTCTCAAGCGAGAGTGACGCCGCTGATGCAGTGATGTTATGTTCTGGGGTATATATCTCTTGAAAATGGCGCGCCAGTGTGCGTACTATTTCTTCCGGGTGTGTCTGCAGCTGTCCGTTATGTGCGTGAAACCTCTGTATCCATCTATTGCTACCCCCTCGCCTGTCTAACCATGCCAACATTTTCCCGGCCTTATCACCTACATCATATATTCTATGTGCTGTGCTTGTGATGTATCCTAGGACTTTAGTCTTCAGGTGGGCCTGATATTGCTGCTGCCGCAACTGCAGGGAGTGTGCCGTGTCGGGGGTGGGATTCGCCATGTGCGAGTTGTTCGCGTTGTGGAGTGCCAGTTCGAGTTCCGCGAGTTCCTGTCGGGACTCTCGTTTGTGACCTGTTATGGCTGCAATTGCTTCCCCCCGCAGGACAGTTTTGTACGCCTCCCATAGATCCGCTGGTGAAGAAACCGTTCCTGTATTTTCTTCAAAATAGTGTGTGGTCGCCAATTTGAGTTTCTTCCTAACCTTAGGGATCTTTAAATAGGTGGGGTATAAAGGGTAGAGTCTAGCGCCTTTCTTTTCTTTGGTGGTGAGCGACAGCAATATGGGTGAGTGGTCAGATATACCTCTGGGCAGGATGTCCATTGTGTCAATTTTCCCCAGGCCAACTCCTAGGAACAGGAAGTAGTCTATTCGCGATAGGCTATTGTGCGCCGCAGAGTAGAATGTGTATTGTGTCGCTGCAGGGTGCAGCTGCCGCCATATGTCTGTAATGCCCATTGCTTCTAGAAAACCAGGGAGCGTTGCGGTCCCTCGGGGGCGGTCCCTGATGGGAAATGTATCCAACGCGGGGTCCATTATCGCATTGAGATCCCCCCCCTATAATTGTGTCTCCCACCAGGAGGTCTAGGAGGAATTTACCTAGGGCAGGCAGTGCTATAGTGTGGAGCGCCGGGGGGATGTAAACGGACACTACGTTCAGGGGCCTCCCCTCCCATTGGCCGTGTAATGCCGCAAATCGGCCCTGATCGTCCATTCGGCGTTGTTCCACCATAAAGGGCGACGTCTTTTTTATAAGTATCCCCACTCCCCTAGACCCTGTCGTGAATTCCGCATGTACTGCCATTACATATCCCCGTCTATCGAGGGCCTTACAGGTTGTCCCGGATAGGTGTGTTTCTTGGAGCATAACTAGATCAGGGTTCTGGCGCTTAACTGCCTGCAGGACCAACCCCCTTTTTATTTTATCCCCCAGTCCCCTGACGTTCCATGTGAGCAGGCGCAGGGGGGGGGTACTGCCATCGTCGTACTAGCGCCCTCCTCGGGTGCGGTGCTCAACCGTTGGGTCATTGGATCGTGTGGGTTGTATTGTGAAGGACAGGCTGCCGGGTCCAGTGCAAGCGAATTGCTCCGCGAAAATGCAAAGGGGTGGTGTATGATATCTCGCGGGCATGTACCACGTAGTGTATGTGATGACTAGTAACATGAACATGAACTGTAAAACTCCCTTGCCACCCCCCCTCCCTGCTCCCCTGCTCCACGGACACTTCCCCGCCCGCTTCCCCAACTTTGCAGAGTGCTTAAACCCATTCCCAACTATCTTACTTGCTCGTGGGGTCGGTGAGTCCCCTACAGGCACCGGCTCTGCCCACCCTACTCCGCTTCACCAGGTCCAGGGTCCGTAGCCCGCATCCGGGCCAACCCATCTTCAGTCTGACCTCTGCTTGGGCCCGGCTGTCCTGAGTCAGTTGGGCGTTGAGTCCCATTGTGGAACGCCCTCGTTACATCCTCTCGTTGCTCCTCCTGCTCGGTCCGCCTGTTCGCGTGGTCCCCGTTGCGATGGTGCGGTCGATCCCTGTGTGGACGGGGGGGTCGTCCCACCTGTCTCCAGCCGTCCAGCCAGTCCTATGCCACTTCCGGCTTGTCAAAGAACCATGTCTTCCCTTCGGCGATAATCCTCAATTTGGCCGGGAACAACATCGAGTATTGCAGTTCTCTGTCTCTTAGCGCCTTTTTGACCTCGGTAAACGATTTCCGGCGCCTTGCCACTTCCGCCGTGTAGTCCGGGAAGAAAGCCAAGGTTGAGTTCTGAACTTTTACTGGTGGAGAGACTCTCGCCGCCTGCAAAATGGCATCCCTGTCCCTAAAATTGAACAGTCTAGCCAACACAGGCCGCGGCGCCGCCCCTGGTTTGGGCGTGCCACCAGGCACCCTATGTGCCCTTTCAACGGAGAAGAAGTGCGACAAGCCTTTAGGTTGCAACTGATTTTTGATGAGATCCTCGACGTAGAGGTCCATTGCCCTCTTACCCTCTGTCTCCGGAAGGCCTAGGATGCGTACATTATTTCTCAGAGAACGCCCTTCCTGGTCGTCCAATCTGTCCTGCAGGTGCCTGGTAACCTTCTCCATACGTTCCATAGCTATTTGTAGATCGGAAGTGTCTTCCACCAGGGATTTTGTAACCACTTCCACCTGTGACACCCTTTCAGTCATTTTTTGGAGGTCCGCTCGCAGCAGGGTAACTTCGGAGGATATGGAGCCCACTGTCGTCCGCACTTCAGAGAGGGTTTTCATAATGTCTTCTAGCGTTACCTTTTTGGTCCCTTCAGTTTCTTGAGTAGCGCCCGTGGAATTGCGCCCTGGCATCTGCGATTGTCCGTGCTGGCTATAGGCGAATTTATCCAGTCTGGCCTGGGTTGATCCACTCCTTGTTCCTTTCCCCGCCATGTCTTGAGGTGTGTGGAAACCGGTCCTAGCTCCTGCGAGCACTGCGGTCACCGCGCCGTGGGCTGCTGGTCGTTGTCGTCGCGGGAAGATCCGTTCGGTGTGTCCCCCGTCTTCCTGCGGATCAAGTAGAATACCGCACTCCGGCTAATCACGGCTCCCTCCAGCCTGGGAGTTCTGCACTGCGTGTTCGTTCCACACCCCGCCGAGCCCCCCACTGTGTAGACGTCTGCACGTCACTGCCCCCTCACCAGTCGTGCACGTCGAGTCCTGCGCTTATCTCCCGTGGCCGCACCGGCCAAGAAGCGGTCAGCTGTTCAGGGTGTCCGGAAGGTCGTTGTCCGTGTGCGTTCACCACACAGTGTAGGGGCAAGGTTCTGGTCGCGTTCTGGTGGTGGTTGCGCCTACTTTTATTCCGGTAGCAAGGCCGCCGCTGGCGTTGTCGTGGTTAGTGGCCTGGCAAGACCACTGAGGTATTGTTTATGCGGCCAGGGTATCACTTGCTGCTCCCCCCTCCAGCCGGGACTAGTGTTGCTCCTGTGGCCGCCTGGATTGCTGCTTGCTCCTATGATGCTTCCCTCTCGCCGCCTATGCCCCCCACAAGGCCCCGGGGGCACCAGTGTGCATGTGGATGTTCAGCGCCACACCTGCCTGGTAGTGGTGCCGCTGAAGGCGAGAGAGGGCTCAAGTGCTTGGAATCGCTGGCACCGAAGATTTCTCACCTCCTCCGGGGGGGGGGTTCCGCGCCCGCGCCAGGCGCCGCCAGCAGTTCGGACACAGGCGCTATCTCGCGGGCGCCGTTGCACTCAGGCGCCAACGCAGGGTTCTGGTGAGCGCCTCAGCCGGCGCAGCCATCGGTGGTGCCCCTGAGGTGTTTCCTGTCTCCGGTAGTGCGGGGGGGCTCGGCGACGTCTCAGTCTGGAGGTCGGCGGGCGTCGCCGGAATCAGGCCGGTCAGCCCTCACTTCCGCCGGGGTCGGCCGGTCACTCGAGGCCGGTGATGCTCCCCTGCCGCAGGCCCAAAGTTCGCAGTGCTCAAGGACGCAGTTCCCCGCATCCGATTTTCGCCTGGGTCGGACCAAACGGCGCCGCTTCCGCACCGGACCCGGTCACCGCTTCTTCAGGTGGGCGATGTCTCGGATTAATATGTCGGATTTCACAATAGGCCGTACTGCCTTAGGGAGCTCTCGGTTTACGCTGCCGCCATGCTTGGCTGCAAGCCACGCCCCCCCCCAGACAGGATTTTGTGTATCCTAGGTAGGCAGGGCTTTAGAGGAAGGTGACTGCAAGTGGCACCCCGGTGCTCACTATGCATAGGCCGGCTTGAACCAGTTCCAGGGGCACACCAGCCCCTGAGCTGGGGGAAAGCCCGCCAAAGGAGAGGGGTGTAACCACCCCCCTCCTAGTCCCACCCATAGGGCAGGACTTAGTCGTGTGCCAGCCCCCTTTTTCAGGATAAAGGTAGGAAATGGCCCCCTTCCAAATCAGATCATCTTTGAATCCTGAAACTACTTTCCACGAAAGGAACTCAAGACTTCTTCCTAAGATTTCTCCCTTGTGACTAAGGAGTAGTCACCCTGCAGCAGCAGGCACCATCCAAGCATCGCGGTCTGCTGTAAGTCTCTCATCCGGATCAAGACTGCCCAGCTCGACGAGAACCGGCTTCCCTGGCACCTCTGACCTCTACCTGCCTCTTCAGCCCAGCTGAGACCCGTGGGTGTGACGAGACCTCGAGGGACCGGCCATCTTCAAGACTGCACGACGCTTGCCCAGCACGACCACCGAGTGACCCTCGCCCAAGTGCTTTGGGGTAAGAGAAGCCCCGACCCTGAGCAGCTCCAGCACCGAAGTCCAGCCCCCTTGTATCCACGAGATCTGCGTGGGGCCCTTCTGCTCTTTGCTGCTCACCGCGTTGTCCAGGTCGCTTGCCCGTTGGCTAGTGACCCTCTGACGACGAACTTCGACGACAAACACCGCTGGTCTGGTTGCTCCAGACTGGCCCTTGCTCCCCTCCAACAGAGGAGCTCCCCGGACCCTCCTGGTCCACTCCAGACGCCATTTTGAGTCCACCGCATGGGCTTGCATTTGCCAAGACTTGTTGCCCCAATCCTGGGTCCAGCGACGTCGACAGCAGAAACCTTCGTGGGACAGCTCGCACCTCCATCCTGGTCGCCGACAACGCCTCCTGGTCCGAGAGACTGCAGAGCCCAGCAGCGCCCACTCACCTGGTCGAGGTGACTTTGCTCGGTGCCATCCTGGTGCCCACTTAATCACTGGCTAGTGATTCAGAACTTGGTCCCCTCTGCTTACAGGTCTTCCTCTTCCCCGATCCAGGCTTGGATCACCACGAACTTCTTCACTGGTCGCCTGCCAGCAACTTCTTTCTTCAGGCTCCTGGTCCATCAACGAGGATTCCCGATGCCACTTGAACCCTATGCAGCCGCAGCCTCTGGGCTAGGTAAACCGAGTACTCCGGTGCTCCAGCGTAGACCAACACTCTAAATGTCTAGATCCACTTTCGTTTTTGACCTACCTAGTCGGGTTCGCCCGAGAACACTAACTTTGCATTTGCTAGCCTCCATAGACTTTGTTCCGCATCCCGCGTGAGAGTGCACACTCTGCACCCGATCCCCCTAGGCCTCCTGCTAGTAATCTAAAGGTTCAGTAGTACAGTCCTAGCGATCCCAAAGCCTCTGAGAATAGTTACTTACCTGCTAGTAATTCGCATTCCACTTTTGTAGTATATGGTTTTTCGTGCCCCTCGGGCATTTGTGCAAATTGTGCGACTTTAAGTATTTCTTTAAGAGTTTTGTTGTGTGCTTAGCTCCCTGTCTCATAAAGAGCCAGGGTAGTCTTGTTATAAATAAATATACGTTTATTTTCAGAACAACTTGTGTGGTGTCCTTTCACTTGGTGTTCAAGGGGTATATGTGATGGTAAAACAGCTGGCTTAACACGCCCTCTAAGAGTTTAGCCTAAAGACTGCACGTGTCCATGCTACTAGGATAGCTGGTCTATCAGGTTGACTTGCAACCAAACATCAATAAGGGTTGTTTGGACTGATACATAGTGATCACTAGAACAGTGAGCACTGCATATCAGGCCAACTTCTCACACCCACTTAATAGCTATTTGTCTTTTTGCAAATAAGAGTCACAGCCAAAGAATTCCGTCTTTTGGCCAATTTAAGTTTGCGGATCCCCAGCAAACAAACTAGTGGTGTGTTTGGGATTTGTTCAACTAGCATATTCGATAACGCATTTGTGATTTCTTGCCAATACATTTGAAGATGTGGGCATGCCCACGCCATGTGCAAGAAGTCAGCCTTGGGTGCATTACAGCGCGCGCATTTGTCGTCTGCTTTAAGGCCGTATTTATGTAATTTAACCTATGTGTAATATGTCTGGTGTAAAGACTTAAAATGAACTATGAGTAGGTTGCAGTTGGATGTAAGTAAATGGAATTGGGCGCAGCTATAGCTCTAGTCTTCTTCAGCTATTGTTTCACAAATCGTTTTTTCTCACCTTTGGAGCGATATATTGGGCCCTAAATTCTGTTCATCTTGGGATGTGTTGTATAGAGGTGTTACTAGGTGTTGCCGTGTGGGTGCTGTCAAAAGAATTTGTAGTGCGTTTAATTGGGCGGGTTCATCCGGAAATTATGTGTATAATTCTTTAACGGCTGAATTTGGTCATAGGTAGGCAAACACCTTTACGGGCGTTTGATGTGTGCATAGGGATGGGTCGCTCCACAGGATGAATTTGTTGTGTGGAAACACCTTGCCAATGGTCACAAGCCCTATTTCCCACAATACTGTTTGCATTTTCTTTTCTTGTGTGACCGAGAGTTTGGGGTGGTTAGCCAACGGCAGAGCTGGGGCATATAGTTGGAGCTTCTGTGCACGATATGCCAGTGTATGCCATGCTCTGGAGGTGCAGTAAACCGTTTGTACCGTTTCTCAGTGTATAAATCTGATTGGGTCCGATATGTAACTTGTCAGCACATTTGGAAGGACACTGCAGTCTCAACATCTTAAAATTCTCAAATTCTCTGTGTTACTTAAGGGGTAGGAAATAAGGGGTTACTGATTGCCACAGATGGAGGTAGAAGGTTAAAAAGGGCAGAGATAATCCCACAATCTTTTCATGTGTCATTATCTTGGAGTGGGCATTGTCAGCTACGCTGACGATACTCAGTTGATTTTCAAACTTACTCCAGACAGCAGAGACTTAGCTAACAACTTTTCCAACTGTATGTCAGCGATAGCGACTTGGATGAACAACAATTGCCTCCGCTTAAACGGAGACAAAACAGAGGTATTAATAGTAGGCAAAGCTATATCTGCATGGTCCCAGGCCTGGTGGCCTAGTGAACTAGGAGAATTACCTATGCCAGTGGAGAAAGTGAAAAATCTAGGCATCATGCTGGACGCTGACCTCTCAGGCAAAGCTCACGTGAATAAAGTGACAAGCAAATGCTTTAGCACTTTAAAAATTCTTCGCAAAGTACTAGATCTCTTGCCAACCGAAGCGAGAAAAACCATAGTTCACGCTTTGATATCCCCCCACTTGGACTATGGAAATGTTCTCCTGTTAGGCCTAAATCAGAAGGGATTGCACCAACTGCAGTGTATACAGAATTCTGCAGCCCGACTGGTGCTCGGTCTTCCTCGGAAAACATCCACTAAGAATGCCCTTGCCAAACTTCACTGGCTCCCAATTAGAGAGAGAATTATATTCAAGACTCTCTGCTATGCTCATCGCATTGCCCATAACAAAGGCCCTAGCTATCTGAAAAACCTCATCACTATTCACCGCCCGATCAGAGATCTGAGATCATCGGGCATGATGCTATTCAAAATACCTCGCATCACAAAAGCCAAAATGGATGGAAAATCCTTCCGCTACCTGGCCACTAAGTCATGGAATGCTCTACCAATCTACTTGCGGATGGAACCCTCCGAAACGAGATTCAGAGCAAAACTGAAAACTCACCTATTCCCTAAACATTAACCTCTGTCATCTCTTCAATTTATCCCTCGGACGAGTTTGCATTTGCAGTTAGCGCGGGGACACACAGTTTGTGTAGCCAGGCGCTCAATAAATGCCTTATTATTATTATTATTATTATCTGCCTGGTATCAGAATGAGCTAGCTATCTGTACTACCCCGCAGGCGGATCCAGATGAAATCATAGAGGCATTTAAGGTAATTTCTAGTACCATAACAGATCTTCTCAAGGCCCTAACTGGGCGATCTTCTGACCTGGCACCCAGGTGGTTTGACTCTGCTTGCTCTCGTGCATCTAGGAAGTTAAAGGAGGCCCTTGGCCATAGACCGAGGTATCCCACTGTGGTCGTGGGGTGTTCGCGGGCCGGTAAAGCAGGCAAGGAGGCCGAAGATAGTGTGCTATATTTAGGGTTTTTATTTGTAGTACAACAGTCACGCAAGATGTGAATACAGCGATCTTCTGATCTTCGGATTTGGCGTCTGTGGGGCGTAGCTCTCTTCAGATGGTCCTTGCCGGGCTCCTGGTCGTTGCTGCTGGTGGAGGGACCTCGGAGGGCAAGAAGAGAGAGAGGGACCGTTAGTCCGAACAGGGACTTGGCAAGTACGCCACTACCAACACCGGGAGGTGAAAGGGCGGAGCGGATGGTGGTGAGGGAAGGAGGGAACGGGGAAGAAGGACGGCAGGCAAGGACAAAGATAGTGAATGAGAAAGGGTGTTCAGGACGTGACGAGGACCGGGACAGTGCACGGTGAAGATGCTGTACAAAAAACGTTACAGTGCTTATTCACAGTGATTAGTGCCTATAAGTGCGGAGACTATGTACAATATATACAGAGAGCACCTAGCGCGCTCCAGGGGCGGTTACAGGTACTCACGCGGTCTGCCGTAGCTCTCCAGGTGAGCTACGGCCGCTCTTCAGCTTCCTCCTTAAGGGTTCCACCACTCCTCCGACCACTCGTCTACTTCGGTTAACTCGTCTCCTCCGTCTCCCGCTCCAGCCTGAGTATCCTGCCACGATTCTCCGACCCTGATTCCACTGGTCGAATGGCTTTTCACTAGTTCCGACGCTACCTCCGAGGCGGGACTTCCGGGTTCACGGCGTAGTGCTTCCGGTGCTTGCAGGTCTGTGATTGGCTCCTGTATTGGAGAGAGAGGCGGGGGACTGTGGGTCACTGTTATTGTTCCGGTTCGGGGGCGGACCCGAGGATTTGACCGGCCTGAGTCCGTGTGGACGACCCCGGGAAGAGGTAAAGGCGCAGGGGGACAGTATCCTGGGGGGGCGGACACCGGGACACCGTCACATCCCCTTCCCCTAGCTGTCCTTCTTGTACGGGTCGGAGAGGGCGAAAGGGGATACCGTGACAAGAAATCAGCGTTGCCTTGTTCGGACCCTTTTCGATGTTGGGTATGGAAGTGGAAGGGCTGGAGAGAAAGGAACCAGCGGAGGACCCGGTCGTTGTGTCCTTTGTTCCGGGCCATCCACTCCAAGGGGGCATGGTCCGTATATATCGTAAAGTCACGGCCCTCCAGGTAGTACCTCAGTGTTTCGATAGCCCATTTGATGGCAAGGGCCTCTTTCTCTACTACCGCATAGTTAAGTTCTCTGGGGAACAATTTTCGACTCAGGTATAAAATGGGTTTTTCGTTCCCTTGTTCGTCCTTTTGTGACAGGACTGCCCCTAATCCCTGGTCGGAGGC
The DNA here is from genome assembly GCF_964261635.1 of Lissotriton helveticus. Lineage (NCBI taxonomy): Eukaryota > Metazoa > Chordata > Amphibia > Caudata > Salamandridae > Lissotriton > Lissotriton helveticus. The sequence continues at coordinate 393,368,886 of NC_136068.1, read as the reverse complement.
GTCTGTCTGGAGAATGAAGGGCCGGGTGTAGTCAGGACTCACTAGAACAGGACTGGAGGTTAGGGCTCCCTTCAGGTCAGTGAACGCCTGCCACATGAGGGGGTTAGGCTGGGCTAGGGCGTGCTCGGTGTTGGTAGTTTTTTTGAGAAGGTCCGTAAGAGGGGCGGCTCTCTGTGAGAAGTTGGGCACGAACCTCCTGTAATATCCTAGGAGCCCGAGAAATGCACGGAGATCCTTTTTCGTTCTTGGAAAGGGAAGGGTCTCTATGGCTTCGGTTTTGGATTTCTGGGGTCTGATCAGCCCTTCGCCCAACAGGAACCCCAGGTACTGGACGGTTTGGGCACCCAGGGTGGTTTTGGCGGGGTTAATGGAAAAGCCAAAGAAGCCCAAGGAAGAGACAACGTCGTGTAAGTGGACGAGGTGTTGTTCCCAGCTGTCGCTGTAGATGACGATGTCATCGAGGTAGGCCCCTGCATAGTCCATGTGTGGCCGCAGGACCTGATTCATTGCGCGCTGAAAGGTGGCGGGGGCCCCGTGGAGTCCAAAAGGCATGACGATGAATTGGAACAGCCCCTCCGGGGTGGAGAAGGCCGTCTTTTTCTTGTCTTGGTCTCGGAGGGGAATCTGCCAATAACCCTTGCAGAGGTCGAAGGTGGAGATGTATTTGGCCTTCCCTATCCGTTCGACCATTTCGTCTACTCTCGGCAAGGGGTATGTGTCGAATCTGGACACTTTGTTCACTTCGCGGAAGTCTATGCAGAACCTGACTGACCCGTCAGGTTTGGGCACCAAAACTATCGGGGAGTTCCACTCGCTGATCGATGGTTCAATGATTCCCATTTTTAACATGTCTTCGATTTCTCTTCTTATGACAGTCCTTCGTGCTTCTGGGACACGGTATGGACGCAACCTCACCACTTTCCCTGGTTCAGTGTCTATTGCGTGTTTGGTGACGGTGGTCCTTCCGGGGAACGATGAGAAGACCGTCTTTACGGGAGACAGGGCTTTGTGGAGGGCAAGGATTTGTTCCGGGCTCAGGGCAGGGTCCAGACAGGGGTCAAAGGGAAAGGGAACCGGGCGACGGTGTCCCACCAGGACAGGACGGGGTCCCTCCCATTTCTTCAGATGGTTCACGTGGTAGATCTGGGCCGTGCCTTTAGCGGGGTCTAGTTCGATCTCATAAGTGACCGGGGTCACCTGCCGTAGGACAGCGTAGGGTCCTTGCCACTGACCCAGGAGTTTCTGGTCGGAAGAGGGCATCATCAGGAGGACCAGGTCTCCAACCGTAAATGCCCTATTCTTGGTGCCCTTATCGTACTGTTTTTTCTGGTTGTCTTGGGCTTTTTCCATGTTTTGTGTGACTATGTCTCTAATCTGGGCTAGATGGGTCTTTAAATTGTTGACGTATTCAGGTAATGGTCGAGTGCGGTCCGGGTCGGCCTCCCAGGCTTCCTGTGCCATCTCCAGCAGGGTACGAGGAGGTCTACCATACAGCAGCTCGTATGGGGAGTAACCCGTACTGCTCTGGGGTTTACACCGGATGGCAAAAAGGGCGAGCGGGAGGAGCTCCTCCCACCGCTTAGCCTCCAGTCCCAACATCTTCTTGAGGGTCTGCTTTAAGGTGGCATTGTAGCGTTCGACCAAGCCATCGGTTTGGGGGTGGTAGGCTGAGGTCCTGATTTGCTTGATCCCTAGCCTTGAGCAGACCTGTTTCATCAGGGCAGAAACAAAGGGCGTGCCCTGATCCGTGAGGATCTCGCGGGGGAAGCCTACACGGGAAAACAGAGTGATGAGTGCTTTGGCGATGTTCTGGGCTGTGGGCTGGCGTAGTGGAAAGGCTTCCGGGAAGCGTGTGGCATAGTCCACGATGACGAGTGCATATCGGCAACCGCTTCGGGAGGGCAAAAGGGGCCCTATAATGTCCATTCCCACCCGGCTAAACGGTATGTCGATGAGGGGCAAGGGACACAGGGGTACCCTAGGGGGTCTGTATCGACTGTTCTTTTGACATATAGCGCATTCGCGGCAATATGTTTTTATATGCTGATAAATCCCAGGCCAGTAAAAGCGGTCGAGGACCGTTTGGCTAGTTTTTTCATCCCCGAAATGTCCACCCAATAGGTGGCTGTGGGCCAGAAAAAGGACTTTGTCCCTGAAGGGGCCAGGAATCAACAATTGAGGAGGTTGTTGTGGACCACCCTTTCTGTACAGCAAACCCCTTTTCTTAAAGAAATATGGACCTACTTGTGTAGGGTCTTCGTTTTCTAGGGCTCTTCCCCAGGCTTCTTGTAGGAGCGGATCCTCCTGTTGAGCCCCGCGGAACTCTTGGTCCGTTTGCCATGGGTGTTCGTCCACTGCAACGGGATACGCAGAGGCATATGACGTCTTCTCCTGTCTTTTCTGTCTCTTGCTTTTGTGGGGTTTCGGTTCCGTAGGTGTACCGGTCGGTGTCTGGGGGTAGGGGGCCTCCTTCCACCACTGGGCCAGGGAATCCGTTGTGTCCTGGAGTAGCGCCGGGAGGCCGGGGTAGTCGCTCCCCAGGATTGCCTGTTCCGGTAGAGCTGGTATGAGACCAACCGTGAGGTCAGTTCCTGTATCGCCGGGGTGCTGTACCCGAACCCGCGTGGTGGGGTAACTTTTCGTGTCGCCGTGCACGCACTGGATGGCCACTGTTCCTGTTGGGGTCTTCTGGTGGAGAACCAGGTCCTGTGGACGGAGGACGCTTTGACGACACCCGGTGTCTGCGAGGGCCAGGATCTCCTGTCCATCGATGTCCACGGGACAATGAAACGGAGGGGGAGCAGCCCCGGGCGTGTTGCAGACATAATTCCGTACCATTCCGATTTCCATAGGTACCTCCTTTTGGGGACACGTGCGGGCTATGTGTCCGTAGTTCCCACATTGGTAACATTGTGGTCCAGGGTTGGGAGGACGGTATAGGATGGGGGAGGGTAAGAGAGGAGCCGGTTCTTGTCTTCGGGGTTGAGGAGGCCTGGGGAAACGGTTGGTGGTGGAGGGGTGGGGCCTGTGTGGGGTTTCATCCCTGCCACGATGCAGGTCCTGAGCCCGTCCATACGCACAAGCGATTTCTACAGCCGTCTCCAGGGTGAGCCGGGTGTGTTGCCGCACCCATCTCTGCGTGGCGGGATGAAGGGAGTTTAGGAACTGTTCGAGACAGATCTTTTCAATGATGTCTTCTTTTGTGGCTGCCTCCGGTTTGAGCCACCGGTTGACAAGATCCCTGATCCGGAAGGACAGGGCACGGGGATTTTCTTGGGGCCCTTCTTTGGTCTGTCTGAGTTTCATCCTATACGTATCGTCGTCCACTCCCAAACGTTCAAGGATACACTTCTTAATGTCCGGATACGGTGTGGTGCCTTGGATGTTGGCCTGTTGGTATGCGGCCTGCAGGTCTCCTGTAAGCAGGGGACCCAGGTACTGGCCCCACCGATCCACAGGCCAGTTCGCGGCTTGGGACAGTCTCTCGAAATTAGTAAAGAAGTAATCGGGGTCTTCGCCGGGGACATATTTCTGTAACACCACAGAAGGGAGGGAGGTCATGGGTCTTGGTTGTCCCAGAACGTCAGTCAATTTCCCCAATGCTTGTTCTTGCACTGTACCATGCCCTTTTAGGACGTCATGGAGCTGGCCCCTGTCGTCTTCGGCTGTTTTCAGGAATTGTTCCATAAGTTTTCCCAGCTGCTCCTGGGATTCGGCCATTCTCTTCATGACGGCCTCCATGCTACCGGCAGATCCCACTTCTGACACCAGATGTGGTCGTGGGGTGTTCGCGGGCCGGTAAAGCAGGCAAGGAGGCCGAAGATAGTGTGCTATATTTAGGGTTTTTATTTGTAGTACAACAGTCACGCAAGATGTGAATACAGCCCTCTTCTGATCTTCGGATTTGGCGTCTGTGGGGCGTAGCTCTCTTCAGATGGTCCTTGCCGGGCTCCTGGTCGTTGCTGCTGGTGGAGGGACCTCGGAGGGCAAGAAGAGAGAGAGGGACCGTTAGTCCGAACAGGGACTTGGCAAGTACGCCACTACCAACACCGGGAGGTGAAAGGGCGGAGCGGATGGTGGTGAGGGAAGGAGGGAACGGGGAAGAAGGACGGCAGGCAAGGACAAAGATAGTGAATGAGAAAGGGTGTTCAGGACGTGACGAGGACCGGGACAGTGCACGGTGAAGATGCTGTACAAAAAACGTTACAGTGCTTATTCACAGTGATTAGTGCCTATAAGTGCGGAGACTATGTACAATATATACAGAGAGCACCTAGCGCGCTCCAGGGGCGGTTACAGGTACTCACGCGGTCTGCCGTAGCTCTCCAGGTGAGCTACGGCCGCTCTTCAGCTTCCTCCTTAAGGGTTCCACCACTCCTCCGACCACTCGTCTACTTCGGTTAACTCGTCTCCTCCGTCTCCCGCTCCAGCCTGAGTATCCTGCCACGATTCTCCGACCCTGATTCCACTGGTCGAATGGCTTTTCACTAGTTCCGACGCTACCTCCGAGGCGGGACTTCCGGGTTCACGGCGTAGTGCTTCCGGTGCTTGCAGGTCTGTGATTGGCTCCTGTATTGGAGAGAGAGGCGGGGGACTGTGGGTCACTGTTATTGTTCCGGTTCGGGGGCGGACCCGAGGATTTGACCGGCCTGAGTCCGTGTGGACGACCCCGGGAAGAGGTAAAGGCGCAGGGGGACAGTATCCTGGGGGGGCGGACACCGGGACACCGTCACACCCACCTTAATAAAAACCTGTTGTAGTCTTTATAAAGTAGAACTAGTAAGACGCAAGGCTCTCCTGAAGGACAAGGCATGGAATGAGCTTATGGAGGCGAGTACTTTAAAGAGAAGCTCCAAGTTTCGGAGCATTATAAATAGTCCCTTTTGGCAGTAGATGCATGAAATGTCCTTGGGGCCCACATTAAAGAGTATGAATGGGTACACCATTTCAAGGAAATGTTCCAGTGTCCCCCTGGATAGACCGCAGCAGTTGGAGTAGGTGAAGGGAAATCCGCCCTGGGGTTTTCACCTGAAGAAGTTAGGAAGCGCGTTGTGGGGCTGTTCAGAAATAAGGCACCAGGACCAGATGGGATTCCCCCGATCTTTACATTTTCAACTTGAACTTGTGGGTACCGGCTCTCAGATCAATTATCAATGCTGCTGTGAGAGTTGGCCCCCCTGGTTCCTGGACTATATCTACTATTGCCCCAGTTTTTAAAAAGTGAAACAGAGACAGTATCCATTGTTACACGCCGATCTCCCTGCTTGATGCGGTGGTTAAGGTGGTCAGATGCATTTTATTAGATATGCTGAACTGCTGGGCAGATGAAAATAACATCTTAGCAGATGCTCAGTGTGGCTTTCTTCCAGGAAGGTTGACTGTGGACCAATGTTTAAATCTGTTTTTGATTCTTAACAAGTATACAGTTGCCTTCCCTGGTACTATCTATTTGGCCTTTATGGGCCCATCATCTGCGTTTGACCGCGTTAATAGAACTAAGCTCTGGCAGACTATGTTGCTCATTGAGATGGATAAAGATATTGTCCTTATCCTGCTGGACCTTCATAGAGACACAAAGGCTGAGGTTCGATATACACAAGATTTTAGGATTACCCTCCACTTTTCAATACAGAGAGGAGTCGGGCAGGGGTGTTTGTCCCCTTTCCTGTTTAATTTATACATAAATAACTTGGAGAAAGAACTAGTTGAGTCGAAGGTGGACTATCCCCATGTGGGCTGGCGAGGCCTTCCTGTACTCCTGTATGCAGATGATGTGGTCCTCATGGCTAGAACCATGATGGGGCTGCAAACTCTGCTCAATTCCTTCGCCTTATTCATGGAAGAACAAGACCTGCTGATAAATATTTTGAAATCGTACGTGATGCAGGTGGGATCGTGCTCAAGAAAGTCTCATCCTTTCTGGGTTGGATCCGTCCCTATCCCTCCGACAGATGCTTTTTCCTATCTGGGAGTTCTGTTAGATGACAACATAAATTGGGGGCCCTTAAAAAACAGAAAGGAAGGGGAACTAATATGGGCCAACGCCGCCATTTAAAATTTTGTCTCGAGATTAGGAAAGAGACCGATTGGGGCTCTTTTGCATATATATAGGGCCAAGTGAATCGCAAAGGTTTCCTTTGGTAGTGAAATATGGGGATATGTCGCCCATGAGAAATTACAAGTAGTCGAAAACAGCTTCTGAGACGGCTTTTAAGCTTACCCCAGGGGACTTCAACCATAGCGGTACACAAAGAGATGGGCGTAGCTTATCTTTCAGACTTATCGGCCTTTTGCCCCCTTTTTCTGTGGAATAACATTTGGTTCAGTCAGGGGACTACTTTAAATAAATTGATCTTGAAGGACTGTATGGCTCTTGATCATGCTCATTTTTAGACCTGGTACCTTGGCGTGGGTCTCCCTTTCATTTTTTTGCTGTTGTCTCACGTATTTTTGCTGGTGTTAGATGCTTTGGGCACTGTGCCACTGCTATTCAGTGCCCCAGTGCAAGTGCTCCCTATGGTAAATTGATGTATGGATTTGTGATTCCGTAATTGGCTGGTTTGGTTTACCTGTCAGACCCTAGTACAGTGCACCAGGGGTGCCCAGGGCGGGTACATCCAAATGCTGCTGGTTGGCTTGTAGCACTGGTTGTGCCACCCACAGAAGCAGCCTATAAAAGTGTGTCTAAGGCTTGCCATTGCAGAGCAGAGCCTGTGTGCAGTCTGGTACTGCCATGCTGACTGGGCAAGTGCACCCACTTGCCTGAACCTTCCCTTTTCTTCATATCAGACACCCCTATGGTAGGCCCAAGGCAGGGTGCATTGTAAGTATAAGGTAGGACATGCCCAGGTGTGTGTGGCATGTCCTAATAGTGAATTACAGCCATTTTCGTTGTTCACTATTGCAAGGCTACCTGTTCCCCATATGCCAGAATGGGCAATTTGATTATTACAACTTTTAATACTAACTGACTCAGGGAACTAGGTAGAAATTCGAGTTCATTATGCCTGAACTCAGAATTATAAAATACAAATTTTAGTGAAGTTGGTTTTAAAATTCTGTGTTTTGAAAATACCACTTTTAGAAAGTGACAGGGGCTGGGGCATTCCAGGAGACAGGGTGAGTCAACACAGGGCTGAATAGAGAGATCTGTATGTAGATGGATTCACCACCCACTTCATCAGGGGACACCGCTTAGCTAGTGAAGCAAAATGCTGAACTTAAGTAGGAGGTGGGGGGATTTAAAAACAATATTATCACATCTGCTAACACTATTTAAAAACATGTTAAACCACTATTGCCAGCAAGAACAATGATTCTATGCACCCTTGAGGGAGTACTCTAGGGTCCCTAAAGTGGGAAAATGACGCAGACTAAAGAACTCTCACCTATGAACAAATTGTTGGTGACTTCAGGAGTGAAGGAAGGGTGTGAACTTTGAAATAGAGATTGACTAATGAGAACCAGTAGAACCAGGCATCCCTCATTAGATCTTACAGAAAAGCTCATACTAGGCAAGCGCACCATAACATTCACAGAAATTCTTAATTTCGCCAAGGTATGTTAGACTCTAACTGCAATCACCTAATATTTCTAACAAACATTCCAAAACGCACAAATCTCAACCATAAGGAAGGAGAGAATACACTAATAAATAAATCTATACATTGGATCAGTCAAGTGCGAGGGTGCCGATCACTTGAAAGGGAGGACATCCTAGGAGCCAGAAGGTATACCCAACCTGCTACTAACTTTGAATATGTTGAGCTAACACTCCTAAATAGAGATCTGGTTGACAATTTAGTGGCATTTATTGTGAGGCCATCTTCCCTGTTTAGCACTAACATCAACTTTAAATATAGGCACCCTGAGTATCACTACAGTGAGGATACAGGTACTTATAGTCTTCACCTGTCCGGAGACTCTCCTACTAGGATGGATGACTGACTTCCACTGTGCATTAACCACCACACATCATTGATGAACTGCAATGCTCGGAAAATCAAGAGAGCTAGTTCCCTGATGATTCACTGGATGACCAATGCACCTTACATGATGATCTGACACATGATGTAGATGGTGGTTGGCCGGAAGATTCTACACCTTTGGCTGCACCGCCTCTTCTTAGTTCTATTATAGATAGCCTAGTCCATATGAATAAGGGCCTTGTGAGAAAGTGCCTCTTACGCATGGTTATTTCCCACTTTTTGCCTGGTTTTGATGTACTTTTTAATGTAGTGTACAGGGTCCTTGCCAACCAATCCCCCTCTTCCAGTGCTCCTTCCCTAAAATGAATCCCAAAGTGGTACGTCTGCCCCCTGTAAGTCCCTAGTAAATTGTACCCTGGGTACCTAGGGCCTGGGAGCTGAAGAGGGTCCCTTGGGAACCCCCTCACTTGGACCATGCCACTGTCCTTGCAGCCTGCATGCCCCTGTGAAGGAGAAAAAGACAATGTCGACATGGTACCCTGTCTGCCAACATAGGTAAGGCACCCCTCTGGCAGGCCTCACATCCTAAGGTGGGGTGCACAATATGAGAAAGTCGGTTGGTATATGCTGTCCACTAATTAAAGTGGGCACCTTGTACCAGTCCACACGACCCTTATGATGTATGAGGTCAACGATAACCTTTATTGAAAGCTATCCTAGTGGTAGCTATGGAGAGCAGCCTTCAGTCTTAATCTTGAAGGAACGTAAAGCAGCTTGTCTTACCAGAATATCACCTCCTAAATGACTAAATGAAGAAGAACCACACTGTAGTTATATAACAATATGTATTTATTAATATAACTATCTCTACTAATCTCTACAAGAGATTAGAACAGAAAGCACCCAATACTGAATCAATAGAACATTTGTAAATAGCACAATACACAGCAGGCTCCTGGGGGAGACCAAACCATATACTAAAAAAATGGTATAACAACAATGACTTTACTAGACACAGTGCCTAGAGCATGTAGAATCGCTGAGACCCCAAGGGAACACCCAGAGGAGTGACACGGAGCCCACGGAGGACGGGTGCAGTGAGGAAACACGTTGGCGTGCTCCGTACAACTTTATGGGAAAGTCGCGGTTGGAAAATTACAAGTTAAGGACACTTCTAAGAGGACTTCAAGCAAACCCTTTGGAACATAGGAGGTTGTAAAGCCAACCCACCAGTGAGTAACGAGGTACCCGTGTTACCTATCCCAGAGGAGTTGGGTGCCTAGGTGTCAAGTGGTGTCGGAAACCTTTGTCGTTTTCAACGGAGAGCTGCAAAGAAGTACTGCTGCCAGGAAGGCAAAGAGTGTCCGGTGAAATCCAAGCCTGGATTCAAGGTGAGAGGAATATTAAAGCAGGGGGGACAGAGTCTGGGTCACTTCTGGTGACAGGGGCTCGGTAGTATAAGGACCACCGATGTCGGATGCTTCAGGTGAGAAGAAGGATTCTTTGACTCTGCAGCCACAGGGACCAGGAGATGTCTCGGACAACCAGAAGCTGGAAGTGAGCTGTCCCACGAAGGATGTTGAGAGCTGAGGGGTTGATGTCCGGCTGGAGCACCAACAAGCCTTGGCAACTGCAACCCACACGGTCATAGGAAACAGGTTACGGTGTGGACCAGCAAGGTCCAGCGTACTCTCCAAGCAATGGAGAGTCAGGGTACGTCTGGAGCAACCAGGTAAGCTCAAGAATTCACAAGTTGACCCTCGATAGGACCCACAGGCCAACAGACCAGGGATCGTGAGGAGACCTCAAGCAAGTAAGCAAAGGGCCAGCCCACAGGACACTCGTGGAGTGGAGGCTGGAAATCTTCGATGCAAATACTGCTCTGGGTCAGGACTACACAGAGTCCAAAGCACAGGCTCAGGAATCGTCACTAAGCATATGCAACTGCAAAAATACACTGTGCACAGAGGTTCAGGTTGCACAGTCCCCACGAGGGATACTAGTCTCAGAATCGCTGAGAGGGCAGATCGACCTCAGGGACTTTTGGGAACCCACCTCCTGTGTTGCTGAAATCTTCGGAGTCCTCAGGAGCTCAGGAGAAGCAAACCGGGTAGATGCGTTTAGGTGCCTGCTTTTGCAGGGAGTAATTCCTTTACTCCAAAGGAGATTCTTCAGTCATGCAGCATTGTGCAGGTAGTCAAAGTACTTGGTTTCTTCTTAGCAAAATCGTGTCCCGGTAAAATCCAAAGTCCTGTAGCCAGGTAACTCACTTTATACCCATGGAAGGGGTTGGAAAGAGCCCCTGCTCTCTGAGACCAGAACCAATGCACATCCTGAACAGAGGCGTCTTGCCTCCTCCCCTAAGATGGGCCAGTGCTCAAAGAGGGAAGCCTGCCACCTTTGTAATGCGCCCCCAGCCTCTGCTGCTAGCAGCAGATGGCAGCCGCTGGTTTACACCCCAACTTTGTGTGAGAAACCCAGAAGGAAAATTAAAAAAGATAGGAAGTATGCCCACCTCTGCCAACTGCACCCCGAAGGTGGGGGAATCAAAGTGAAGCACAACTTTCAGCCCCCTGCCTTCTTGAAGATGGGGAGACCCCTCCAATCAGGGCTAGGTCTAGTCTATGCCCTTCCCACAGAAAGGTGGCATAATAGAGGGTGTAGTCACCCCCTAAAACGCCTCCTAAATTTTGTATTTAGGTGGCTCACCCTAACCAGGCTCTCATATTCATTGGGCCAAAAGAAGATGGAAGACAATAGCTGAAGGACCAGGAACCAAGCGGCAGCATGAAAAACCCTCGCCACCTGCCACTGGTGTGACCCCTAGGCATGCCATCCTCCAGAAACTCTGCAACGCCTCCAAGTAACCCCAGAGACCACTCAGCCTTCACCCAAGTGCCAAGAACCTCCCTTTGGCCATGAGGCTCTAGTCCCCAGAGTCTACCAGTACCAGAACTCCAGTGGTGAGGACCGTTCCTTGTGTAGACACGACTTCCTACTACCAAAGAACTCCACGACTGCAGTGGTAGAGGACCGGCACTTGTGTCGACGTGACTCTACCCGGTCAAAAGAACACCTCACAGCAGGATGGCCTGCATGACCGTGAGGAATCCTCTCGGCCCTATGACCCAAGCTGTGCCAAGCTCTTGCCCGAGAGCCCGTACTCTCCTGCAAGTGGCCCTGTCAGCCTGCTCCTGCCCCTCATGCACTGCCTGCCTGACCGCAACCTCCCGTGACAGTCCAACCACGGTGGAACTCCTCCACCCGAACTACAGCAGCCTGCCGCTGGCGACCGTGACAGTAACTGTGTTTGAGGTCTGCTGAAAGCCAACCCGCCACATTACCCTCCACGGTTCGCAAGGGTAAATATCATTGCCAGTATTGACCACCTTGGCGTACACACTGAATCCCGCACATTTTGGGTGCCCCCAGACCTCCACGACCAATATTGCCCGCAGTGTTGGCCTGAGACACCCGAAGACTGAACTGGAACTGTAAGTGTTACACCGCACCATTGTTTTCCTCCACAGGGTAATGTTGAACTGCTCTGAAATTTACTCTGTCAAACTTCTGAAACAGGAAAAGTATTTTTAAAGAGAACCATCCTTACAGTAAAGCAAAGACCTTGGTCTTAAACCAAATATAAACTTCTGCTTAAGTCGTGTGTCAATTATTGATCACTTTTGTGTAATAAATGTCTTACACTCCTCTGTGTTAGGTATAAGGCTGCTCGTCCACATACCACAAATAGAGCACTTTGGGTTTTTCATTGTGCCCTGCACACTTTTGGAGAATCCCTGGACTCTGCATGATATTACCACCCAGTGGCAATATTATATACCAAGCCAGCTTCCTTCAGGCCTCATTGACCGCTTTTTGCCTGCTACTATTGACCAGGCTGTAGATGCAATGTCCATAGTTTCCTGGAACGTAGCCAGCTTAAAATCTAAAGTTGCTCATCCAGGTTGGAACAACTTTATTGAATCTTACGACATATGCCCGTTCCAGGAAACTTGGTCTATGGAACCGGTTTTCAGCCTGGCTATTTCAACTTTGATTCCTGCTACACGTTTTTAAGCTGATTGTCAGAAAATGTGTAACTTGGATCCGATTAGTGTGCGCCTGCAAGGTACAAATCGTCACCAGTGATTGTCTGGATATTCTAGCAGTTCGTCTAGTGACAAACGCATTGAGTCCTGTCGATATTTATAATATATATGCCTGAGGGAAATGGGAGGCCTGAGGTCGAAAACGGTTGCGACCCTAGAACAATATCTTGGAAAAGGCTGAAGCAATTCATGCCTGGTAGTAGCAGAGGATCTAAATACTATAATTGAGACCCCAGATATTGACAATGTTAAGTTGGTGGAGGGAGAAGATCAGGCTTGGGGCATCCCTAAGTTAGATCTGCCACCAATAAAGAGGACCGAGGCTGCTTTGCAGATAAAGGCTCTCTTCCTGAACTTTAGGCTAAGTGCAGTAAATGGTAGATCCATATCAGACAGAAGGGGGGGCTTGTACCTATAATAATCTGTCTCACTCTAGTTGTATAGGTTACATCTTCATAGACTTACTATTATGGCCCTTATGAAGGATATGATTGTATCGAATAGGATTGAGAGAGACCATAACCTGCTGTGTCTCAGCATGGAATCTTTCTGTCCTAAGCCAGAAAGAATCCCATACACCTTGACCAGTACTAGAGAAGTATTTCGTACTAATGATAGGAGACTAATTAAATGTACGCAAGTGGTAGACTCCCTATCTTTCTAGAGGCCATAAATGAAGACTTACAAGTTTGTTTAGCAGAGATGAAAGCAGGTAGCTTGGTCCAAATGGCAATGAGGCAATTGTTGATATTTATAATACAAAATTCCTTTGATTCACCTGGCAAAGATGTCTTATAAACTGGCACAGATACAAGCGAAAAAGGCCTAGGAAGACCAAAGGTGGCTAGATCTGAAACTGGCCTCTAATTCAAAAGATTGCGCTAATTTCTGGGCCATACTTAAATGGAGACGGAATGGCTGTGCGCATACCCTCATAATCATTTTGCCCCCTCTGTTTGGGTGATCATTTTATTGTTTTATATTCTTCAAACCCTGCTACCATCACAATGGAAGAAGCACACCCAGCAAAGTTAATCCCTCTCCGTTTTCGACCCTCTCTTTTGAGTTAGCTGATGTTTTCCTCGCTCCGAGTGAAGTAGCTAGGGCTAGAGCGCCTGGCCCTGACCGTATTTCAACGAATGTCTTTTTTGCAGGACAAAGATGAATGAGCTAGGTACATACTGAGCCTGGCAAATGCCACTGAGAGTGGGGCCTCTATGCTAGCTAAGAGGCTTATCACACAACGATGGAAGTCAGCTAAAGCCCCGCGCAAAGGGAAATGGCAGGAAGAAGTTATAACATGGGCTACTGTTGAGAGGGAGGCATTGTACCGCGAAGAGCACAGAGGGTTGAGACGGAAACCGATATCTTTGGAGTGGGCTCAAATGCTGGAGCTTTTGAGGGCACAATATACGGATATCATTGATGAATAATTTGTTCCTGTGCATGTATCCTACCTGCCTGCTTTCCACCTAAACCCCCTTTTCTTTTGATCCTTCCCTGCCTCCCCCCTCTCCTTTCCCTCCCCCCCTTTTGTTCCCCCCTTTCCAGTGGTGATCCCCTGCCCCCCCCCCACCCCCACCCCCGATGTTAATCACAACAGATACCTTGTTAATCGTAGCATAGATCTTTATTATGGTTTCCTTTTTTTTTGTGTCACAGATTTAAGATTTTATTACATCCTAATATGTTATGCAGTGAGAAGCATGAGCCTGATGGTACAGATATATAATATAGCTTATTAATTGAAGATTTTGTTCAGGTTCACACACATTCCTCATTTCCACGGATTGTGTATATATATTTGTATTTTGTAATGATAATCCTTGTACTGATGTAGTTGAAATAAGTTATTACGATGTTCGTAATAGAGTGATTCTGATCTCACAGAATACTCTGAGCTTGAGAATGCTGCACTACAAATTGTATCAAACTTGAAAAACTAGTAAAACGTTGTGTTAAAAAAAAAAAAAGAGAGTGGGGCCTCTATACCATAATCCTGGAAGGGTGCTGGAGTTATCCCACTTTATAAGAAAGGTGACAAGTCTTTACCATCAGATTAGTTTAATCGCCTGTGTCCACAAAGTCTTAGCTCGTTTATTCTTGGGCAAGGCTAAGAAATGGATCACCAATAACGATATATTATCACCCTTCCTAAGCAGGATTTTGCAATAAGACGAGTACAGTGGACCAGGTGTTTTGCTTCCTCCTCTTATTTTGGAGGACGGTGGTGATCGGCGGGGGCAGCCTCTACGTTGCCTACGTCAATCTTAAATCAGCCTCCTACCTGGGCCCTTGAAACAAACTGCGGGGGTGTTAAAAGCCAGGGTATGCCCTCAGACCTTCTAACTATCCTGATTCGCATGCATGAGCACAACTTTGCGCTGACCCGTTGGAGCAGCCAAGGCGACCCAACTGATAGATTTCCAATAAACAAAGATGTCCTTAGATTTCCAATAAACAAAAGTGTCCGCCAAGGCAGCGTTTTGGCTCCCACCCTTTTCTCTCTGTTCCTTAACGGTGTTGTCCACTTCCTCTCAAGCGCCCCTAATGATTCTGCCTGCCTAGCTGGCGTACAAATACCCATACTGTTGTTTGCACATGACTCCTGCTAATCTCCAAGACCCCCAGTGGGTACAACAGGGGATATTCCGCTTTGAAGAATTTTGCAAAGAATGAGGGCTGGACATTAATTCCAGAAAAAACTAAATTTATGACCCTTAGGAAACGCAAGCCATTTAAGGAAACTTTCATGATGGAAAGCCCTATGCTTGAGAGGATAGACTTTTTCACTTATGTGGGAGTCATTATGTCATCCACTCTCACTTGGAAACCACAGGTGGACTTACTGACGCTGAAACATCAACAGTTTGCAGGTGTCATGCTGAATGAGCACTCTAGATTGTTTAGTATACCCATTGCCCCAGTACTACAGATCTATGATGCTAAAGCAGTGGGCGCAGTCTTGCATTGCTCAGAATTGTCGGGTTTTTCCAACATCACATCATTAACAAAATCGGAGAATACATTCCTGAGAAGCATAGCTCGTCTCCCTGCCAACACACCTATTAACCCCTGATGCTGGATTTGGGCAGGGATGCATTGGTTGACAAAGCTAGGCTTCGTCCGCTGTGTCATGTGAAGGAGGATGATGCATTTAATAAAATTGATTGGCTTAGACAAGTGAAAAACCTACTAATAGCCATTGGCTTACAATCCTTTTGGGAAAATCCAACTGCTGAACCGATTCCCTCCACAATAAAGAAAAACAAACTATACTGGATGAGGGTCAGCCAAAGCGAAGCTGTAGTGACTCAAAGATCTTCCCTAAAGGGGAAATTCTTAGATTTCAAATGCTCCAGTTTTTTAGAACCCTATTCGGATACTATTGCAGTTCCTTTAGATAGGCAATTATATTTTCAGTTTAGGGTTGGTATGCTGCCTCTGAAAACATTTATTAATAAATGGGATCCAAATGTTGATGCTCTGTGTGCTATTTGTAAGAGTTTCCCAGAATGTATTGCTCATGTTTTTTTAGTCTGTCCAGAAATGGATAAAATTGCTATTTAAACCGCTGGGAACGCGGCACAGCCATACTGCTCGAAAGATCCTTAGTTCAGACCCCAAACCAACCCACGCCTGTGCAGTTGCTAAATTTCTGGTCTAATCTTGGGCCAGAATCCTTACTGATATAGAGTAATAAATGAACTGGTGTATAAATTTAAACAAGGAATTTTGTCTTAAAGTCCACCTGTCTCTTTGAATCTTTTCTTTTAGTAACATCTAGGGCCAGATGTAGGCGCCCTAATACCGGTCGGAAACGGCCGATTTCGGCCGTTTCCGATCGGTATTAGGGTTTTCAGATGTAGGGGGCTGAAAATTACAGAATCGGTATATTTACCGAATCGGTAAAATTACCGATTCGGTAAATAACGAATCGGTATTGCCCATTGATTCCTATGGGCTTCAAGGCCCATAGGAATCAATGGGCAATACCGATTCGGTATCTACTGAATCGGTAAATACCGAATCTTACAGATTCGGTATTCCTGAAATCGGAATTACCTACATCTGCCCCCTCCTTCCCATTTACAGACTCTTAAATACCGAATCGGTAAAATTCGGTATTTAAGAGTCTGTAAATGGGAATTACCTACATCTAGCCCCTAACTTTTTAACATATGTTTTTAGCTTTTCCTATGTTTTCTTGCTTTAATCTGTATTGTATGAACTTTTATGAAGGCACTTCTTTCTGATGAAGTCTAGAAGTACTATAATTCTGTATGTTGAGATGCTTCGGCTCTCGTACTAGTATCATCTCATGACTCCATTTTATGCATACTTTTAGTAACTGTTCTCTTACTTAACTGTATATATTGTACATGTTTTCCTGCTTTTATGATGATCATTGTTGAAATAAAGCTTATTTTGAAGTTGAATACCGTGTTATTCAGAATATTTTGTATGTCTCTACCAACACCACCTCCTTGAGTAAGCCATGCACTACTCTGCGTCCCAACCCTAAATTCCAAAAGGGGGAACCTGATTATCTAATTTGGGGTCCAACAGTATTGTGGCCCTGAGCACTATTGGTAAAGTATTTGAATTTGTAGTGACATCTGACTGCCCTAGTACCCCAAACAACACGTTGTCACAGACCCACAAGACTAAAAAACTACTGTGATTTCCTTCTATATGTAGATTGAGGCTAAAATGTTACAGTGTTTAACTGTTGACTCTCACTGCAAACATATCGACTCCGACATATGCCTTGCACACTATACATCACTGAGCCTAAACCGTGCTGGAGGGTCTCCGTCCGCATCCCACCGATTCAGCCTTGACCAGCCAAGGAAGCCTACTGTAACATATGCTACTGCTGACTGCTAACCACGGTGCTCCAAGAGGGAGTCCGCTCAGCTGGAGGCGTGACATCAAAAGATGTTGGATCAGGTAATTCAGTGGCCTAATGTACCCACGTCTGTGGTCTGTTGTGGTCACGGGGTCTATTTCCTATGGGTGAACTCAGCCTTTTATCTTTCAGAGGTTGATAAAATTAGTACCACTGAATTGGGTAACAATTAACATACGTTCTTTCTGAACAACCTCCTCAGGGTTGAGTGTGTGCTCTGCAGATAAACATTTCATGTAACATGAGTTGATCGAAAACAGAGGAATCATTCCATAGACACATGTCCATGACTTATTCAAATGACAGGGCAAAGACGACTTGCTTATTTCAGCAGAGAGCGCAGATGTTGATGCAGAAAAGCATCCCATGAACATTTGTTTTTTCTACTGCTCAGTTACTTTCGGCATTTCCCACAGCTGAAGATGGTGCTCGTGAAAGGACATCAAAGACATAACAAATTTTACATTTCCCAGACATATAACACAGGGATATTTTGGGTGAACCTCTACCCCCATTTCTGTTGATTGCCACAGTTTGTAAAGATAAAAATATGTCTTCCTTTTCCCCCTCTTGCTTGATGCTCAACTATGTCGAATGGCGGATCTTCAGTATTAAAAACAATAACACTCTTAATTAAAAAAACAATCCTGTTCATCTATCCCTTTGCCCACTTACCCTTTATCCAACACCTGCTTAATCATATTGATTAGTTTGGTCCTGAATTGAAAACAAATGATACATAGATGATAAATATCCAAATCCACTAAAGTCTGACCTATTCATTACTAGAATTGTCCCTGTACTGTAACTTGGCTTACTCAATATTGCACTTATTTCAGCCACTCAGTGTTGAAAAGATAGCTATTATATTAAAAACATGCATTGGTGTTACTTTGAAGGTGAAATCAGATTAAATTGAATATGTTCTTACCTAAGTCGTGACTACAAGAGCACATCTCCTAGTCAGCTAAAGTCCTACTCTCCCTCTTTGCCACTCAGAGCGTATATATTGTTCATTCTAATAACCCACTCTTGAATCTCATTGCGCCATCAATACCCACTCTTGCTTAAAATAAATATGTACACTGTAGCATGGGAGACTTGGCTATTACTTGAAATCACAGCTCACTTTGGCCATAGTTACGAGCTGGGCAGAATAATGGGTAATTAACACATGGAGTATGCTAAAACAAGAACTAAAGTTTCTCCATAAATTGGAATTAACTCGGCACTCCTAATGAGGACAGTGATGTACATTGTGTTTCTGCGGAGGGTGGCAATAAGCAGCAGTAGCAGAAGTTCCATTTGTGGTAACATTCGGAATTGTTACAGCTCCTTTCAATAGGTTTGCTAAGTCCTGCTTTAAGGGAAACACTGTTAAGAGGGAGAACATGGGAAGAATTTGAAAACATGCCAAGGCAGAAACACTTTTTAATTTTTATACATAATTTTAATTGGTCATTTGCCTAACTTTTGCACGCAAAGCCTCTTTACATATAGAAATCATCCACCCTGTTCCACAGTGTCCAAAAAAACCTGCCCTAGCAATGAGAGTTTGGAGTGAAAAGGTTGACCTGGGCATCTGAGTACGGTGTCCTGCCTGTTTACATCATTTGTGTAGTTGGTGTTTTCTTCCCTCCTTGCGCTGGAGTGAGAGGTGTCTTTACCATCCTTGCCCTCATCCTTTGAAAATGCCCTTTTGCTTCTATTAGAGGAATGCAACTGTCTCGTCAATTCCTCCACTTCCCCCTGCTCGTCCTTGTGTGCCGTGCAGCAGTGCAGGGCAGCAGGATCGAGGGGATGGGCTTCGGTGTTGAAGATGTACCCTCCAGCTTCAATAATGCACTCGCCGTACGGTGTCGTGACTGTGTCGAAGCTTGAACCATCATTGTGAATGAAGTTCGCTGGATCGAAGAGCAGATACAAATATTTGATTGTTTCAGCAAGAAAAAAACTTTCCATGCGATTATCCAGTCTGTGATCTCTCACATCTTTGATCTGCAACACAATAAAGGACACGGCACAATCGGATGAGGCTCAGATACGATTACACAAAAAGTAAAAAACAATACGAAATATTACTTTTGGCTCCTTGAGGGTCATTTTGAAGCGCTACAGAAAAACACACAAAACTACTTTCTCAAAGACGGATGAGGAAAATCTATTTAAAAAGCACAAGCAGCGAGAATAAATAAATCATTTTCATAACTTAATTTGTAATTCTTCAAACATATTAATATTAGCTTCTTGATCCTTCCTCATTCCCGTATTTACTAAATAAGGTGTCCATAGAGGTGTGTGGGGCCCTTGGGCAAGGGGCAGCCATTGATCAAGCCAGTAATACACAGCACACAAGTGCATTAGTATTGGGCGTGGCCACGAGCGGTCCACAGCCCTTTTTAGGCTGCAGCCTACCAGACAGCGCAGCTGTGTGGTATGTGAAAAAAATCTTGTGAAGTTTCAGAGAGTTGACCTGGGAATGCATTCTGCCCGTTGCTTGCCATTGGCTTTGTGGTTGTAACTCACGTTTTCTGGCTTTTCATTCGCTGGCTTTATTTACTTTACCATGTCTGAACTGGGGTGGCAGAGTGGGCTAAAGAACGGTGATGGATTAAACCCAGATCTGTTGACTGGGTGTGAGTGTTTGATTGGTTCAGATGCTCCGTCCATCACAACCCCCTTTTGTACCACTTTGTTCGCCATAGGTTGGCAGGGTATGCTCAGACGTGAGTCCCTTGCTCACTTTGCCACTGGAGTCAAGCAAGCCGGGCTGAAGACGGCTGAAATGCCAGAAACCGGTCCTCGGAAGCTTGTTTCCGGTCCAGGGAAGGCATGGCTTGGCAGTTCGGGCTGGACTGTTCCCATGAGGCACAGGGTCAGACTGATTTGCATATGGCCATATCTGAACTGGGGTGGCAGAGTGGGCTAAAGAACGGTGATGGATTAAACCCAGATCTGTTGACTGGGTGTGAGTGTTTGATTGGTTCAGATGCTCCGTCCATCACCACCCCCTTTTGTACCACTTTATTTACTTTAGGCTTCCCAGCTCGAGTTCGATCCTCCCCATGCCAAAACTGTGTTTACTATATTCTTCCACAAACTCATTTTCTGTAACAAATAGGCCTGTAAACCTTGTTCTTATCTCATTACATTTGATGGGCATTCAAAGACCGAGGTCAACTGTGTCTTCAAGGAAGCCTGGTGTTTATTTTGCTTTCGGCTGACTTCAAAGTGAGAGCTTTTACAGGAAAGAGGAATGCAAAGTACTTTTTCCATAGAGCCTGCTAGTGCCCTTTTTTTAGATTTTATTTTAGACATAGCCATCTCAAAAGGTATCTCGTTCTTCAGTGGCACAAAACATTTGCAGTTCACAATTGGCATTGTCAGGGTGGATGGAAGCATGAACGTTTCTAAAATCATGTTTGAAAACTATTACTTACAAAAAAAAACCTTGCTATGATTTAGGGCCTGATTGTGAGTTTGGTGGAGGGGATACTCTGTCACAAACGTGATGGATATCCCGTCCACCATATTACAATCCCCATTGTATCACATGGAATTTTAATTTGGAATACGGGATAGCCATCAAATTTGTGACGGAGTAACCCTGTCCACTAAACTAGTAATCAGTCCTTCAGTCTGATGTACTCTTAGATCAAACAGTTCTACATGAGACTTCTTCATATTTAACACATTTTTCGCAAAATGTCTTTACAAATGAAGGTGGCTCAAATGTTTAGTGTGCAGGAGACCCTTGCACTTGCTTTCTTCCACGCTGATTAACTTGTAAATAAATGCTTGCCCGTTTTCAACCGGGGGAGGGGGACTAGGGGTATGGTGCATGCAAAGGTTTGTAGGGCGCTTGCGAATGGCACTGATTGAGTCTGATGTACTAGTACTACTAAAATGAAACAGCCCTACATGTGAATGAAGTACATTTTCTGAAATTTTGCAGAGACTTTTTCGCATTTAACATGTCTGCAAAATTCCTCTTCTTTAGTGAGCCTATTTAATTTGTGAAACTGCCTAAAGAACAAAGTACAAAGTTGCATTTCAATCACTGCTTCAGCCCAACATATGGTGATCTTGGCAAATTACACTGTTTATGACCCATCACTGCCAAGCACAGGATATCCTATTTTCACAGGAAAGAGCCACCCATATTGTAACACAATGTAACAATGCTTGCGTTTCATTTTTATGTGAAAAGCACGTGCTTTATTTATGTCATCTATGGCAACTCGTTTTGTAGAGTTGGATAACTTTAAATACACTTTTTTTGAAGCTTTTGTGTGTATGTCTAGCTTCAAAATAATTAAGTATTTTGTCTGCAACCGTGCCTTTTTCAGAACACATCTATTACTGGATATAAACGATTTCCTCATTTGTCCTTGCAGGCACAAGGGTCATGATGTGCAGCAGGTGCAGTGACACAGGGCCAAAATGTTTAGGAAACCAACTGAGCACTGATTATTGCTACTAAACAAGCAGTCACAATTGCAATTACCTTGCAGGCACTAGTCTAAGACATTCTGCCCATTCTGAAAGAGAGAGCATCGATCTTACTGTGGCCAGACTATGTTGCATGATCACCAGTATTTGTTTCAGGTTTGCATCTATAACAAGTTCAGTGTTTTCAGTTGTGGCTCCGAAGTCAGTGATTTCCGCTTCACGGGGTCTGGGGGTTCTACGCAATTCAAATTGAAGCTTAGGCTGAGTTCTGTCTGTTTTACCCATTCTGGCCTCTAACAAGGCGATAGCTCCAGAGGTGCAGTCCCGGTGTAGAGTATCTCTTCAACCGGTCCTGCAAACGCACCTAACTTCAGTGTGGGCACAACGAACAGGCCACAACCCCTCCAAGGTCTACACGAATGACAGGCTGTCGAGATCATATAGTCCACACTATACTGAGTGATAGCCCGGTGAGAGGCACCCATCAAAGCACTATGTATTCGTGGTGATAGTCTTCCCCTGTGAATCTCAGTATAATAGCATGGGTGGTAGCCTGCCAAAGAGGCGATTCCCTTTTCAGTTCAGTAAAGGTGCACACCTATGGCCACACATCAATGGTTGTGGTCATTGCTAATATATTCATCCCAAGTGATGTCTATACTTCAATGGTCGCGCAAAAGTTTGGTATCCGGCGAGGTGGGAGACCGCTCCGCAGCAGAGTGCCAAGCAAATGCAACCGCAGCAGCACCACAGACTCTCTCATCAGGTGCTTGTGACCTCCAGCAATTCCATGGGGTCCATCCCTAAACGTCAGCCAAGACTAACGAGAGCGGGACCACAGGGCAGCATCAGGCTCCCCTTGTTCACCTGGCAGCCACAAGTCTACCCACATGGCCCCGGGACCCAGCAACGGTCCAACACAATGCCCATGCCCCCACTCACAACTATCCTCTGCAGTGAGGGGCCCAGAACTCCAGATCTGCAGGCCTGTTGAGAAAGCTTGCCCCCGCTGTTGTTCCCCGTAGTGCCGTAGCTGCAATCGAGGGCGTTTTTCCACCAGTCTGGGCAGGTTTTATGAGTAGGAGATAGAAGGGGTAATAACTTGATCAATTTGGCAGCAATGGGCTCCAGGATTGTTTAGGACAGAAAATCAGCTGACCGAGCTCCCTTAGTTCGCTCCCCACCTTGGAGTCAGGTAAGCTCCACCCCCAGGTATTAAGGAGTAGTTACTCTTCATCTTCTATACTAATATAATAAAGAGAGAGCCCAAACCTTTGAGGCGGGTAAGCTCAAGAACTACAGCACCAATAGGAACACCCAATACAGCATGGCAATCTACAGTATCAGCAGATGGTCATAGGCTTTACAGCAGCCCAACATATACATTAGAAGGGGAAAATAACGTTTTGTGAAAAGTAGTCCGTTGTGGGCGTGTGCGTTGTGGGATTCGGAAAAAGAGAAGCGTTCTGTGTGGGACTAGCGTTCCAATACGAGTGTGCGTGTCCTTTAGCATTGTTGTGGGCGTTGGACGTTGACGCGATGTTGTGCGTCTAAGTGGCGTAGGCGGGAGCGGCAAACACGTTCGGGGATGGAGCGAACACACACGCTCGCATATTGCAGGGGCGTAGGCTGGAGCGGCCAAACATGCTGGAGCGGCCAAACACGTTCGGGGATGGCGCGAACACCGGAAAAGCACATTCGCGGCTGGAGCGTGTTAAGGTACAGTGGCATCGGCTACAGCATGCCCGGACAACGTCGGGACGGGCTGCTAGTTTGATATATATAAACTCTCCTCCCTTCAAGTCAACAGCCAGAGCGAACTGAATGATCTAGGGCATCCCAGGCCAGGCCCAGCATCTTCTAGGTAGTCGACCAGGAACTGCCATGGACTATCAATTTTATGGTCAATTTTGTGACGTCCCCAATTAAGTTTTTCCATAACATTCAGAGCGCATAACTTATTCGCTCATTCATATATTGTATATGGGTGATTTCAAATTCTGCACTATTAGCTGTTTCAGCATACTGAAGATTATTCTCCAATCTCCCTTCGACATGTGGTCATTGCCTGCAGGATGGAGGATGGTATATCTACCCAGAGATTTGGCCATTGTTTTTGCAGGATATGGCGTTTCAAACGTCAGGACCAATGCTTCATATAGGACCCCTCCAGGTCCTCTGTCCCCTCCGTCAGGAGTGTATAGATATTGTAGATGAGACCTGTGGGGCTGGAATAAGTGGTGAATATTTTTCCCACTTTGTCAGCAACCGATTGGCTGGCAATTTGTTTATCTGGGAAAGGATCCAGTGACTCAGCTGGACGTATCTCATCCGTTTATTCTCGAAAATCCATATTCTTACCCCCTTGGACTATGTCCTGTAACATTCTATAGGCCCTCTCAGATCAGACCAAAGCAGAAGTCCTTCCTTCCTCTCTCAGGGTGAAAATCCATATTGCCTTGCAGGGGTGTAAAGAGGGATGGGAATGAGGTTACTCTGGAGGTTTTAAGTAACGAGATCCCAGTTCTCAAATATGGTTTTCAGTACTTCTGAGACATAGCAAACTGCAGACCTCACATGTTTCAGGACCCACAGTATAGCCCATGGGGCCGATCCCATTACTGCTGCATCCATATGTACCTCAGTGGTGCTCCGTTTCGTAGAGGGATCAGTCGAAGAATAATTGGAGTTGGGCTGCTTGGTAATATTTCTGTCGACAAAAAAAAGGGGGGGGAGAGAGGACGTGGGCTGGGGCCACCCTCCAAACAGAATTATATATAGGAATAAAGGACCCAGCCTTATTAAAGCAAGGGGAGTCTTGTCCCTTCACCTGAGAAAAACCTTAGGTTTTTCGTAAAACCCTCATCCACCAGGGTTACCCCTTGGTGGCATGCTTCATCATAGGGTCCTTCTCGTTCCGCTATGGAACAGGGCGTGCTGCGACCAAACGGATTACGCGGGAGCACTGATTTTACAGACTATGAGAGACAGATGTATCTGCTGTGGAGGAGTGAAATAAAAAGGAAGCATATTTAAAATTACCTGGCTAGTGGGTAAAGGTGCTTTATTCTGACCCCTAGTCGGCAAGGTTAAAAAAAGGGAAAAGAATGAGGTCACTGGGAATTAATATTCTCACACCCTACTGGTCGATATGTTTCTAGCCAATCACTCTCGGCTATTCTTCAGGACCTAGTATAGTTATGAAACAGAACTAGTTCCACTCCTAAATTGTATCTACTAAATACAACTCTTAAAGACACAAGTGCAACAACTGCACATGCACGCACAGGTGTACAATGATTCCATACCACCTCTAAAAAACCTCATTGTTACTACCGCTCAGGAACCGCAACAATTAGGTATTTCAGAGGGATCCGGCTGAGATAAGTGCATTACTAGAGGCTTGATTCCCCGCCGGTGAAACCATGAAGTGCAGGCTTCTTTAATTACATATCAATTACATTAAAGGCTCAGGTGGCATGGAATCATGGTGTTCTATAGAGTACCGAACATGAAGATAACTTAAGGCCTAACACCTTTCTTCTAGAGGTGCTGATCAGTTGTGTAAGCAAAGCACAGCTTAATTGCACTGTCAGCAGGTTGCTGTAATCAAAAGACTTTAATTTTGGGGATAGAAACCAGCCCCTTACTTGGCATCTGTTTTTATCAGATTAATAGATGGATAAAGGAGCACATGCTTCCTATTGTTTGGAAGACTGGCGCTGGGTGGACTGTACCCAGCGGCACAAACCTTGGTCCATCCCTCCTATCCCCGAACGGTCCTCCGCAGCCTCCCTCCGTGCTCTGAAACCAGGGTAGCAGACCCGGCTGCTGCTGCTGCACCGCACAGCATAGAACGAGCTTTCACTTGCGCCCACTGTTGCTTTATGTGCAGAAACACATCCATCACACTAAACCACCCACACATCACACACTTTACACAACCACCACACCTGCTAGCAAACATTGAAACCTATTATGCATGTTCCTCCACACTCACTCACTCAGCAAATACAACACAGGAATCTAGGATTTCTTGATCAATGAAGCTCTGGACATCCTCCGAATCAGGGAAACATGGCTGATCACTGAGTCCGCACCCGACATTGCTACGCTAGTCCCAGAAGCATAGAAGATTGTATGACAGAATCGCCAACACAAACCAGAAGGAGGATTGGCAATGATCCTTGACTGAAGAAAAACAGTGGCCCTCACCCTGCTCGTCTTTAGCATGTTTTATCTTCTATTTTGGAAATGTTCCTCTATATTGTAACTCATGGTTCCCACAGCCAAAGTTAGCCTTATGTACTGGAAACTGAGACTAGATAGTGACCCCCTAGGGAATTACTAAAATAACTGGTAACCAGTAGTACCACAATGCAGTGGTGTTCTATAGAGTACTGAGCATGAAGAAGACTTAAGACTTAAGCGCCTCTCTTCTAGAGGCGATGATAAGTTGTGTAAGCAAAGCACATCTCACTTGCACTGTCAACAGGGTTAACACAAGGACTTTGATTTCAGGGATACAAACCAGCCCTGCCTTGGCATCTGTTTTATCAGGTTAACGGATGGATAAAGGAACAAATGCTTCCTCTTTTTTAGAAGACCATGGCGCTGGGTGGACTGTACCCACCGGCACGAACTCTGGTCCATCCTCCACTCCTCTCCCCGCCCACCCCAACAGTCCTCTGCAGCCTCCTTCAGGGCTCTCAAACCGGGACGGATGTCCCCGACTGCTGCTGCTGCTGCGCCGCACAACATACAATGGGCTTTCACTTCCACCCACTGTCGCTTCATGTGCAGGAACACATCCATCACACCAACACCTCCCACACATCACACACTTTACACAACCCCCATGCCTGCTAGCAAACACAGAAAGCTAATATGCATGCTCCTCAACACCCACTCACTCTGCAAGTACACCACAGAGGTCTGGGACATCCTGATCAACAAAACCCTGGACATCCTCTGCCTCAGTGAAACATTGCTAACCACTGAGTCAGCACCCAACATCGCTGCAGCAGTCCCGGAAGCATAGAAGATCGCGGGGCGTGGCTTGGTGCGCGGCAAGATGGCTGCGATGTAGAGCAGCTCTGCTGGCAGACGCCAAATATCCTTTACTATCCTGACTCCCAAGCAGCCATCGGAGGTCACACAGTGGCGGATATGAATCCCAGCACCGTGGGGAACAAGTAACTTGCTGGAGGAGGTGTTCCTGGTTGTCAAGCGCCTATGCTGAATGGAGGGCCGGCTAGGCAGCGGTATAAAAAAATGGCGGTGAGGATCGCGACCCTCTGCCGCTGAGCCCAGGGGCCCACGTGGAGACATCCCTGATTGTCTGAACACAGCGGCTGGAGCAACAGAAGAAAGAAAAGGTCGTTGCCTCTGTGGATGAGTTGGTGCGGGCAGCTGATGGCGAAGGAGCGTAGCGTACACCGGCGACAGCCATTACAGGCAGAAGGCAAGCGGTTGACACTGCGACCTTCCCCGAGAACGCTGAGGGTTGCAGCGTTCGTCGCGCCCAGCCCCAGGGTAAAGTGTGGAAGCTTGTAGTAGGAGCCAGCTTGAACTCTATTTCACAGCAACGACGGGTGCGAAGATCCCGTATGTCTCAGACGTAGCCCGCTGAAGACGCGCCGGCCCGCCGGAGCAGGTCAAAATTTTTGGCGCCCTGTGGGACTATTGTGCTGGGCGCTGCGGAGGAAACCGACATCTATCGCCGCTGGCCTGTGGCGGATCCCCCCATATGACGGACACAATGTGAGCCTGACTGTGCCTCCAATATTTGTGCTGTTGGATGACCCCCCTCATTGGGGCCTCCCCTGGGTGATGCCATTTGCTGAGGGGAGGCGCAGACTCACCTTTTTGACTCTTAAACCTGCTGGTTCTGCGGGACGCTGCGGTGGGTGCATCTGGATTTAGAGCGCCGCAGTTTGACTCCTGACGTAGTGGTGTGGGCAAGGAGGATTGGAGATGCTGAGGACATTGAGTTCTCCGCTACCACCGCATGCTTAAGCTGTAAGGTCCACTGTCGAACTGAGGGCACTGCTTAGACTTTGGTTCTTTCACCCTCTCCCCAGCCCGCTTTTCAATTGGTGCTTTGACTGCCCACCAGGACTACCCCATCGCATAGCTCAGGCTCCTCCTGCAGATCCGGAGTTGTAGCGGGGTGCGTGGTGGGGGAGATACTGGGGCCATCTTTGAAATCGCAGTACCATTGGGACTGTCCTGGCTGCAGCGCTTCAGCTGGTGAGTGAACCATCGATGGACACTGGGGCCTGCTCCCTCATTGCTATTCCTTCCCCCAGATCATAGTTGGTGGTGGGGAGATCAATCCCACATTTTGCTCCAGTTTCGGGCTGATCACCACGGGGGACACTATTTGCGCGCTACTGAAGGTGTGGGCGCTGACCTACCGTGTCCAACATGGGGAAACCTGACAAGTCACAGCCTCGGCTCACCTTCGAGCAGAAGAAGCCTGGCAGGTCTGGCCGTGGAGCCACTTCAGATTCGGAACTAGATACTCTTGCGGAACCCACTTCAAATATGGAAAATACACTGTTAGCAATACATACTAGTCTTCAATCTGTAGATGTAAAAATGTAAACCCTTAACACCCGCATGGAGCATATGTCCACCAAGTTAGATAACCAAGCCATCAGAAAAGACGAAGCTGAACAGCGCATATCGACTACAGAGGATAGTCTACAGCAGATATCGTCTAAGGTGATGAATATTGACACGGTTCTTGCAGTGATCCAGGCCAAGATCGAGGAGCTTGAAGCCCGTTCCCGGCATAACAATCTGCGCATTACGGGCCTACCCACATCAACAAACGTTGGCCGCCTGGAAACCTATGTAGAGAACATGCTCCGAGATATCTGTGGTCTTGAGAATCTGTTGCAACTCTTAATTGTGGAGAGGGCCCACCAGTCCTTATCGAATCGACTGCCGTCTGGGGCTCCACCCGGCCGATCATTGCGCGGTTGCTCAATTTCAGAGACAGGGATTGGGTCCTTCGAATTTCTCGACAGAAGGGCACTGTCACCTACCAGGGCAACACATTGGCCTTTTCCCCCCAACTTCACGGCCGCTGTTCAAGCTGCTAGAAAGGAATATCAGACAGTGAAAAAGATATTGATTGCGGAGAAGGTCCTATATGCCATGTTATACCCTGCACGCCTACGTATTGGGACGGACGATAGGGCCAAGATATTTATCAATCCTTAGCAGGCTCTGGACTTTGCTAAATCACTCAGCCGCAAGAAAACACCTGTTCAGGACCACTCTGAAGACGACAGCTAAGATGTACTGTTCACTATACTGTGTGTTGTTACATGCTGATTCCTTGTTAATGGTGCTATGATTCTTTTTTGTTTGACATGATATTTGCAGTGACTTCCTACCTGGCTTCGGGCTGTTATTTCGATCACAAACTGGGTTACTCTTCAACTGCCTGTTGTATTTGGAACGCCTCTTTTTCTTTTAGTTGGTTTGGAACTGCCACTCTGATTGTGTAATGTTAATCACTGATGGCAATGTAAGGGGGGGGGGGGGGTGTAAACTGTTCTTGCTGTCGGCCACCTCCCTTATCATCTGGGGAGTGAGTAGCGCCACAGCGTTCCTCATTGGGTGTACCCCGCACCGTATTGGAGCTATGTTTTATTTAATTGGGGTATGTGTTTTGTTACGCCATGTCTTTTGCACGTTGGGTTTGCTGAAGTGGGTGGGGGGACGGACAGCTGAAACTATGGGTTTGTTTAATGTATTTGCTCGTATTTACGAATGGACATGCTTTGACACTCACTTTTGTGGTTGGATAGAGGATATGCATTTTTTTTTCACTCTAAATGGCGATTGTAAGTGACAAGGTTACATGTTTCACTTGGAATGTGCGAGGGCTTAACTCTCCTAAGAAAATCAGACAGATTTTTGCCTATCTAGACAGGCATGAAATTCAAATCGCACTTGGGTGTAACCTTGCTGACTATTGTGGACATGTATGGTCCTATCGCTGACGAACTTGAGTGTTTCACCAGAATGTTTAATGTACTACGGGAGTGGCCGGAAGCAGAGTTGTTATGGTGTGGGGACCTCAATACGTATTTAGATCCAGGAAAGGATAAATCCAGGCAGCAGGGTGGGTGGACCCCTAGAGTGGCTAAAGGAATAAGAGACACGCTGTTCAAATTTGAGTTGGTGGATGTATGGCGGCTTAGACACTGGGAGGAGCGGGAGGGTACGCATGTTACACCAGCGCATTGCAGTTGGTCCAGATTAGACTATTGTTTGCGGAGTGAAAGGGTCACTACCTGGATTACGGAGATAGACTTTCTAGCCCGTTTATCTGGAGGTTTAGGTTGGAGGCCTTGCTGGAGCCTGTATATGCCGACACTATCAGGAAAGAAATTGGCCACTATTTCGATGTTAATGTGGCCACGGTAGACAGTGCAGCAACCTTGTGGGAGGCCTTTAAGGTTACTTGGTTTGTATAGGCACTACGGCGGGTATTTTAAAAGATTTTAGAGGGCAACTTACAAAAACTGAGCAGGAGTTATCGCGCCTTGAGCGAAAATATGCCACAGCCCCTTGCACAAAAACACTGGCGCAAATTCATAAACTTATCCTGAACTATAATGACCTGGCTGAAACTGAAACGAGATATCTCGCCAGACGACACTGCAAGGGCCTATGGAGAGGGGGAGGCCGGGTCGTAACATTGCCGCTAAGCTTAGGTTTCGCTCAGAACACCAACACATCGCAAGATTATTAGATGAGAAAGGTGAGGAGCACTATGCATCCCAGGCCATAGCTGAACAATTTTGTGTATGTTACGCTGATATGTATACCTCACGTGGGACCGGGGAGCAGCGGAGTTCGCTAACTATCTGTGGGACATCGCCTGCACATGGCTCGCAGACGGCCATCGTGACTACCTCAGTCAGCCGATAGAAGCATCAGACATACCAACGGCAATCTACTCTCTGCCAAATAAGAAGGCTCCAGGGCCAGAAGGCCTCTCGGCTGAATTCTATGAGGAATATGCTGAACTCCTGACTCCTTACTTATTAAAGGTGTATGGTGAGGCATATGAGTCTGGTAGCTTGCCCCAGGCACTTTGACAGGCAATGATCATTACCCTTCTTAAAAAATATAAATTGCCTACTGCATGCGATTCCTATCGACCCCTTTCCTTACTCAACTTGGACATGAAAATATTGGCTAAAATACTCGCCACGCGACTTTAGCCCCTGATGACATGTCTGGTGTTACCAGATCAATCTGATTTTATACCCGAGCGCTCCACGTCCCATAATTATTGCACAATTATTTCAAAGTTTCACGTGCTGGATCCCACATTACATGCTGCGGCTGTGCTGTTGGATGCTGCGAAAGTATTCAACTCCATCGAGTGGGGATACATGTTTGGGATCTTGCAGATTATGGGGGTTCCTGTGGTTTTTATAAATTGGATATGACTCCTATATACTGACCCATCGGCGAGAGTGCGTATCGGGGGCCATACTTCAGAACCATTTACCATAGAACGAGGCACCAGACATGGCTGCCCCTTGTCGCCCTTGCAATTCGCTGTAGTGCTGGAGCCCGTAGCATATATTATCCATCAACGACATAGGGAAACAGCTCTGAACTTACCGCCCTGTCGGTATATCGTTGTATACCGACCACATTGTCCTGTTCATAAGGGAACCTCAACAATATTTGGCTCAAGTGCTCCGGGAATACATTCGGTTCTGCCTATTTTTGGGTTTGACTATCAACTGGGGGAAGCCTGTGATAATTCCGCTAACAGCAGTGACTACGCCTCCGAATATGGAGGACCCGCTGATATGGTCTACTGACCAGGTGAAATATCTGGGGGTGTGGGTACATCGAGATCCAGAGATGTTTGTGCAAGATAATTATGGGAGGGCCTGGGGGTCTCTGGAGCAGAAGGTCAAAAGATGGATGACACTGCCCCTATCACTGGCGGACCGTATCGCCGTCATCAAAATGATAATTCTGCCTCGTTTTTTATATCTTTTTAGCAACATCCTTATTAAACTCACTGTTCACTTTTTTGCCACTATTCGCTTTCTTTTGTTGAAATTGATTCGGGGCGGTAAACCAGCCTGGGTCAGCTGGAGCACATTGACCCTAGAGTATGTCAAAGGGGGGGGTTCTGTGCCCCAGATTTCCACATCTATTATCTATGCGCGCAGGCACAATATGCATACTATTGGTTTAGGCCGCCTGCTTTCACACCGCACATAGCAGTGGAGGATGGGGACGCGCACCCTATTCCGCTTTCTGACATTATCACTCAGTCGAGAAGGGGCACACCACGACAAAAAATTAATTCAATTAACACCACCTTTGCTCTGTGGCAGGCCATTGGGAAACTAACGGACAAACTTCCACTCTATGCACCTGCGCTGCCGCTGGCTCATCATGCAAAACACACAAGATGATGGACGGAATGTTGCACAATGGCAAAACATTCACCCCCAGTCACAATTCTGGGTTTAATCCATCGTTATTTTGCTCACCAAGCCACCCCAGTTCAGACATGGCCATATGCAAATCAGTCTTGACCCTGTGCCTCATGGGAACAGTCCAGCCCGAACTGCCAAGCCATGTCTTCCCTGGACCGGAATCAAGCATCCTAGGACCGGTTTCTGGCTATCAGCCGTCTTCAGCCAGGATAGCTTGACTCCAGTGGCGTAGTGAGCACTGGACCCACGTCTGGGCATACCCTTCCCACATAGGGTGAACAGCAAAACACACAAGATGAACGGAATGTTGCACAATGGCAAAAAATTCACCCCCAATCACAGATCTGGGTTTAATCCATCGTTATTTTGCTCACCAGGCCACCCCAGTTCAGACATGGCCATATACAAATCAGTCTTGACCCTGTGCCTCATGGGAACAGTTCAGCCTGAACTGCCAAGTCATGTCTTCCTTGGACCGGAATCAAGCATCCTAGGACCGGTATCTGGCTATCAGCCGTCTTCAGCCAGGATAGCTTGACTCCAGTGGCGTAGTGAGCACGGGACCCACGTCTGGGCATACCCTTCCCACATATGGTGAACAGCAAAACACACAAGATGATGGACGGAATGTTGCACAATGGCAAAAAATTCACCCCCAGTCACAGATCTGGGTTTAATCCATCGTTATTTTGCACACCAAGCCATCATGCGGTGCTCTCGGTGATGCAGGAAATGGGTCAGATGAGGTCATTGAGGGAGGTGGGCATTGATGTCTTGCATGACATCTACCCGGAGGGGAGTTATATTACACCAGAAGAGCTTCAAAATGTCTCCAATCCCACTATGCCTTTTAACTTCACGCTTCACAGACTCAAGCTTGCTGTGAAAGCACATTATCCCTTGTTCCCCACTGAACCTCCTGCTCTACAATCTCTGCAATTGCTCTTAGTTGCACCCTTATGTCGCAAATTAGTAAGAACCTATATAGAGCAGTGCGGAAAAAGAAAGTCACAGTTCGTGACAAAAGTCTAGCTGGTTGGAATGACAGACTTCTACCCCCGCTTACATTGCCGGAATGGGAGCACATATGCAAGCTGACGGGCTCCCTCTCTCCCAACGGCAATTTAAGAATTATTCACTTCAAATATATCCACCAAGTTTATCATACTCCTCTAAAATTGCACAGATTGGGAGCGTGGCCAAGATGGCGGCGTGGTAGGAAGTGAACTACGGAGCTCCTTCCCGCCGGTCACCACCTTTAGCATCTACTAGCTTCTAAGAGGGCCGGAGAGGACAGAAATCGACGGGTGCCCGCTGTCTGTGCTGCCGGGAGCGGCCTACTCCGTGACGGACGCCGGGTGGCGGAGGCCTCGAGACAGGGGAGACCCGTACCGGGGTCTGCCGAGGCCAGCCTCTGCTCGGCGAGGGGGCGGTAAAGAAGGGTGCCCTCCGCCGCAGTCCACACTGGTGTCCCCATCCTGAATCCCTGGAGGCCGAAGCTGTTGGTGGCGAGCAGTTGTCCCGGGCCGCGTGAGGCCCACAGTACACCCGACGCCCACCAGAGCCACAAAGGACTTGCTGCGGCGGGCTGAGGCGGTGGTGAGTCTCCCCCTCGCATAACCCAGCCACGGCGTTGCTGATCTTCTACTGCCGCAGCTGCAGTCGGTGAGAGGACTGGTTGGAGCTGCCGATCCTATCCCGGGAGCGGGGTCTGGGCGTTGCCTGGTCGAATCTACTGGTGGAGAACTATGTGGGGCTGTTCATAGGGTTCACCCGGAGCTGCTGCCTCTGCAGCTGCCCCTAGGAAGATAGCGTCGCCAGCAGGTTGCACCGCTCTGTGATCAACTCCTGCCGCCCATTAGAGACTGCCGGGGGCCGCAGCCGTGAGAGAGGCGCTGTGGTGCGGGCGGTCTGTGGGCCTTGCCCCTGAGAGCTGGACTGACACAGGACCTGAAGGGTAAGGAGTCGCCGATTGCGGCGCAACGTGGCAGTGTCGCGGGTCTGGGGCAAGGCAGCATTGGTGGACTTCAACAGGGACGACTAGAAGTGGCCCCCATCAGCAGCACATCCTAGAGGGGCTCACGCACGCTTTCACCGATCGTGCACTGACTTCCGGGCCTCCTTGAGAGACCGGGAGTGGTCATCCTTGATTGTGCGGCTCCCTGGGAGCCTGAGGAAACGCCTGCACCGGCCTAGAGACTCTGAATAGACTAGGGTCCCTGCGAGGCCCGTATCCCACCCGGTTTGTGACTTCCCGGGGCACTCCGCAGCGGTGGTGGTGCAGGAGTGCAGCTCTGTTGACTCAGGACGCAACCTGGAATGGCGGCCAGGAGCCGATCAGGTGGCCGTGTAAGCAGATGGGCAAGTGTTGGCGTGCCAGGTGGACAGTGTAGTGATATGGCGGCTCCTGGGGCATATCGGAGCGGGTACGTGCCCTCCTTTGCAGCAACGCTAGTTTTTTGGGTCTGGCTGGCTACAGGAGAACCCTCGCAGCTCGTCAAGTCGCACTCTACATCCCCTGTGGATCCCCCATAATTTGAGGCAAGCGCCAGTGGGTGTGGGCCCTTCGTCCTGAGCTCAAGCAGCGACGCCCTATCTAAGCACTTGTGGGGTGCCCAGGAGAAGCAGGAATGTGCGGCCTTCCCCAGAGCACAGCTGGAATTGGCGTCTGGTGATCGCTGCTGTACGGTGAGGTGGGTGACAGCGATACCCTGACATTGACTCCATACCGAGGGCCTCACGACTATGTCCTCGGCTAGGACGAGGAAACAGAAGTCCTTAAAAGACCTCTTTGGAAGAGCTCACTCCATTTCTGACTAACCGGCCGCATCATACCAGATGGCGACTCCTCAGGCCCGGTCCGACGTCAGAGACAAACTCATTACCAAAACGTTCCTGGAGTCGCTCTTTAACACTCTCAGGTCCGACATACAATCTGTGAAAACTGAACTGACCGCCGAGATGCGGGAAATCGCAGGGATGTGGATAGCGTAGGGGAGCGGTTCGCAACCTTGGAGGACAAGAGGTACAATGTGACAGAAGTGACCATGCTCCAGCAAGAGATGCTCCGACTGCAGGATCAGCACCTAGATATTCAAACACATCTGGAGGACTTGGAAAACAGGTTACGCCGGCACAACATCAGGATTCAGGGAGTGAAGACATCGGATGACACCAAGGACCTCTTTGCCTTCACGGAAGGTCTCTTCCGCCACATCCTGGCAGCTCCTGCTGACACTAACATTATCATAGACAGGGCGCACAGGGTTGGCCCACCTCGTGCACCCAACGCCCCACCAGCGGGCATCCTTGTTTGTCTGCAGGACTTCAAAACCAAGGAAGCTATACTCATGAAAGCAAGGTCCCTTCACCCCATGTCCTATCAAGGACACTCTGCTGTACTTTACCAGGACCTGGCCCTGATCACATTGCAGCGCCGAAGACAGTTCCGCCCAGTGACGGAGCACCTTAGGCAACAAAACATTACGTACTCCTGGAGGCACCCGTTCCGCCTCATTTTGTACTCCCTCGTAGACACTTGCCAACTGTTAGGCCTGTCGGTGCCCAATGAGGAGGATAAACGACAGGACGATGAATCAGGACCGGAGACTTCGCCTTCAGGGTGGCAGCGACCCAGACGACGACGACGATTCCAAAAACCAACCAAGCAGGATATAGCGAAAGGCCAGTAAGAAGCTCTCACCTCTGCTGCGGACGCTCTGGCTGGGCCGAGCCCCAATGCGGAATAAACACTCGAAACCTATCCGTCCCTGATGGTGGCTCTCTGCCTTCTGGTGGGTGGCGGGGGGACCCGGACCTCCCCCCTTGCCCACACCACGAGCCCCGCCTCGACGACTTCCCGGCTACTCCGGTAGGGCGGACAATTTTTCCAGAACTTGGTTTTCCTACATAGACTGGGTTTTTCGTTCTTAGTTGGTACTCTTGACTTGTTCACAGTTTTTTTTTTTTGTTTGGGTTCCTGTGTCCACCTTCCCCAGCTGCCTTTTCGAGATGCTCCCCCTCACAATCTGACGGTTAGCCCCCTTGCTTCTTGCTACACACTATGACCAACTGCACACATAGCCTCAGAGCTCCATCGAGTCTCTTTGATGCAGTATGATTCCCTCAAGGTCCTCATCCTTAATGTGAGGGGTTTGAACAACCCAATTAAGCGCAGGGCGGTGTTAAATTATTTATAACAGTCCAGGGTGGACATCTGCCTTCTTCAAGAGACTCACCTTCTCTCTAAAGACCACCATAGACTGATGTCCAAGTTCTTCCCTACGCAACTATTTTCCTCTAGCACCTCGAAGTCAGCAAGGGTAGCCATACTTGTCTCCCGTTCGTTCACCGGTAGAGTCGTGCATAAGGAGGTGGAGATTAAGGGCTGTCTACTCACGTAACAGTTTCTGCTAGGGGGTGTGACATTTGTTGTTGGGTCTGTATACACGCCCAATGAAGGGCAGGTCAAGTTTCTCCTTACCGCCCTCCGCAAGGCTGCAGCTTCAGACCGACACTTGTTGCTGGGGGGAGACCTTAACATTATTTTTGATAATGTCCTAGATCGGTCCTGCCAGAGGACAACGCAAGTAGGCGTGCTTCCACGCGCAGGGTAGACACACCTCCGTGATCTGGGGATTTCAGACCTTTGGCGACATTTCCACTCACGCACTCATAGTTACACCTTCTATTCAGGGGCCCACAAGACATACGCGCGCCTAGACTATTTCCTCAGCACCACTTCCTTCCAGGCTTATGCAATAGACACTGAAATTCTGACGGCCTCACTCTCAGATCATTCCCCGGTCCTGGCCACCTTCTAGCTGCCGCGCTCCTCCCGACCCCATAGACATTGGCGGCTGCGCGACACCCTATTGCACCGATCCACAGTGATTGAGCAAATTCGGGGGGCTATCACTAACTTTCTTACCCTTAATGCTAATACAGACACCTCGCCGGCGACCCAATGGATGGCACTAAAGATAGTCATAAGGGGGGAATTCATAGCTATATCTTCCGCTCAGAATCAGGAGAGGAGTCGTAGGAGGGCAGAACTCACCCAGAGGGTCTCAGAACTCGATCAACTGCACCACAGAACGGGGGCTTCCCGTGCTTGGCGGCAGCTGTGTATTGAAAGGAAACAACTCGCAGCCTTAGATCAGGACAGAGCTGAATATGCAGCTCTTCGACTCCGACACTCCTATTATACCCGGGGGGACAGGTGTGGTCGCCTCCTTGCCAACAAGCTACGCGAAGCCCGACAGCGCCAAGGAGTGCAGACTATTCGTAAGTCCGGGGGTGAGTCTATTTCTGAAGACGCGGCTATAGCTGAGGTGTTCCGAGACTTTTACGCGGACCTCTACACTTGAGACCCCTTAGATGCTCAACATAGTGCTGAGTATATAGCTATGGCTCACATGCCCTCCCTGTCCCAGTCACAGACTGACTACCTAGACAGAACTATACAGACAGAGGAGCTTATCTTGGCAATCTCTCGTCTCAAATTATGTAAATCCCCCGGCCCGGATGGTTATACGGCCTTCTATAAGTCATTCTGCACTCAATTGGCACCCATCCTAACGAGCCTCTTCAACACCTTTGAGCAAACAGTCACTATTCCAGGGGACATGTTGGAGGCGGCGGTAGTTGTTATCCCGAAGCCAGGGAAAGACAAGACAGCATGCAGCACATATAGGCCTATATCTCCACTAAATGTAGATATTAAATTGTACATTAGTATCCTAGCGGCCCGCCTGGCGCCATACATGGCCCAATTAGTCGAGCCTGATAAAGCCGGTTTTATTCCACAGAGGCAGACTAGCGACAACACCAAATGCATTCTGCATCTGATAGAAAAAGCATCCCGTACCCAAGGCGAGTATATGCTCCTGGCCATTGATACAGAAAAGGCCTTCGATAGGGTGCATTGGCCCTATCTAGAAATGGTTCTGCAGGCAGCTGGTTTTGGTGATAACTTTCGAACTCGAATCTTGAACTGCTACCCCTCTCCCATGGCGACGGTCCGCGTCAACGGCCACACATCTTCTCACTTTCCCATCGGAAGGGGCACAAGGCAGGGGTGCCCTCTTTCACCTCTCCTCTTTGCGCTCTACATGGAACCTCTGGCGCTTCAAGTTCAAAGGGACCCTCTTATCACCAGGATTAAATTTGGGGGAGACATCCACACCATTAGTCTCTATGCAGACGACATCTTGCTATCCTTATCAGAACTGGTCACAGCCCTGTGTGCCCTCTTTATTGAGCTTGACAGCTTCGCGCGAGGATCGGGGTTTAAAATCAACATGGACAAATCCATGGCTCTTGACCTCTCTCTATCCCCGCACACCCTCGCCTCTCTCCAGGAGGAACATCCGGTGCAATGGGCAACTGCCGCGATCCACTACTTAGGTATTCAATTAGCACCCACTATTCAGGCTCCTGCTGACATCAACTACTCCTCTCTTCGCACTCACATACGCACAGAATTAAAAAGGTGGAAACACCCGACTACCTGCATAC
The DNA here is from genome assembly GCF_964261635.1 of Lissotriton helveticus. Classification (NCBI taxonomy): domain Eukaryota; kingdom Metazoa; phylum Chordata; class Amphibia; order Caudata; family Salamandridae; genus Lissotriton; species Lissotriton helveticus. Next base: position 393,330,467 of record NC_136068.1, on the reverse strand, counting down.
AACCCGGCCCTTTTGTGCCTACAATCATCGGAACTAGTCTTGTTGACTGTCTGGACACTCCGCGCCCGGCCATTTTCACCAGGTCGCAGGGACCCCTCCGGGGTCCCTTTTCCAAAATGGCCACCGGACAGCCTCTTGAGAAGCGCAAGACTAAGGCACCTCTCCGCGGTGGCCAAAATCAGACTAACATCATGGATCACTACTCGCAGGTCAAGGGGTCGCCCAGCACTGCTGGCCGTGCTTCGGATCACCCTAAGAACCTCTTTCCAGCGTCTTCGGACCCGTCCTTGCAGGACGTCATGGGAGCCATAGCCAACATGCAGGCCTCTATGGGACAGCATTACGAGGCCTTAGCCTCCAAGATCGACACGGTGGCCGTTGACATTACGCTGATTAGAGCGGATCTGTCGAAGACCAATGAAAGGGTCGAGTCATTGGGCTTGAAGACTTCTAGTCTTATTGCGGATGTCACAGAGGCCCAGACTGAGATCGGCAATCTGCGTTCCTCGCATGACCCACTGGCTCGTCGTCTCGAGGACTACGAAAACAGGGCCCGTCGTAACAATGTGCGCCTTATTGGTGTCCCGGAGAATCCCGAGGCTATGGGGGTTGACCTCTTGGTGGAGGTCTTGATTGCCAACTATCTTTCTCCCGCTGGACTCAGCAAGTTCTTTGCGGTTGAGCGCCCTCATCGTGTCCCCGGCGGGAAGGTTAAGCCGGGTGCTCCCCCGAGGCCCATTATTGCCAGGTTGTTTCACTTTAGGGACCGGGACGCTGTCCTACAGGCCTCACGGGACAAGGGCCCAGTGAACTTTGAAAATGCCTCAGTTTCCTTTTATCCCGACTTTTCGCCGCTTGTCCAGAAACAGAGACGTGGATTTCAGGGAGTTAAAAAGCGATTACGAGACTTGGGTCTTAAGTACTCCTTGTTGTTCCCTACCAGGCTCCGGATTGAATATCGGGAGCGTGCATTCTTTTTTGATCGCCCTGAAAATGTCAGTGACTGGCTTGACTCTCTGCCTATAAGAAATTAACATACTGGGCACCCCGGAGGCGCCGACGGGGGTGTGGCGGAATGAGGACTTCACCTGTGGATCCCGGCGTCTGAACTTTTCTGCTGTTTCAGCTGAGTCTGGACTTGGGTCTTTTGTTAGGCCTAGATCAGCCTGGGGGGTGGCGGGGGGTGAATGGGGACTCTTCCTTCTCCTGGGTTCTTTGCGTAGCTTAGTTTAGTAATGGGGAGACAGGCACACTGCAAGTTGGGGTGGCTTATTGGTCTTACGCAGGGGTGCAGGGTGGGGGGAGTAACATGTTCAAGTTGGGGGGTGGTGGGGGTGTGTGTGTGTGTTTTTGTGTACTCACGAGGCATCGTATTGTTTTTCTCATCTGTACCGATCGTGGGGTTCTCTGTGGGTCCCGCTCTTTCTACTTTTCGGGGATGGGGGTTGCGAGTTGAGACTGTTATCCTGGAATGTCAATGGATTAGGGGACAGAATTAAGCGAAGTATTGTTTTGCGATTCCTTCGGCGTCATTCTCCCGACATTGTTCTCCTACAGGAGACGCATTTAATAGGCAACGCTTGTCAGGCGATGAATAGGCGCGGTTATCGGTTGGTGGCCCACGCGGGGTTTACTTCTGGGTCCAGGAGGGCTGGTATTCTCATTCGGTCCTCTCTCCCTTTTGCAGTTGACGAGGTTAGACTTGACGACAGGGGGCGCTATGCGGTGCTCACTGGCAGGTGGGAGGGGAAGACACTGTCCATACTTTTAGTCTATGTCCCCCCGGGTCTGCAGGCTTTAACCTATGCTGATCTGTGTAGAGCCCTTTTGGACCTTCCCGAGGGGCTCCTGATTTTGGGTGGGGATTTGAACTCGGTTGTTTCTGGCACCTCTGATCGTCATCCTCCCAGGGACCTACCCAGGTCGCAAAGGTGGTTGAGTGATTTGTTGGAGACCTTCGGGCTTGTAGACGCCTGGAGGCTACTACACCCTACTCAGTTGCAGTACACTTTCCACTCTGGGGCGCACGGCAGCCTTTCTAGGTTAGACTATTTCTTGATGCCAGCGGTCCAATCCTCCTCCATCAGAGAAATTCGTCAGCTCCCTAGGGGTATTTCCGATCACTCTCCCTTGTGGCTCCGGTATGAGGTGGGGGCAGGTGATGAGGGTAGAGTTGCTCCTATTAACCCGTGGTACTTTCGCAACCCCAAGACCCGCTCGGCCCTTGTGAAAACTATTGAGCATTATTTTGACGACAATGTGGGGTCTGTTTCTTCTGCCGTTTCGTTATGGGAAGCATTTAAAACTGTTATACGTGGTCAGTCCTTGTCCTTGATTGTCGCTGCTAAGAAGGCTGCAAATGTGGAGGTTGTGCGCTTGGAATCTGAGATAACCGCTTTGGAGGACGATCTTCGGATGGGCGTCTCTGGTACCAAGTTGCACTCCCTTGCTTTGAAACAAGCTGACTACAAGGCCCTTGTAACAGATGCTGTGAAAGTGATGTATAGGGAGCAGCAGGGACGACTGTATGATGTGGGTGACAAAGCGGGTAAATTGCTTGCGTGATTGGACAAGAAAGAGAGAGTGAATCGTGTGGTCCCCGTGATTGAGCGGCCTGGTGGTGAGTGTGTCACTGACCCAGCTGGGATCGTTCAGTGTTTTGCGGATCACTTCGAGACGGTGTACACCTCCGTTTGTGATAGGGTTGAGGAAGACTCCCGATTGCTGTTGCGGGACATTGCTTTGCCTCGCCTCTCTGACTCTGACAGAGTCCTCATGGATGCTCCGCTTTCATTAAATGAAGTTGCGGTGGCTATCCGTTCCCTCCGTTCGGGTAAGGCGATGGGCCCCAATGGCTTGCCTATTGAATTGTACAAGCTGCGACCCGACAAAATGGCGCCTTAATTACGGGACATGTTTCTTGAGGCCCTTGAGTCTGGCTCCCTCCCCTTGGACCAACGACTCGCTACCATCGTCGTCATTCCCAAGGAGGGTAAGCCCCGGGATCGTTGTACTTCGTACAGACCCATTTCTTTACTCAATGCTGAACCCAAAATTTTGGCTAAACTATTGGCTAATCGCTTAGTAACTGTGATCGGGGACTTGATCCATCCAGATCAATCCGGTTTTATCCCGCACGTAACACTGCTTTGAATCTGCGCAGACTCCACGGGGTTCTCGCGAGAGCTGAGACGCTTACTGAACCGGCCATTTTGGCTTCTCTTGACGCTACCATGGCCTTCGACACTATCGAGTGGCCCTATCTTTGGGCGGCCCTTTCGAAATTCGGGTTTGGGCCGGGCTTCATAGCCTGGGTGAAACTTCTTTATGAGAGTCCTCTGGCCCAGGTGGTTGTTAATCGAAGAGTGTCTTGCGTTTTTATGCTTGGACGTGGTACCCGGCAGGGCTGTCCGCTGTCCCCTTTGCTTTTTGCTCTCGCTCTCGAACCTTTGGCGGAGTGGCTCCGCTGGGAACCATCTATGCGAGGCTTCCGATGGTCTCCTGATTTTGAGGATCGAGTCTCGCTCTACGCGGACGACATCCTCCTATATCTCACTTCCCCTAAAAAGTCCCTTAATGTACTTTTCGATGTTCTTACTTCTTTCGGAAAGAACTCCGGTCTTGTTATCAATTGGGCTAAATCCTGCATCTACGTTTTGGCTGGAGACCTCCTTCCACTGCCGCGTAGATTTCCGATTCACGTGACGGAGACCGGTTTCAAGTACTTGGGGATTTATGTTTCCTTGGACCCCTCCAGGCGTTATGAGCTTAATTTATTACCCCCCCTTCAGCGGCTCACGCTTGATGTGGCTCGCTGGCGTAGGTTGCCGCTGTCACCCCTTGGTAGAGCGGCGCTTTTCAAAATGATGTCTCTGCCTCGATTTTTGTACGCACTTCAGAACTCCTTCGACCCGATTGCCTCGGGCTATTTTCGTGAAGTGGAGAGCCTACAGAGACAACTGGTCTGGGATGGGCGTGCCCGCATTGCTCTTTCTAAACTCACTCTTCCGTATTATGACGGCGGTATAGCCCTCCCGGACATCAGACGTTATTACTGGGCTTCCCAGTTAAGTGCGATTAATCATGCGACCTACGCACCAGGCCCTGCCCCGGCGTTCTCCAAGGATAGATTTATTTTGCCAGGGGGGACTTTTAGCAGAGCGTTGTACTCTGGTGGGCTCTGTGGAACACTGACCGGTCCCACTAAGATTGCAGTGAGAGTGTGGCGTGATGCGAATGCGGCCTTGGGTTGGTGTGGTAGGCTTACTCGGGCCACCCCTTTGTATGATTCGGAATGCTTGGGCCATCTGTGGAAAACAAAAGGCTTTGATAAATGTGACATGATTGGTATCAGCAGAGTGGGCGATTTGTGGTCGAAGGGTACTGTCAAGTCCTTTGATGTGCTGCGAGTGGAGTATGAGCTTGGTGACAATGAATTCCGTAGGTACGCCCAGATCCGTCATGCTCTGTTGTCTGTGTTTGCTGCGGGTGCTGATATTCCTGAGTCTTCCCCTCTGGAAGACCGCATTTTGGATGGTCATGTGCCCGACAGCACGATCTCATTGATTTATAAGAAACTCATCAATAACAGAGCTGACTTGCTGGTCTGCCTCCGGGCTGCGTGGTGTGCGGACGGACTTGAATTGGACGATGAGGACTGGCAATCTGCTTTGTCCTCGCCCAAGGAAGTCGCCATTCCTGCTCGTTTGAGGTTCGTCCAGCTTAAGATACTCCACCGAGTGTATGTAACTGGGCCTTGTCTGGTTCTAATGGGTTTTTCCTTGGATGGATTATGTAAGCGTGGCTGTGGGATGTCTGGTTCCTTTCTCCACATATTGTGGGAATGCCCGGAGATGGTTCGGTTCTGGTCCCGAGTACATGATGTCATGGAAAGTGTCACGGGTGTGCCCCTGCTGCCCGAGGCCAGGCGTTGTTTGCTGAATGTTTGGGAGCCTAATGACTACAGCTCTGCACAGATTATATGGGCGACCCTCGGAAATATGGTCGCGAAGAGGGACATTGCCCTGCCCTGGGGTTCACATAGACCACCTACCTTATCCAAATGGAAAGAAAACATGGACTGGTGCATGTTCCGGGAGAAGACTGTGTACCTTTCCCGGGGACGGCCCAGGAAATGGGGTAGAATATGGTCCCAATGGAACGCTTATCGTGGTAATATATGTACTCCCCCACAGGATGTAACCATTGATGTGTCTTCGTCCCCCTAATTGGCATTCACTTGTCATCTATGGTCAATAATTCCGCTTGTTTCCTTGTCCGCCCCTGTCCCCGTCCTATCCGATTGCATCGTATTCATCTAGCCTTTGAGCTCTGCCCACACGGACCCACGTCAATGTATTATTATGTTTCTGCCTTGTGAGGTTTGGTTTGTTTTTCTGTATGTCTGTTTCTTTTCAATAAAAATAAAAATAAAATAAAAAAAAAGGTGGAAACATTGTACGATGTCCTGGTTAGGCAGGATTGCAGCTACCAAGATGACTATCCTCCCCAGATCCTATATCTTTTCCAGACCCTTCCCCTCAAACCCCCGTTGGGCTAAATTCAGCAGACCCAAGCAGAGCTATCGCGCTTCATCTGGCACGGCCGCAAACCCCGCTTCCGACACCAGGTTGCAGTTCTCTCACCAGAAAGGGGTGGAGTGGGGGTACCAGTTATCCAAACATACTTCCATGCTGCCCAGCTCCGATACCTGGTGGAATGGCAACGGTCGGAGTCAGAGAAGCATTGGCTATTCCAGGATCAGGCGGTAGCAGGTAGACCATTGCAGGGGGTCCCCTTCCTCCACAAACCGCACCGGCCCCCTAACTTGTATGCTTCATTTATCACAGGCACCATCATGGACTCTTGGGACCGTACCAACGTTTCCACACAGTTGACAACTTTCCTCACACCGCTGTTTGGCAATCCGGACTTCCAACCTGGCACAGACACTCGGGCCTTTCAGGCCTGGCTCTCTTCTCCCTGTAGGTCCCTAGGTCATCTTTTTGATCTGGATGGCATCATTTCTTTTCCGTAGCTCAAAGAACACTATGACATCCCAGAAACAGAAAGTTTGCCATATCTCCAGATCTGCCACTGGGCATTACACCTGCAAGTCAAACCACGGGCACAGCGTCTACTAACCCTTTATGAGAAATGGCTCGTAAGTCGCACCTCTGCTAAGAGGATCATTTCGGATCTCTATAGAATGCTTTTAGCCAACACTACATATACACATAACGCAGGCCGTGCCCAATGGGAAAGAGATTTGGGAAGACCACTGAGCCACAAGGAATGGGAAGGCATATACCACAGGGCACAACACTCGGCCTATCATATGGGCCTCACAGCAACTCGGACCAAAATTGTCACTTATTGGTATTACACGCCAGTGTGCTTACACCGCTTCGACCCCCGCCGGAGTGATCTTTGCTGGTATTGGGTATGGAGAAGCTCACACTTACACTGGCCGGCAGAGGGGTCAGAGTTCCCCGAGCTATGGCGGCCCTTCCTGACATTGTTAGTATACGAGTTTCGGGAGTTAACATGTCCTCTGTACCTGTAACTGCTTCGCTTCCCAGACACACGCGATTCCAAGTAGCACCTCCACGAAAACTCGTAAGAAATGTCGCTAAATACCATGCTGCTTTCACTCCTTCTTTCCCTTCCCTCTTTTTAGTTCAAGGTGGACGAGGGGTGGGTGGGGAGGGTGGGGGGGAGGTAGGGTGAGGGGAGGTAGGGTGAGGGGGTGGGTTAGGGATGGGGGGTTCCTATTTTTCACTAGTCCCTCCCCTTGTTCATTCTGTGGACCCACCCCATGCTTATTACCCATGGTAACGATGTAACGCAACCTTGTTGTGTCTTTGCAATGTCTCTGAGGAGCCGAGGGTCTTGGTTTATTGCTTGTTTTGAAATCAATAAAAAGATTTAAACCATAAAATTGCACAGATTGGGCTTGCGTGATACTAGTCATTGTAAGAGATGTGGTCAGCAGGATGCCGATTTCTGGCATTTAGCGTGGGACTGCGTCCTAGTATTTAAATTTTCAAGTTCTGTTGTCCAACATCTTCACACCATGATTGGGGCGCCCCTACAATGCTTACCGCAAATATGCTTATTGTGTTACATACCTCAGCTGAAAGGAGTTATTGGAAAGTTTGCACTTGTTGCACTGTTGATGGCAAAACACTGAGTAGGACTGACTTGGGAGAGCACATTAGCACCTCAGGTAGATCACTGGGTCAAGGATTTGGTATACTGCAGGGAAAACCAGGAATTGTATGCAGAGGAACTCCCAACCTCCTCCAGACCTAAGGGTATATGGGAACCTCTACGCCAATACCTTAGATCGCAAACTCGGGACACCGTAACTACTGAGATGGAGTGATGTTATTGTATAATTTTATATATTGCTGTCAACCACAGATGTAGGTGAATAGTAGGTGATGCCCGACTGTATGATCCATGAGCAAATTGCACATTCGTATGATGTTTGCTGTTTTACTTTGGCGTCGCCTTCACGTTGGAGGTGACGTATTGCTATGTACTTTTGGAAATACAATAAAGAGATTTAAAAAAAAAAAAAAGCATAGAAGATCGCATGACAGAATCGCCAGCACAAACCAGAAGGAGGACTCGCAATAATCTTTAAAGAAACTGTCAGCTGCACCACAGCCAACAAGAACGCAACCCCCTATATGGAGCATCTAAACTTCAAACTGAACAGAAGTTCACCCTGAACAGACCCCTTGTTTACCACCCACCAGGACCCAGAACCGGCTTCACCAACATCGCAGACTTCATCCCTGCAAAAGCCGACATCCTACTTAGAGACCTCAATTTTCATCCGGAGAAGCGGAAGAACCTAAACTCCTCAAGAGCCTGGAAAATATCGGGCTAACTCAATACATCACCAGACCATCACACTCGGACAAATAGATTGCAGACTGCGCCTACTACCTGGGACCCCACAAAAACAACAAACAAAAGAGAATCAGGAAGAAAGTGAGTTGGTAAACTGATTAACTCCAAGCTACTCAACATAATTTCAAACAACTGGCGAAAAGATGGAGAACAAATTGCAAAGAAGCAGACAAAGACACCTCCAAAGCAGCACTGAGATGCTACCACTGGCAGATTAGAGAAACAAAAAAGAATCCCCAAGCAGAATACATAGGAAAAAACAGCAACAGATGCAGAAAGATGTCTGTGTTTGTCAAAGATTTTGCCACACCAACTTCCACCACAAACAACATTACTCCCTCACACAATATCTTCATCAACATATCAAAATTATTCAGCAACAAAATCAAAGCTATCTACAACAATTTAAACCCCCAGCTAGACCCCACCAACCTCACCACCAGCCTACCCACTAAAGACCTCAGAAACACCCTGACCAATTGGAAAACAGTTACCATGAGAAACATCCACTCCGGGCCTCAACAGACCCCTGCCCCACCACATCTTCATCGAGGGCGCCTCCCCACTCAACAAAGTTCTCAACCGCATCCTGAACTCCTCCATCACCATAGCAACTTTCTCGGACACCTGGTAACACACAGCAGTAAACACACTAATGAAGAAACCTTCAGCTAACCCCCCCACCCACCCAGCAAGCAAATTACTACCTGAGCTCCCTTCTTCCCTACCCAGCTAAAGTAATGGAGAAAATTAAGCAAGCAACTCAGCCACCATCTCCACAAGCACCAACCAATCAGCTTCAGAGCCAACCACAGCACCAAGACTGCCCTCATCGCAGCACCCGACAACATCAGGATGATTCTTGACTGAAAAAAACCAGTGTCTCTCAACCTGCTTGCCTTTTCAGCAGCCTTTAACACGGTCTTCCACGCAATCCCCATTAGAAAACTTCATGAAGTGGGCATCCAAGGACCTGCATCATCTGGATCTGCTCCTTTCTTACAGGAAGGATACAAAGAATCAGCCTGCATCCCTACACATCAGAAGCCAAAACCTTAATCTGCGGAGTCCCCCAAGGATCATATCTCAGCCTGACCCTATTCAACATTTACATGACTGCACTGGCAGACCTCATCAGATCACAGAGCATCAACATTCTTTCACACGCAGAGGGCACTCAATTGATACTCTTCATATCAAGAACACTGCAGCAAAAAAACTATTTTGTCACCTGCATGTTCGCTGTGGCCACCTGGATGACATGCATGGGACTCCGCCTGATGGCCAGCAGACCTGGACACCAATCCAGTTACCACCACCCACGCCAGGAACCTAGGAATCATCTTTGGCAGCAAACTCAACGTGTCAGCCTAGGTAAACGTGGTGAACTCCACCTGCTTTCACATCATGAGGATGCTATATAAAATCTCCAAGTGGCTACTAGAGAACAGCAGGGAAACAGTAACGCAGACCCTGATTACTAGCAGACTCAACTGCGGCAAAACACTGTACATGAGATTTACCAAACAGACTCTAAGTTGTCCAAAACACTGCTGCAGGTCTCATATTCAGCCTCCCACGCCGCACTCACATATCTCCACACATCAAAGAACTTAACTAGCTCTCCATAAATAGTCACCCTCAATTCAAACTACTCTCACACACACACACACACACCCAAAGCATTACACAACATAGGCCCCACCTACCTCAATAGCTGCATACACTTCCACCACCCCCCAGACACCTCCGATCTGCCAGATGCTGAGTAGCACAGGTTCCCTGCATACACAAGAACAGAACTGGAGGTCGCGCCTTCTCTCACATCTCCCCCAAAGCAATGAACGACCTGCCACAGCACATTAGAGCCTCCTCATACCTTCTTGTGTTAAGCAAGAAGCTGAAAACCTGGCACTTCTGGGAATCTCCCTTAGGGAAGGCACAGCCGACCCACCGTCAAAGCGCCTGGATGCCCTCACTGGTGATTAGCGCTCTATACAAATTGGCATAACATTTCAACTATGTAGATACTGCATCTGGTGCCAATCTATATAATCGTGGCCACAGGCAATGCCTATAATACATTATCTTTCAGTCATTAAATGTAAGCAGCAGTCCACCCTGGGTCAGTGCTTGTTTCTAGAGAAATGCAGAATCCTTCATTTGGCATCAGCTTTATCTTTGTGCAAGTAAATCTTTTAGCTGCCATCACTACTCATTCTGTTGATCAACATTTGTGTAACAGGTGCTACCTATGTTACAACAAACTCATGAATACAGAACACTCAGGTTCTCTTGATGTGATCATGGCACGCCCTGAAATTTAATATAATGAATGACTTAGTGAGAGGAGTTAGTGAGGCACAATATGCTTACCGTGGCATACCCACACTCCACCTTGCTGATCCTCTCAATGGACTCCATAGCATCTCTCCCTAGTTCAAGCAGTGTTTCGTCTCCTGTGGCTCTGTACAGATACATTGCACTTTCTATGAGTTCTGCAAAGAAAACACGAAGAGGTGTCCACAAACAATACTCATGGGTAAAGGAGAGTTTGCATTTTCAAGTGTGATGTATACAGTATAGATTTAAAGATTATCATTTACCATGTCTGGCCCAGAGCCTGGAAATCCTGATACTACAAACCTTTACATTTACTCTACATTTACTCTCTCTGAATCATTTCTATACTCATTGCCCTTCACATTACTAGCACACTCAGGATAGCTACAAAGTAACTGTGTTTGCCATATATCACCAAATATTTTGAGATATGCTTCCCTGAAACTCTGTTAGTCTCGAAGTATGAAAACTGAGTTGGCACATTTTTACATCAAAGGGCCAATTGATGGATCAGGGCTATGTGTAAGTGTATTCCAGACAAGAGCCCTACAGTTAACATGGAATTTTCCCAGAGGCCAAAGAAAATCGACTGAGGAAAATAAGCATGAAGCACAAACCATGAAGGTTTATTATCATTTAAATTCAACACAGAAGGCAAAAAGGCATTGGTTATTCGAATCATATCAAAATACCCAGACTAACAAACAGACCAACATGGTGTCTGCTCTCCAAATGTTAGGCAAGAAATATACATTTTTAGACAAAGAAACTGTGTGGTCACCGTGGTTTGACAGAGAAAGTAACATTGAACTATCCAGTAACCAAACAGAAACATACCAAATGATATCGACTCTAGCCCCAAATCTAATGAATATACTGTACTATGCTTTACACAGAAAACAATACCACATTCAGAATATAAGCAGGGCCTACGGCAGTGGCCTTTGTATACAGGAACAGAAAACCTATACATGTTTTAATTGTTACAGTGCGAGCAAGACCAAAGAACTAACTGAATATCTTACTATTAATTAAATAAGGAAGATCACATCTGAGCACTACAGTACACAGGCAGGGAGGGGGACGATGAGATGGTGTGAAGCTCTGCAAACCACACACATTAAAAATGTGCAATCTGAAAACAGACTTAGGAATAGTCCCAATCATTTCAAGCGAACACAACTTCATTATTTTTCTTTTTTTAACACATTTTAATTGTCAATTAGCATATAAATCGCAGGGCTCTGCACCCCAGAGACATCTACAGAATCAAGTCATATAGAACAACAAGAGCAATCGACTTTTGCGAGTTACTTCAAGAATGTATACCAAGGCATACGAAATAATACAACCCCCACCCCCCACCCCCACCCCCAACTCCCACCCTCCCTCACCCCACATCACCACAGATCCCATGCACATCAAAGATCACTCCAATGGGTGAACGTCCGCAGCAGCTGGTGGCTCTAACCACAGTCCCCGATAGTCCGCCCATCGTTTCCATATTTTGTAATGTTTGCATGGGCATCCCCTGGCTATAAAAATAGGCTGTTCCTGCCCCATGCAAAAGTCCAAACCATTCTTCCATGCGGCCACTGAGGAGGCTCGCAGCGCCTTCCATGCCCTGGCAATATCTCGCTTCGCCAATGTAAGACCCAGTTGCATGAGGTGTCATTTGTAGATATTACCCCCTATACCCTCCATGACATGAAGCGGGGCCAGCCGCGGCGTGCGCGGGAGCTCCCACCCCAACACCTCTGAGAGGCAGGAGAAGACCCCCCCTCCAAAAACGATTTAAGGAAAGGCACAGCCAGACAGTATGGATGATCATGCCCTCCTCCCGACCACAGCGAAGACAATCCGGGGAGGCAATCAATCCCGCCCGCCACAGTCGAGCCTGGGTATAATAAACCCTGTGCAGGTATTTAAACTGGACGAGGCGGAGGCTCATCGCTATGGCTGCCCCCCGCGGAGCCGCCAAGGCCTCCCTCCATCCTCCTCCTCCAGTGTGCCCACACCCTCTTCCCAGTCTCCTCGCAGCCTCTGAAGTGTGGGGGAGCAATGAGTAACTAAGGATTGGTAGATCCGGGAATTTTTTTTTGTCTCCAAATCCCCCATGAAGCCTTTCGCTTCCAGCAGACTAAAGTCGGGGAGAGATTCCAGACCCGCCAGGCCAGGAGCCAGTGCATGACGCAATTGAAGGTACCAATACAATTGTGACTGTGGCATTAGAAAGTCCCTCTGCAAATCCTGGAATGATTTAAGTGTCGTGTCCCTCATACCATCCCCCAGAGTTGAAATGCCTATAGCATCCCATTCCCGGAAGCCCTGCATGGCCGTCAACTGGAGCAGGCGCCCATTGTTCCAAAGTGGGGTCTCCCGAGTCAGGGTATTCCACCAACCCATGCATCGTAATGCCTGCCTCCAAATCAGGAATACCACCCGCGTGGCCGATGGCATGGCGCCCCATAGCATCGCAAAGTAAAAAATTGTATGTAAAGTATGGGACCCCATGAGTCGTCGCTCCACCGCATAAGCCGGGTCTCCCCTGTCGCAGTACCACCATTCATTGAGGACCAGCAGATGCGAGACCTGGTAAAACGAGAGAATGTCCGAGGACGCGAGTCCTCCACAGTAGGTGGATAGAAAGCATGTCCGTAAAGCCACACGCACCTTTCCTCCCTCCCACAGCAACTGCCCAAGCACAGAATTCACCAGCCGGAACCATTTGGGTGGGATCGGGTAAGGGTGGTTCTGCAGCTGGTAGAGCAACTGAGGCAACGCCACCATCTTAAATATAGCTGATCGGCCATACAATGTCAGAGGCATGCGCGACCAGGTCTTTAGATCTGCACGAACTCGCTCCCACACAGGGGCCAGATTCCGCTCCCAGGAGATTGCCGGCGTGTCCGAAAGGAACACCCCTAGGTACTTCAGGCCCCAGGCCCCCGACCGTCACCCGGACGCCCACGTGCCCACTCTCGTCCGATCCCCCAGAACCCACAGTGTGGACTTGCAGGGATTCATATACAGGACCGACGTCTCCCCAAAGATCTGCATGATCCGCAGAAGTCGTGGCCCCGACCTGTCCATTGCCGTAAGGAAAAAGAGGACATCGTCCGCATACAGTGCAATCCTGTCGGACAAGTCTGGTGCCCACTCGAATCCAGTCTGCGCGTCAATACGCACCCAAGCCGCCAAGTGCTCCATGGCCAGGGCGAATAAATACAGGGACAGGGGGCATCCCTGCCGTGTGCTTCGACTAATAAGAGAAGGTGGAGGAGACCGCACCCGCCACCCGTACAGACGCAGTCAGATCCGTGTAGAGAAGCATACATAAGAAAGGAAGCGGGGGCTAAGATTAAGCCTGCGCAGCAATGCAAATAGATACACACAACTCAGGGAATTAAATGCCCTGTCCATGTCTGCCAAGAGGAGGGCCGCCGGTTCTCCCGTCTGCCGGATAGCCGCTACTGCCACATGCGTCCGCCATATTGTTATGCCTGATTGCCCTTTGGGGCATAAACCCCGCCTGATCCGGATTTATAAGCGCCGAGATGTGGGGCAAGAGGCAGTAGGCCAATGCTTTGGCCAAAATCTTGGCCTCAACGTTTAAGAGAGAGATGGGGCGATATGAGGCATGCTGTTCCGGGGACCTCCCGGGCTTGTGGAACACCGCCACCTCCGCATGTCTCCAATCTGGTAGCATCAGGCCCTTTTCCCGGGCCTCCTCTACCACCGCCCGATAAGGCTGGGCCAGTTGTGGGTTATAGCGTTGAAAACATTTGCTTGGGAACCCATTAGGTCCAGGTGCCTTTCCAGAATTGAGCTCACCCAGGGCCGTGCCCAACTTCTCAACCATTAGGGGTAGCTCCAACTGATCGCGCACCTCATCTGACACCATCTTGGGTGGCAGATCGGCTATGAACTTGTCTTTGGTGGATGCCGGAAAGCATTCCCGGGAGGCATAGAGATTCGCGTAGTATGTAGCGAAACTCTCTGATATAGCCAGTGGGTCGTTATCGGTGTTCCCGTTCTGTCTAGTATGCCCAGAAGGGCCTGGGAATGAAAGGTGCCCTGACAAAGTCGATGCAGCATCTTGCCGGACTTGTCCCCCCATTGGCATACCCTGCTGCGCGTAGCCAGCCAAACCTGGCGGGCCTCGTCCATCAGAAGAGTAGCGCAGGACTGTTGAGCAAGGAGCAACTGCCGCACGGACTGGCCCCCCCTGCCTCCCGACTTCGGCATTCAAGTACCATTATGTCAGCCTCCGCCTGGGTCAGGTCCTCCCTGCGCTTCCTGCGGGTGGCCTCACACCAGGAAATGTCCACTCCCCGCAGTGTAGGCTTCAGCGCCTCCCATAGAGTCTCGGCTGTGGAAAAGGATCCAACATTTGAGGTGAGGTACTGAGCAATAGCTTCGCTCATATTCGTCCCATAGTCCTCATTCTGCAAGTGCCACACAGAGACACCACCGAAAGGGTTGGCGCCCCCTGCCCAAACAGAGCACAAGAGACACCGGGGAATGGTCCGATAGGCCGCGGGGCAGAATCTCAGCTGACACCACCCTACCGACTACTGCTCGGGGAACAAAGACGTAGTCCAGCCTAGAAAAGGACTTATGGATCGCCGAGAGGTATGTGAGCTCCCAGCTATTGCCGTGGATACGCCACCATACATCGACCCTGTCGAGGCCGGACACCAACGATTGCAGTTTCGTGGGAGGGCCACCCCCTGGCCCACCCCCAGCACCACTCCTATCCTTAGTCAGATCCATAACATCATTCCAATCCCCGCCCACCACAGATAGCACATCTGGTACATCGGCCCAAAGGGTAAGCAATCTTTCCACGATCGTCCACTGTAGGGGGGGAGGGGCATACACACTGCCCAGAACCAGAGGATCCTCCCCAATCTTACCCCAAATAAATATGTAAAGTCCCTGCGTGTAGATCCATTGCTGTGCATGTATTTAAGGGAACCTGTGATGCACCAGGATCGCTACACCGCTTGAGCCCCTCGTAAAACCGGCATGAAAAACCTGATGGAACTCATAGCGCTGTAGGCATAGGGCCTTCGTACCCATAAGGTGAGTCTCCTGCAGCATAAGAATATCAGCTCCTGCCCTCTTTGCCTGATGGAGTATAGCCCCATGCTTGATTTTGTCCAGGGCCCCGCGCACATTCCAGCTTATAATGCGGAGGGTACCCAGGGTTACCTGACCTCTATTGGGCATGCTAGCCATACGGGAGTGAGTCCTCCTGTAAGACGGTCAAGAGACTGCGAAAATGTGTGTGTGTAGAATAGAGGACCCATGGTGAAAGTGCGACTTGCAACCTTATGCAACCCTCTCCAAACAACAACTACAACAAACCCCCCACCCCATACCTCAAGAACACTGAAGTATCTGTCGCGGCAGGTCTAGCTCTCAATCCCCAACAGGGGAACGAGGACCTCCCCAACCAATGGATCCCCAACTTACAGCCCATGTCCTCCAGGCATGACCCGAACCAGCACGAGTCTGGGGGAGACCCAGCCCACGTTAAGTCTCCCCCAAAAATTTGCCATCAACGTATGCACCAGTCCAAGAACTCCGCAGCACCACATAATCAAAAGTTAGGGTTCGAGTATCTGACGCCCAGGGGTAGGGCCCTCCCAAACGGAGCCCAGCAGGACAAGGATCGCTGCCTGGACCTTGAACGTCTATTGCCCCTCTGCTGCTGACCCTGGGGATCCCACCGGGCCACCTCACTTGATGAGGAATCCGACTCCCTCCCGGGCGGTGTGTGCGACCTCACCCGCACCGTCTCATACGTCCATTTGAAGACCTCCTCCGGAGTGTCGAAGAAGTGGGTGCGGGAACGGTAGACCACCTGCATGCGAGCCGGAAACAGGAGGGCGTACGGGAGCTTGAGGTCTCTCAGACGGGCCTTCGTGGCCATGAATGACTGGCAATGTTGTTGCACTTGCCGCGTATAGTCAGGGAAGATGAGAATGTGCACATTGTTGTAGAGCAAAGGTTCTTTGGCCCGGGCCTGCTTCAGTATGGCATCGCGGTCAAGATAATTCAGGAGCTTCGCAATTACTGGCCGCGGGCGGGCCCCCGGTGGGGGTCTCTGCATGAGTGCTTGGTGAGCCCGCTCCAAGACAAAGCACTGGGACATGGCCTCCGGAGGAAGCCAGCTTTCCAGCCATTGCGTGAGGAAGCGCTCCATGTTGCCCTCTTCACTGCCCTTCGGAAATCCAACGAATCACAGATTATTGCGTCGGGCCCGTCCTTCTGCATCTTCGACTCAAAGCACCAGGCCTTTTTGGACAGTCTCCATGGTAGCCACCTTTTGGTTCAGTATCGTGACGTCGTCCTCTACCCCCGAGATACGTGTCTCGGCTTCGGAGATGTGGGACACTGCGTTAGTTCCTGAGACAAAGTCTTACTTTGCGTCCCTTGCATTCGTCTGTCGCGTAGTGGAGGAAAGGCATTCTCCTATCTTGCTCCTCATTACTGGAACAAGCTGCGACTCGACGTTCGTACTTGTTCGAACTACTGCAAGATCAGGAAACTCCTCAAATCCCACCTATTCTAACTTTATCCTCTCTGTCCTGATCCCTGTTTCCACACAGCGCCAAGATGCCCCCGGGTGGGTTGAGCGCTATATTAAATGATTTTAACATAACATAACATAACATGGTACCACCTGTTCAGATCAAGGCAGGAAATGACTTTGGCACCATTCAGCTGTGTGTTCATATCTGCAATTTGCAGACCTGCACGTCGTTCTCTCTCAGTTGCCTCATTAGCTTAGTGCATGTCAATGCAGATGCGCACAACACCTCCATTGTCCTTATTGGGCACTACCACTATGGGTGACATCCACAGTGTCCGACAAGTAGAGCGTTCAATTATGCAATGCTTTGAGGGTCGTGGCCAACAGCATGGCCGGGTAGCTGCGTTCTCTGCTAGCTCTGCCGGCCCCAACTGAATCCTGCCACTTATCCTGATCCTCGACACCTGAAACTGCTCCAGTGCTGCCCGGAAGTTGTGCTAAGTTTGAGGCGAGCTGAATGAATGCTGTACCGAGGGGTTTTGCAATGATATGAGCCCTTCCTGCAGTGCAGTCGGTGTGCGGCCTGTTAAGATGGCGGCTTGCCGGGGCTGCCAGTGGTGATCTGTGGAGCCCGCGACGACCCTGGACTGCAAAGTGGAGGGGGTGCGTGCCTCCTGGGCACCGATGCACCAGAGAGCGGTATCCCACCCTCTGAGGACACAACAAAAGAAGCAGTGACGGTCCATCCGGTGCATGTGCTACGTCGGACCTGGGATACCCGAGTGGGTGAACCGAAGGAGCTGTGCCGGAGGAGGGGGGCCTCTGACTCCTGGAGCTGTGTGGTGGCCGGATCCGAGTCTGAATTCCTGCTGGGCAGCTCTGTGCCAAAAGCGGACGCCTTTGCATTTGCCCAGTTGCGGCGGATACGTCCTGCGCTGAGTGGGACTGCACGGGTCGGCCGGCCTGGGGCTGCCCGGATCTAGACGACCTTTCCAGCCGCGGTGGGGAAGGGGGGACGGGGGACTTAGGCCCAAGGACCACGTTGTTGCTTAGAGGGGGACATATTACTGAGAACGCCTAAGGGGGAAGACTGCTGGACTTTTCCATCTACCCCTATGCCCTTTGGCTTTCGTTTATGTGAGCTGCCTGGTACACTGCTGTGGGGACTGACGGTGCTGCAAACCCCGGGGCAGGTTTCTCTAACCAGGGCCGGAGAGAGGAGTCTCTTCAGCTGCTGGGGCCCAGGATTGTGGCCCGTGGGGCCGGAGTGGCGGGACTGCTGCACCAAGTGAAGCCCCTGGGACTGAGCGAGTGGCCCTCGCGTCCTTCCACCTTTGCGATGGGTGGCGGAGGTCGGGGCCGAGACCGCGTCGGCCAGCCCGCCTGCTCCGGAGCTGCTTGGAGATCCTCTCTGTTACCAACTGCACAGTGTTGGAGAGGCAGCGGGTCTGGACACATAGACCGTGCGGTACGCCGCTGAGCTGATCCGGGACGCCCACTGGGGGTGGAGACTTGCTTCCCCCCCCCCCCCCCCCCACTGATTCCACCAATGCGGCTGCGGGCGGCTGAGGTATGTGTTCAGGGGACCATTGTGACGACGGGCCCCCGTGTACATCTCAAGCTCTTGCCTTTCTGGGGACACATTATTCCAGTAGTGTGGGTACATGGAACGGGCCTAACACTTCCTGACTACAAGGGCTTGCAATCTGCAGAACAATTAGCTCATCACTTCGGGCGTGATCCCATGGTGGCGCCAGCAGAAGCCGCACACATACGAGGGATGAGACGGTCCGCCACGTAGGTGGGGGGAGCCCAGAAGGCATCCTGTTGCAGCTGGCCTGGGTACTACGAGACACTGCAGTGGGTGAGTCACATCAGATGGCCTGCAATGGCGAAGGTTAAGGAGCCTAACCGCCGCAGCAAGGTAAATTAGGATCGATTTGCAAAAGTGCTCCCTGCGCCCCCAGGAGTGGAGGGAGGTGCAGCTCCCCTTCCGGACAATGCGGCCATATTACAAGCAATCCATGAGTCAAGAGAAAGCTTGGAAGGGAAGATGGAGGAGATACGCTCGGAGGTCACATTGCTACGCCACGACTTGCGAAAAGTCTCTGACTGAGTTACTGAAGCTGAACACCGCATCTCGGAGCTCAAAGATACCTCTCATTCTATGTGGAAGGATGTGACGAAGCTCTTAGCCTCATTGAAAGAAGTTGCATGGAGGGTCATCGATGCTGAAAATAGGGCCCGCAGAAATAACATTAGATTTATTGGCTTTCCGGAAAACGTGGAACGATCGGACCCGGCCCAGTTTCTCCTGTCGTTTCTTAAAGACACCCTTCCAAATAAGCATTTTTCATCCTGCTTTGTCATAGAACGAGCGCACAGGATGCCTGCTGCTCGCCGTCTTCGGGCCCCCCCTCGACCCTTGATAGCCCGCTTTTTGAACTTTCAATACAGAGACCTAATCCTACGTGAGCTAAGGAAGATGGGGGAGATCAAATATGAAAATACGCGAGTGATGGTATTCCCGGACTTTTCACGGGATGTGCAAAAGCAACGACGAACCTTTGATCCGGTCAAGGCAAAGCTTCGAGCACTTAAGATTCAGTACATGTTACTGTTCCCAGCCAAGCTTAAAGTTATCTTCCAAGGTACCACGTTGTTTTTTCAGACTCCAGAAGAGGCATGATCGTTCATTGAGGAACGGCCTCAGTCCAGGAGCAGATCACCCCAAGCTCTCGATCGGTTCACAGAAAAGAGACTGGGCTCTAGTCAGGAAAGACCTAAAGATAAGCGTACAATATGAATGTTGAGAATCCGAGGTG
This sequence comes from Lissotriton helveticus, assembly GCF_964261635.1. Classification (NCBI taxonomy): domain Eukaryota; kingdom Metazoa; phylum Chordata; class Amphibia; order Caudata; family Salamandridae; genus Lissotriton; species Lissotriton helveticus. The sequence goes on along the minus strand of NC_136068.1, from coordinate 393,310,832 downwards.
CAGCTGGAGGAACACCGGCGAGGTCCTTGAGGCCTAGAGAAAGTAGGTCACAAATATCAGTCTCGGATGACGAGGCAGTGCAGGGTCATCCGACACACACCCTGCTGAGACCCAGTGACAACATCCACACTGAACTGTCAGAAAGAGAAGACTCAGCAGATGCAGATAGTGAGCACCTGTTACTGGAGAGCATTCAACGGTTGGAAGCATCAGATCTGATTCTGCTCGACACAAGCACGCAACAGCAGCATCAGCCCAGTAATGGCGAAGAGGACTGGGGTGGGGCCGGACAGCCGCCAACAGACAGTAAGATAACATTAAGGCCTGGTAGACATTGCAGAACTTTGGCCTAAAACAGGGGAGTACGCTGAGTGCTGTTATCATATTATTGTGTAGTTAATTGAAACAGGGGAAAGAGGGAGAGCTACAGACCTCTTAGTGGATTACCCATGCCAGAGTTGTCTTGTTGACAAATTGGGGGAGGATATGGGTACCTGAAGAGTGTAGGGTGTGGGGTAGATTATACTTTGTTGCATGTTGTGTATTGAGTTTGTCATGCGGGTGGGGAGACTGTTCTTTTCAGTTAAACCAAATGAATGCCGAAAGTAGGCTGGGATTGTGGGACGTGGGCGATCCTCTGGGAGGGGGCGGGATATGTAATGAGTCACGAAGTGTGCTGCAATGACTGAGGACAGATTTACGGCATTGGCATGCAATGTCAATGGGTTAGGAAACAAAATCAAGCGGGGTCTCGTATCTGATTATCTCAAACGACTTAAACCCGACATAATCTTTTTACAAACCTATTAGGTTTGAGTTTTTCTTTCCTGGGAAGAGGGCATTATACTACTCTGGCGCATGCAGGTTTTACTAAGGGTTCGAGAGGAGTGGCTATTCTCATTAAAAAGTCACCTCCCTTTCGTATTACTCAACAGTGGGTGGATTCTGACGGCACTTTTGTTGCAGTGCAGGGAATTTGGAACAGTAAGACGTTCTTAGAAGAGGTGTGGCGCAGCGGCTAGGGTGGCTGACTCCGGACCACAGGGTTCACTGTTCGATCCCCGGCTGCGGAGGCAGGTTAGCCTAGCACCATGTGACTCTGGGCAATAGCTTGCTTAATCTTCCCGATGGCCCCCAGCGCCGGGACACCTCTCCGGAGGTAGCTGTGCTTTTTATAAATGCTGCCATTTATATTTACATTTACTTTCCAGTGCCTACGCACCCCCACGACTGCAGCAACATACGCTAGTTAGGCTGACAGAGATCCTATTGCACTCCGGACCTGCTTTACATATCATTGGAGGGGACTTCAACGATGTGGTGAGCCCTCCCTAGATCGAACCCAACTAAGACCTGGGCACCAAGGGCCCACAATGTTGACAAAATTCCAGGACGCCCTTGGACTGACGGACTTGTGGAGACGACACCGCCCCATGTTGCGTGACTAGTCCTACTTTTCGGGGGCTCATAGAGTATTTTCAAGATTAGACTATCTCTTTGCTCCCATCCGGGAGGTCGGACCGGTGGAGAGGGTGGAATACCTAGCTTGGGGACCATTCACCGCTTTTATTAATGGTGGGCGGGACGGGCAATCGTCAGGCAACGAACTGGAGACTGAGCCCATGGGCCTTGAAAGATAGAAGGGTTGCTAAAGAGCTAAGGGTAAATTCAGAGCTCTACTTTAATGAGAATGTAGGTTCAGTACAGTCAGCAGTCACTTTGTGGGAAGCATTCAAGACGGTGTTGAGAGACAGAGCGCAAAATATAATGGCCCATAAAAAGAGACGAGTAACCCATGAGATGGAGGCCTTATAACGCAAGCTCTTGACTCTGGAGGGCAGCGGCGCCTCCACAATGACTGTTCATATCCTTTGCCAAATCGAAATAACTAAAGGGGAATATCAGGCATTGGCAACCAGGGAGGTGAGGGCTCGGCAATTGGCAGACCAACATCGACTCTACGAGACAGGCGACAAGGCAGGGAAACTGCTAGCGTGGCTGGGCAGGAAGGAAATGGAGTCAAGATAGGTAACGTCCATTACAGACCAAAGCTCCACACATACAACACCCACAGATATTGCAGGGGCCTTTGCACTGTACTACACAAATTTGTATGCGGCCACATCTCAGGCGGACGTGGCGCAAATATTCCACTACTTAGACGCAATCGAGCTTCCCTCGCTCTCTCGGGAGGAGAGGGACAGACTAGAAGAGGACCTCACTCTTGAGGAAGTGACAGAGGCCATTGGCCGCCAAAAGTCGGGAAAAACCCTAGCCCAAACGGACTCCGGGGAGAATTTTTCTAATTAAATAGTAGTTTGCTGGCACTACACTTATTAAACATGTTCCTGAAGGCCAAAAAGCAAGGGATTCTCCCACAAGATCTTCGAATGGCCACTCTAGAGGTAACTCATAAGACAGTGAAACCTCCGGAGGCCTGTGGGTCCTATCGGCCCATATCTCTGCTCAACATCGAGACCAAAATTCTGCCTACTATTCTTGCAATGTGGCTCCTAACGGTCATAACCCCCTTGATACATAGGTGACCGTCCTGAGCTCCTCAGAAGCGGTCGCTCCCCACGCTGCTCCCTGCTCTAATTTGTGGTATCGTAGCGCTATACTGCCAGACTGCTGAATAATTTGTGCCTGTTTAGACTACTATCGTAGCGCTATACTGCCAGACTGCCCAATTATTTGTGCCTGATTGTACAATTTTCGTGGCGCTGGACTGCTAGACTGTTGTTTAATTGATATTGCATTGTGTGTTGCTCGCTTGCCTGCTTGCGTTGTTGGTGCCTGATTGTGCCGGTACCGCTTGCCCATTTCTTAGCGTTTGTTGAGGCTGTGCCCCAATCTCGTCCTTCTTCGCTTTTGGCTTGCTGCCATTTTGTTGTTTGTTATTGTGCCTCCCAGCCCGGCTCTCCACCCCGCTCCCGCCTCCCAGCTGCTCCTCCCTCGCTCCGCCCCCCTCCACTATCCACTTATGTCAGATGCACCTGCGTGCAGCGTTCACGCGCAGCGAACGCGCCCTATGCGCGCCGAAGGTGCGCCAAAGGTAAGCCCGTCTACGCCCGTCCGCGCCTGGACCGCGCCCAGCGCCAGACCCCCTGGCCCCCGCAAAATCCTCTCCACCCGCATAACGTACGACGCTGCAACCCTCTTAGCCCTTAACCCCGGCCGACCACCAAACTGCCACCAAGCCGCCCCAGGACACACCCATGGACCCTTCACCTGCCACTCCTGCAAGTTCGACTGCATCAAGACCCACACCAAATCCACAAACTCCAAACAGAGCTCCAACACTAACCACCTGAAGTGCATCCTACTCAACACCCACTCGGTCCACAAACACGTCATTGACCTTTGGAACCTACTCGACACCACATCACCGGACGTCGCCTTCCTTACAGAAACCTGGATGAACGCCTCATCAGCACCCGACATCGCCATAGCCATCCCGGAAGGCTACAAGATCATCCGAAAGGACCGCACCAACCAAACAGGAGGAGGCATCGCCATCGTCCATAAGAACACCATCCGCATCACGACCAGTTCCGACGACAACCTCGCAACCGCGGAACACCTTCACTTCCAGATCCACACCGACCCCAAGACCACACTCAGAGGCACCCTCATCTACAGGCCACCAGGACCCCGCACACAATTCAGCGAAGACATCACTGACTTCATCAGCCCACACGCCCTCCCCTCCGAAGACTACATTCTACTAGGGGACCTCAATTTCCACCTGGAAAAAAACAACGACAGCAACACAACCACCCTCCTGGACAATCGCGCCAATCTCGGACTCAAACAACTTGTTAACACCCCCACCCACTATGCCGGACACACGCTCGACCCAATCTTCACCTCCCGCAAGCACATCTCCTTCAATCACACCACAGCTCTCCATTGGACGGACCACAGTTGCGTTCACTTCAACTACAAAAAGACTATGACCCACAACCACCCACAACAAATTCCCTGCCGAAACTGGAACAAAATTACCACCGACCAACTCTTCACATCGCTTCACCAAAACCCTCCTGCACTATCATCGGACCCAAACCTTGCAGCCACCAACCTCACACAATGGATCACCCACAGCGCAGACGAATTAGCACCCTTGAAAAAACATCAAATCAAGCAAGGTAGCAAAAAAGCCCCCTGGTTCAACGATGACCTTAAGAAATCCAAGAAGTTCTGTCGCACCCTCGAGAAAGCCTGGAGAAAAAACCCAACCACTGACAACCTGGCCACCTTCAAGAACGCCACCCGCAAACACCACCAACTGATCCGATCCACCAAGAAATCAGCATTCAAGGATCGACTTGACAACAACGCCCACAACAGCAAGGAACTATTCAACATCGTCAAAGAATTTACCAACCCCACCGCCGGCACCAACGACATCACTCCCTCCCAAGACCTCTGCGACTCCCTAGCCTCATTCTTCCACAACAAAATCGCTGACATACATAACAGCTTAGAAAACCAGTCCGGAGACCAGCCCACTCCACCCACCTCCGAACTAAAAGCCCCCTCTAACAACCTTTGCGCCTGGAACCCAAACACCACTGAAGACACCATCCGCCTGATGAACTCCATCCACTCAGGATCGCCATCCGACCCATGTCCCCACCACATTTTCAACAAAGCAGACTCCATTATCGCACCCCATCTCCGAGACGTCATCAACTGCTCCCTCAACTCCGCTACCTTCCTAAAAAGCTGGAAACATGCCGAACTCAGCGCCCTTCTGAAGAAACCCACAGCAGACCCCACTGAACTTAAGAACTACCGCCCCATCTCACTCCTCCCATTCCCTGCCAAAGTCATTGAGAAAGTCGTCAACAGTCAGCTTGCCACCTTCCTCGAATCCAACAAATCCCTCGACCCATCACAGTCCGGCTTCCGAGCCAAACACAGCACCGAGACCGCCCTCATCGCAGCAACAGACGACATTCGAAAACTACTAGACAACGGAGAAACAGTTGCCCTCATCCTACTTGACCTCTCCGCAGCCTTCGACACAGTCTGTCATTGCACCCTCATACAACGCCTCAGCAAAGTCGGAATACAAGGAAAAGCATTGGACTGGATCATCTCGTTCCTCGCCGGAAGAACCCAGAGAGTCCACCTCCCCCCTTTTAGATCAGAGGCCACCGAAGTCATCTGCGGCGTACCACAAGGATCATCACTCAGTCCCACCCTCTTCAACGTATACATGAGTCCCCTCGCATCCATCGCGCGCCAACACAACCTCAACATCATCTCCTACGCAGACGACACCCAGCTGATCCTCTCCCTCACCAACTTACACGAAGGAATGAAAGAAGTAGCCGAGTGGATGAAGAACAGCCGTTTAAAACTGAACTCGGACAAAACGGAAGTCCTCATCTTAGGTTCATCCCCCCCTGCCTGGGACGACTCATGGTGGCCACCGGCCCTGGGAACTGCACCCATACCTACAGACGACGCACGTAACCTGGGCTTCATCCTGGACTCCTCCCTCTCGATGACCAGACAAGTCAACGCCGTCTCATCATCATGCTTCAGCATCCTACGCATACTCAAAAAAATCTTCCGCTGGATCCCCACCGAAACAAGAAAGACGGTCACCCACGCACTGGTCACAAGCCGACTGGACTACGGAAACACCCTTTACGCCGGAACCACAGCCAAACTACAGAAAAAACTCCAACGCATCCAAAACGCCTCAGCCAGACTTATACTAGACATCCCCCGCCAAGCTCACATTTCCGGTCACCTTAAAGACCTCCACTGGCTCCCCGTCAACAAGAAAATAACGTTCCGTCTCCTCACCCACGCACACAAAGCCCTCTACGACCTAGGACCCGAATGCCTCAACACGCGCCTGTCCTTCTACACCCCCACCCGCCAACTACAATCGTCCAATCTAGCCCTCGCCGCAATTCCGCGCATCCACAGATCCACCATGGGGGGAAGATCCTTCTCCTACTTAGCGGCCAAGACCTGGAATTCTCTCCCCACCCACCTCCGCCTTACACAGAACCACCTCTCCTTCAGAAAACAACTAAAAACTTGGATATTCGATAAGTAAGTACCCCCCTCCCTCAAGCGCCTTGAGACCCTCTGGGTGAGTAGTGCGCTATACAAATGTTGAACTTGAACTTACAAATGTTGAACTAGACCAATCCGGTTTCATGCCTCAGCGAGCCACGCGTTTTACCCTACGACGCTTGGCCAATCGGATGGCCACGGTTCAGAGTAGGGAAAGCCCCCATCTGCTCCTTTCGTTGGACGCTGGGAAGGCATTCAATACCATTCATTGGCCCTTCATGAGATGCACCTTGGAAAAGTTTGGCTTTGTCCTAATCTTCAGGGATTGGTTGGCACTCCTGTATAATGCGCCTGAGGCTAAAGTCAGAGTTAACGGGGTGGTCTCGACGATTGGTCGATTCAATGAGGCACTAGGCAGGGTTGTCCCCTGCCTCCCCTACTATTTGCCCATATAATGGACCCTTTGGCCAGTGTAGTTCGAACTCATCAAGGTTTGGGGGGTTTCGCAGACGAGTCCCGATTCTTAGAAGAAGAATGCATATCGCTGTATGCGGACGATATTTTATATACGTCTCTGACCCAGCAGCGACACTCGCTAAACTGTTACAATTTTTTAAGAATATGGCCGACATTCCGGATATCGGATTAACTGGGGTAAGTCTACCCTGTTCCCCATAGCTGGAATGGTAGAGCCCCAAACTTATCCGAGTTGTTTACGGCTAATCACGGAGGGGTTCACTTACCTGGGACTCTATATTACCACTGAGGTAGCAACTAACTTAGAGCACAATATCAGACTAATTCTCTCGAACTTCCAAGAAGATGTCAAGAGATGGAGGAAACTCATCTTGACAATCATGGGAAAGGCCGCTATGTATAAGATGATCACACTACTGCAGTTGCTGTACATCTTGCAAAATACCTATTTTAAAATCCCAGAGACCGTGTTCACAACCCTCAATAGCGAGCTACTCTTACTTCTATGGGACAGGGCCCACGCATGAATAGCATTACAAATGGTACAGCAAAACCCCTACAATGGGGGGGCTCACCCTGCCGGATACCAGAGCATACTACAGAGCAGCCCATCTCATTGTAATTAATGAACTGAACCCCGCTCCAGGAGACCACCCCACCTACAGGCTGGAATGGCTACAATTTAAAGGGCGTGCACAATTACCCTTTATCTGTGGTGGCAAAGGCTACACTTGACTCCTATCAGCTACCCAACACGTGCTGGAGGCGTGGAAAAGTGCTGAGAAGCTAAGGAAATGGGACATGAAACTAACAAGGGAGACCCCGGTGTGGGAGGAAACTAGACTGACTGAAATTCGAAAACTGAGAGGTTTTAAACAGTGGGGTTTTGAGGGGAGGAGCCAAGCTCGCGTCCGAGATGGCCACGTTTTAGCTCGGCTCCGTTCACTCTCCTGTCTGCAAGAAATATCCTGTACTTTATCCTGCCCCGGGAAGAATTCCACGATGTGCAATGGAACGACGATAACTCACAGACACTTACCGTTTGTTCCGGTGGCTCCTGGGTGTCGCGGATCCTGAGCTACGCCCCTGTCTGCTTCGGGGCCTCCGGAGCGGCCGGACCTGGCACTCCCTGGCGGCGCCCGGGCTGGACGGGGCGTGGTGGCCGGCCCTTGGAGGTGGTGTGGAGTCGGTCGGAGGGGCCGATGTGCTAATAGACCGCTTGCGGCCTCCCGGGCCTGGTCCGGCGGTCCTGCTGCCTGGTGTTGGGGCGCTGACTTCCATGGACGGGGTTAACCGTACATCTGGCTCGTCTCCCCTTTGTTCTCCGGCCCGGCCATTTTGAGTTCCTCCGCCCGGACTCGGAGAACGGTGCCGGCGGCGTGTGGGGTGCCGGCGCATTGCCTTCTTCTGGTGGCTTCCCTTCCTGCCCTGGAGGCACCTCCGCTGGTGGTTGCCGGAATCCTGTTTTGCCACGCTGATATCCGGGCGGGGGTCAGTGTTTGCAGCGGCCCCGCCGGGCTTCTAAGATGGCGGCCGGCCCCATGACTCTCGGCCTCGCCGGGCCCGGCGTAGCGGGCCCGCCGCACGGCTCGCTTTCTGAATACTGTAAAGGTTATCCTACACTTGCCGACATCCTGGCCGCCCTGCGCTCCTGGGGGACGCCCATGGCCGCACCTGTCGCCATCCTGGATAGAGGTCCTTTGGCCGGGCCTGCCGGGCCCCTCCCGGTTTGTGCGGCGTCATCTCTGTTGTGTGCTGCCGGACCTTTCCTTGGGGTCGTGGACCTGGAAGCTGCTGTTGGTGTCGACGTCCGGGGGTCCGCTCCCCTTCTTCATCCTGTGCCTTCTTTTGCTCTGGAGGTGCCCCAGCCGGATCCCGAATTGACTGCCCACGATGGGTCTCCTTTTCCTCTTTTGCCTGACATGGCCGAACGAAGATCCTGTGACTGCGCCGCTGGACCGGCTTTCTCCGTATTCCAATCGGAACTGTGCCTGCTTTGCCTGAGGTGGTTACTGTACTTTCTGGATTATCCGTGTCGCGATCGCTATGACTTGAGTGTTTTTTTGATTCGAGTCCCTGTTCTTCACCTCCGGCTCAATGCGATCTGGTTCCTGGTTCGTTGGACTACTACAGTTGGCGAAAAACGAGGACAGGGTTGAACTGATCTTGCCTCTGTGGACTGTTATTTTGTGGTATGGTTGGGTGATCCCTTCATAATTGTATGATTATGTTTGCTACGTCTTTACGTTCCTGGAGCTTATCCGGGTGTTTACTATCTTCCCGTGGGCTCTGAGTGTTTTTGGGCGGGGGGGCGGGAGCTGAAGGGGTTTTGCTTATGTGGCTCCTCTCCCGCTGTTTTTCCCTGTTTTCCCTCCCCCCCCCTCCTTTTTAATCTACGTGATTCTTTCTTTCTATATTCTTCTATATTTCGGGTTCTAATTAGGGCGACAGGCACGCTGCTGGGGGGTAGGCCATAGCCTTCTGCAGGGGTGCAGGGTGGGCTGTGCGGGGTGGTGGGGGGGTCTATTTTATTGTATCTTCCCTTGTTCCTCTTTTTGGTTCTATGGCTCTCATCTATCCCCTAATTTCGTGGCGCGGTGTCGGCGAGTAGCCCCCCGGGGTGTTCGTGCTGGCATGGCCCTCTTGGTATATCTGCTGTCACGGTTCACTACGCATTCATTTCTCCTGTTGCCACTAGTTCCATGTGCCGACTTAGTATTGGGTGCTTTGTTAGCCGTGGGGGACATGCGCTGAGGCTGCGCCCTTACTTACTTTCCCCTCCCCTTTTTCCGATGTCCTCTTCCTCCCTTATTTTCCCTTTTCCCCCTCCTATTTTCCTTATTTCTCCCTTGGGTTGTTGTAACGGAGGGCTTCTAGTTTTGTGACCGTATTTTTCGCTGTTTTATTATTGTGTGCCCTGGTAGTGGTGGGAGGGTGTTGAGCAGCGATTGTGATTGTTCTTGATGTGGGACTCACGTTCTGCCTTTATCAAACTGTACGGTTCTTTTTGTCTTTTCCGGTATTCGAGACTTCGGCTTGCTCACGGCTCACCACGGCCCTCTGGACTTTACGGACTGTTATCCTGCTATACCCTATTTTCAATTATAAAATTAACCTACTTTTATCCTGTCCCGGATGGCGACTCGAAGACTTGCTACTTTTACCTTCCATATGAGCTATTTAGAAATCCTGTTGTCTCTCCTGTATTGCCTCGTATGACAATTTATTGTGGTGGCCGGCCCGGCGGGTTGTAGGCCCGTATCTGTGAGCGCCTTCTGTACAATAAAGGTTTTAAAAAAAAAAAAATAAAAAAAAAATAAACAGTGGGGTTTCATAGGGATCTCTAAAATAGGGGATGAATTGCAGGCAGGCACACTGGCCCCATTTGCCTCGTTGCAAGCCACGTATCAGCTACATGACACTCAAGCCTATGCCTATCTCAGACTAAAACATGCCTGGCAGGCGGAGGGACTGGATGCAATGAAACTGCCGGAATAAGCCCCATTAGAAGGTAGACTTTTACAGGAAGATATTTTAACTCAAGCCATCTCATTGACTTATAAAACACTGATTAACAATATGCCTGACAAACTAGGCCCTCTTCGGACTAAGTGGGAATTTCCCACTGGTCCACTAGAGGATATTGACTGGGAAGCCGCCCTTATGCACCCAAGAGAAGTAGCGATCAAACTATAACTATGGCTCATTCAGTATAAAATCCTGCATAGGACCTACTTTGACAGAGCACAACTTGATTCCATGGGGACAGCAGATAACCCAGATTGCCTTAGATGCCATACACAACACAGTACATTCATACACACCCTCTGGGAGTGCAGTAGGGATCAAACTTATTGGAACAATGTATACATATGTATACGTACTGTGTTGGTATCTAACCTCATGCTCTCTTTCAGAGGAACTGTTGATATATATTTTGCCCTATGCCAATTATGACTGCCCAACTACCAACTTTTATCGTGCATTCAAGACTTCTTTATAAATTCAAATTCTTAAAAATAAACTTGTTTAAAAATAAACAAAAGTAGGTCATGCTTCAACAGCGTTTCCAGTTCTTCCTCAACAGCTTCTTGCAAGTAGACAATGCCATTGAGTAACAGGGTGAATGTCTTCATTTGATGTGAAGTCGCACTTTTATGGTCTTAACCTTTCCCAGTCCATGAAACTGATGGGAACTGATTACGATGTCTGCATGAGCATTTATGTTGTAACTGATGGAAATCAGACCCATTTCTGCTTTAGTACCAAAACTGAGTAAACATTCACTTGACAAAGTACCTTTAAGAACCTGAATTGGTACTTATATCTTCGTTTTCTTGTGCACATGGTGGATTCAAAGGATTCTTGACTTTGCAAAAGCATGTAGGTAACCCCTGTGTATACTTTTGTCTTTGAAGGTGTGAGACCGGGCGCAGGCGATAGTTCATTGTACTTCTCAGCTGGCATGATTATGGAAGCACCACTATCGATGCTGAAACGTATAGAACAACCTTTTACCTTTAATGTGATCTTTTGACTTCTGGTGTCCTTTTTCTCTTCTAGACGTGATGTAGTTGGTTTCTCTTTTGTTCTTCAAACCATTATGAAATATTTTTCTTTACCACTGCCCTTGCACGTTTGCCCACTGGCGGGACATTTTCTTCGTGCAGACAGGAGAATTTGCATCGGAAAAAAAACAAAAAATCCAGAATCATCACTTTAAGGCCTTCAACCTTGTGTCTCTGCATTGCTTTTCATGGTCAATTCGGACTCACCCTGGCTACTCCAGTTTCCATTTCAGCAACTTGTCAATCTGCACTTTCTTCTGCTCTCACAGCCATGATTACTCTCTCCAGACTGAGTGTCTCACGCAGCATACGTCATCTGAATGAGTCGGAAATGCAACCATTGATGACTCTGAAACAAATGGCTTCTTCATCATTGAACTCATCGAACTTGCAATGTTTGATGAGGGCCTCCGGTCTGACGACAAACTCATTCATCATTTCTACAGCTTGCTGTCTAGCTTGGTTGAAGATTTGTACCTTTCACAGTCATCGTTCAGCATCAGACTGCACTTGATTACCAACGCCGCTTTAATCTGACAGTAAAATATTTCATCAGCTTGTGTACTTGGGTACTTTCTTTATTGCCTCTTGTCATTTGTTTCTACTAGTGTGCCGATGAAATCATCAAACTTCTCAATCCAGGCAGTACATCTGGCACCAATATTCAGTTTTTTAGTAATATCAAATAGAAGACGCGGAGTCAGGAAAGTGGTGGAGCCGTATTTCGTGCACCTTTCCACGGTAATTGAAGCCCTTCAATTCACGAAGACCTTTTGAGTTGTGCTGAGTGCACCGTGCAGCTTTGGTGGTATGCCAGTTCCGGGTACCAACAACTCCAGAAGCACAACCCCTGTGCGTTCAATTTGGTCGCTGCACATGATGTGGAGGTCAATTAGATCTCTTTACTCTAGATCTGGTGAAAGCACTTGTATTCTCTTTACCGGGCTGTCTTGGCCTTAACGTTTCTTGGTGCCTGTGTGGTTCTACTTTTGGTGCGCTCTTCTGGACTTGGCTATCGCAGCCTTCTGTGCTTCTCTGCACCTGGTTTTCTCTACCTTTAGCGCTATCGTACTGTATGTATACTGGCTCTGTATTATGTTGTGGCGCAGTACCTCTCCGTTCGGCCTCACCAGCAGGTTCCAAGCCCACTGTGACTGAACTTTCTAGAGGGCCTTTACCTTCCTCGAAATCCTTGTACTTCCTGGAGTGGTGCTTTGACGACACATTTGCTAACTGTCTACTGCTTCACTACAACTGAGACGCGCTTGGCATGGACAAGCAGTTTGCTGGACCTCAGCAAACTCTCAGGGAGAGCCCTCTCATTAATTTGGGTTGCTCGTTCGTTCATAAAACTTTATTTCGGCACAATTGGCCATAAAAAGCACAATTTAAGAATAACATTTTAAAAATGTATAAAATACAATAAATAGGGAACAAGACAAAGGATTTACATTCCACGCACTGGGGAAACTTCCCCAGGCATTAGCCATCCTATAGAGCGGAACATAAAGTGCATATGCTTTGGAGGCTGGTTCCAATAGTTGTTTGCTCCATACAAGTTTGAAAGTTGAGTAAACATAGAAGTAATGACTTAAAAGCTTAAAAAAAAGGGATTTACATAGCTGGCATATATGCCTCAAGTTATCACACAGTGCATAAATAAGACCACAGGCATTCGGGGGGAATTGCACATTCCGGGACAGGCATATTAGGTATTAATATTAATTCAATTAACTCCATAGCAGCCGCATAAATAGAAATTGGTACAAAAAGATCTGTTGAAACCTATCAAGGACTATTTAGAGGCTTATTCAAGATGGCTCTACGCATGCACCACATAGTGAATAAAAAGCGTTGAATTGAAAAGACAATGGGCATAGGTGTGTCAGATTTTAAAATCCTATACACGCTATGACAATGTCTCAACCCCAAGTTCCTGCAAAGTTGTAGTAGCCATCGGGACCTAGCCTTCCAGTATCCTTGGCAGAAAAATATCACATGAACATCAGTCTCATCTACGTTAAGGCACGCTGGACACTCTGTATTTGTGTGGCCCTCCCTCTTCTTTGTGAATGAACACAGCGGAAGGACTCCATACCTAAATTGCAGATAAAGCTTCTTAGCCAAGAGCGGCTGTATGTCGTCCAACACTGGTTCTAAAATATATATGGATTTAACTTCCAGGAACTCAGCCGTCAGTCTCCCCACTGAGGATCTCATCTCAAGCTGGGTGAGCTTATAGTCTCTATAGCTCAATTAGAGTTTTTCTGGGAGTTATTTGGGAGATTTCTTCTGCATTGTGCCACAGACTGCCCCTGCCCAAGTCCTCACATGTTTTCTTGACGTGTAACAACCAGGGCAACTTCCCTGCACCCCGCAACCCCATGACAACAATTTGTTCTTCTCTATAGGAGGCTGGTTCAGGGGTGGACCACAGGCACCTCCAGTGTTATAAGGGTCTGAGGGCAGCTTCTTTATCGATGGGTCTAATTCCCAGCTCCATACGTAGGGGTATTAAAGGTGTACTGGGTGGCAAACCAATGAGTTGTCTAGCAAATAGATTCTCAGAACGAGCTAGCTGGCCAGTTGAACAATGCCCCCATAGTTCGGCTCCATAAAGTGCAGCCGCCCTAGCCTGGGCCTCGTAGATTTCCACCGCAGGACTCACCCGTTTATCAGTGCATGTCCTATATAGTTTTAGAATACCCCCGTAGTCTGGGATAATTTTAAGCCTGATTTACTGATTTGGGCTCACCAATCCATTTTCTCCGTCAGTGTAATTCCCAGGTACTCAAAAATGGATACCCTCTCTAAGGGACTTCCATCCAAAGAAGGGCTTGGGCGGGTGGTATTACCCCCATTGAAAACCATGTACTTTGTTTTTTGGAAGTTAATTTCTAATCCCCGCTGTTTGCAGAAGACGCCAAAGTTATCCAGGGTTCACTGGATTCCCATAGGGGATTTAGCAAGCAAGAGGGTATCATGTGCAAACATGAGGGCAGAAATAGTGCATTTCGCCAACCTGGGAGCATCGATATTTACCCCGGCATTTAAAGATTCTACTAGGCCATTAATATAAAGGCAGAAGAGAGTTGGGGCCAGCACACAGCCTTGCCGGACCCTTCTCTCGACAGGCAGGGGAGATGATAGTTTGCCGTTTTTGCCAAATCGAATTCGGGCAAAGTTGCTCTGATGTAAACCTTTTAACTGGTGGCAAAGATACTCTGGTACACCCATATCTAGTAGAGTTGCCCAGAGTTTGTCGATTGGTACCAGATCGAAAGCTGACTTAAGGTCTACAAATATGAGGTAGAGGATGCCACCCTCTATACTAACAGTTTTCCAATGAACCATCTGTAGCCTTAGGATCTGGTCAATTGTTGATATCCTTGCTCAAAAACCGGCTTGGGGGAGGGGGGGGGCGGGGGTAAGGATGTTATTTTCCTCCATCCAGTTTTGGAGACTCCCAATAGGACACGTGCAAAGATATTTTGGCTTACATCTATCAAGCTAATTTGGTGATAGTTGGTAGGTAAAAGCGCAGAGCCTTTTTTGTAGATCGTATAATTTCGGCTCCTGCCCATGTTGTGGGAATCGCCATACCTTGGAGAACTGCATTGAGCAGGGTAGCTAGGTAAGGGGCCCAAACAGTCGGCTCAGAGCGGAAAAGATCACCAGGGATCTCATCCAGCCCTGCGGCCTTTGCTGGTTTAATCATGCCCAGGGCCTCGGAAACTTCTCTTAGCAAGATTGGTGGAGTTTCTGCGAATATCGTGCAAAGGGACGGTATGGGTCTGTGAATTTGACCTTCCCCCATCATCAAGCCTTGAGTAGAGTGATTTAAAATGGGCCTTCCACACTTCTTCGCTAATATTGGGTTCTATGGCTAATTTGCCCTCCTGAGACCCTGAGTTGATGATATTCCAGAAGGTCCTTAGGTCGTGATTTGATAAGGCACTTCTGAGCTCGCCCCACTTTTGCGATTCCCAACTTTTTTTGGTCTTGGCAATGGCATTCTTGTATTTTGCCCCCGCGTCTTTAATCGCTGGCCTGACATTGCTTTTAATGGCGATGATAAGAACATTTTTAGCCTTACAGCAGTTTGAATTAAACCATGGGTGTTGGGATTTTTTGGTCGCCCTAGATTTTTTGTTTAAGTAGAAAAATGTGGCCATGGCGGAAAACAGCTCATGGTGATTTTTAGAGATGATTGAATTATAAATAGACGTGCCTTTGTCTCTGCAGCTTGATATGCAGCTGAAAAATATGGGAGGATTTGTTGGTAGAGGGGGCCAGTTTGTCTTCTGACTGGGCAAACTCGCCCCAGCAAACTCTCCTACCTCCGTTGGACTGAATCAGGACGGTATCTGGGACTGGCAATTTGGCAGATGGATTCTTAGCAAAGGGTGTAATTATTACTAGGATGAGGGCGTTATGGTTGCTATCATGGCGCGGACTGATTTTAAAATCTAACACTTTATGCCATGATTTCACATCTACCATGATGTAGTCAATAATAGAAGTGTGCCCCAGTCTATTGAAGGTATAAATCCCAGGCAAGTCGGATAGGGTGTGTCCATTACAAGCTCTCAGAGAGAGGTTTAATGTGAGGGTGCTTATCTCTAGCGCTAATGGGATCCATACCCTTATTGGGCTCTAGGATGGACCAGAAGGAATTCTCTTCACAGAGAGTGCCGGGGACCATGCCATTCAGGGGTTCAAACTGGCAGTTAAAGTTGCCGCCAATGATTACCCAAAAGTTTGCGGGGATAGTTGTAAGACAGGTAGCTAATTGGTCGAGTCTGGAGGACTCTTTCCCTCTTGGTACAGGGCGAGAATATACGTTAATTAAAACTATGTTTAACTCTATGTGAGAGGTAAGGAGTACACAGAGGATGTCACGGGAAAAACTCTTCAACTGTTTTGCCTGGCAGCCCAGGTGTACTGCAACCCAGGTACACAGGCCTGCCTCCAGAAGGCCTGCCTTTCCCTGCATGAGTGGCTGGAATACTAAATGATGCGTAGCCCAATCTATATGTTTCATCTTTGGCCTATGTCTCTTGGAACATGCAGACTTCGTGCTGCTCTATGAAGCGACCCCAGTCAGGACTATCCAGTTTAGAGGGTAGTCTAGCTACATTCCAGGAGAGGATTTGTAAGCTAGCGTGGCCCGTTTGGTATATTGAGCAAGGGGGGTTTGTGACTTCATTCCCCTGACTACCCGGGGGGAGTTGGCAGTACTCTACTCGCTGTACTGTACTAGATCCATTGGTTGGATTGTGGGTGCCACTTCGAGTAGGTGAGGTATATGCTACGTCCCTCTGTGCTGTGATCGAGGTCTGCGAGTCCTGCAGTGAGGGATCAGGGGTTAGTGGATTGATGCTAAGGTGACTCGTTTGTGGTCCTGATTGACCTAGACTTTTCATCCTCATATTCCGATACCAGCCCCAGGTTCTGCTTTGATGATCTTTCCATATGTGTTCGGATCCTTTGAAGTACCCCCAGCTCACTGACTTGGTTGAATACTTCTGGTGGGGGTTCCTCACTCGTGAGTCAATCTACTGCTACCAGAGGGTTGAATCAATTTGCGAACCGGAATGTTAAAAAATATGGGGGATGGGTGACCCTGTCCTAGTGGAGAGAAATGGTTTTCCTGTGGCCAATCTCCCCACCAATGACCATGTCTGTTTCTTGCTGGTGGGATAAGGGCAGGGGGATAAAAATAGCCTAACGGTAAAGAACTAATGCCTCCCCTGTCCCTCTGATGTAAACGATCCAACAGAAATTACACAAGCGCTATGTTTTTAAAGTTTATCACAACGCAATCACCAGGAATGTCTTTGGGTCCCCAGCCTACCCAGCCCACTCTGCGAACCATGGTAATTTCATTTATGTCTCTATAGAAGAGTTTTTTGTGGCTAGCTAGCCATTGTGTACATTGTTTTTTTTTTTTGTTTAAATTTATTTAATTGAATTTTCCAGCAGTTAACATGGTGCAATGCCACTTGGCCAACTAACGTACCCATATATTGCTCCCCCTCCACCCAAATGGGGGGGCCCACCTCTGACTCCAGGGGGGCCAATGTATCCGTGCTAGCGGGAAACGATGGGCCATCTAAGATAAGTGCATATAACCCCCCGAAACACCAACTCCCCCTCCCCCCAACTGTGCCCCTCCCTCCCCCCCTGCCACCCCCCCCTCAGGTGTGTCGCTGTGCCCCTCCCACCCTATCGCCGAGAGCGAGTATCTGGAATCACGGTTGGGTGGAGTCACTCCTCCCGGCAAATGCATCTGCGAGTCGTAAAACCCTAAGATACTTTGGACAGGTCAGTGCCGTGAATTCTCCAGCCAGTAACGCAATGAGAGGCTGCCACGTGGTGACGAAGGAGTCCGCTGACTGTGTGAGTGTCGCCTGTATTCGTTCCATGCCCAAGATGTACCACAGCCTATAAAGCCACCCCGTACGTGTAGGTGTCCTCGTAGAGCCCCAAAGGGAAAGGATGTGATACACCGCTGCCCCCACCGCTAACCCCATCTGCTTCCCCTTGAACGATTTAAGTGGAAATGTGAGAGGGTTGGGGAGACCAAGTATGGTGTAGGCTGGAAACAGGGAAATCTCTGTTTCGAAGTGTTTGTCGATGTCGGAAAGCACAGCCTTCCAGTATTCCGTGAATTCCTTACATTCCCACAATAGATGGGATAATGTCCCCACCTGGCCACACCCCCTCCAGCAGGCCGAACTGCGCGCGGGTTGCCTTGATGAAGCCTCTCCGGGGTAAGGTGCCAAAAATATGTGATCTTAACTGCTGATTCCCTGCTCGCCACGTTCCTGGCGGTGTGGTGGGCTCTGTAATAAATGTCTTGCCATTCTTTGTCTGTAAAGGTTCGGCCAAGCTCCTTCTCCCAACGCCCTGACCAGCAGAACGCGAGGTAGGTGGGGGTGGGCTCAGCATTTTATACAGATCCGAGATCGCTTGCCTGTCCAACTCTTTCGTGACTAACCATTTCTCGTGCTCTGTAAGCCGTCTGTCTGCCAATGGCATGACGTCGTTGCCCATGAGCCAATGTCGAATCTGGAAGTATTGAAAGCGCTTTGTCACTATCAGGGTATAGTACATTTGTTTTTTAAGTCGGAATATGACTCTCTTCCCTCCTTATTCAACTCCGGGACACCTGCTAGTATGACTACGTAGGGGGCTGACTCCAGGGGAAGGTTTATAGATGGAAGAGTTAACCCTGACACTTGTCTGACCTCCTGGGGAACATTTTTATTCCCTGGCCTCTCGCGAAAAGTGTTGCTTTCTAGGGGTCTAGGTAAGGTCTGGGCGTTCTTTCCTCCTGCCTGTACCCCCTGTTTGAGTACCTGGTGATTTAAACTAGATCCTTTTCCTAGAACAGCATTAGTTAAACCATTTCCCCCACCTTCCTGGTTGCAATGGGATATTGGATTAGGGGTTGGTATACAGTTAGTCGCTAGGGATTATACCTGGCAGGGCCAGATTTTTATTTGCAGGTTTAGCCGGTTCCTTTGTACTCAGTGCTGCATCGGTCTTGTCCATCCATAGCTCGACTAGGTTTGCAAGCTTGTCCACCCTTTCCCACAAGTTTTTTAGCTCATCCTTCACAATGGTCCTCACTTGAACCTGTAAGTCCACCATCACGTCCATAACCCAGGCTGGCTGCTCCAGGTCGGAGTATAAAGGTGTGTCCAAACCAGCCTCCCCGGAATCACCCGGCATTGCGTGGACCATAGGTAGTTTTTTCGCTTTTGGCCCAATGAAGCCACACTTTTGGTTTTCTTGACTTTCGGGCGAGCACCCTCTCGATGAAGTACGTCTGCATTGACCGCCGCACGGGTCCTTAGGGGGGAGGTTGGAAGTTCTTGGGGGGTGGATACTGGGGAGCCTGATACATCATGCAAGCTAATGGGTTGGGCAAAGTCAGGAGTGAAAGACAAGCATCTTTCAGTTAGTTAAGTCTTAGTAGCAACTACTCCAATTGCTCTCTGTAGCATTCTGTCAATGGAAGTTGGTTGGAGCGAAGAGGACAGTTGTGGGTGTGCTATGATTGATTTCCCCACACCGATCCGCCTACCCATGTTTATACTCAGAATAGGCTAACAATTGAACAAAAGATTCCTGGAACAGGAATAACTGATCTTGCAAGATGTTTCAACTGAGTCAGAATCTTAAAGCACTGCAGGGGTCTCCACAAAAAAATTAAAACCAAGAGTGATGGCCCAGCCCAGCCTCTTCCGGCCACTGACGGGCAGAGGCTGCTTGTCAGTACCCCAGAGCCAGGAAAGAGTCCCAAGCTGCGGGAGGGCTGCAGTGTTTTTATCGCGCCTCCTGGCGCGCTGGCAGCATCACGGAAGAGCAAGGGCCTCTGGGAGCTGTAGTTTTTGTCGGGCCGTTCCCCTCACGGCCGAAGATGAAAGTGACCAGCCATTCCCCTCACTGCAGCAGCGGAGGCTGCTTGTCAGTGCCCCAGAGCCAGGAAAGAGTCCCGTGCTGCGGGAGGGCCGCAGTGTTTTTATCGCACCTCCTGGTGTGCTGGCAGTGTCACTGAAGAGCAAGGGCCTCTGAGACCTGTAGTTTTCGTCAGGCCGTTCCCCTCACGGCCGAAGATGAAAGTGACCAGCCGTTCCCCTCACGGCAGCAGCGGAGGCTGCTTGTCAGTGCCCCAGAGCCAGGAAAGAGTACTCTTCTGTAGGCCTGGTGGCGTAGTGCTGAGTGTACAGGGTGTTGGGCCCAAGGGTACCGTCGGGTCACATGCACGTATCGTTTACCAGTGGAGAGTTGCTTCGGAGGAGAGATACGTGTCTAAGCCTCGGAGCCTGAACCCGTTGCGCTGAGCCGGGGTTGATTGATGGCGTTGCGGCAGGGGAGTGAAAGAGAGGAAGTTCGTGCTTGTGGCGTTGATTTGGGCCCAGGGTATGGCTCTGAATATGCCCCTACAAGTACTGCAGTCTACTTAAAGGTGGCATGTGCAGACCACTTGGTGGTAGGTGGGCCAGGCCTCGTGGGCCGAAGGGTGCTGTGTATGCCGAGTGAGCGCCGCAGGGGTATGTCACAGTGTCGGCTAGGAGTTCACAATGCTGCCGCAGGGTATATTGGGTCGGGGCTACCCCCAGCTGCCTTAGATGGTTGGTGCAGGTTTCGATGAGGGCTACCGCGGTGGTGTAGTGAGGTGAGGCAGTGTATCAGGTCGGTGGGGCTCTCACCTGCGATGTTGAGGTAAGCTGGCCTTCCGATGTGGAGAAGCCATCCGGGCAGGGATTGCAGGCTCGGTGCGGGAGGTCCACACCCGCAGGGCTGATGTAAATGGCGGCAGCAAGTGTGGTGGCTCCAAAGTGGAAACGAGAGGCCCAGCAATTTGAAGGAAGGATGCAAGGGATCGCGCAGTTCAGGCTTCGGTTCCCCTGCTGCAGGGTCCCAGCAGCTGGCCAATTGCACAGTTCGCTCCTCGCCTCGGGTTGCAGATTCCCTAACTTATCACCGGTTGTAGCGTCCTCCCCAGCCTGATAGCAAGCAAATGACTACGCCACATAGAGCTCCGTAGTGCAAATCTTTATTCTGCAGAGTGCAAATATTTCACTTTATTTCAGTGGACATCCCCCCTGCCTTGTAAATGTCAGCCAGGAGTCTCGGACACAGACTATCAGATAGAGAGAAACGACCCCAGGACGCACCCGCCTGAGAGTCTCTGTCCGAGACGCCTACCTACTCCATACCCAATACAGATGGGTTCGTATTGTATTTCTGCATATCAGCATCCTTTACAGTGTTGCTTCCTCATTGATCAGTCACCTCACCACCGCTTCTAGTGTGCATTTCATACCGTGATTTTACCAACAAGGGTTTTAGGAACTCGACCTGAATCATCCGTCCTTTTATGGTCCAGAGCCCTGTCGCGTTGGAATTATCACCGACTGAGCGACCTTCGGATCTTTTTCAATCTTGTACAGCCCTGAAGAGTCGTAGGCAGACTGTCCCACACACGACGAAACACGTGTCGGCTGGTTCTTCATATGTCTGAACATTAAAGACACCTCACCTCAATGACGAAACTGTTGTTTTCATTTCAAGAAACTATACTACATTTGTGTTTTCCATGCTTTTGTCTCCTACGTTACATTTGATTTATGCTATAATTTGATTTAACTCATGTTAGAGTGTGCATGGGCATTCTGCTTTTCGGATCAATAAAAGGCATTGCCAATTACAATGCCAATAGCTCAAACTTGCGTGAATGTGAGACCTATTGCATTGCAAATGCTTGTTTCTTCTTGTCATTTAGGAACAGGAAAATATTAAAAACATCTTCTTTCAAGGAAGGGTCATTCTTAAAATAAAAACCGCTCAAAAACTGGGGAAGTGCTGCATAATGGATGGAAAGAACAGCATTTGGTTGATGAAGCATGTGCAGGTGGGAGGGCTCTGTCACAGGGAGAGAAGCTTGTGCTGGCAGAACCGTTCATGTGGCATGAATTCATCTGGTAACTACACAATTAAATCTTAGTCAGAAACAGAATTTTTGTTAGTCTACAGAATCCAGAGATATGCTTAACAAACACGGACCTCTTACTTACCAGGCCTCAGGGGATAGCCCTCACGTTTGTCAACTGTGAAGCCCTGCGTGATGCTGTAGAACTCCGGCAGACCCCCATACTGCTTCCAAACAGTGTAGTAATTCAGGAATGTTTTCATAGCACTGTCCATATCACCAATGAGGCTCTAACGGGGAGCAAAATTAAAATATGGTAGAAATCAAACACCTAATAATCAGGCGCAACAGGGGGACAGTCAGGAAGAGACATGTTCCCGTGGGGTCTAGATGTAGAAATGCTAACTATTATGGTCTGCAGTCGGTTAATCTGTACATTTGTAGTATTTGCCTTTGGCTAACAAATCATGTTTCAACAGCTGTTATCTGCGGGATCAGCGTAGATTGGATAAACTATCGATTGCAAATATCAAATTCACATTTTGTGCGCCAACAAGGGAACATACGGTCCCAAATGAGCCTGGGAACAGCATTAACTGCTATTTTAAAATGTTTTTGCCACGACAGATTGGTAGACAGGGCAAAGAAACAAAATAAGTTCTAAAATAAGCCTTCTTAAACATGCATCATTAGAGGTACTGTTTAACCCGAATACAAAGCCCTCTAGAGAAAACCATACGTGCACTATACTAAACCAGAAATACATTCTGTGAACATGTCTACTTGCCTGTAAACCGGGCCAGAAGGCTTCCAGTGACTGAAAAACAGGCATGGACACAGTTCCTTTGTACATCTGCACCCACAGGTACCAGTCATCAAACTTCGTGTAACTCTTTATAGCACTGTTGTACTCTAAAACAGAATGACAGGTAATGAAATATGTAATTTTAAAGATTACAGTTGCCTCTATTTTGGCTGCATTGTTCCTATTGTGCAAACTCTTTTCCATTACAACGTAGAAGCATCTCTTCACTTTCCAACAACCCCTAAAACTGTAAAATGATTTACAAAAGAGGTCTTTGATTTAGTACCGCATTTATTTGTATTTCGGTAAATCAAGTGACAACGTATGGTGCAAAGATCAAAGGAAACAAGACCCCCTAATTTCCAAAAATGTGAAAAAAAATCCACATCAAACTATTGCAAAAAAGATTTGATCAGCACACATAAAGGGGAAAAGAGCCGTTCTAAACAAGATATGGTCATTGCAAATTGCTTTTATTGTACACATTTTCTTATCTTCACAGGTAGCCAACGTGTTTCGTCTTATTTAAGGACTACTTCAGGACTCATCAAATGTCCTTTCTACTGTGTTGAGTCTCTCCTCTCAGATCAGGCGCACCTGGCAATAATCCTGTCTCTCTACGGTGTAAGAGTTCTTAATCCAAAGACGTTCCTGTCCTTCTACATTCATTGAGGGTGTCTGGTATAATAAGCAGCATCAGTAGCTGTACTTTCTTATTAGGAAATTCTCAGGCGCATCGATATTGCTGGTCAAAATCTTTGACCGATGTACGGTCATATTAAACCATAGCTGAGCAATGCATTCAAAACATTTGTCCCTTTTCCGTGTTCTTTTCCCCTTTATGTGTGCTGATCAAATCTTTTTTGCAAACCCTGAAACGGCTTTACATCTGTTAAAGAAGAGCACTAGTCACCGGTACACAAACTCGTGCATAGGAAATACACGTCATACCTCCTGGCTTGGCATATGGACGCTTGAAAGTTCTCCTTATGATAACAGGAGTCACATGATGGCGTGTGTCTTGGACTGATGGCTGCGGGGTCGGTGGGGTGGTGCTGCTTGTTAGAAATGTACACATAACAGATTCCATAGCAATTAAAAAACAAGAATAGGCATAGCATAGCAAATAGGTCTCGCCTTTGGGACCTTAGTGTTGACCTAAGTGTTTAGCCAAGCAGCACATTATCCTGGGTGGTTCAATTATAGCTACATTTCTGAATATGTGTAAGGTTAT
Source organism: Lissotriton helveticus (assembly GCF_964261635.1). Taxonomy (NCBI): domain Eukaryota; kingdom Metazoa; phylum Chordata; class Amphibia; order Caudata; family Salamandridae; genus Lissotriton; species Lissotriton helveticus. The sequence continues at coordinate 393,287,256 of NC_136068.1, read as the reverse complement.
ATCAAGCTGAAATTGGAAAGTGTAGAAGCTTGCGGCATTGGAAGCAGTGTCGGATAGTGTGCAGTGATGTTAGGGCAGCCAAGGGAAGCTTGCAGAAGTGAGGAACGTGTGGAAGCTCGCAGCATTGGGAGCAGTGTCGGATAGTGTGCAGTGGTGTTAGGGCAGCCAAAGGAATCTTGCAGAAGTGAGGAACGTGTGGAAGCGCGTGGCATTGGGAGCAGTGTCAGGTAGTGTGCAGTGGTGTAAGGGCAGCCAAGGGAAGCTTCAGAAGTGAGAAACGTGTGGAAGCTCGGGTCATTGGGAGCAGTGCGGGCTAGTTTGCAGTGGTTTTAAGGCAGCCAAGGTAAGCTTGCAGAGGTGAGGAACGCATGGAAGCTCACGTCATTGGGCGCAGTGTAGGCTAGTTTACAGTGGTGTTAGGGCAGCCAAGGGAAGCTTGCAGCAGTGAGGAACGTGTGGAAGCTTGTGGCATTGGGAGGAGTGTAGGCTAGTTTGCACTGGTGTTAGGGCAGCCAAGGGAAGCTTGCAGAAGTGAGGAATGTGTGGAAGCTCGCGCCATTGGTTGCAGTGCGGGGTCGTTTGCAGTGGCGTTAGGGCAGCCAGGGGAAGCTTGCAGAAGTGAGGAATGTGTGGAAGCTCGTGTCATTGGGAGCATTGTAGGTCAGTGTGCAGTGGCGTTAGGGCAGCCAAGGGAAGCTTGCAGAAGTGAGGAAAGTGTGGAAGCTCGCGCCATTGGGACGGGTGTAGGGTAGTTTGCAGTGCTGTTAGGGCAGCCAAGGGAAGCTTGCAGAAGTGAGGAACGTGTGGAAGCTCGCGCCATTGAGACGGGTGTAGGGTAGTTTGCAGTGGTGTTAGGGCAGCCAAGGTAAGCTGGCAGAAGAGAGGAACGTGTGGAAGCTCATGTCATTAGGATAAGTGTTGTGAAGCTTGTAATGGTGTAGGGGCAGCTAAGAGAAGCTTGCGGACGTAAGTCCCGTAAGCAAAAATACAAAATCAATCCCAAAAAGAAAACACATTTTTGGGTGGAGTCCGCGGAACAGTCCCCCTTGTGTACCTCTGATTAAGTGTTTTCCTCCTCTCCTGTCTCCAAAACAGAGGTGGGCACAGAACAGCTGCTGTCTCCCACCAGTGAGTTTGATTGACAAAATATTGAGATTAGACCAAGCCTTTCCTCCTGCTATTGGTCTTGGTCGGCACATGAAAGAGAACAAAGGCAACAAGCAGTGCTGCATTTCGCTTCAGGCCACGCCAGGCTGGAGCAGCAGAGCGAGGAGGGAGGGAGGGAGGGAGTGAGCACTAGGGGTCGGCGGCCTCAGAGTGTTCTAAGAGCAGCTCCTGAAGAACCACACTGAAACAAGCATTTACAATGCAATGGTTTCGCCTTTGGAATAGTTTGAGATATTGGCATTGTAAATGACAAAATTTGTATTTCTGTGTTGGTTTTGAAAACAGATAAATACATGGCATTGTCATTTACATTGCCATTAGCTTAATCTCTCGCAAATGCAAGACCTATTGCATTGCAAATGCTTGTTTGATGAAGTGTGAGAGCCAGGATCTGAACGCAGGAGTCATGCCTCGTGTCAAATTACCCTCTAGCATGTCTGCTGTGCCCTGAGAACAGTTTTGGCTTACAGAAGGATTAATAATCCTCTTTCTGTAATACTGAATGCAGTTCCATTCTTGCACGTCTGGCCCCATACAAATGAAAGAATTCCTTTGCCCATATTCCATATTACTGGAACATGCGTACAGTCAGAGGTCCAGGGAAAACTCTAAATGAGCGCTGTGCAGGAGGTGGCGCACATAAAGGACTATGCAGGATGCCACTTGGTAGGAAGTCAGGAGGACTCAAGAAAGAGACCATATCAGGCAACCAGGGTGAATGTGCACATACAGTGACAGTGCGGGCGGGGCTAAGCTTCTAGTATCCACACATAGGGACTCAGCCCCTGAGCAATTAGCCTATTCGCTGCGGCGGACATTCTGCTGCAGTACTGAAAACTAGCCACCACTTAACACCATTTATCCACAAGTCATTGAACTAAAGTGCGCTAACAGCACTTTTCGAGCAGCGCCAGCGAGCTACTCTGCTAATCAATTCAGCCCATGCGGAGTGCTGGATTGAGCAAAAGCAACCATGAACACTAAAAATAAACCAAACAGGAGCAAAAATCTCGATTTATGGTATGTGTAGAACAGGATGCGGCGTGGAAACCAGCATATTCTCGCCATTGGCGGCTTAGACGCCCATTACGCCATCCCTAAAACAAAGTTATCCTCCATGCAAACTAATAAAAAGTAATAGAAGAAAAAATATATAATTGAACAGGACAGAAAACATTTTTGTGTGCACAGTTGTACATTATGTAATAGTGAGCATGCGGAAAGCCCTGTGCATAGCTGCAAGTATAAATTCGCAAATGTTTTTCATTCAGGAGTGTTACAGAAAATCTGTGATTGTGAATTCTAAGATTCTGAAATCTCTAAGCCAAGTATTAGAAGATAACTTATAGCAATTGGACCATTATTGCACGGCACACAATATTTTTTACTATAAAAAAGCCAAGTCTGTTGGCTTTGACAATATTTGTTTTGCAATATTTGCTTAACAGCTCACAGTCCAGACATCAAAGCATTACGACTGTAACTTTTTTTAACCTTCGAAAGAACTAAAAACAGGATGCTGCGTTGTTCCAAATGGAACCGAAAAGGCAAACTTTTTTTTCGTTTTATTGTTTGTTTTTCTCCCTAAAACATTTTTGTGTAAACAAACCTGACAAAGAAGGCGCCAAACTTGAGACACCAGAATAAACTGTAAACTACATGGAAGCCTCGTGCAGAGGCCACAGCGTAAAACTATAAAATTCATCCCCCGGTGCCAACCGGAGTCCTTCTGCAACCACCGCGATGCCCCCAAAAATGAAATAAAACAATAAACTTTGTCAGTGTCCTCATACGGCTCGACCGGAGTCCTTTTGCAACCACCGTGATGCCCCCAAAAATGAAATAAAACAATAAACTTTTTCAGTGTCCTCATACGGCTCGAAACGTTTGACAATAAGGAGCCATGTAGAAATAAAAAATAAAAATAGACGCTGCATCTTTAAAGACCACGGCTGCGACATTTTTCGAGTTTAACAATGGAACATTTCCGAGTGTTTCCCTGCAGCGGCCTGCCAAGCATTGGCAGCGGCAGGAGAGCGAGCAGAAACTTGTTCCGTTCGGCCCCGGACAGGCTTCACAACTTCCTTCCTGACTTCTAATTGAACAGATAGAGGAGAGCAGCAGGGCTGGGGCGGCCAGGGGACCTCTGCAGCGCACCGGGGGCCGAGGTGGAGAGCCACCTATGAGGCAGGGGCGGAGCCTGGCCGGGAGGAGGACGGAGGGGCTGGGGCCTGCCCGCGGCTCCCTCCCGGGAGGAAATTGACTCCGCAGGCGGCAGGGAGGAGCAGGCAGCAGCTGCAAGCAGCTGCGTTCCTGCTGCTCAGGGCGGCTCCGGCCAGGCACTGATGGGACCTTGAGCCCGGGCAGGCTGCAGGAGCCCGGGGGGCCCGCTCCAGAACCCTCGCATCACACCGCAGGAAAGGGCTTGCGTGTTGTGAGCGCTTGCATTCTTTTGTGAGCGGGAGGAGGCGGAGTGTGCCTTCACCCTGTGCTTTGCAGCTCCCTCTTTGCTGCTAAGAGAGCAGGGTGAAGGGAGACCGTGTTACAGTGTGGGCAAACTACATATACATTGTATTTAATTATCGCTTCCTACCCCAATGCGAGGCGTTGAAGCGCTTGAGCATGTGTTGTCTCAGTAGGATTTTGCTTTTACCACGTAACCCGTAGTATATCGAGAATTAGTCCAGTCTGGAGCAACTAATCTTCTGTAGAGTTGTATAGACGTTAGCGCTTAGAAATAGGAGTGCACCGTGCGGTTCGTGGCGCTATATATAAACATTACTGCTTTTAACAATAAAAACAACTAGACTTCTTCTAAACCACTGGGAAGATGGAACAAAGACACGGACAGCGGGAGGGGGGACGGACAGCGGGATACAACCATGCGGGACCAGGACGATCTAACAAATGATAAAAAACAGCCATGTTAAAAAAAAAAAAAAAAGTACACGCCCACAGTGGACACTTCTTCATGACGTTGCGAAAAGCCTAAAAATCGCCGGAACGCCCACGAATCTGCTCCGGCTATGACGGACAGATCTCTGTTCCAATGGCTAGCCTCCATTTATGGAGCTAGCCAATGGAACAGAAGGGCAGTGTCCAAGCCACATACTGTTGACATAAGATTTTGCCTGCGCCGAAAAGCTGCGCGGTGCGCAGCTTTCGACAGGCGAAACCTAAAAAGAGTGATTTGTTTTGTATTTGTGCTGTAAGAACACTCAGTTGGAGAACAGGGGGGGGGGGGGTCCAATTAATAATTTTGTATTCCATTTCCCAAAAACAACCCCTCAAAGAATTGCATGTGTAATAAATGTCCCTCCATCACTTCCTGTAGCGAACAAAAGCAGTTCCCTGTTTTTCTGCTTTCACTTGCACTGCGTTGAGTATCCGGGTGGGGGGCTCAGGGAAACAAAAGGGAGGAAGGGGTTAAGGATGGACGCATGGAGGGAGGGTAACTAAATGAGGGAAACGGATACATCAACTCACAAAAAAGCGGATTGTTTGTGAGAAATGGGGTGGTATAAACAGCACAAGCTGAGGACTTTGGAACTAGGGAAGTGGGTTTGAGACTTTACATTATTCATTTCATGCAATATTACTCCGCAAGTGGCTCCTACAAAGTAATGCAGTGCCGAGTTGCACGTGCCACGCGGCAGCATCAACATGGGAATTCTATTAGTATTTGATTGCATTTCATAGCAGTGGGGAAAAAGTCCTTCATGCCCGCCCAGGCTGTAAATCGTAACCGCCATTTTATGCCATTGTGAGAAGTTCGCAACATTCTCTACCCGTGCACTTTGCACCCGTCTCCAGGCTTCACAGAAGCCTTGTGCACCCCCGACGACAGCCCGGACTCACCCCGCACCCTAAACAATTTCCAGCACTCACCAGCTAGGGGGCTGGCAGGCTTGCAGTGCATCCTCGAAGCTTCTCTGGGCTCAGAGGAGGAAGTGAGCAAGAGGCAGGATGAGTCTCGGCTCCACATCCTTTGATTCTAGGAAAATCCCTTAATCTCCCCGTGCCTATCAAATATGAATGTGTCCTTGAGTAAAATAACTTGTGCTCATGTAAAGCGCTCGAATACCTTCGGGTCGAGTTTGCACTAAATAAACACTGCAACAAACAAGCATTGGAAATGCAATAGGTCTCGCATTAGAAAAGTTGGAGTTATTGGTCTTGTAAATGACATATTTTATTTATTTGTTGGTTTTTAAAATTGCTAAATTGATGGCTTTGTCATTTACAATGCCAATAGTTATAACTTTCGCGAATGTGACACCTATAGCATTTGGAATGCAACATGTTTTGTATTTACGTGACTTAGATGGCAGCTCTGGTCGTTAGGCCACATCTCTAGAGAGCAGGAGAGTGCAGCAGGGGAGAGAAGCACAGCAATGCAATAGGTCTCGCATTAGGAAAGTTTGAGCTATTGGTATTGTAAAGGACACATTTTTTATTTATGTGCTTGTTTTGAAAATAGCGAAATTAATAGCTTTGTTATTTACAATGCCAATAGTTTTATCTTTCGCAAATGTGACACCTATTGTAACACAATATGTGTTGTGAGGGTGAGTGAGGGTGAGGGTGAGGGTGAGGGGTTGAGGGTGAGTGAGGGTGAGGGTGAGGGGTTGAGGGTGAGGGGTTGAGGGTGAGTGAGGGTGAGGGTGAGTGAGGGTGAGGGGTTGAGGGTGAGTGAGGGTGAGTGAGGGTGAGTGAGGGTGAGGGGTTGAGGGTGAGTGAGGGTGAGGGGTTGAGGGTGAGTGAGGGTGAGGGGTTGAGGGTGAGGGGTTGAGGGTGAGTGAGGGTGAGGGTGAGTGTGAGGGTGAGTGAGGGTGAGTGAGGGTGAGGGGTTGAGGGTGAGTGAGGGTGAGTGAGGGTGAGTGAGGGTGAGGGGTTGAGGGTGAGTGAGGGTGAGGGTGAGTGAGGGTGAGGGTGAGTGAGGGTGAGGGGTTGAGGGTGAGTGAGGGTGAGGGGTTGAGGGTGAGTGAGGGTGAGGGTGAGGGGGTGAGGGTGAGTGAGGGTGAGGGTGAGGGGTTGAGGGTGAGTGAGGGTGAGGGTGAGGGGTTGAGGGTGGGTGAAGGGTTGAGGGTGAGTGAGGGTGAGGGTGAGTGAGGGTGAGGGGTTGAGGGTGAGTGAGGGTGAGGGTGAGTGAGGGTGAGGGGTTGAGGGTGAGTGAGGGTGAGTGAGAGTGAGGGTGAGTGAGGGGTTGAGGGTGAGGGGTTGAGGGTGAGTGAGGGTGAGGGTGAGGGGTTGAGGGTGAGGGGTTGAGGGTGGGTGAGGGTGAGTGAGGGTGAGTGAGGGTGAGGGGTTGAGGGTGAGTGAGGGTGAGTGAGGGTGAGGGTGAGTGAGGGTGAGGGGTTGAGGGTGAGTGAGGGTGAGGGGTTGAGGGTGAGTGAGGGTGAGTGAGGGTGAGGGTGAGTGAGGGTGAGGGGTTGAGGGTGAGTGAGGGTGAGGGGTTGAGGGTGAGTGAGGGTGAGGGTGAGTGAGGGTGAGGGGTTGAGGGGTTGAGGGTGAGTGAGGGTGAGTGAGGGTGAGGGGTTGAGGGTGAGTGAGGATGAGGGGTTGAGGGTGAGTGAGGGTGAGTGAGGGTGAGGGTTAGGGGTTGAGGGTGAGTGAGGGTGAGGGTGAGGGGTTGAGGGTGAGTGAGGGTGAGGGGTTGAGGGTGAGTGAGGGTGAGTGAGGGTTTGAGGGTGAGTGAGGGTGAGTGAGAGTGAGGGGTTGAGGGTGAGGGGTTGAGGGTGAGTGAGGGTGAGGGTGAGGGGTTGAGGGTGAGTGAGGGTGAGGGGTTGAGGGTGAGTGAGGGTGAGGGTGAGGGTGGGTGAGGGTGGGTGAGGGTGAGTGAGGGTGAGGGGTTGAGGGTGAGTGAGGGTGAGTGAGGGTGAGGGGTTGAGGGTGAGTGAGGGTGAGGGTGAGTGAGGGTGAGGGTGGGTGAGGGTGAGTGAGGGTGAGTGAGGGTGAGGGTGAGTGAGGGTGAGTGAGGGTGAGGGTGAGTGAGGGTGAGTGAGGGTGAGTGAGGGTGTGGGTGAGTGAGGGTGAGGGTGAGTGAGGGTGAGTGAGGGTGAGGGTGAGGGGTTGAGGGTGAGTGAGGGTGAGGGGTTGAGGGTGGGTGAGGTTGAGGGTGAGGGTGAGGGTGAGGGGTTGAGGGTGAGTGAGGATGAGGGTGAGGGTGAGTGAGGGTGAGGGGTTGAGGGTGAGTGAGGGTGAGTGAGGGTGAGGGGTTGAGGGTGAGGAGTGAGTGAGAGTGAGGGTGAGTGAGGGGTTGAGGGTGAGGGGTTGAGGGTGGGTGAGGGGTTGAGGGTGAGTGAGGGTGAGGGTGAGTGAGGGTGAGGGTGAGTGAGGGTGAGGGGTTGAGGGTGAGTGAGGGTGAGGGTGAGTGAGGGTGAGGGTGAGTGAGGGTGAGGGTGAGTGAGGGTGAGTGAGGGTGAGTGAGGGTGAGGGTGAGTGAGGGTGAGTGAGGGGTTGAGGGTGAGTGAGGGTGAGGGTGAGTGAGGGTGAGGGGTTGAGGGTGGGTGAGGGTGAGGGTGAGTGAGGGTGAGGGGTTGAGGGTGAGTGATGGTAAGGGTGAGTGAGGGTGAGGGGTTGAGGGTGAGTGAGGGTGAGGGGTTGAGGGTGAGTGAGGGTGAGGGGTTGAGGGTGAGGGTGAGTGAGGGGTTGAGGGTGAGTGAGGGTGAGGGTGAGTGAGGGTGAGGGGTGAGGGTGAGTGAGGGTGAGGGTGAGGGGTTGAGGGTGAGTGAGGGTGAGTGAGGGTGGGTGAGGGTGAGTGAGGGTGAGGGGTTGAGGGTGAGTGAGGGTGAGGGGTTGAGGGTGAGAGGGTGAGGGTGAGTGAGGGTGAGTGAGGGTGAGGGTGAGTGAGGGTGGGTGAGAGTGAGTGAGGGTGGGTGAGGGGTTGAGGGTGAGTGAGGGGGAGGGGTTGAGGGTGAGTGAGGGTGAGGGGTTGAGGGTGAGTGAGGGTGAGGGGTTGAGGGTGAGGGTGAGTGAGGGTGAGGGGTTGAGGGTGAGTGAGGGTGAGGGTGAGTGAGGGTGAGGGGTTGAGGGTGAGTGAGAGTGAGGGTGAGTGAGGGGTTGAGGGTGAGGGGTTGAGGGTGAGTGAGTGTGAGGGTGAGGGGTTGAGGGTGAGTGAGGGGTTGAGGGTGAGTGAGGGTGAGGGGTTGAGGGTGAGTGAGGGTGAGGGTGAGGGGTTGAGGGTGAGTGAGGGTGAGTGAGGGGTTGAGGGTGAGGGAGGGTGAGGGTGAGTGAGGGTGAGGGTGAGGGAGGGTGAGTGAGGGTGAGTGAGGGTGAGGGTGAGTGAGGGTGAGGGTGAGTGAGGGTGAGTGAGGGTGAGTGAGGGTGAGGGGTTGAGGGTGAGTGAGGGTGAGGGGTTGAGGGGGAGTGAGGGTGAGGGGTTGAGGGTGAGTGAGGGTGAGGGTGAGTGAGGGTGAGGGGTTGAGGGTGAGTGAGGGTGAGGGTGAGTGAGGGTGGGTGAGGGTGAGGGGTTGAGGGTGAGTGAGGGTGAGTGAGAGTGAGGGTGAGTGAGGGGTTGAGGGTGAGGGGTTGAGGGTGAGTGAGGGTGAGGGTGAGGGTGAGGGGTTGAGGGTGAGTGAGGGTGAGGGGTTGAGGGGGTTGAGGGTGAGGGGTTGAGGGTGAGTGAGGGTGAGGGGTTGAGGGTGAGTGAGGGTGAGGGTGAGTGAGGGTGAGGGGTTGAGGGTGAGTGAGGGTGAGTGAGGGTGAGGGTGGGTGAGGGTGAGGGGTTGAGGGTGAGTGAGGGTGAGTGAGAGTGAGGGTGAGTGAGGGGTTGAGGGTGAGTGAGGGTGAGGGTGAGGGGTTGAGGGTGAGTGAGGGTGAGGGGTTGAGGGTGAGTGAGGGTGAGTGAGGGTGAGTGAGGGTGAGGGTGAGGGTGAGTGAGGGTGAGGGGTTGAGGGTGAGTGAGGGTGAAGGTGGGTGAGGGTGAGTGAGGGTGGGTGAGTGAGGGTGAGGGTGAGTGAGGGTGGGTGAGGGTGAGTGAGGGTGAGTGAGGGTGAGGGTGAGTGAGGGTGAGTGAGGGTGAGGGGTTGAGGGTGAGGGTGAGTGAGGGTGAGGGTTAGTGAGGGTGAGGGGTTGAGGGTGAGTGAGGGTGAGGGGTTGAGGGTGAGTTAGGGTGAGGGTGAGTGAGGGTGAGGGGTTGAGGGTGAGGGGTTGAGGGTGGGTGAGGGTGAGTGAGGGTGAGGGTGAGGGGTTGAGGGTGAGTGAGGGTGAGGGGTTGAGGGTGGGTGAGGGTGAGGGTACATGCTTTTCACTTTCTTCAAAGGTTGTCCGTGCATCAAGGGTAGTTGACTGAACTATAAGTATAATAATTGTACGTACTCTTCGGTGGCATTGAGCTCACACCCTCGAATGGTCTTCGGTAGTATTGTTTCCTGTAGAATTCTATTTCCTGCTTATAAAGCGCATGTCTCGGTCAGTATCAGCAAAGTGGTATGTGCATGTGAAAGTCGGAGAGTTGGAGGCGGTTAAGGAAATGCAGAACATTCCGCAAAAGTAATGGGAAACCATTTTTATCTTGAAACTGTTTTTAACCGACAGTCTTTTATTCCTAATCATAGATGAGTGGGAGTAATACAGGGACTGGAGCAGCAGCGCCTCAGTTTGGATTGGTGTGGCAGGCAGGAGAAAGTCAGGAGAGGGAGGAGAGGGAGGAGGGGGAACTGCTTGCGAAATGAAATTAAAAGCGGCCGGCCAGGAAATGCTCTCGGTAGCATTCGTTTGAAGTGTGAAGCAGGGGGCGGGAGCAGCCTTTGATGTGCGGATAATTAGGGGAGGAGCAGCCAGGAGATCCAAGCTGGGGAACAGATGGCTGGCGATTTTATGCTGTGCACGCGCATTTTAGGTCAATGCGCTTGCGCATTGACCTAAAAGCCACGGGCACAGCACCAAATCGCCGCAGTTAAGTAAGCTTTGTTTAAAGCCCTATAGTCTCGCTTCTCTCAATGCGCATGCGCATTGGTAGGTCACGAGACCTAAAAAATGAACACACTAGCAGGCATCAAGGAAGAAAGGGGAGGGTCTGCGTGCAAAGAGTGGCAAACTGATGCAGTATGTACACAATGAAACAAAACGTCTCCGCCAAGTGCGATATTTGTAAGCAAGTGGGTTCACACCAAAGCCTTTAGTGGAACAAAAGGTGCAACATGAAATTAACAGGTAAGTTAAGCAATAAAACGATAATAAACCGCCAAACTAACAAGCATTGAAAATGCAATAGGTCTCGCCTCTGATTAAGTTAAAGCCATTTGCTTTGCTAATGGTATTGTATAGCAAAGCAAATGGCTTTAAGGTAATAAAAGGCGAGACCTAATGCATTTTCAATGCTTGTTTTATACTGCCAAATGGATCAATTCCATGATGACTCGACTGTGGAAAAACCCTGAGGATGCTAACAATGGAAGAGTATGAAATTTAAACCGGGGAAGGATTAGCATTTTTATTAAATTGCCTCTTGCCGTGAGACATAGTAGGAGACAGTTCCATTTTTGAGATTGAGAAGTACTAGAAGAGAGACACAAGCCATAATTAAGTGTAAACATCTAACCATGAATAGCAATTGCAACTCCAGATATGTTACTACATAAACATAGCTGTTCTCCATCTTATCCATCTGTTGATTACAAAAATAAAAATAAGTGTCTGTATCTGTGACGACTGAGACTGGCGCAATATTGCCATGAAAGTTTGGGCTTGGCCCCATCAAATCCAGAGGGAATATATTAATTGAGTTTGTCAAAACATCAAAATAGAAGCTAACAATAATGGCAAGGCTAATATTCATCCTAAATTCATTCTGTTTTCTTTTATATTAGTTTTTCTGATCACTCATATAATTACAATGTAGGTTATATCGCAGTGGCTAGGAGAGCACTTCTAAGCTGTTGTAATTCATTCTTAGCCTGTTTCTTGTGATTGATAGACTAGCTAAGAGTACTCCATTCTACCACCCTCGCAAGTTAATCCCACACTATTCTGAGAGGAGCAGAACCCACATTCTCCTTGATAAAGTCTCCAACATACATTTCTGATACTTGATTTTGTGGGAAAGTTTGATCAAAAGTAAACATTGTATACGGAGCCAAACCACCAAATTATGCAGCTATAGATAAAAATAAAGGAGATTGAGAAAACTACGATATACAAGTTCTTGAATGCTATTTATGTGGAGATAAATAATTTGTAAATCACGGCCGAGACAGGTGGTATGAATGTCATCCATCCATGCATTCTAAGGAGTTTGTCTGAAAGAGAGCAGCTCTGGGACAGAATAGTCTTAAAACATCCTCAAGGGCAAGGTGAAGCCCAAGATGTCGGACTCCTAAATTCAAAGTTCCCGTACAGGCCAGGGCCTCGCTGACTCCCCACTGCTCCATCCGACCCCATCTCGCTCGCGGTGTAGTGCGCAGGAGTTGATATGGAGAGCTTGAGGGACAGTACAGATCATCTTTCAACACGGCTGACTAAGCAGACTGCATCCGAGTGGAAGGTGAGCCGCAGAGCAAACGACTCACAATGGCAGTGAGCGGAAGCTGGAGGGTAGACCCGTTTTGCAGCAGTTAGACCCTCAAAGCTGGAGACCGAATATGATAATTCCGACCCTGATCGATCACGTAGGGGTTGAGAGCGGGGTTAGCTACATGCCAATCCTGCATCTGGAGGCTCCTAGTGGCACGATGCAATACGGGGCGAGCCTGGCCCTTTGAGCCAGTGTAGATCACATCGACCTCCTCCAATACACTGCGGAGTAAGTGTTGTGATGTGGACACTCTTTTAGGAGGGTGCAGGGGAGCTGTGGAATGATGGTGCCTGTATTGGGTGTTCCCGTGACCACAAAATGGGATCCTTCGACACCGCTGATAGCTGGGACCTGGCAGGTGACATCCGGCTGGTGAAACAGTGTGAGGCCTCTACCACTAATAAGGATGAAGGGAGTGCCAAATCAGTCAAGTGCTTGAGAAGTGAACTTGTGCAGAGATTGGACTGCCGCCCACACCCACCCTGAGAAGACAAAGAGAAAGTAACGAAAGGCCTCATGATTCAGTTGTTCACAGACCTTAACAAGTGTGTGCTTTCTGCCTCCTCCTCGACTGTGACCTGCTCTGTTTCGTGAAGAGGAGGGTTTAACATTTATTTCAGCAGCGGTGTATCAGGCGCAGGTATTCAGCACCAGTCTTTCAAGTCGTAACGTGAGCATTTTAGTCATACTTGCTCGCGCCCTTACCGTTATGTAGGCATTTTTTAAAGGCAGCGCGAGGCATCTTCACGCATCACGCTTCAAGTCTTTCATTTCATTTCACGCGAAACAGAAACGACGGGTGTAGCGCAGGAGACGCCGTCGCCGTGCTCGTGCACGTTGGCTGTCCCTGCGCATGATGAGAAGACACGCCGGAAGAGACACGCCGAGCTGAGGTAGGGGATGTGTGTGTGTGTGAGCGCCGGAGGGCCGGGGGGTTCTGTATGTATGTGTGTGCGCATGCGGGCTGCGGGGTGGGTTCTCTATGTGTGTGTGTGTGTGTGTGTGCGTGTGTGTATGAGCGGCGGGGGGGTTCTCTATGTGTGTGTGCGTGCATGTGTGTATGCGCGTGGCGGGGCGGGGGGCGTTGGGGGGATCTCTATGTGTGTGTGTGTGTGACTGTGTGTATGCGCGGCGGTGGGGGGGGTCTGTATGTGTGTGTGTGAGTGCGTGTGTGTGCCTGCTTCCAAGGAGCCATGGGAGACAGGAAGCGCGCGCGACCTGATCCCAGTTCGGAAGGTTGCGCGTGCACATCACTTGTCTCCTGTCTCCCTTGACTCCTTGAAAGCAGAAACGATCACAATAGGTTTCGCTGCGACGATCGCTTCGCAGGGCGAAACCTAAAAACTGGTATAGTATTGTTTGAGCTTCTATATATTAAAAAGCAAAAAATTATCTCATAGGTTTCGGATAAGGCGCCATGTATCAGGGTTATGCTTTTCTCTCACGATATCTACTATACTTCTCTTTCCATCTCCCCCACCCTCCAGCTATTGAGGGGCCTGTAATGTTAACCAAGGAAACAAAACAGATGTTTTCACTACATTGCTACTAATGTGCGAGACAAGCAGCGAGGGGACGGGTGGGAGGAGTAGCTGGGAGCAGCGACAGGTGGCGAAGCTGAACAAATGCACCCACATAAGCGCGGTGGTCATGACTCAGGTGCTGCTCTAAGTGGGAGGTGCTCGGTGTCAAAGTAAAACAAAGTTCCAAATACAGGACATACAATAGCAACAAGTGGAAGAGGCCAAGTTGTGTGGGCGATCCATCGGAGTCAACAATTGAGCAAAAAAGACAGGACAAGCAGGAACTATTACCCAATTAGAAGCAATGTTTTTTAAAGGCACTGACAAAAGCTAATCAGAAGCAGGTTGAATATAGCTGTAGAGAGACAGCGCATGCGCTGCCTAGGGTCAACCTAACAGAAGGGGAGAAGGGAGAATCAGGACATTTAAGAATAGGCGAACATGACAAAAGTATTGTACCAGAAGGAGGCCTAAAGGATAGGTAGTACAGGCACCCAGCATATGTCTTTGACAGGCACCTGGGTTGAGACTCCCAAAAATGATGCCTCAGTCTGATGGATTATGTTTGGACACTAGATGGAGGTTTGGGCCACTGAAAGCGTAGCAATGGCTTATACAGTATGTTATTAACCTGGCAATGGACTGACAGAGGCGGAATGGAAGGAACAGGTATACGTTTTCTTTCTCAAAGCAGAGGACCAGGCTGTTGTCTGTGTGTTTTATCACTGCTCAAAGAAAAGATTTTGGTGCTAGAAACGTTGCTTTCGGATAAGGCAAGTTTACATGTGCCTCACAATGCAATAATAGGGGGTTGCCATAGTGAATAGTCATCAGAGGTGTTCCTCAAGGGTCTGTACTCTCCCCACAGCTCTTCAATATCTACATCGAACCCCTCACCTCTCTACTCAGAAAATCCAATATCCCCTTTCATCTATATGCGGACGACACTCAGCTCTATCTGGAAACTACCTCAATTAACGACATCCAGAGACTAAACAATACGCTCAAGGAGGTACAAGACTGGCTCACAACCAATCACCTGAAACTAAACCATAACAAGCCAGAAATACTACTCATTTCTAACAAAGATGATAACCCTCAAATCAAAGAATGGCTCAAAGCAATCGATGCCCTCAATGGCGACCTCTCTCTGGCAGACACGGTGAAATCTCTAGGGATCACCCTAGACCCAAAACTTGACATGAAGAAACACATCTCAAAATCTGCTAAAAGTGCCTTTCTCAACCTAAAATTACTTTACAAAATAAAACCCTTCCTCCCCCCCAAGGACCTTCAACAAGCCACCCAAGCACTAGTCCTCTCCAGAATAGACTACGGGATCGCACCCTGACAGGGACAGCAAAATCTCACCTTGCCCCCTTGAAGACGACACTCAACGCAGCAGCGAGAATGGTCTCCGGAATTAAGAAATTTGAGCACATCTCCCCAGCCCTTAGAGAACTCAGATGGCTCCCAGTGGAGTTGCGAGCCAGTTTCAGAACAGCCTGCATCACGCACAAAGCCCTGCACACAGGCAAACCAGAATACCTGGCCGCCAAGCTCACCAAGGCAGGCCAGTCCAGGAACCTCAGAAGCACCCACTCTCTACTGCTCATCCCCCTGAAAACTCGCAAGCACAGAACCTTAGCCAAATCATTTGCTGGTAATGCTGCGAAAATCTGGAACTCCATTCCTCCCCACATCAGAACAATACCCTTGTTCTCAAAATTCAAGAGATTACTCAAAGTCCTCTTCCTCAACCGTACTCGAGGGAACTGACAGACCCCAGACTACCCCCAACTGTCTCTCCAGTTTTTCTAAAACTTTGAGTCAAACATCACGGTCTCAACTCAAAATTCCATCTGAGAACAATCAGTTAGATGACCTATTCTGTACAGTTGAACATTTGCTAACTATTGTATATGATTTACATGTTGTGAAGCGCTCTGATACCTTTTGGTCTAGCTAGCGCTATACAAAACTACTAAAATAAAAAATAAATATAAATATAAACATAAAAATATTTTCATTTTATGTCCAGCAAGCAAACAAATGTATGCATGGGGGCTTCATGGAAAAGCAGTGCTGAATGTTTTGATAATATAATATCGGCTCAATTGGTGCACAACAAGACAAAGGAGATACATGTGTTTAACAACCTAAATAGCTACATTTTGAAAAAATTCTATAACACAAGCGCAGCCCGAGACCAAGACACTTAAGGGGATAATCCAATTTCTTGCCAAAAGGGTGAAAATAAACAATTGGTACTCAGTGAACCTCCAGAAGGGCTTTGATCCATGCCCTACTTAATGTGCTGTAATCATAAAATCCATTCCACAAATAAAGAATACAGATCTATGCTTAGAGAATATTTGTTTTGCATTAAGGTCCAAAGAAACGTACATACTCACACACAACACTCACCGAGAAACATGGACATCAGCTCCTCATCCTTCAAAAGTATGGCACCTTTCACCAAATACTCAAAGTATGAATCTATCCCGGCACCAATCCCAGAATCTTGCGCTACCCATTTGGATGTCAGAACATCAATATGGTTTCCGACCTGTGGTGGAAACATAAGAACATTAGCGCGAGTGAACAAAGACAGAAGATACAAAGTTCTGTGTATCTTATTTTTACAGAATTCAAGCAATTACTATATGGATGTGATGCTTACAAAGGCGAAAGGCAATTGTTGCAAACTTTAATATCTGTGTTCCATTGAAGGGAGACAAAAGATTACTTCCGGTCTCCAATTATAATGGACACAATCTCATTTCAACAGATTCTAGCCAGACCTTAGTGCACTCAATTAGGATGCTTATCAAATAACTCATCAAACTAGGTGATAACAACAAGCACTGTCCCCCAGGAGAGCCAATTTACAGTGAAATATCATTGTAAGAACATTTTACATTACAATGATGATCCCCCTTCCTTTCTGGCTCTGACCCTTGGCTAAGTCTTTATATTACACATTAAAACAGATATTTTAAAAGAGTTTAAAGTCTCGTACTTCTCAACAACAATTACAGCTTGATGAGCCTTCATGTATAACTCTTTCATTATTTGATGACCTTTAAACCTCTAGCAGCTAACCAACATCCTCCCTTATTCATGGAATCCCACATGAAATAGTTATTTATCTCATCGATGTAGGCCTCTTTTCAGTCTGCAGTAGCGTCTATTTTGCACTTAGTTATCTCCTCAGTGTTTGCTTTTACGTACGATTACTATCTGGCCCAGTGTCTGTCATTTATGCTACAAAACACCCATACTGGTTAGCAGTTAAAGCATTTAGCGCTCCTGAGGCGGAAGCCGGGAGCTAGGGTAATCACTCCGAACTGTAGCTGCTACTTATTTTATTTTCGCCGCATTTTAAAAAACACACGAAGCTTTCCATTGTGCATTTTCTACCCTCTTTTAATTGCACTTTACCTTCTGGATTGCTCTCCCCTCTTGGGACCTCTGCCATTAATCTCGAGCCGATTTCGGGCTCGACAGGATCACGGTCCTCTCCTCCCCAGGCACAGACATCGGTCGCCATCTTGAGTGAGGAGCAGGGCAGCGCTCTAGTGCAAAGGCCGATTTGGGGCTCTCGCACTATAAATTGAACGCTTTGAAGCAAGAACGTAACTTGATAGTATTAGCGCTACAGAGGCGGAAGCCGGGAGCTAGGGTAATCACTCCGAACTGTAGCTGCTACTTATTTTATTTTCGCCGCATTTTAAAGAACACACAAAGCTTTCCATTGTGCATTTTCTACCCTCTTTTAATTGCACTTTACCTTCTGGATTGCTCTCCCCTCTTGGAACCTCTGCCATTAATCTCGAGCCGATTTCGGGCTCGACAGGATCACGGTCCTCTCCTCCCCAGGCGCAGACATCGGGCGCCATCTTGAGTGAGGAGCAGGGCAGCGCTCTAGTGCAAAGGCCGATTTGGGGCCCTCGCACTATAAAAGGAACGGCACTCCCCGTCCGCGCAGCGGGCGTGCCGATGGCGCGCCAGAGGCAAGCCCGTCTGTGCCCGCCCGCTGCCCAGCCGGGCTCAGGGCTAGAACCTATGCCCGTTTCAGCTGACGGCCTTATTACTTACTCACGGAGTGACCTTCTCCTATTGAGACCCCCTAAGAGTACACGCTGTCATTATGTGCATAAGCAAGAGGATACATACACTTATTGCGATCTCTGAAGCCCACATTCATGGGGATTAATCCTCCAGACCCTACTCACCTGCGTATGGCCCTATTGAACTGTAGGTCCCTTCCCAAGCACTCTTTGGAGATCAATTTTATGTTACAGGACCACGATCTAGATATCCTGTTTCTTACCGAAACGTGGTTAACCACTAACTCAGAGGCCGACATTGTTCGTGCTCTCCCTTCGGGGTTTCTTATCCATTCTCAGATCAGGCCTCTGGCAAAGGGGGTGGCTTGGCCATATTGTACAAAGATCACTTCGTTGGTAGAATGAAGGATAGTTGCATTTCGGAATCTGAAAGTTGCCACTTTTACTTCCAATTATCTCCTACCACCTCCTTCACAGGCCTCTTAGTGTATCGCCCCCCAGGGAACTCTAGTCACTTTGTTAGTTCTCTCCTGGAAACAGTCACTGTCCTGGCATCCTCCACTTCTAATCTCACCATTCTAGGTGATCTCAATCTCCATTTTAATGACCCCCTAGATAAAGTGGCGGCGGACCTCTTACTCGATTTTAGATCATACGAGCTCCATCTAGTGAATACGGGTGCCACACATAATAAAGCCCACCTTCTTGACCCGGTTTTCACTAACATTCGACCATTTCAGGCTAGCCCCCCTCTTCCCCTCCCCTGGTCAGACCATTTTTTGGTCCCCTTCACCTGGCAGGTCGAGCTCAAAACATCACAAATCCCCAGTACATCTATTTTTGAGAGGGCGTGGTCCAAGCTTTCTGTTGAAAACTGGACTCGTACTCTTGAACTTTCCACTCCTCCCCATGATCTGGACCCCGTGACAGCAGACACCAATTTTAAAAACTGGCTTACGAGCTCACTGGACTTAGTCCTGCCAAAAATAAGACTGGGAAAAAAGATTGGCAGAGTTGGCTCTGCCCCCTGGTATACTCCTGAGCTCAGAATTCTAAGGAAAGGCTGTAAGAAGCTTGAGCACATTTGGAGAAAAGATTGGGATAATGCAAACAAAGATACCTACCGTGATGCTATTAGAGTGTATAAAGTTGCCCTCAGAAACGCCAAAACAGTATTCTTTGACGAGAGAATTAAAAATTCCTCTAACTCTACTAGAGAAACCTATAAGATTGTCAAAGAATTATTGAAGATCCCCGACCCCCCCGCTGTCTCAAGACACGCCAGGAGCCAAATGTAATGAACTTGCTAATTACTTTGACTTAAAAATTCAAAACATCTTATCTACTCTGCCCCAAACGGATGGCCAGGCTACTGCCGGTAACTTGCTTCCGGACGCAGGTCCCCAGCTCAATGCCTTCAACCCAGTCTCAGTAGAGGAATTTATTAAAATCTTATCCGTCATTAAAAGCGGCTCCCCTAGTGACCCAGTCCCTATGCGGTTTCTCAAACAGATTGCCACCATCATTGCCATCCCAGCAACTGAGCTCATTAACACCTCTCTTTCCCAGGGCATTGTTCCGCCCAGTTGGAAAGGGGCCATTGTGAAGGCCCTTCTTAAGAAACCGCATCTCGACCCACTGGAGCTTGCAAACTTTAGGCCGATTTCATTACTCCCGGGACTTAGTAAAATCACAGAAAGACTGGTGAATTACCAACTTTCCCACTTCCTGGAGTCCAATGATCGTTTGCGCAACCCTCAAACCGGATTCCGCCCAGGCCAGGGTACTGATACGGCCCTCCTCTCTGTCATCGAGGAGGCAAGGTGCATCTTGGACTCAGGAGAATCAGTGGCAGTGATCCTCCTGGATCTGAGTGCAGCCTTTGATATGGTGAATCACCGTATCCTTATTCAGCGCCTGGCCGAGGTGGGAGTATGGGGGTCCGCCCTGACTTGGTTAACATCATACCTGTCTAACCGCACCTTTCAAGTCTGGGAAGGCAATCCACGATCTGCCTCAATCCCCCTCCAGTGTGGCATGCCGCAGGGCTCATCTTTAAGCTCCACATTGTTTAATGTGTACATGGCCCCCCTGGAGGATGTGGTTGCCCCGTTTGGGATCAAAATTGTAAGCTACGCAGATGACACCCAACTTGTCGTCTCACTCTCCCAACTCGATCAATGCCCTGACAGTCTTCGTTTATGTTTGACGAAGATACATGGCTGGATGTGTGATTCCTCCCTTAAATTAAACGGGTCAAAAACGGAAATCATGTTACTTGGTCACAAGTTGACCTCAATGCCCACCTCCATCTGGCCTGCTTGTTTGGGGGATCCTCCCAGCCCAAAAAAAGAAATTAAAAGCTTGTACTTGAGTTTGCACCAGAAATGTGCACGGTACAATGCGCTGCAACAGAAACATCAGTGTAGTTTTTGAAATGTAATTACCTGTTCTCTGAATCAAAAGAAAAGGGAACAGACCCAAGGAGGTTGAATGAGGAGAGATATCAAACCCTGAAAATGATTTTGGTTTGAGTTCCTCGATGTCTACTTTACAAACTTAGGGCCAGATGTACAAATGGTTTTAGCACTTACAAACTCTCCTTTCTGGAGAATCAGAGGGCTTATGAAAGCTTAAACCCTTAAGTGCTAAATGCATTTAGAGATTCAGAAAAGTTCCGAATTGCTACAAGTGTTTAACAAGCATTTACAATGCAAAGGTTTTGCCTTTGCCAAAGTTAGAGCTATTAGCATTGTAAATGACAAATTGTTTATTTATGTGTTGGTTTTGAAAACAGATAAATAAATGGCATTGTCATTTACAATGTCAATAGCTTAATCTAATAGTCCCTCATACAGAAGATGAAACAAAAATACTCCTGTGGCTGATCCAAGATGTGACTGACACACACCCAGAGCACAGCGAGGGGGCAGGGAAGCAAGCACAGCCAGGGGGCAGGGAAGCAAGCACAGCCAGGGGGCAGGGAAGCAAGCACAGCCAGGGGGCAGGGGAACCAGGGGGCGGGGAAAAGGTTTATTGGTCACCTTTCTATTATTTATTACTATATTGTAGAGCGGAGCTTGCATTAATGAGGTGCAACCTATGCTCAGACATTGTTAACAAGTGTAAAAACTTCAAAATAATAAAGTAATACTATTATAAGTACGTTTTGCACTTCTCTGCCTCAGGACAGCAGTGCCCAGTAAATGGCGTAGCGCAAGATGACGGCCCCCTCTTACAGAATGTGATGAGAGACCCCTCTGCCCCACAGGGGCTGCAGGGGCCCTTTGTTACGCCCCTGAACACAGAAACAATATTACTAGGCTTGCAAGATTGCGCCTTTGCCATTCCAACGACTGTGACAACGACAGCTAAGTGTATCTCACTAAATCGTTATCATGCTCTATATTTTTGTAATCGTGTACAATATTACATGTGTAAAGCATGACTGTGATGCCATCCACGCGACCATGTAACTAATCCCCATTCCTCTGCCCCCTGGCCGGAGGAAGCAAATGTTTTAAGAATTTATGCTTGACATGTTTGTAATTCGTACGTTCAGAGCAGGTTCTCCTTAAACCTGTCAAGTGGGAACAAATTTAGAGCTCCTTCCTCAGACAGGCTCAAGCTAGGCCACTCGAATTATGCTGCAATAAAGGCCAAAATATGCAGCCGGCTTGTCAAAAGTATATAGCAAGATCAGATGAGGCAAAATGCAGCACAATGTGCCACAGTATTATTTTGTCATTCCAACACCTATTAATGTTGTTTGGACAAAGTTGCACCTCATTAGCACCAGATTAACACGTTAAAACTGAAAGGTTAACAGTAACCCTTCGCTAGTGGTCTGCTTTTGAGAGGAGCCAGGATTAGAAAATCGTTTAATTCACTTTTGATTTGTTTGTGCTAGAAACACCTTTTTGGGGGTAAAATCTGATAATTGTTCAGCAGAAGGAGGATTCAGTGGAAAATGCCACAAGTCCATAATGATGCCAAAAAAAAGCTGCTGCCTAATTCCAGTGCCCCTGGACGAGAGGCGTCGCAAAGTGTGCGCTGTGTCAGGGTTTCATCTACAAGAGTGGAAAGAGAAAATCTACATTGTGTACATTTTATTAAAAGAATTTTAAAAAAAAGGAATTTGCTAAGTGGAAGACAGAGTGGAAAGGAAAGAGGACAAACATTTGTATATCTTTTTGCTAACACTATAGCACAGGAGGCGAAGACACAACACTCCAGCAGCTGTGTAGTCGTAGAACAGGCCACGAGAACCATGCACTTCTAACCAGAGGAATAAAACGTGCAACCTGGTGAACATAGGATGGCCTTGACTTTTAATTGGAGGCTTTAAAACCTTTTGCTAAGCTGAATCTTTGATGGGTCTGGGTTTCCAGAAGGTCCAATCTTCCTCTTATGAAACTGACTCTGTATCACCAGAGGAAGCGAATGGGGCTCAGGAGTAGGACTTGGATTGCAGAAGAAAGGAACTGGACAAGGGGACAATGTTTGTATATCCTCTGAGGTGGTGACCCAGCATGCTTTGTACAAGCACTCGACACTGGCTCTGAAGCTTCCAGCATTAGTGTTGGGTGCCATATAATTTCAAGGCCCATGCCAGCCAATGGTTCGACCTTCATTTTACGCCTTTTACAATACACAGCAGAGTAGACCGTGGTGAGGCTCAACAGAACAACGCCTTGTGTCACACGCTCCATCACTCCACTGTAGGTAGTTTACAAGGTACACAATGTATGTAATCACGTGCCTGCCACCCCTCGATTTTTTACAGGATCCTGAATCGTCATTCACCCACTGTCTTGCACAAAAGTCCATCTCTATTAGATGGATTTGCACTTTGTGGACAGCAATGCAAGCACCCAATGTGTTTTTACTCCGACCTGTTGTCGGTTTTGCATTTATGTCCTGCCTTCTGTCCTATTGGAAAGAGCTCTGATATCCCTCGGGATCTTGATCGCGCTATATAAAACTTTATAAATAAATAAATGTCAGCAGCAACGTGGCTCTGCTCAGCCCCTAGAAGGGCAGCGAGAAATATTGGGAGGCCTAGTCACGCCTGCAGTCACAACCGAGGCTTGACAGGTTTCACCGCTGGCGAGCCGTGCATGCACCCAGGATCACCGTGCAATATTCACTTACACAGAAACAGGCAGAGCAGGGAGGAGGGTACATGAAAGAGGCCATTGGGGGCGAGAAGGCAGGGCATGTTCATGGTTCCTGTCAACATACACCTTAGGTCTGCCATCTCCGTACTATACATGGACAATAGAATGCGCAGTTAGCAGGGTCTCGGGGGACAGTCTTGCCCATGTAAAGTCCACATTCAAATTCTGGTCTGTGTGTGAAATCTGCCACAGCAAAATCCCAAAACCAGAATATTACACGTCACAACATGGAATTCCGAAGGGAGGCCGATGCCGGCGCTTAGAGGCGCTTTTCTTTCCAGCTCAGGGCAGGGGCAGCTTGAGTCCGTTGTTAGCGCGAGGGCACCTTCCTTCAGTAAATAGGAGATGGTGCACCCCTCCACCCCACTGTCCACATCTGCACTCTCGAGCCAGAAGGAACAGGGGTCAAAGGGTACTAGAAAAGGCCAGGGGGCGGGCACAGCGCCTAGAACTATGAGATGAGACGCACGCATAGCAATGAGGGCTGTGACAGGCGCTCCCCAGCCCCCGCCTAGTACACAAAGATATGTACACACACATTTCACACTTGTCGTGCTGTAAGCGCTAGCTGTTTAATAATGTAAACGGTGTTTACCTCACTCAACGCCAGGAACACCAGCCCGCCGGTTCTGGTATCACAGAATGAACGCCTGGCAAAGCCCGCGGCCCACACGCTTGTAAAGCTAAACAGGCGAGATTGCACCGGTGCGCACAAGCTATGTGTAAACCCGGCCCCTGCCGCCCGGGGGCATCCCAGTGGGCCGACTTTGAAGCTGGGGAACCGGATCGAGTCTAGCGGGAGGCGGAAGCATCCTGTGATTCTGGGCAAACCACTTCATCTCCCCCTGCCTAGAAATGAATGTGACCGTCTGCAACACAACCGGTGCTCATGTAAAGCGCCCGGATAGCTTCGGGGCGAGTTCGCGCTATAGGGGTAGGGGGGCGGAACGGCACAGACGACATGAGACGCGGGAGGTGGGCGGGGGGGGGGGCTCACGGACAGCGGGAGGGGGGAGGGAACGGCAGCAGTCACCTCGACTTCCTCCTGCGGCGGTCGGCCGCGTAATGGGAAAAAGAAACAAATAAAAAAAAATAACGAAACTCCGCCCACCGCCGCGATGACGACATCGCAGAGGCGGAGAGGGAAAAAATAGCGGGAAGGCCCCCGAATCTGGTCCGGCCTTTGACGGACAGATCCGGCTCCCAATGGCTAGCCTCCATTTATGGAGCTAGCCAATGGGAGGAGGGGGCGAGGAGGGGGCGGATACCCGACCCAACAGAGAAACATAAGGATTTTGCTAGCGCATGCGTACTTCGTACGCATTGCCAGCAAAACCTAAAAATGGATACTGATTCAGAATCTGGAAGGTTTGTGTTGTAGGCGTCCCTTTCAAATACAGAATCGGTATCATGTGTATCAATGTTTCCCAAACAAAATCTGATTGTGAAACATTGATATTTTATCCACCCCCAGGTTGTGCTGGTAATCCGCTCACATGAGGGAAGGGGCCCCCTTTCCCTTTTTGAATGTACACAAAAAATATTTTTTTAATAGAACCGTGTACCACTGCCTTCTCCTAAACAAAAAAGATTATTTTCTTTTTAAATACAGTCCCATTTCCATTTGAGAAAAATGGGCTGCTTTTGTTAAAAAAATATGTTTACTTTATTAAAAAGCAATCACAGACATGGAGGTCTGCTGGCCTCCAGCATGCCACCATTCATGTGATGACTGTGAATCGTAGTGGGTCGCAATTTGCAACCTACCTCATTATTACTCATGCTCTAGGTCTAGTTTGCAAACCACTCCAATTTAGCATTGTGTGAAACGAACTTTTAGCACATAGGTCGGTTCGCAGAATACTGCAACGTGCTTTGTACTTTGTGCATCTAACCATGTGACAGCTCTTCTTTAAGTTTATTTCTGTTATTTATAACATACACGAGACATACTATGATTCCAGCTTTAGTAAACATGCTGAATATGACTTTTGACATAGTTTTACTCACCAATCCAATTTCGGAACGGCTTTCCCACAACGCAGTCAGGGCTTTTCTGGCTGCATCCTCAAATACGGGGTCGCCAGTGAGGCGACTGAGTGTGGCAAATTCCACAATAAAAGTCCCAACACCAGCAGTGCAGGTGACTGGGGTCTCTGCGGGGTTTACGCCATTCTTTAAATTGACTGTCCCATAAGGCATGCCCGTGGGTGTTTGAAAAGCTGCGTAAAATATAGATTACTAGTTAGGAAAGCAGAGATGGAAGAAGAGCACCAAAATGTCATAAGGTCAAAGGTAGATTTTGATTACTTGCAAAAGAAAAAGTATAACATGCATGTTTAAGTTGTAGTCTTTGAATTCTTATTAAAAAGTCAACCCTGTTACAAACGTCTTCTAGTGAATATCATCATAAATCTTTATTTCGGCCCTTTAGAGCCATAAAAGATACAAAAAAACAACAATACATAACGTTTGTAAAATAGAAGAATAAGTAGATTTACATACAGTTGGATAAGGTTAAGAAATAAATACAATAATCCATAATTTAGTTAAAAAGGCAATATATAAAAACATGTACAGTATAAAATCAATTTTCACTGTTCCAATATTAATTTCATCTAAGCAGTTATAATTATACAGCCATTTCATAAATCGGAACACACATCGAAAACAGGGTACGAAAACACATTCCTAATCACTTATAAGTCTAGACTCCTTTTTTTACGTACAAAGCTTACTGCCAAAAGAAATCTGCTGACGCCGAAAACAATCACTTATCTGGTGTCCGTTTTTACAATCCTAAATGCTTCATTATATGAGCGTACGCCTATAGCGTTGCACAGTGGCTTAATCCATCTTTTCCTGGCAGCCACATATGCTGAACAGAAAAAGAGGATATGAATGTCATCTTCTTTAATACAATTCTGACACCACATGCATGTCTCATTTGTTGTCGGACCCAAAGGCTTAGACCACTTTGCTACAGTTACATTCGTTTTCAGCATTCCATACCTGAATTTTAAATATAGGCTTTTGGCCAAGGGCGGTCTGACCTCGTCTAAAAAGTCCTCAAAGTAAGGAATATCCTTATAGGCCAAAAAGCTGTTTGTCATTGATCCACCAGCGTGACAGTTAGAAAGATTGCATATTATGTAAGCCCAGAAATTAGTTTTAACCAATTTCTTGGAGCTTTGCGTTAGACTTAAAGGCTCTTCCCAATAATGGGACAAGCCAATTCTACACAACCATATTCGCACATGCTTCAACCATGCATTATATTTATGCAAATCCAGTCTCATTACTTCAAGAAGGCCATCTCTGTAATCTTCAAGTTCTGGAGTACTCCAGAGTCTCACCCAAAAGGATAATGGCCGTAGGATTGCATGATGGTCAAAACGCTTCATATTTAGGTCTAGCATTAAAGGTAAAAGTGGGGTTCGTTTAGGTAATCTTCGAAGGCTTCTGTAAGATTTATTTTCACTTTTCGTAAAGAGATTCCCCGCTATTGGCCCCCATATTTCGGCGCCGAATAACGCTGTGGACTGGGCCTTAAACTTAAACACTTCTAATGCTGGGGATACTGCCTTACTCTGACTTGCCCCATGTTTCTTTAAAATAGGAAAAGTGTTCTGAGATAAAATAATTTTACTCTTCTCTACTTGTGTTTTCCATGAATGCTTTGAATCTAAAGAAACACCCAAGTAGGTAAAATTCGACACTAGTTCTAATTTTTGATCATTTAAAAATAACTTTCCCTCGAAACTTTTATGAGAGTTTATGGCCATACATTTCGTTTTTTTCGTATTGATCTCCAAGCCTTTTTTGTTACAATAAAGTTGGAATTAATTTAAAAGGGATTGCAGACCTTTGGGAGTTTGCGAGATTAAAATTGTATTGTCTGCAAATAAGAGAGCGGGGACCCTTACTCCATTCAGCCTGGGGGAATCATTATTACAATCCTCCAAGTGTGCCGGGATGTCATTAATAAACAAGGAGAAATGCGTGGGAGCCAACACACACCCTTGGCGGACACCACGCATTATCGGGATAGCTTTTGTCAATTCACCGTTGGGTCCCCAGCGCACTCTCGCATAATTGTTATCGTGCAGCCTTATGATCTGTTGAAGTAAGCATACCGGCAACCCCTGTGAATATAGACAATCCCATAAAAGATCTCGCGGAACTAGGTCAAATGCGGCCCTAAGGTCTACAAATGCAACATATATGTGCCCTTTCCTTAGATGAACATATTTCCAAACAAGGCAACATAATCTAAAAACTTGATCAATTGTACTTATACTACTCCTAAAACCTGATTGGAACTTAGTAAGTATGTTATTCTCATCCATCCAAGAATTCATACGTATTAAAATATGCCTGGCAAATATCTTTTGTAAAACATCCATTAAACTGATCGGGCGATAGTTGGACGGATCATTTCTATCGCCCTTTTTAAAAATCAAGCCAATTTCTGCGCCCCTCCAACTGTCAGGAAAATCTGCTCCCGCTACTAGGGTATTAAAAAGCTGGTTAATATAGGGTGCCCAAACGTTTACGTCATGTTGATATAAGTCGCTTGGGACTTTGTCTAGGCCTGGTGCCTTGCCATTTTTAACCATATTAATGGTTGACTCAGTTTCTCCTATAACAAACTCAAAAGTGCAAGTGCATGAAGAGAGCTAAGGCTGATCATTATCTCTTGACCCCGTATATTCTGGGGCTTTGTATAGATGCCAGAAGTGGTCGACCCAGGTCTGCTCATCTAGAAACACATCAAGAGCCACTCTTCCTACATGGTTCCCATTTGCCACCAATCTCCAAAACCCCACATTGTCCTTATTCTTTGCTGCCGATAGCATGTTAGCCCAACTTTCCTCTTCCCAATCTGATCTAGCTTTTGCCTGGGTCTTTTTATATTCTTTTCTAGCCACCTTAATCACTTCCGGTACTTTACTTTTTATCGCCTCTAAAAGAATAGCCTTGCCAATACAGCAATCCTTGCCATACCAAGATTGTCTACCAGCTACGCTATTATTCTTTTCAGTGTTTTTTTGGCATTTTTGTAATTAGAGGTAACAATGCTTTGAAAAACCCGTTATGTAGGTCGATAAAAGTATTATCCCCTGCTGACAGATTTATGTAACTGGAAAACGTGTCTGCTAAAAGTAAGTAAATACACGCTAACACTTCCCCATGATCCAATATTTGAGCCCATTTAAGCGATCGTCTATTATTACTCGGTAATGGCGCATCATTGTTGGAGGTGGACGTAATGGGGGTTCCAGTCACTTCACTATCACTGGGAAATTAGCACGGCGTGATTATCAATTGAA
Organism: Lissotriton helveticus; assembly: GCF_964261635.1. Taxonomy (NCBI): domain Eukaryota; kingdom Metazoa; phylum Chordata; class Amphibia; order Caudata; family Salamandridae; genus Lissotriton; species Lissotriton helveticus. Next base: position 393,259,464 of record NC_136068.1, on the reverse strand, counting down.
GCGGACGATGGTCGCTTTCTAACCTGGGCAAAATCTCTAGATCTATCAAATATGGGCAGATATCAAAGGTTACAAGGATATAGTAAATTATTTTTTTTTAAATAAACTTTATTGAGATGTAGGCATACTATACAATTAGTACAATACATTCAGGTTGGTAGTTTCATATAAGTGTGGTGTGAGGCATGATATATACACGTTATTTTCAAAACCTGCAGACATGACTCGTTCCTTCTCTAGTACATTCAATGTATGGTCCATTGTAGTCCCCCTTAAGATAATATACTATACCTTCATTTCCCCGTTAAATGATGCCCAACGTGGGCGTCACTTCGTAATTTCTAAGAAACTCCCCCCTTTAACTCCCAAAACTCAGGTCATCACATTTAAGTACGTTTCTCACTATTTCTCCCTATATCAATCCTCTCCACCCCATTGTTGTTTCTCAGGAAAGTTATTACAAAACGCTGCTGCGTGTAGCATGAGTAATTGGACATCCCCCACTCTGTTTGTTACTCTTCCTCTCCCTCCGAGTCCAGATCATCTCCCTCTGGTAGGGGGTCAAATATCTCACCCCTGTAGACATTCCATGCCGACCACACCATATTCCATTTGCGGGGGGATGCTCTAAGGACATATACAGTTCTCTCCGTGACCATCAGGACGTCCATGTTTCTAGTCCATCTGTTCGCAGTGGGCAAATCTGGGGCCCCCCACTTCTGCATGATATCGCGCTTAGCTATCATGATGGCTAACGTAGCCCAGATTATTCCATACCTATTTAGGTCATTTGGGTCCCATATATTTAAAAGGCACTTGCGAGGTTCAGGTAAAATGGAAATTTTGAGCACCTGGGAGATTGTGCGCATGACTTGTTTCCAGTATTCTTGTATGTGAGTGCAGTCCCACAGTGTATGAAAGAGTGTTCCCTCCTCCCCGCAGCCTCTCAAACAGAAGGGGTGGGGCGCTCTATGGATTTTGTGGAGTAGCGTCCTGGTGTAATAGATGAGGTGCAAAATTTTCAATTGCACCAGTCTGATCTTTGCCGAAATGCCTACTTCTTTCGGGGAAGCCAAAGCTTCGTTCCATTCCGATTCGTCCATTGCCCCTATGTCCTCCTCCCACCTGTCTTTGAGTTTCAGCGTGGGGTCCTCCAAGTTATTGATCAGTTTTTTGTAAGTGAGTGAAGTTGCGCTCTGGTGCATGAAATCCGTCAACAGCCTGTCCTCAAGTGGGGAGGATACCGGCAGAGCAGTGCCCGTTGGGATAGCTTGGAGCAGTGCGTGCCTAATCTGTATGTACCTAAACGTTTCGGTGGGTCTGAGGTCATACTGCTGCTGGAGTTGTGGGAACGGTATTACCGTGTCTCGGTCCCAAAGGTCCCCCACCGTGGAAATACCTATAGAGTCCCACTGTGTAAATCCTGCATATCTTCTAAGGTTACCCAGTGACTTTGTGTCCTACAACTGTGTCATTTTGGTGAGTTTCCCTTTCCATCCCAATTTTGTCTGTGCCACATGCCAGAGGGTCACCGTATGTCGTGTCGGGCCGTTCAGATGTTTGAGTTGCGCTTTATTATATAGTGGCGCGAGCATGCAGTTTGTCCCCAGCTGTGACCAGTCTGCCCTGTAGGCTGGGTCGTCCCTCGGGGTGTGTAGCCATTGGTTAACGATTTTGAGTTGGGCTGCCCAGTAATAAAGCTGAATATTGGGAAGCACGATCCCACCCTCGTACCAACTCCTCACTAACTTGTCATACGCTATACGTGCTGGGCCATTGTTCCAGAGTAGATTGGAGACTAACGCAGCAATTTGTTTGAAATACCGCGTTGGGACAGGATATGGGGTGTTTTCTAATATGTATAGAAACCTGGGGAGCGCCATCATCTTATATAGGGCTGCCCGACCCAGGAGGGTGAGGGGCAAGGTCGCCCAGTGCTTAACGTCCGCTCGCAAGCGTTCCAGCGGTGGTTGGAGGTTGTTAGCAAAGAAATCCGCTTCAGAATGTGCGATGATAATGCCTAGGTATTTGAAGGAGGTCACAGGCTCTGCCAGGGGGCAGTCGCCTCGTAACCTTGGTGCTGGACCTTTTAATGTGTATATGACCGATTTGGACCAATTCAGGGCATAACCCGATGATTGCCCGTGCGTGTTGCAGATTTCCAACAGAGCTGGGATTCCGTCATCAGGGTCTACCATGTAAATGAGCATGTCATCGGCATACAGGGAAATTTTGTCTTCCCAGCCTCCCTCCCATTGGATGCCTTTGAATAAGGGCGTCGTCCTAATCAAGATCGCTAAAGGTTCAATTACTAACGCAAAGAGTAAGGGTGACAATGGGCATCCCTGTCTGGTCCCTCTGCCCAACGGGAACACTGGCGAGATGTGGCCATTAGCCACCACCTGTGCCACCGGTTTTGTGTAGAGTAGTCGTATCCAGGCTATATATTTCGGCCCAAAGCCCATACGTGCAAGCACCTCGAAGAGGTATTCCCATTCAACCAGGTCAAAAGCCATTTTTGCGTCAAGGGAGAGTATTACAGCCTGTTCTGGGAGTAGGTGTGAACGAGCCAGTACCCCATGAACTCTCCGGAGATTCAGCGCTGTACTTCGATGAGGCCTAAAGCCTGATTGGTCAGGGTGGATCAGGGTGTCCAGGTGGGGCATCAGACGGGTGGCCAGAAGCTTAGCCAGCACCTTGGCCTCTACATTTAGTAGTGAGATCGGGCGATATGATGTGCAGTCAGTTGGGGGTTTACCCGGTTTCGGTATAGCCACGATAGTGGCCGTGCGCTGATCGAGTGGTAGTTCTGCCCTCTCCCTACTCTCCATATACATGTTCAGCAGGGGTCTACTGAGTTCAGATGCCATTGATTTATACCATTCCACCGGCAGTCCATTAGGACCCAATGCTTTGCCCGATTGCAGCGACTGTATCGCTAGTTGAATTTCATCTTCAGACGGATCTGCTTCTAAGTCTTGTACAGCCTCAGGTGATATGCTGGGGATGTCAACATCTGTCAGCGAGAGTGCCGCCATGTGAGCTGTGACGATGTGGTCCGGAGTGTATATGTTCTGAAAATGGTTTGCTAAAGCGTGTACAATGACTTCGGGGTGTGTCAGTTTCCGGCCGTCCGCCGTAGTTAATCTCTGAATACCTCTTGTACCTCCCTCTCTTTTATCTAGCCATGCCAGCATTCTCCCTGCTTTGTCGCCCACATCATAAATTCTATGTGTCCTGTTGGCGATGTAGCCCTGCACTGTCGTCTTGAGGTAGTCCTGGTACTGTTGTTGTCTGAGCTGCAGTGTGTGTATCGTGTCCGGGGAGGGGTCTAGCATATGTGCCGTGTTTGCGTTGTGGAGTGTTAATTCAATTTCCGCAAGTTCTTTCTGGGAGTCCCGCTTGTGTCCCGTAATGGCCGCTATCGCATTCCCCCTAAGGACGGTCTTATAGGCTTCCCAGAGGATCGATGGTGAGGCCACCGTCCCAGTGTTTTCAGCAAAGTATTGTGTTGTCGCCAGTTTCAGTTTCTTCCGTATTTTAGGGATCTTTAAATAGTTGGGGTAGACTGGGTAAACCCTCGCGCACCTCCGCTCTCTAGTGGTGAGAGCGAGAAGCATCGGGGAGTGGTCAGATATACCTCTGGGTAGGATGTCAATGCTGTCTATAGATCCCACACCCACCCCCAGGAATAAGAAATAGTCTATGCGAGATAGGCTGTCATGCACGGCGGAGTAGAAAGTGTACTGGGTCGCCGCCGGGTGCAGATGGCACCATATATCTACAATACCCAATGCTTCCAAAAAGTCAGGGAGTGGTGCCGTTTTTCTTGAGCTGGCTCTGAAGGGAAAAGTGTCTAGTGCAGGGTCCATTATGGCATTGAGGTCGCCCCCTATGATAGTGTCACCTTCAGGGAGGTTCAGAAGGAACTCACCCAGTGCCGGGAGTGCTATGGAATGTAGCGCCGGGGGGATGTAGACCGAAACCACATTAAGCGGTCTGCCCTCCCACCGGCCATGTATCGCTGCAAAGCGTCCCTGGTTGTCCGTCGTGCTATGTGTGACTATAAAGGGCGATGTCTTTTTTAGTAGTATCCCTGTCCCCCTGGACCCAGAAGTAAAGTCGGCATGCGTCGCCATAGCGTATCCGCGCCTGTTAAGCGCTTTGCACGCCGTCCCTGTGAGGTGCGTTTCTTGGAGGAGAACCATATCCGGGCTCTGGCGTTTGATGGCTTGTAAGACCAGGCCCCTTTTTATCTTGTCTCCTAGGCCTCTGACGTTCCATGTTAATAAGCGCAATGGGGGCACCCCTGTCGTCACCGTGGTCATCTCAGTGGATGTGATATGAGGTGGGTCGGCCATAGTGTCGTCGGGATCGTGACATGAGTAACGTGTTGGTAAGTGTTGTGCAGCAGTTGCTGTCCTCGAATAAGTATAGGAGTATGTCGATATCTAGAGTGGCAGTAGTATGTGAGTAGTGACCGATGACCAGGGATAGAAACGTAAATAACAAAACTGAACTCCCCTCCCCCCTCCCTGCTCCCCTGCTCCACGGACTAAATCCCGCCCGCGTCCCCAACATTGCAGAGTGCTTTAGTCCCTCCCCAACTATCATACTTGCTTGTGGGGTTGGTGAGTCCCCGTCAGGCACTAACTGCGCCCACCTTACTCAGCCGCATCAGGTCCGAGGTCCATTACGGCACACCCAGGTCTTCATACATATATCGTGTTATTAGACCGGTGCCGGTCGCCCAGTGTCTAGCAGGTCTTGAGCAGTGTCAGAGTCCGCTGCTGCTGTGTCTTCATGATGTGTCGGGCGGTCAGTCTGGCTGGCCGCCTGCGTGCCGCCACGGTGAGTAGGCCGATCCCGGTGCGGACGGTGACGATGTCCCACTTGCCTCCAACCCTCCAGCCAGTCCTGCGCTGTCTCTGGTGTGTCAAAGAACCACGTCTTTCCATCGGCCACAATCCGTAATTTAGCGGGGAAGAGCATGGAGTACGGCAGTTCTCTGTCTCGTAGCGCTTTCTTCACCTCCGTGAAGGATTTGCGGCGCCTGGCCACCTCTGCCGTGTAGTCCGGGAAGAAGGACAAGGTTGCATTTTGAATTTTGACCGGTGGGGAGGATCTCGCTGCTTGTAGGATTGCATCCCTGTCTCGAAAGTTAAAGAGTCTAGCCAGCACCGGTCGCGGCGTCGCTCCTGGTTTCGGTGTCCCGCCCGGGACCCTGTGTGCTCTCTCCACCGAAAAGAAGCGGGATAGTCCTTTGGGTTGTAGTTTGGTCGTTATGAGATCTTCTATATAGAGGTCCATTGCCCCCTTCCCTTCCGATTCCGGAAGTCCAAGGATGCGCACATTGTTCCTTCGAGACCGCCCTTCTTGGTCGTCCAACTTATCCTGCAGGATCTTGGTGACTTTCTGCATGCGCTACATTGCTGTTTGTAGGTCCGACGTGTCTTCCACAAGAGATTTCGTGACCACCTCCACTTGGGACACCCTCTCTGCCATCTTGTGGAAGTCCGCACGCAACAGTGTGACTTCAGAGGAGATGGAGCCCACCGTCATTTTGACCTCCGTGAGGGTTCTCATGATGTCCTCTAGCGTTATTCCGTTGTTCCCTTCTGTGACAGGGGCAGCGCCCGAGGAGTTGCGCCCGTGGTTTTGTGACTGTCCGTGCTGGTTGTACGCAAATTTCTCCAGCCTAGCTTGTGTGGATCCACTCCTGGTTCCCTTGCCTGCCATGGCGCGTAGATTTGTAGAGTCTGAGGTCGCCTCCTTGCGCGTCTTGGTGATTTCCTCCCCGGCGTGCAGGTCAGTAGGTAGCGGGCCGGAGTGCACTTCGATGTGTGGCCTGCGCAGGTGGGGGTCTTGCTCATTCACTTATCATTTCTCGTGTGGGGCACTTCTGGCCAGTAAGCATGGAACCCGGTGCTGTCGCTGTCAGTAAGGCCGTCGCTGTGGCCGTAACGATCGCGATGTCTCGGTCCCCTCCAGTCAGTGTCCAGTGCACTAGTCCGTTTTCTGCCACCGGTTTTTAGGTCTATCAGGCAGGGTCAGGTCGGGCGTGGCGTTGCCAGGTAGGATAGTTGTCGGGCTCCCCCTATCTCCAATGTGTCTCATATGGTGGGGTCAGCGCGTGTCCGGTTGAGGACCTGTTTATGCAACACTAGCCGTGACTGTGGGGGCCGCCTCAGTCTCAGCGGCTTAGGATCGTCACCTTTGGCCTGTGTACTCAGGCGCCACCGGTATTCCTCGCCTCCACAATGGAGTCGATGCGTGCCTTTTCCCCCGTCCCCCGGGGGCACCCGCCTCGGTCTTACCAGCCGCACCGGCCCGGGGAGCAGATGGGGTCTGCGTCCGCTGAAGCGGCTGCCAGGCGTCAGGCAAGGATGTGGAGGGCCCAACGTTCAATCCCCTGGGGGGCTTACTGTGTTGCAGTTCTCAGCCGGTCGCTCCGTCCGTCTCCCGCCTTCAAAGTCACTGTATCTGGATACGCTGTCTCCCCGTAGGTGCCGACAGCCGAGTTTTGGCCTCACAGCTGTCGGCAGTATCTCCGTGGGTGCCTTCGCCGTTCCGGTTACCGCTGTGGGTGATTTCGTGGTCCAGGCTATGTGTCGGGAAGTGCTTCTTCCGCCAGGCCGGCCCGGTCTCACTTCCGCTGGGGTCGCTGGCTCACTCTAGGTCGCTGCTTCAGTCCTTTACACAGGCCCCAGTGCGCCCGTGCGTGATGCGGAGGGTTCCGGTCATCGAATTTCGCCAGAAGTCGACCCGGTGAAACCGCTCCGGGCCCGGACCCGAATGCTGCCGCTTCGGGTGGGTAAAGTATCGGATAAGTGTGCCGAATTAATAATTAGGCCGCAGTGCCTTCAGGAGCTCTCACTTTATGCTGCCGCCATACTTGGCCGGTAGCCACGCCCCCCGGATATAGTCAATTTTACTTTGGGAGTAATTTTTTACAAAGGTCGCAGCCTTATGGGAATCGGAGGGAAGACGCCCATTACAGAGCCTCAGCCCATATACAGTTGCCAACCTCATTATTTGGGCTGCTAAAGCAGTACCACGCACCGCCTCAATGTTGGATACGGGTGGAATATTGTTAGCCCTGTCCTCATCATCGAAAACATCACCGAGACCCACAATAGGCTCATAGTTACAGTTCAGGTCTCCACCTAGTATCATACTTGGTATCTCTTCCAGGCCATTTATAAAGCTATCTAATTTTTCCAGTGTTGGAGACTCCCTAGAATGGCTACATGGTCTGTTACAGACATTAAATAGGAAGAGAGTCCTACCATCTTTTGTATTAACCTTCAGACCAAGTATGTCCATTGAAGCAATAACTAATAGAGTTATGCGGATCTCCAAGGATACCTTTACCCATATCGTGAGTCCCCCAGAGGGCCTACCTCTAACTGAGGGTACTGCCTCAATGTTATAGGTCCTATAACCGACTCTATGTGGTGTTTCCAGGGCCCATGTCTCCTGTAGGAAGAAGATATCGTTAGAATCTATGTAATTGCTCCACTCAGGATCACACAAATTTTTCATAAGGCCCGCTATATTCCGAGATTTTAATTTTAGGTTTAGTGATGTACAACCCAACCTATCTATCCCTTGATCATCCAGATTTACATTGTGGATACCTAATCTAGTACCAGTATTAGCCTTGTATGAAACCACTGCAGCACCCGTTAATTGAGACGGATCCTGGCACGCCTTGACATCAATCCCTATTGCTTCAATATTCAACGGTTGAACAGCGGTTTCTTCTGGGGAAACATTAGGCTCTTTTCCCTCACATATATCCCTACCTACCTCTAATTCAAGACTTACAAGCGTAGGTGGAATTAGTCAGTCAACCATTTCCAAAGATGGTAAATCCCAAAATCTATTGGAAATGTGAAGAGGGAACGGGGTAACCGGTTTCCTGCCTACTTCATCAGTTAGTGGTTTATAGAAATACCATAGAGGGAGAGCATGAATATTAGTGCGTGCCGTCTGGGACTCATCACAGATCCTCAATAGGTGACGTACTGTATTAGGGCGATTAAAATTCACGACTATACAGTCCCCTTGTATGTCTTTCTTTTGCTCTCCCACCCAACCTACCCTCGAACCATGATAATCTCATTCGTTTTTTGTGGGCCGAGTCCTTTATACTTTTGAAGCCAATCCGCAACCTTATTCCTAAGACTGAGCCAGGTTTCTGTTTGGTCTCTCCTCAATGCAGGTACTCCAGTTAAAACTAAAACATATGGGCATGCTGCTGGAGGTAATTTTAAGTTGTCATTATTGGGTGTTACATCAGGATCATTAGGCTTTAAGATGGGTAGGGGCAAATTACCATTCCTACAATGACCCAAATTCCCTGATGCTTGATCGACCCTTCTACCCCCTGAACCTGAGATATCAGATCGAGGTTCAGTCATATTGGATAGTCGAATGCTCTCACTTGAGACGGCTGAATCAACCGAGGGAGCTAACGCTGTCTGTGATATGGTATTCGTACCTGGGATCCTTTCTTTGGCTCTAACTTTGCTTAATGTTTTTTCCACAAGTACTTTAGCACCTTCTTCAAAAGTATCCTTCCCCTTTTTAATCATAATATCCAAATCCATTAAAGCCTGATTTATGCCTTGGATTTTATCATCTAAATCCTTCTAGTATAAAGAAGAGAAGAACTGGCGCCTTCTTCTACTAACTGGCAAGATCCCAAATAGGCTTCTAGAATATGTTTTACTACTGTAACTTCAAAAGTAGGGTTTTAAAGATTTTCATTAATTAACTCAATCCCTCCCCTCTCCCCCGAAAGCACCGGGCATTGATTGGGGTGCAAGAAATACTGAGAGGCATACACACAGAGTGTACACACCTGAATGAGCCTAGGGTGACAAACCGTCCGTAAATTTCATGGACCGCCCGTTATTTGGGCCTCATGTTCGTTGTCAGTAAGGACTTCTTTCACAGATGCCAGTTGTACGTAATTCTGCACATTACAGTGAGCTGTCCCCCTGCAAGCAGCCTGAGAGTTCGGTAACTCTCACTGCAGGGGCCAGCTTACACTCATGCTGTGCTCAACGACCTACAGCAGCCACTCCACGACCTGGAGCAGACTTCTATGGGTTCATTATCATTCTGTATGTCATCCTAATTATCACAAACAGAATGATAATACTATAGGTCTCTCTGTGCACTGATACAATGACCTCTTTTCACTAATAAGTTTCACATGATGCCATGTGCTGATTCTAAGTAAATAACAACAAGGTGCCAATACTGATGCACAACTCTTATCTTTCACAAGGTTGCGAAAAACAACTTTCTTTTGCGAGCGCGACCCGCCATACAAGCTGAACCGGCCTGTAAGTATAACCGTTAAAGATGATGTTTAGTAAGCCGCGTTTTATGAATTTCATTCCACTATTTCAAACCATTTTCGATGCGTGAATTTAAGTTGCTTTTCGAAGATGAATTGCATACCAACAGAGTTTGTTTCTCCACTCGTACAAGTATAGAAAAACGTGTAACTAAACTCAATGTGCAAACTTGCTTTTTGAATATGAAGCGTGCACCAACACGTGTCTCCGCTTTTATTTACTTTTTTCGGAAAGATGTGAAACAAGCTGTTCTCTTTCTTATTTTCAACATAAAAAGAACCCGTGGACAATAAACATTCATAAACAGGTATGGGAACCATTCTTTCGTCAGTTGCAGCTTTTTGTCAAACTTAAAGTCCAAATAATAAGTTCTCTGATACTAATAGACAACTTGTGTTGTTCTAGTACGTACAGGAGCCCGGCTTTGAAATTGTTGTTCTGGGACCTCCTTTCTCCCAATCTGTCACAAGTAGGAACTATTTATTGATTACGGACATTATTATGGACATTTGTCAGGTGACAGTAAGAACTGTGGATAGACGATTGATTCAGTATAAATGTTTTCATAGGAGCGTTGAATTGTCTGAGAGTCTGTGTGAACAGAGCAAAGATCGGTTGATCGTCCATCTCAAAGTTGAGGTAAGAAAATACCACTGTAGAGGCAATCTGAGATAGGGGGCGAACGCCGACCATGGTCTTGAACTAAAACTTAGAAATATCTTTTGTTTTTTCCAGCTTTGTTCCTGATGAGACCCCGGTTCTGAGGGGGTTTGAAACGCGTCAACCGCTTTTGTATGGCTAACAATGATTGTATTTGTTTTATAAAAATCTAAAAATTGTGTAATTCAGTGAATCTTTTTGTTTGGCCATTTTGGAATATTTCTTCATATTATGTGTATAATGGTTCAATTTTGAAGGGTTGTAAGCAGGGTATGGTGTGTTCTGGGATGAGAGGATAGTGCATTGTATGAGTGAGAGGATTGAGAAGTGTGTAAGTGAATGTGTTTTGAGAGGGCACACAAGAAGGCTGTATGAGTGAAATAATGTCTTTTGGGAGAGGCTGTGGGTAAAGGGAGCATGATTGTTTTTCAATTTTTTTTAATGTAATAGACTTTGGTGATGGTTATTTATTAATGTAAATTTTTAGAAAAAATCATTGATTAAATTCAACGAAAAAAGTGGTTGATGGTGATATTGTTTCTTTTTCGATATACCTTGTGAAAGAGAGTTGTGCATCAGTATTGGCACCTTGTTGTTATTTACTTATAATTGGTTCAGCCGTGCTGATTTAGAGCCAAACCCCCCTTTTGGTTTTTATGTGCTGATTCCAGCATGCAGGAAGTATTTTGTGCTTGATTTTCTCCCCACAACAATCAGAATATTTTAAAGGAGTCAATCGCTGACTGTGCGTCAGAGTGTGACCGGTCAAAACAATGTTCAATAATTACAGACAGTATTTGCCCTGCTTGGCACTCATTCCTTGAGATGGGACAACCCAGTGCAGTAACCATATAAATAAATTAGGATGATGTGAAATACCCAAATAAATACCTGTACGGTTGCTCAGAACTGCTGGCATACCAAAAAGACGCGGTCAACGATTGTCGCAAGCTGATATAAAGTCATTTTGACTTGTACTTATGTTGGTTGTCTATTTACGTACTCATATACTATTGCGTGACCTCCTCTGATTTGTCTGTAAAAAGTACCTTTGGTCCCAAATTTTTATCCTGAATTTTGACCTTCTGTCCTGAATTTTGACCCTTTGCCCTGAATTTTTACACTCACCATCCTGAATTTGCACCCATGCCAGTTGGTCACCCTAAGTATGACCAACTGTACACCCACTGTATAATTTGCAAGAGGTCGCCCAGCTTGTGAAAACTAGTAAACAGAGATTACAAAGTGTCACTGCAGAACTTCAGCTGATAGACCGCACACTAAGCGCAATTATAATTTTGAGTCAGATTATTAATACTAGAGGTGCACTGTCTGACACTAGTAACTTACTTAAATTGAGAGATAAGCTGTGGAATTGAGGTGTACGACCGGGCCACCTGAGTCCTCCTGGCTACCACGACTTCCTTGGCAAACATGCCGCCCGAGCTGCACCAGGACCGAACACCAAGGGTGTGGCACGCAGGAGTCTTTAACACAATAAGAACCTCCTTCACAGTACTGGCAAGATCACCAGGAAAAAACACTGGTAGGGTGGCTCTCCATCCAGATCCCCCACGGAGGGTTCCCCTCCACTGTCCTCTATTCACAGAGTCTGCCTCTCCCTTCATGAGGTCTGTCTGCTTATCTCTCCTTGGCTCTCCTCTGTTTTGTGTGCGGGTTTCCAGTCACATGGCAGTGCAGGGCATCACACTCAGCGCTTCCACTCGGCCCCCTCTTTTCCTCTGCCCTGGGCCGCATTCAGACTCAGCAGCCACACAGACTGGGCTCCAGGAAGAGTAAAACAAGCGTTCCTGATTTACTGTGCCCTCACCAGATTCTCAAGCCCTCTTGCTTGATGCAGATGCAAACTAGCACATGCAGTGCAGTGCCTGCAGAGGAACCTGATATAAATCAACTGACTGGCTGTCCTGTTTAGAAAGTATATATATCTGTATCTCCATAGAGTAGAGGTCTTCAAACCTTTTTGTTTTGAGCCCCCCTAAGCAAACTGCTTTGAACTCAGCAACCCCTCCAAAAACTTATGGCAAGGCTCGGGGGAGCGAAAGGGGCTGGGCTGAGTACAGAGGGTTGGTCTAATTTCAGAGGTGCTTTTTCTGCAGCTTATAACTCACACTAAATGTGATACTTCTACAGGAGCAAATAAATAAAAAACAGAAATGTACCCAAAAAACTATTCCTCATAACTGGGGTACTGTTAGCCCTTCACATTCCTAGAAGGACTCAATGTATCTGCACCTCCTGCACTGATGATAGCTGCAGCTCTAAGTAGCAGATTGTTTCCTCTGCCTCTTTAACCCCTTCCCCACCATACCTGGCCATCATTGCAATCTTGAAAGAGACTCTCTATTTCTTTCAGAAAATAATGAGCTCCAATGTGTTGCCTCACCCTATGCAGCAAGAGTGCCCTGATACTAGCAAGAAAAATAAGCCTCCATGCCTCTTTTTCAAAGTGCCACAGTCTTAATTGTGATGCAGTAGGCCCCTCATGCTCCTGAGGCCCGGTGCACCTGCCTCCACAAGGAGAGTGACTACCTTGCAAAGCTGGCAGTCTCCTTTGCCCCTTGTTGAAAACATGGACCTCCATCCTGCTCCATTCCTGCTCTGTCAGCTCTCACAGACCTAAGCTAAGGTGTCTCCTCTGCTTCAATTTTCCCAATTGGTTGGATGCCCAAAGTGGCATGCGGACAGTAATAGTGCACAGAGCCCTAATCGAAGCAAGAAAGCTTAGTAAAGCACTAATTGGGGTTTAGTTGGCATGCACACCCCTAGGCCCCAGTGCCACAGGCACCTGCAGCACCAGTGATACCTACTCCTCGGCCCACCACTTCTACTCTTGAGGCCCACAGTGGGCTGTCTGCCCCTGCGAGTAAAAAGAAAAAAAGGTAAAAATCTCCAAATCTCACCCCACTGTTGCTTGGGACCTGTTCCCTGGGCAGCAAGAATGACCTGGACCCTAATGCTAGCTAGGAACATGGTTCACCACCACCCTTTTTACTAATAACATAGCCCTTCATAGGGGTCAAGTGGTCCCTCATAAGACTGCCTCAATGCCACAGCACCTACTGCATGGCCATTAAAGAAAATTATCCCACATATCTCACCACCTTTCATGGGGCATCTCTCTCAGGAAGCTGTCTCTGTCCATTTGTAAAGGAAAATCTTAGCCCCCACATAGAACACCCTCCTTGGGCCTTCTCTTTGACACTATCCATTGGATCGTGCTTCTTTTCAGTCTCTCCTGGGCCATTACTTTACAGCTCCAGGGGTACGGACGATCAAGGCTCGCGTCTGAATACAGTACTGCTGGTGTCCTACCTGCCACCCTCTCCACTCATCTGAAAGGGCATTTGCATGTAAACAGTGGTCAAAGTAGGCAGTGTGTATGGGGAGAGAGGTGTCCATGCTTTTTTAATTTTACGTAAACAATTCCCATACTTTTTGTGAAAAATAACCATCCCTGAATGCTTGTTGGGGACCTTGAGGTTCCTCCGGTTAAGAGTGAAAGGGGGTCTCTAAAATGAAGCAGATGGAGGGACAGGGAGTCTTCTCACCCGGTACCTGCTACCTGAAAGAAATTTAGATGTGTGTAATTTGTTAATCACCAAACGTATAGTCTTCTTGCAAGCGAGTGTAGGCTTTAATTTATGAAGTCACCTGAAGCTTCATGGTGACAAAGATGTATTCTTCTTGAGAGGCAATACAAGAGTGTTGAGTTTTGGAAAGAGTCCTTTCAATGCACTATGTACAGCCTGATTACCTGGTACTAAAATGTATTCTTTGAAAATCACTTGTTTTATCTTAAACACTATTTCATTTTGTGTCAGCCTATCTTATCATGTGTGTAATAACATTTTTAAATACATACTTTAAAAAAAATATTTTTATTGACTTTCATTGTGTAACCACATAACAAGCATGTCATTATCGATCAACATACCCTTCCCCTCTTCCCCTCTTCCCCCCGCCCTCCCCCTCCACCTCTAAAACCAGGACGCAGTCCTCTTCTTCCGCTAGTACAATCATATCTCCCTCCCAGGTCCATTCTAATACAGTTCTGTGTTCCCTAACCCACTCCCGTCCATTTGAGACCGGGGACCTGTACACTCCGCCCAGATCAGACTCCTCCATCCAGGCCATGATAGCGGCGCCATTTGCCCCACACCGTACCGAGCTTTTCGGGGCATCCCCTTGCCTTATACGTGACTCTTTCGGCTGCCATATATAAGTCCATACCCCTCCGCTAGTCCTCTAGCTGCGGTAGATCAGGCGCCCCCCATTTTCTGGCCACGTCCCTCTTGGCCACCATTAAGGCCAGCACCAGGAAGATCAGCATTGGGCGAGTCAAGTCCACGTCATTTATCATGCCTATCATACCAGTTTGGGGTCTAACTGCAGGGTAATCTCCAGCACCTCTCCCAGCTCTTTCAGGACCTCCCCCCCAAAAATCTGAATTTCCGGGCAGGACCAGATGGTGTGATAGAAGTCTCCCCTGTCTTGGCCACAACGCAGGCAGCACGGGTCAGCAGCCCTCCCTATTCTATGCAGTCGCACTCTATCGAAGTAGGTTCTATGAAGGACATTATATTGGATAAGCCTTAAACGGGACTTAATTGCTACCTCCCTCGAGTGCATCAGGACCGTACCCCAATCCACCTCATCCATTTCTCCCACATCTCGCTCCCAGGTGGCCCTGAGGTTTCCCAGTCCATCCAGCATGTTATTCATCAGGGTTCTGTATGTCAGGGACACCGCCCTACCAGGGAGCTGTTCTTGTAAAATGTGATCCTCCAATGGAGTATACTCCGGGAGAGCCTCTGTCAAAGCCCTCTCCGCCCTCCAGGCATGTCTTAGCTGCGTGTATCTACAATATTGTGTGCGGTTCAGCCCATATTTCTTCCTTAGTGCCGGAAATGACTGCAATTCCCCCTTCTTCATCACATCTCCCAGTGTCGATATTCCAATGGCATCCCAGCTCTGGAAACCCTTCAACTTACTAAGCTACCTCAACCAGGGACATTTCCATATTGGTGTTTGCTTCGTCGGATTTCGCTCCCACCCCATAGCCTTTGTTGCCCTAGTCCAAACCCCCAATGTGACTCCCGTGGCAGGAAGTAGTCTGTCTCTCCCCTTGCCCCCATACAGGTAATGTATGCATGTGTGTTTCTCCATGCTGTGTCTCTCTA
This sequence comes from Lissotriton helveticus, assembly GCF_964261635.1. NCBI lineage: Eukaryota > Metazoa > Chordata > Amphibia > Caudata > Salamandridae > Lissotriton > Lissotriton helveticus. The sequence continues at coordinate 393,244,226 of NC_136068.1, read as the reverse complement.
GGGCATAGGTGGGATGTGTGGCCGGGGCATGTATCCACTCATTTATGGACACCAAATGTTCAGCCCAGAAGTACGCTTCTATGTTGGGCCGCGAAATTCCTCCGTTATATTGGTGTCTTTGTAAGGTCGTCAGCGCCACCCAGGGCTGTTTTCCCAGCCATAAGAAGGCCCTCAGTTCCGCGTGGATGTCCAGGAAGACCCGGCGCCGGAGGGGGAAGTATTCATTTTGGAAGGCGTACAGAAATAGCGGAAGCGATATTATTTTAAACATCGCTGCCCGGCCTGTAAAGTTAGTCAATATTCGCCTGATATTTCTGTCGTAGGAAAGGGTACTGTCATTCGTCACAAATATCCCCAGGTACACAAAACCCTCCCCTGTCGCCTGCAACCTCCTGGGCAAATTGGACCACGTCTCCCCTCCCTGGGGATCGTAAAGAATCGATATATGCCAATTTATCTGGTAGCCTGCTCTGGCCCCATAGCGGTCCAATTCCGAGAACAGTGCTGGTATCGTAGTGTTTGGTTGCGTGATGTACAGAAGGACATCGTCCGCATATAAGGATATTTTTTCCTCTGCCGTATCTGCCTGTCCTATTTGGAACCCCCTGGTATCCTCATTCTGCCGGACTGCGCATGCCATCACCTCGATGGAGAGTGCGAACAATAAGGGGGATAGGGGGCACCCCTGCCTGGTACCCCGCCGTATAGGGAAATCCTCCGACAGCACCCCATTGACTCTAACTCTCGCCCTGGGATCGGTATAGAGCAGTCTTATCCGCTTCCTGTATTTGGGCCCGAAGCCAAAGCGGTCCAGTACCCCTTCTAAAAAGGGCCAGTGGACTGCGTCAAAAGCCTTTTCGGCGTCGAAGGATAGGAACAAATGTTGGTCTCTTCTAGCGCTCACCTCCATTAACCAGTTATGGGTCCGCCTACGGTTGTATCTGGTCGCCCGATCAGGGAGGAAACCCGTTTGGTCAAAGTGCACAAGTCCCTATATCACCCTCCTCAGGCGGAGAGCCAATATCGTCGCGAGGAGCTTCACCTCCACATTTAAAAGTGAAATGGGTCGATATGAAGCGCAGTCATCGGGCGGCTTCCCTCCTTATATATCGGAATGATTGTGGCTTGGCGGAGGTCCAGCGGCAGCTCTCCCTCTAACTCGGCGTCCACAAAGAGCCCCAGTAAATGACGGGCCAGTAGGTCCGCCGTCTTTTAAAACAATTCCGCCGGGAAGCCATTAGGGCCGGGGGACTTCCCTGCCCGGAGCCTAGCCAGGGCTTCCTTAATTTCATCCATCGTAATGTCAGCCTCCAGGTCTCGTTGGTCTTCCTCCGCCAGGACCGGGAGCTCGATATGGTCCATGTATTGCAGCGCGTCCTCCTGTGACCCCAGGTCCCTGGCGTCATAAAAGGCCCTGTAGTACCCCTCAAAGGTCCCCGCTATCTGCTCGTCTGCTTGTACCCAGCCCCCCTGACCATCTCTCACCTTCTCTACCCACCTCGCATCTCTCTCTTTCCTACTGAGCCATGCCAGCAACCTCCCAGACTTATCTCCTACGTCGTACAGGCGATGTAGTGTCGCCAGAGCCTGTGCCTTAGCCTCCCCTGTCACCAAGTTTCTATATTGGCGCTGTACATCCGAAAGTCTTCTGAGTGTCCCCAGGTCTCTAGTAATCTGGTGTTCCTGTTCCAAGGCCAGAATCTGGACTTCCAGAGATCGAACCTCCTCCCGCACTTTCCTCTTTTCCCCTGCCAGCCTATTCTGTGCCCTGTCTCGCAGGACCGTTTTGAGGGCCTCCCAAAACACCACCCAGGACGAGACCGAGCCCTCATTTTCCGCGATGTACACCTTCACATCTGCCCGCAGGCCTCTTAGAATGTCCGCGTTTTGAAGGTCCCATGCCGATAGTCGCCACATCGCGCGCCTCCCATCCCTTCCCCCCCACCACAGCCAACAGGGTTAGTGGTATGAAATGCCCCTTGCCTGGTACTCCGCAGTGTCATTGATATGCAGCGCCTGTCTGGCCATGAAGATATCATCTAAGCGGGAATATACTTTATGTGCTCCGGAAAAGAACGAGTATGCCCTAGCCTCCGGATGGAGCCACCTCCACACATCCACCAAGCCCATTGCAGTCATCGTCCTAGCTAGCAGAGTGGGGGTCGGGACCCTATCTCTGTCTCCCGTCCTATCTTTTGCTGGGTCTATGACATTGTTAAATTCGCCCCCTAGTACTTGCACCGTGTCTGCCATGTTTAGGAGGATATCAGTGATGCCTCTGAGTGTACCTGTCTGCAATTTGGGGCGGCGCATAGACCGAGATAAATGTGTATTCCCGCCTCCTCCAGTGTCCCCTCACTCCCGCGGACGTCCCCGGAGGATCAATCCAGGTCTGTGCTATTTGAAAAGGTGGGTGTTTTTTAATCAGTATTGCTAACCCCCTTGAGCCCGAGGTGAACCCTGCATGTGCAAGAACTCTGTACTGTCCTCTAGCCAGAAAGGCGCATTTGGCGCCCTGCAGGTGTGTTTCTTGTAGCAGTATGATGTCGGATCCTAACCTCTTCATGTAGTTGTGAACTAACCCCCGCTTAATCTTGCTGCCAAGGCCGTTAACATTCCACTTTAGGTCCAATTGAAGATCCTTCATCGGGTGTATGTTACGGGACCTCGTTTGCTTGTGATGGGTTTTTCTTCCGATGGGTTGTGTAAGCGTGGATGTGGTTTGAGTGCGACTTTCCTACATATTCTTTGGGAATGCCCGATGGTGGTTGCTTACTGGACGGCTGTGCTTGAGGTTATGGCTGTGGTGACAGGGGTGTCCTTGTGTCCGGAACCTCGTCGTTGTCTTTTGAATGTTTGGGAGCCCACTGACTGCTCGGTGGCCCAGACTAGGTGGGCCACCCTGGGTTATATGGTTGCGAAGCGAGATATTGCTCAACTTTGGGGGGCCTCCAAGCCCCCTGAACTATCGAAATGGGAAGACGACATGGATTGGTCTATGTTCCGTGAGAAGACTGTCTACGTGGCTAGGGGCAGACCCAGGGCATGGACTAGGGTGTGGGGTCAATGGAATGAATATCGTGGTGCCATCTGTACTCCTCCCCTTGTGGATGACATTGAGCTTTCCCGGTCTCCTTAGGCGAGCGTTCTTGGAACCTTGCATATAGGGGTTGTGCTGGTTTTCCGGCTCCCCCCCCCCCCTTCTTTTTCTCCTTCGTGCCCCGTCCCCCCCCCCCATCCGGGCTCTTTGGAGCTTATAGCTTTGATTCCATTTTTGTTGCTGTCCCCTCCCGTCCTTTGGGCTGACCTTCAGTAATACACTTTCGCCTTTTTTGTGTGTCTGTTCTTTTTATAAAACAAAATCTGTTTTTGTTCTGTCTATTATATGGAGTATTGCATTTACGATTGATCGTTACCGCTACGGAAGTGTATATTGTGTATTTTCTCCTCTTTAGCGGCTGGCCCGTGTGGTTGTAGGCCCATCCTTGTATTTTATTGCATACTCAAATAAAGGTTTTTAAAAAAAAAAAAAAAAAAAAAAAAAAAAACATTCCACTTTAGCATCTTTATCCTTAATCCCATCTAGGGCCAGACTCTCCCCTACAGGGCTACACGTCAGCTTGTCCTGCATCGAGGCACGAGTTTCTCAAACGTCCTGCACGCGGGGCCGTCAGGTCGTGAGTATGTATGATCATCGCGACATGCTATAACAATCCCCCCTCCCCCCAACTCCCCCCTCCTACAAAGCAACTGAAACACATTCCATTCCCCCCGTGAAACCCCAAACATGAAACAACAGGACCCTCCCCCATCACCCCCCCCCCCCCCCCTCCAGCCCCATCTCCGCAGTTGGCTACATATAGGACTTTCGGGTAGAGAAGGTCTGTCACCCACCCCTAGTGACCCCTATCAATCCAGCCCCCGGACAGGAATCCCGAGAGCTAACAGTACTCCCTTCAGCTGTAGCTGCATACAGGGAGGCAAATCACCCCAAGAAACAGTAAAACAATAGGTGTAGGGGGTGTGTCAACTTGCGTGCAGTCCGGCTGAGCCAATATCTTCACCGTCCATTCAGCCCCAAGTTCAAGAGTGTGAGTCCTGGGGGGCGTGGCCAGCGGCATGGCGGAGTGAGACGTGCTTCTGCTAGGCTCCCGGTGTCCTGCTTTAATCCGACGTACTAACTGTACCACATACTTCCAAAACCCTAATAATTTAGAGCTTGGGAGACTCCGACACCTTTGCAGCCTGACCCGCCTGAAATCCTGCTGGAGGAGGGCTGAAATCGGCGCCGAGAGGGGAACTTTGGCTGGCGCGGTGGACCTGCGGCAAGATGGCGACCGGGCCTGCTCCTTCGGCCTGAGGGGGGCTCTGCCCGGGCCCCAGCGTCCGCGGCCCTTGGGGCCTCCGCATCCGCGAGACCTACATCGGAGCCCAGCCGACGGGGAAGTGAACCTTCCCCTCCTCCCACTCCCGGTGTCTGCTGTGAGGGGAGCCGGGACTTTGAGCGCCTGCGGGGACCGACGGAGGCCCGGAGGGGGACCTGCCGCCCGGCCAGGGCCGGAGAACGGGACGTGCGGCGACTGAGAGGGAGCGGGGCGGAGGAGCCCTACGAGACCGGCGGTCCGGGTAGGGAGGGGAGCTGATCCAGTCTGGAGGCCCCGATTGTGGACACCCCCCCCTCCCCCTGGGACCGGGACTTAAATTGCTGGAGCTCCTGCCGCCGGTCTTAATACGCCTGCGGCTGGCCGGCCGGACAACCGCCTGCATGGACGGCCGTCCTCGGCGGGGGGCCCCGACAGCGGACCGCGGCCGGGTGCTGCAGTGTCCCTACCCGCTAGTGAGTGGAGAGGTGCCTCACGCTCCCATCCCCCCCGCATGCCTCCGCCACCAAGGTGCGGGGTGGATTGAGACCTCGGGCTGCTTCACATGGGACCCGCGGCCTGAGTCGCCATCGGGGGGGAGGAGGCCTCGATCATCCTGGAACGCGCCATGGGTGGGTCTGGACCGTGCCGGCGCCTACTACCTCGCGATAGGATTGACTGCTCCCCTTCCAGAGAGGCCGGGGCCGAGAGATACGGCTTGGGGCGACTGGGATCCGCGCGGGGCTTGCCAACCGCCCTGGGAGTGCAACGTGGGGGCCGCCGACGCCTACACGAGGGGGGCCCTGCCGCGGGCGGCGGACCCGGGAGACGGAGGGGGCCCATACCAGGTCCAACAGAGACTCGTGCCCACGAACCTGAATAATTCTCCCCCCCTCCGCCCTTGCCCTCGCTCCCTGGGCTGTGGCTCGCCTGCGAGGCCTACTGATCTGAGGGTGGCCGGACCTGCGTGTTTCTCTCTCCATCGCCTCCTTTGAATTTCTGGCCACACCGAGAGGCTCCTGCCCAGGACCAAGATTCGACATGGGGAAAAGGGACCCACCGCCGAGTCCGGCCAGACAGGAGACCATCGATAGCTATACCACAACACGATCGCAGAAAGAGACGGCCCCGGCGACACTTGGCGCGCGCACGGACACGGCCATAATTATGGAGGCGATCCAGGCCTCGAGGGCGGATATTCAAAACTCTAGGACGGCACTTGAGACAAAAATAGGTGAGGTGGGCTCAGAGGTCCTCTTGCTGCGCCAGGACTTCCGGAATCTAACAGAGAGGGTGAGTGCCACTGAGACCAGAATTGGCGAGGCGGAGGATTCGCTTACCACGCTCCGGAAAGATATGGCGGAGCTGCAGGTGTCGCACAAACAGCTGCTGTGGAGGGTGGCACAACAACCTCCGCTTCGTGGGCTTTAGAGAGGGCATCGAGAAGACCGACGTAGCGGCCTTCCTCCGTGACTGGTTGACGTCGACATTTCCACAAGCCCAATTTTCGAACTGCTTTATCATAGAAAGGGCACACAGGGCCCTGCTCATGAAACCTCCGGAGGGGGCACGGCCGCGACCGATCATTGCCCGCTTCCTTAACTTTGCGGACAGAGACCTCATCCTGAGGGAGGCAAGGAAAAAAGGGGACCTCAGATTGGAAAATACAAATATTATGATCTTCCCGGATTATAGCCAGGATGTGCAGAAACAGCGCCGTTCTTATGACTCCGTTAAGGCAAAACTGCAAGACTTGCATATATCCTACATGTTGCTCTTTCCGGCAAAATTGAAGGTGCTATACAAAGGCAGATCACACTTCTTCAATCGCCCTGAGGAGGCCTGGCAGTGGCTAGAGGAACGACCCCTGCTCCGTGAAGCAGAGGAGGAGGGTCGCAGGATCCGCCTCAAAATGGCGGCGGCCAACTTCCGGAGAAGCCCGCCTAAGACGCAGAGGTCCCATATCCCGAGAATGAAACGCCACACACTCTCGCCACCAAATTCAGAACGCCCACGACAGCCAGAGGAGAACGAAACCGAAATGCGACCTCGGAGGAGAACCCGATGCCGGGGTCCAGATTCAGCAGCCTGGCTCATCATACTGTCGAAGAGATGGAGGACACGGAAAATGAACATTTGTCGGACTTAGAGGATTCGACAGACCACTCGCTGCACCCTCTAGTAGCGGCGATCCGAGAGATGGAACAGGGAGCGACTGTTGGAACGGACGACCGCGACCTGGAAACACAAGATTCCCATTCGTGAGGAAGTATGGAACTGATATCCGTAACGGCAGTGCACTGCTGCCGAGGACACGCAAGTTACAACCACTACTCTTTGAGTATTGTCTGACACTATTGTTGTTTGTTTGCCTAGTTACCACCTCTAGTGGCCCACGGGGCGAGGGCGCCCCATCCTGTCGTTGGCTGGACAATTGTGCAGGTGGCAGCGACGGCTGAAGCCCTAGTGTCAGCCTAGTTGGGGTGGTTAGTGGGAAGGCGACAGACCTTTACCACCTGAAAGTCCTGTGCTTTCTTGGTTACAAGTATGGGATGGACGGGAGGAGAAGGTGGGGAGGGGGTGGTGGGGATTTGGGAAGTTCGAACAGTTTGGTGGTGGGGATGTTGGGAGGAGGTGGGAGGGAAACAGTCGGTTGATTACAGTCATGTACATGGTTGCGACATTCTACACTCATACGCCAGGGATCACCCACATTATCTTGTTGACACCTCAGAATGGCAAGTGCACTAGAAGCGCAACCTGTTGACCACTACAGACTCAGCGTCCTGACCTGGAATGTGAATGGTCTTGGTAATAAGGTTAAGAGAGGTCTAGAAAATGCCTACCTTAGGTTTAAAGTATTTTATTCAGCATCTCACACAAAGACCAGTAAACATCAACACAGGGCGTTCTATTAGGGTGGGGCGAATCCCAATCCTGGCTGAACCGGTTACATGCAATGAATGTTATCAGCCCCTTGCAGCTACATCTGAAGCGCCAGTCCACAGTATGAGATAATGGTCATTTTCAAACTCCCCCCCCGGACCCCAACAACCCAACTCCCGGATCCCAACCTCCCCCCCCCCCCCCCCACCCCCCCCCACCCACATCGTCCAGTGCACCAACCTCAATTCAGTCCAATCACAAAACCCCCACTCGCCGGGGAAGTACTCCTCCCACTAAGTTACAGAGCCTGTGCCTCAGGACTCGTGAGCCGCAGGAGGCGGAGGTATTTGGGGCAGGTAATTTCCGTGAATTCCATCAACAGCAGGGAGTGAAATGGCTGCCAAAGCTCAGAGAATTGTGATATATCCCCTGCCACCATCAGCGACAGTTTCTCCATGCCTAACACATGCCACAACCTATGGAACCAGCCCGAAACCGAAGGTACCGTGGCCGTGCGCCAATGGATCAAGATATTTTGTACCGCTGAGCCTAGTGCAATGGCAATCTGCCTACCCCTGCGGGATCTAAGTGGGTACATTAGGCTGTTCGGGAGTCCTAGTAGTGTGTAGGCAGGGAAGCGCGGCAGTTCAATGCCAAAATGCGTATCAATGTTGTCCAGTACCTCCTTCCAGTATGCAGCCAGGAGAGGGCAGTCCCATAGAATGTGTGTAAGTGTACCTCGGTGTCCACACCCTCTCCAACACACTGCCTCCTTGCTGCGGTCGAATTCGTGTACCCGCTCCGGCGTGTAGTACCAGTAGGTGGAGACTTTAGTTAGAGTGTCAGTAAGGCCCATATGGTACGCTGAATGCCGTGCTCTGTAAGAGATGTTCTCCCATTCTTTAGGGCTCAGTGTCCTCCCCAATTCCCGTTCCCACCTCTCCCTACCCGGGTTATAGAAGTGTGTGGACGGAGGTTGCAACAATTTATACAGGTCTGTAATCAGTTTAGAGTCTGAAGTGCGTGTAAGCAGCCATTGTTCATAAGGTAGGAAGCGCCTGTCAGCAGTCTCCCGCACCTGAGGCTGGAGGGCCCAGTGGCGTGCCTGCATATAGCGGTGTCTCTCAGTCTCAGGGAGGGAAAACTCCTGTCGGAACTCTGTGAAGGGGATCACCCCGCCCTGATCGTACATATGGCACAGGGCCCTACAACCTGCCCCTCGCCAGTGCGCAAACGCGCCCTGTTCCGTGCCCGGGGTAAAATCAGGGTTATCCACCAACGGCGTAAGCGGCGACGGGAAGGAGGTGAGACCGCACGTAGTGGCGGTAGCATCCCAAACCCGCAAAGGCACTCGTGTAACAAAGGAGGCGTACAGATTTTTAGGACGATGAATCCGGCGCAAGAACGGGATCTCCTGCAAGGGTCGCCCCGCCACCGCCTGGTCCTGAAAGAGCCAGTTCTTGTCGGACTCCCACCTACTCCATTCTACAAGACAACGTAACTGCACCGCTCGGAAATATCTACGAAAGTCCGGGATCCCCAACCCTCCCATCTCAGGGGCCAAGAAGGAGAGGGGTCTACGCATTCTGGGCTTTTTCCCCTGCCAGACAAAACGTGAAACGTCCGCTTGCAACTGCTGAATCCACCCGACCGGAGGCTGGAGTGGCAGAGCCCGAAACAAATACAGCACCTGCGGGAGAATAGTCATTTTAACCGCAGCAATCCTGCCCAACCAGGAAAGGATACCACGGCTCCAGCGGTGCAGCTCCTCCTTAATTTTAACACCCAGGGCCGAATAATTGGCCGTAACCATGGCCGGCAAGGTGGGCGCTATCTGGATTCCAAGATAGGGTACCGCCGCCGATGACCAGATCATTGGGAATCGGCTCTGCAAATCCACCCTGGTGGATGGCTCTAAAGAAACATCCAGGGCCACCGATTTCCCCAGATTCAGCTTAAACCCCGCAACCGCGCCAAAGGAGGCCAGCTCCTCGACGCAGGCCGGGAGGGCAGTCCGCGGCTCATCAAGCGATAGGATGACATCATCAGCGTAGAGGCTAATGGCGTGTGTAAAGCCACCCATCCTGATACCGGTCACGGCCTGGTTATCACGTATACGCTGGGCGAACGGCTCCATATAAAGAGCAAAGAGCAGGGGCGAGAGTGGACACCCCTGCCTGGTGCCCCTCTCGATATTAAAGGCCCGGGAGGCGAACCCATTCACCCGAACCACTGCAGTCGGGTGCCTGTAGCAGTTGAAGACCATAGTGCGGAACCTGTCCCCTATGCCTGCCTTCACTAACACCTGTTCCAGGTAGGGCCAGTGCACTCGGTCGAACGCTTTCTCAGCGTCTACCGTTAACATCATCCGCTCCCCCGGGATCCGGGAGGCCTTTTCGAGCAGATGAACAATCCGCTTCGTGTTGTCAACCGTCTGTCTCCCCGGGACGAAACCTGCTTGGTCAGGGTTAATAAGACCTGACAAGTGCGGGGCCAAACGAGCCGCCAGTATCCCAGTATACAATTTCAGGTCGACGTTGAGAAGGGATATCGGCCTATACGAGCCACAGTGCACCGGATCCTTCCCGGGCTTGGGGATCACCGAGACGGATGCTCGCAAAAGATCAGGTGGAATAGCTCCCTCCTCGGCAAAGGAGTTGAAAAGTCGGGTCAGGATAGGGGCCAGTGACGAGCAAAACGTCTTGTAGAAAAGCGCGGTATACCCGTCCGGGCCCGGTGCCTTGCCATGCTTAAGCCGAGCGATGGCCGAGATCACTTCCTCAATTCTAATGGCCCTGTCCAGGTGTTCAGCCTGCAGGGGATCCAGGGAGGGCAATGCGACCGTATCCAAGTAAGCGGCCACAGCCGGTTCATCCGGAGGGTCACCAGTGTAGAGGTCCTCGTAGAACCCACGGAAAACGGCCGCGATGTGGGCGTCCTCCGTCTCCGTGGTCCCCGTATTGCTAGTGATCGCCTTTACCAGCTGACTCTGACGCGCCGCGCGGAGTCTGTTGGCCAGGAGCTTACCACAGCGGTCACCTCCCGTGTAAAAGGTATGGCGCAGCCGGAGAGCGGCGTATTCCGCTCGGTCCAAATCCAGAGCCGCCAGGGCCTTCCTAACCCCCTTAAGCTGTCGCCATATTCTAGGGGCCCCTGTCCTGCGATGGATCTGTTCAAGCTCGCGAGCCTTATCAGTGAGTTCCTCCCTCTTAGCCTGTCTCTCCTTGTTATCGGCGGAGGAGATCGCTAAGAATTCCCCCCGGAGGACCGCTTTCAAGGCTGCCCACTGTGTAGCCCGGGCGGTGTCTTGATTGTCATTGTGCACCAGGAATTCCCGGAGAGCTCCCTCTATGCGTTCCACTACCACCTTCCTGTGCAGTAAAGTATCCCGCAGGCGCCACGTACGAGGGGGGAGGGCCACGGGCGGCAAACGCATCGTGGCATCGACCGGAGCGTGATCCGAAAGGGACAGCACTCCTATGTCCGAGCCTGAGACCAGTGCCTGAACCGGGGCAGTGACCAGCAAGTGGTCCAGCCTCGCATACGTCTTATGCGCATGGGAGTAATACGAGTAATCCCGATCCGCTGGGTGCATGTTGCGCCAGATGTCTAAAAGCCCCACCTCCGCCAACCACTCCTTGCCGTCGGCCGAGAGCTCCCCGACCTGCGGGTAGCGCTGTGCCGACCTGTCCATAGCCGAATCAAAGACCAAATTAAGGTCCCCTCCCAGAATAACATGTCTATCCTGTGAGGCCGTGATATCCTCGACCGCTGTTCGCAGGAAGCGCTCCTGTCGTTCATTGGGGCTATACAGGGATCCAATCGTAAACGCAAGACCCCCTATCCTGAATCTATAGGCCAACAGTCTACCCTTTATTTCTGTAAGCTTGTGGAGGACCTCCCCCTTAAAACGACTGGACACCAAAATAGCCACCCCCGCAGACTTAGAGGAACTAGATGAGAAGAACTGTGACGGGAACTTACGGGAGCGTAGTCTATGTGTGTCGTGCTGCAGCAGGTGTGTCTCCTGCAGGAGGCAAATGTCAGCGTGTGTATTCTCTAGGAGGGAGAGCACCGCCCGCCGTTTGACAGGGTTGTTCAGCCCCCTGACGTTCAGGGTAACCACTTTAAAAGAAGAAGGAGGCATAGAAGAGGAGAGGCAGCAAGCAATAGGGACCCCTCCCGCGGGGATGGAGCGCAAGAGCCCACAATATGAACACAAGCAACAAAGCAGAAAGAAAAGCACAAATGCAGAAGCAGCCTCGCAACGCAGGCAAACCAAAGTGTAGGGCCACCTGCAAAACTCCCAACAGGCGCACTGTGCACTGGACGACCCCCCTTCCCCATCCCAACTCCCGGATCCCCCCCCCTACCCCCGAAACAACCCCCGAACTGTCCCCCCACATCCCTTCCCTCCCCAGTTCCCCCCCCCTACCCTGCAACTCACACCCCAACTTCCCCAGAACTTCTCCAAATAGTCCCAGACAGGCCCAAGCGGACCAATCCGTGGAATGTTACCTTAGTGGACGTCCAGCCACACGTGCCCAATCCGGCGCCCCCTCCCCCCACCCCAAGCCAGCAATTGGAACGGTGCTATGGTGAACTCCCCCCGGAGCACATTCAAGCGGTCAAAGCCACCTCCTCCACGCTTCCAAGCTCCTCAGAGGCTGTCCGGACAGCATCTTCCTGTGCAGCCCTAATAGTCGGAGATCCCGGTCTTCTCGACCCTCCCGTCGTCCTCCTACGTGCCACTCGGTGCCATCCCCCGTCCGTCGTGCGCCGCCTCCTCGGCGTGTGGGATTCCTCCTCCGCCGCAGTAATGCCCAGGATGTCGCAAGTGTCCTGTAGGGATCTCAATTGGTGAGTCTCACCTTGCCACTTGAAAATTATACGGAAGGGGTGACCCCAGGAGTAGGGCGTGTCATGCTGCCTGAGGAAGTCTGTCACAATCTTAAACGCCTTGCGCCTCTGAAGCGTGAGAGTGGACAAGTCCTGATACAGCGCCACAGGGCGATCGCGAAAGGTGAGTGAACGTGCTTTCCTTGCCTCCCCCATTATCCTCTCTTTCAATGGGAAGTCTGGGAGGAACGCTAGAATGTCCGGAGGGGGGCCATTAGCCCTTCTGACGGGCCCCACCCTGTGAGCCCTGTCAATCCTGATGGGGAAATCATCCCCTTCGCCTAGGACTGATCGAAAGAGTTCCTGTAGGTACTGAACGATGTCCGGGGTCTCCTCCGAGGATGGCACACCTCGGACTCGTATGTTGTTTCTGCGTGATCTATTCTCCAAATCCTCATTATGCAACTGGAGGTCCAAGTGCTGCTCCCGGAGAGTCAGCACTTCTTGCTGCAGAAAGGTGATCTCCTCATCTTGTCTGTGCGTAGATTCCTCCGTCGTGGCCACCCTCTCGCCCAGTCCGTCCACCTCCCTGCGGAGCTCTCTCACCTCTCCCGCTACTTCCTGCTTCAGGGCCTGGAAGTCCTCCCGCAACGTGCCAAAGAGGGATTCCAGAAAGGATCTGGTGACCGGGGGTTCCGCCACTGCGCCAGACTGGGAGCTCCCAGCTGTTCCAGGTGAGGAGGAGGCCCTATCTCCTCTGTTCTGAGGTCTGCCGAGCATCTCCGGCAGCGTGCGATCGTTCTTTTTACCACCCTTTGGATTGGCCATGATGCAGGTCCTTCCGCCGACCCGTGCGCCTGTCGCCGCGATGCACACCACCGGTCCACGCTCCACCAGAAGACTGCTTTCAATCCGGGGCGGACGTTGGCTTGAGCCACTCCTAAAGTCCGTAGCCTACCAGGGTCGGGTGATGAACCACAGTGCAAGACGGGGCGCCCCTCGTTCGAAATCTGCTCCCAACGCCGCACCCCCGGGGGCGGGTCGCGGCGCGGAGGTCCCAATGCGGCGTCGAAGCCTGCGGAACCCGGGGCCAAGGCCTTCACCCCACCATCATGGCTCCCAGCAGTGCTGCACTACAACTCTCCCCACTCCTTCCTAGGCCGCACCCCAGTCGTGGCTCCCCCAGTCGGGGCCCGCCGCATGTACCTTCAAGAAGTCCGCTGTCGGCTCCCCCGGCGGTGTCACACAGGAGCAAGTTGGCGCCGGGAAGCTGTGGGGGTCGCCGATCCGCTACGTGCCTGCGGTCTCCTGGTCACAGTCAATGCCCGTCAGGGGCGCGCCTCCGCATTCGGCCGATCCCGGCCCTCCGCACTACTCGGAGAGGGCCGCCAAGCCGGGCACTCCCGTAGGTCCCTCCCCCGCAGAGGCAGCACCCCGGGCGTAGAGAGCACCAGCCGGCAGCTAATGTATCCGCTGCTTCAGGCGTTCCGTCCGGGTCGCCGCGAAGAGCACCAACCTGTTGACGGGAGTCGGCAGTCTCAATCCCGGTCTCCGCGCAGGACTGGGCGAAGAACCCCGGTCTCACTTTGCCGCCATCTTGGGCCGCTGGGGGAGGGGCGGAAGCTCCTCAGGCACCTCGCAGTGCCGTGCAGGCACGGTCGGGCCCCCGGTCCAGGGCCCGCCAGCTCCGATCAGCTCCGTCCACTCCGGTTGGGCAGGCCTCCGCTACTCCGCCGCCCCGCAGTCCTCCACACCGCCGGGACGGAGGCGCCCCGTCAGCTCAGGTCGGCACCGGCCAACCACTCGGCCCTCTGAACTCGGTGAGTTCGCGCCCTGCGGGGTTCAGCCGGCGGCAGTCAGGCAGCCCCCGGCTCCCTCGCTCCTCCTGCGACACAGTGCAGCTCCGGGGGGGAGAATTCAGCTACAGGTAGGGCTCGGGGCCTTGGACGGGGTCAGGAGCTCCGGCAGACACGTCCTTCTACTCCGCCATCTTGGCCACGCCCCCGAAAATGCCTACCTTAAAAGAATAGGACCAGATGTAATTTTCCTACAAGAAACACACCTTAAGGGATCTAATTGCTCCTTCTTAGCCAGGGGACGTTATAAAGTGCTGGCACACGCGGGATACACCACTGATTCCAGGGGAGTAGCCATTATTCTAAAGAACACCTCCCCATTCTGCATTACACGCTCTTGGGAGGATCCACAGGGGACCTGCGTAGGGGTTCAGGGGACATGGCGTAGACGCACATACACGCTGATATCGGTATATGCACCCCCCAAACTACAGGCTTGCATAGACTGAGCGTCAGTGTCGTCGTCTCTGGTTGAGTTGCCACCAGTGTCTTCTTCCCCTTCTGAGCGCGCGTTCCCCGCCAGGCAGTGAAATCTTGAGCCTGCTGGATCCCCTAGCCCAGGGGACGCCGAGCTCCGCCGCCGCCGGTGGATCGAGTTTTGCGTGGGATACGGGGTCGTCTTCAGTCTCCTGCTTCCACGTGATCCTCTCGATCTCTGGGTCTTTGGTTGCCCCCACTGGGCCTCCGCGGCAGGCGCTTCTGTCACCGTCTCGCGTCTCCCGTTCTCCGCAGTGTGGGACGTTCCTCCAGCCACTGCCACGCATCCTCTGGGTGGGTAAAAAAGTATGTCTTCTCCTTGTACATCACTTTCAGTTTAGCCGGGAAAAGCAGCATATACTGAATATGTAAATCTCTCAGCTTTGCTTTTACCAGGTCAAAGGAGCGCCACTAGTGCCAAAGCAGTGAAGCATTTATGAAAGTTGGAAATTCTCAGCTTTTGGTGAAGCGGTAAAAAGTATGTATGCTGCATAATCTATTTCCCACAAAACTGGACCACATATAAAGGGCATAGCCTTCAATACCACTACAGCCCCTCTGTGATTATTAAGTTTTTAGTTTGTACTTTGGTTAGTGATGCTGCAGACTATAACATAACAAGATTACGGCGAATAAGTAGAGTTGTAGGTCTCATATTATTCAAACAGACAAGTAAATTGTGATAAGATATATTGATATGTCAAAATTAATATTCTATTGCAAATACTATTTTTTACATTGCTGCTTTATGATATTTGTTTTGTTTTATATGTTTAGCTTTATTTTGTTGCAATGCCAGTTCTTTTGGTTTTAAATAACTAAAAAATCTGAATTGGAAAGATTAAATGAATGATACACTGGTGGGTTTTTATCCTTACTATAATGCCTCAAAGGCAACACTTTTAAATGAAGACGATGTGCACTATATGGCTGGCCACCTCTCTTCCAGTGGAAATTGGATTCAGATTCACATTCCTCCATACATGCTTTTTCTCTTCTATAAAAACTTGGACCATTTGTTATTATGGACAACACCCACCGATCTTAGAAGGATGCCAGTTATGTAACCGAAACTAGGTCACTCAGGACTACGTCAACATAGCCATTGTTGAAAACAACATTATTAAATCATTACAATCACTTTTCAAACCTCTCAACTCTGCCCTTCTGTTATATAATAGGTATTTTAAGCATTTCTCCCAGCACTCGGTTCTGATCCCTACTTTTTAAAATACAGCCTGAAACTAAACCTGATTGAGCAATTTCTTCCTGATACAATGATAGATGTATGTTCTAGGAATACAGCTGCATTGCTACCATGGTCCAAACATGTAAAATGCATGTGCCATAACCTAAATCTCCCTCATATCTGTCTCTCCCTTAACACGCTACAGGCCAGGGACAGTCTTTTAGTTAATTTCAAGTTCTGTTGGAATGCTAACCTGGTGCAAATACTACTGATTTGCTGAGTTGATGTCTATCTTGCTAACAAAAAAGTCAGGGGCTGCAGGAGATATCTCGAGAGCATGTATCCTCCCCACACTAGTACTTAATGCTAGATTTAGACTACGAGTTCTCCCTAACTAATAGTGGTGTGACAAGGAGACAGAGAAACACTCCATCTTGATCCAGAGCCAGCTTATCCTAGAATGACATGTTCAAAACGAGCATGCATTTTTTACTACTTTGTTCTCTTTAAGAGAATGCGAGGAATAAATGGATATTACCACTATTTGGGGATTTTAATGTAAGAACCACCCAAAAAGGCCCACATGCTATGCTCCTGCAATGGCATCATATATAGTTATTTTATCATTTGTAAGTTTTTAACTTGTGCATTGCAGGCACAAATTAAATTACAAAAATTGTAATGATAAAGTCATTACTTATTTTGTAGCTTTTACGTATATTGTACTAATTATTTGCTTACAATTGTATTTGAGCCCTAAATGATTCTGTATTGTTTTTTATTAATGATGATGGATTGGTGCAATGAGTGTATGGCACTATAATCAGAATTAAAGGAAATAAACAGGTCCCACCAACATCACATATTGTACCATAGAATCATCCTGCTCGCCAAGTCTGTGACGGAGGAACACGGTCTCAGTCCAGAAGAGACTCCTCAAGACATATAGTCTTGTCTCACATAGATAAAAAATAATATCAGGTTATAATGTCATGCACAGGCTTGTGAATACCCTCTATGGTAGGATTCCAGTATCTGAAGTAAAATATCCCCCATAAGTAGTATCTGTGACAAGGAAAGGGCGAGGTATGTCAGTCCACATTTTCTAACCTGGTAGGAGCTTCCTTGCTGCTTTTTCTGCCAACCTTAGGAGAGGTCCAGAGCAGGGCCATCCTGTTTCCACTTCAATCCCAGCTTTCTTAGACAGTAGGTGGGCAGAAAGGAGGCCTCCTACCACTGCAAAGGGAAACTTAATTAACCATTGTGTAACAATAATATGAATAAATAACAACATTAACTTTAACTATAAAGGATAGCCTAAGGTCTGTAGTAGGCGGTATTTTAAAGTAACTCGACACATTTCTTTGATTATTTCCCAAAAGCCAGGTGGGATGAACAAAAGTCACCCAAAGAAAATAAATGGATGTGATCAGCAAGTCTTCCTAGTGACAACGGTATGGTACCAGACTACTGTGCTCTAAATATTATGCGAGAAAAATACAGTGTTCTAAATATTGTTTGACAAAAATTACGCATCAGTGGCGTAAATAACAGTAAGTCTATACTATTAACGAAAGCTATTTCTGTAAACAATAGTTAGGCAACAATAATTGGTGGATGATATTTTTGTTATCAATATTCTGGCATACAACCAGTGACAATGAATGATTAATAGGGACTCATGACATACACATGAAGACCATGAGGTAACAGCTTGTTTTTGCACTGAAATGAGCTGAAAGGTATTCTGTCATAGGGACTGAATGTATGAACCTGCTATAGTGCTTATGTGGATGCCTTACTGGGACAGTGGTCTTTCAGGTGCTCTTGTGCACTGGTTTCTGACAGCAATACTTAGGGCCCAGTGTGGCACATTCTCTCCCTCAAGTTTCAGATGAACACTTCGCCCTGGGGCTGGGTAGCATGAAAGACCCATCTTTGTCAGTTTGTGTCTTCCTCCCGCTGGTGGCAATCAGAGCTTTGAAACTGGTGGCTGCACCGCAGGAATGAACTCCTTGTAAGGATAATACATTCATTCTGTGAGGTCAGGTTTATGTGCACTGGATCCGTGGAGGTGAGCGGATCAACCAAGAGCCCCCTGATGAACTCCCACCTGTAGGCACTGCCACGGCCGCAGTGGCCGCAAGGATCCTGAGTAAGTCAAGCCTCTGTGAATGGGATGTGGGGTGGAGTGCAGGATCTTCCAAGATTGCCCTTCGTGTGACAACAGACGACTGTTCTGAAAATGAGGCGACAAATGTGAAGTGACAGAACAATCACTTCCCTTGTGAAATTTGACCCCAACTGGATGGTATAGACCGTGTTAACCACCTCAACATGCCACCTGTAATTCCTGTGCCCTCTACTTGTGCTGTGACTGAAGGCCCTAAGTATGGGAGGATATGGGGAGGAGCTACGCTCGCAACCAAGATGGCCGCATAAGCTCCCGGCTCCGCCGACCTCCGCCAGCCACTCGTCAATCCTGACAAATATCCTGAATTTGCACCGGGCTCCCACGTGGCTGAAGATTTCCTGAGTCTGGAGATGCAATCCCGAGATTTCCATCTTTTCGGATAATGAAGATATGCAGTGTGTCATTCTCGGCCTAACCCAGCGCGAAGCCGGGGCCTCAATTTTGAATCCATCCGGGTTGGAAGTGAACAACATCTTGGGCCGTGTCCGGTCCCCCGAAGGGGAGTATATCCTGCCTGGTTTGAATGGCGATTTGATGGTTGGTTGAATCCGAAGTACAAGGGCGTGTTGCACCAGTTGCCGTGGTTGGGGGTCCGTTGCCCGGAGGCTTTGCTGCCCGCCCTGGGTCGACGGGCTCGGGCCCTCGCAGGAGGCGTCGGTGTTGATATTGCGACATTGAGAGCGCCCACTGTCTCCAACGGCACCACCTATGCCTGTTACCCCGGAGTAGTCGACCTCCGGGGTTCAAAACCTGCTCGGTTGTTTTGCTAGAGGGGATGGAGCGGGTGGAGACTGATCCGTCGTTGCTGACCGTAATGGCCGCCATTGGGGCGTTCCACTCGAGGGTCACCGCCATCATCCAGAAACTTATTGACAAAGCTGACTCTATCAGTCATACACCGGACACCGGCCCTTCGATTTGTCTCCAACAAGTTTTGTTACCTGCGGAACAGATTATGCCCGTGATTGAGGACCCTGTGCCGCAGCCAGATCTGGCGTTTTTAGCAACGGATAGTGAGCCCGTGACTACCACACGCACAATACGATCAATGCCGACACCGCCCGAGATGGACAGAGAAGTTCCTCTATGCTCTACCAAGTTTATCAGAGACCATGGGAGTGATTCACCGTCCTTTCCCCCCTTATTGTGGCAACCTCTCTCCTTGGACCTTTCTCTTGCGGATGATTGCCGTTTGACTTGTGGTCTTCCAGCACAGATGTCTTGGCTTCTTTCTGGCCGAATTGACTTTGACTTTGTTAAACATTTCACCCTTACTATTGATATGGCGGTACAAGCGGAGAGGGTTTGTACGAAAAGTCGACGTGGCCAAGGTTGATTTGATTGACTGGGTGTGACGAAAGGGTTTCATTCGACGTGGGATTTGTAGTCTGTAATAATGTGGGAGTCTGGCGATTCTTTTAAACTCCCCCGATGTTGCTAACTGTTGCTTAATATTGTCCTGTTTATGATCGGGGTGGTTTGCTTCTGGCCGGGGGTACGGGAGACCGGGGGCCTGTTTGTTTTCTCCTCCTCCACTTTCTTTCTCCCTTCTTTTAGGGCACGTTTCTGGGGCGACAGGCACGCTGCTAGTGGGGTAAGGCTGTAGCCATTGCAGGGGTGCAGGGTGGGGGGTTGTTATTTTGTCTTTGTTTAGTTCTATGGCCTCTTTTTCTTTTCTTTTCCCTCTTTGCGGGAGGTGCTTCGAATATCCTGAATCGTGTTCTCTCACTCATCTTGGTGTCTACTCTGGTCCTAACTATCCTGAGTCGTGGGTGGAAGGGTTCTGCAGACTGTACTTATCTAATTGATTGACCGTATTGACTCTCCTGTGCTTATAATACATTCTGTTGGTATATTTTAATTTCATGTACTGCTTTCTCTGCATTTCCTCACGCGACTGCCGAATATTGTAATGTAATTGAGTATGACACCAGACTTGTGTAATGTTTACTCCTGCTTTCTTTAATAAAAATATATATAAAAAAAAATTAAAAATAAAAAAAAAAGTATGGGAGGATATGAGGAGAGCATGGGACTCACGTCTGAGCATACCCATCCCACTTGGGGCGACAAAGGCAAAAACAACAGGTGATGGACAGGATGCAGAACATTGTCATACATTCACCCCAGTACAGAGATCTGGGCCTACATCCATCGTTTTTGGGACCTCACACCACCCCAGGTCAGACATGAGTGCAAAAAACCGATGGATTTAGGCCCAGATCTCTGTACTGGGGTGAATGTATGACAATGTTCTGCATTCTGTCCTTCACCTGTTGTTTTTGCCTTTGTCGCCCCGAATGGGATGGGTATGTTCAGACGTGTGTCCCATGCTCTCCACACCACTGGAGTCAAGCTATCCAGACTGATGATGGCTGATAGCCAGAAACCGGTCCTTGGATGCTTGATTCCGGTCCAGGAAAGACATGGCTTGGCAGTTCGGGCTGGACTGTTCCCATGAGGCACAGGGTCAAGGCTGATTTGCATATGGCCATGTCTGACCTGGGGTGGTGTGGAGTGCAAAAAAACGATGGATTTAGGCCTAGATCTCTGTACTGGGGGGAATGTATGACAATGTTCTGCATTCTGTCCATCACCTGTTGTTGTTGCCTGGTATCAATGATGTCCTTGGGGAAGTAGAGTGTGATCCCCAGTTGAAGTTTAGGGGGCCTCAACTTGGTCTTTTGTGTGTGTCTGGAGAGGAGACTCAACCCACATAAGAATATGTCTAGTCATATTGAGAATGTTCTTGCCTGTGGAAAAATGCTTACTTTAAAGGACAGTCCCCTAACCCACCCAAGGATGGCATGTTTCATCATTGGTTTCCTACCTCACACCAGGACCGCAAGGTACCGAGTGTGGGCTACAACTCTCCACCGGAGAGGAGCTGAGTTGTTTTAGAGATTAAAGATGAACTTGAGGTATAGGTGAGAGGCAGAGTGATAAGTAAATAAAGCGTAGTGAGTCTAAAACTATCTCCTGGTAGGCTAAATCTAAATTTAGAAGATGTTTCTGGAAAAACATGTCCCCTTAGATGGTTAACATGTTTCTGCCTATTTGTGACCCAGCTTTGGGTTCTGAGGTATTAGTTAGGACCAGTTCTAACAGTCACTCTGTGATAATAACAAATATAAAACCTGATGCTGGACTATTGATAGTAGGCCAGGAAATACAGTCAGTTGCACACAATTGTCCACCGGGGTACTATATCATGAGAAGACAACAAATAATATTAAGAGCATTATCCATGCAACACCTAAGAAAACGTCTACTGCCATTCGCAAGTGAGTAGACCTGGGTGACAGAGCCTTCCACCAATGTATACACTAGTGCAGTGAAATAATATATGAGCGTTCTGAATTACAGAATGGTGACTTTGGTAGGATGACAGACCCGCAAATGATCGCAGATGAGTTCTCGGATTATTATAGTTCGGTGTATATGTCCACGGGAATCTATATGGAGGCAGATAGTGCGGCTATGATACATGACATTCGTATGCCTTCATTATCGGAAGATGATAGGAAATACCTGGACTCCCCCCTCACGAACGATGAGGTAGCACAGGCTATCAGAGGTGTCCACTCCGGGAAGGCCTCGGGCCCAAACGGAATCCCCATTGAGCTATATAAACTAAATGCTAATGTGCTAGCTCCATTTCTCCGTGCCATGTTTGTTGAGAATAAAGAGAGGGGTCGGCTTCCATATGATCAGAGAGTAGCGAATATTGTCGTCATTCATAAAGACGGAAAGCCCAAGACACTGTGCTCCTCTTATTCGCTGCTTAACGCTGAGCCAAAGGTGCTAGACAAACTATTGGCGACTAGGTTAGCCAAGGTCATTACCACACTGGTTCATCTGGATTAATCTGGCTTTATGTTGCGTCGTAATACGGCTCTTAATTTACGAAGGCTACACGGGATACTAGGCGGTGCCTCGAAAATACACGAGCCGGCGGTGCTAGTGTCATTGGATGCAACTATGGCCTTTGACAGGGTCGAGTGGCCCTACTTATTCGCAGTCCTGGGGAAGATGGGTATCGGCCATGCGTTTATAAACTGGGTCCGTCTCTTGTATGAGGGCCCCCTCGCCAGGGTTGTGGTGAACAACCGAAGGTCCGCGCCAGGGGTGTCCCTTGTCCCCACTTCTTTTCGCACTGGCTCATGAGCCGTTGGCGGCGTGGGTCCGCTGGGACCGATCGATTAGAGGGCTGCGTTGAACGCCAGAATGGGAGGATTAAAGATTTCTCTTTATACGGACGATATTTTGCTTTACCTCACCACTCCTAGGGACTCTCTGATTTGTTTTCTTGATGTCCTGGCGATATTTGAGAGGTACTCTGGCTTTGCCATTAATTGGTTGAAATCAGTGCTTTTTGTCCTTAGCGAAGACCCCCCGATCATTTCGAGTTCCTGCCCGTTACAAATTGAGCCAGTGGGATTCCGCTACCTCAGCATCTATGTGAGATTGGATCCGAAGCTGAGGTTCGATAATAACCTGGGTCCCCCGCTGGCCAGACTTAGGAAGGATGTGGTGAGGTGGAGAGCGTTGCTGCTCTCCCTCCTTGGTCGGGCGGTGCTATTTAAGATGATGGCCCTCCCCCGATTTTTGTACGCGCTTCAAAACGCAATGGACCCGGGGCCATCCTCCTATTTTAAAGAAATTGAGTCCCTCCAACGGCAGCTCCTTTGGGAGGGCAAACCTCGCATTGCATTCTCTAAACTTACTCTCCCCTGGTATGACGGAGGGATCGGCTTGCCGGACCTGCGGAAGTACTACTGGGCCTCCCAGCTAGCGGCGGTAAACCACGCTATTTACGTGTCTCCCGCGTACCCCGGATATGCGATGATCCGTGGGCAGGTGCCAAGGGGGGGGGGTTGGGGGGGGGGGGACACTTCACGAGGGCTCTATATGCTAGGGCCGGCCGATTTCCCCTTGCCGGTCCGGCGGCTCACGCAGTGCAGGTGTGGCATGCCGCTACTCGACATCTTAAGTGGGATGGAAGACTCACCCTTGCAACCCCACTGTAGAATTCGGGGAGGTTGGGCAGCCTGTGGAAAACCAAAGGCTTTGACAAATGGGATCTCATTGGGATCTCGCAGATCAAGGATATTTGGGGTAAGGACGCAGTCCTTGCGTTTGACGCTCTCCAAAAAACGTATCATCTACAGGAGAGTGAGCGTTATCGGTACCTTCAGGTTAGGCATGCCCTACTTGCACACATCCCCAGAAGTACTACACCCCCGGATGCCTCCCCCCTGGAGGACCGAGTCTTGGACGGTCATCTTCCCGAAAAGACCATCTCATTAATATATAAAAAAATTATCAACAATATGGGGGATCCACTGGTGACCATTAGGAAGCAGTGGGGCACTGACGGCCAGGAATTAGATGATGAGGACTGGAGGGAGGCAGTCTCCTCCCCGAAAGTAGTGGCCATCCAAATGAGACTCAGGCTGGTGCAATTGAAGTTTCTACATCGGTCATACGTCACGGGACCCCGGCTGGTGCACATGGGTCTGGCGGAGAATGGGAAATGTCGGAGGGGGTGCAGAGAGACTGGAACTTTTATGCATATTTTGTGGCATTGTGCGGACATACAGGCTTATTGGGTCAGAATCCACGCAAGGATGCAGGAGGTGTTGGGGGTAGAGATGGCGCTGGAGGCCCGACGATGTGTCCTGAATGTTTGGGAGCCTACGGGCCTGAGTGCATTTGGGAGGCAGTGGGTGACCCTGGCGTGTATGATTGCTAAGCGTCACATCGCTCAGCTGTGGGGCGCCAGTCAAATGCCCCAGATCGAGAAGTGGATGGAGGACCTGGATTGTTGTATGCACAGAGAGAAGTCAGTCTACGTTGCTAGGGGCTGCCCCGCGAAATGGGGGAAGATTTGGGGAGCTTGGAATAGCTACTGGGGGGATGTTTGTAATCCTCCAGTGGTCCCAGATGTAACAGTAGCGTTGGAGTTCCTGTGATCCCTAAATGATATTCTGTGTGTATTGTTCTGTAGTACAGACATGTATTTATGACAAATGTGGAAGTACTACATGTCACCTGATGCGTTTTCGTTTTCTTTTGTTAATAAAAAGATTTAAAAAAAAAAAAGATATGAGCATTCTTACCCTCAGCAGAATTTTCAGACTGAGGGTATGAACGCTACTATCTTATTCTACTGGTGGGGCTACTTTGTATCAGCAAGGTTACAAGACATACAAAATCTGGTGATCCAGATGGATGGATGTGTTAGCCATACTGAGATCTACTGAACTGACAGATAGGGCGTTTCAAAACGCAACTGTGTAAAGAGAGGTGCTACATGGCATTCACCAACTTCTATTGATCTTAGTCTTAAGAGTCTGGCATGCAAAAGAGCTCTAATGGTTATTTGAAAAGGACTGTAATTTTTGGTATGGCTATGCCTGAATATGGAGGAAAGATACTTTTTCACATCGGTGGAGCCAGCCAAGATATACGAGTCTGGAGTGAGGGCTAATACTGGGAATACTATTTATTTGTGCAACTTATCTATGTTGAGTGATCATCTTCAGGAACTTTATCTCTTGGTAAAGTGTGCAAGTGGTGGTGTATGATGTGCGCTCCCACAAAATGTTTGTCAAGACATTTTTGTTGTGCTTTGGTAGTAGTGCTATGACTTTGAGTGTGGTGATCCATTTGTATGCAACGTGCTTGTACCAAGCGGATTGAACAGTATGAAATGCTAAACGAAGTGTAATTAAATAAACGTCCCCAAAGCTCACCTCGAATGTTGGTTTCAAAAACAGATGCATTGACATCAATATCGAATCCAACGCCATCTTGCAGCACATTCACAACCCTCTGGAATTCTGTGACATTCCCTAAAATCTAGATATGAAATAAGAGGAATGACAATAGTTGAAAGGTAGTTTTTATTTAACTCTCACCCATACAGCGCAATTTTCTGAGTTTTGAGCTCTGAATCCATGAATGAGGGAAATACCCAAAACACACAAGGGAGACTTTAAATAACTATTGTATTAAGGTATTATTATATGACTGTAAAGGAGGACATGTTTGGAATTTCATAAAACATACATGTGCAGCTTCTTAACTGTAAGAAGGACCAAGATAGGCTCATAACTGAAGATTAATTAAAAAAAGTTTCACTTCTACAAGCACAGTTGACTCTTTTTTCATCTGTTCTATGCTTTCGTCTCTAGTAAAAAGTTCCCCAAACTTCCCACTCACAGCAGGCTATTCATCTATGACCGTACCCACACTGTCTCTTGGGCTGGCCAGCCATCTATTTATTCTTCTACAGTATATAGTCCGCCTGGTTCTGTTCTGATTCCTCATCTCTGCCTACCTGCACCATTCCCCTTACTTCTGTCAGTTCTTCTTTCAACCTCTCCTGTCAATTATGGCATGGATGATTTCTGGATCTACACATTTTCGGATCTTATAAATTTATCAAAATATTATTCAAATTGCCTATCTACCCCCTGATCTCAATCCTTCAGGAATGACCTTTTGTTTGGTAGTCTCTTCCTATGTCTGCCTATTGATGTATTCCTCCTTCTCTTACTGTATCTTCTTCCACTGTCATCTTCGATATTTTAGATCTTTTTCTCCTCTTGAACCACAACTCTTATATTGCTTATATTTATTGTTTCCAACTCTATGTTATCTACAAAAGTCACTCTTTTTTCACCTTTCAAGGTACTAAATTTATCATCTGGAACGTAGTATATACAGAGATAGTTAATTTCAGAACAAGGCCCATAAAACCTAATGTACAAAAGACAATGCAACATACTCAACATAAGCAAGCACAAACACTAAAAGAAAAATTGCCCTTAAAATCCATAACTTATAAAAATTGAATGAATAAATTAACTTAATAGTAATAGGTAAAAAAAAAATCCAATAAGGTCACCCATATTTTATAATTGTCACTCACAATGGGTGCCTGTTAATTTAAAAAAACTACTTAGTTCTTTTCTCACCTCAACTATTGTCTAGTTTTATTTGCATTTTCTTTAGGTGTATTTAAGGAGTTGCTCACTCCATCATCTTTTGATACTTTAAAAAAAATATTTACTATAGACAGATTTACCAGTGTACAATGTCGACATAGGTCCATGCCCTTAACATTTGTCATGAGCTAAGAACGAACTGTTTTATAAAACAAACACTGGCATAGCCAATAGGTCTCGCCTTTGGGACCTTTTAAGAGTGTGCTTGGAGCTGTCTTACTGTGAGTGGCAGGCTGCTTGTGCTATTTCTACTTAATAAAAAAAGTCCACTTAAGTGCCAAGCCTCATGGGTTATTCTCCTTTTGCATTTCGTGTGGCGCACGCGCGCTGCAATGACGCTAGAAGAAAAAAAATGGGAGTGGTGCGTGTGCGCACACTGCAAAGAATTTAAGGAATGCAGCAGGCGCAGTGCCGGGCCGCTGCTCGCTCCCGAGCTCCCTAGGCCAGGGGAAAGAGAAGATGGGACATGCACCCACCTTTGGCCAATTGCGTTCTGTCTTTCTTAGAAAGGCGCACGCAAAGGCCAATAGCATGTGAGCAAAAACAAAACAAAACACACGCACGATCGTGTGGTCCGATTTGTAAAGTCCATACTTGAAGCCTCGCAGAGCAGTGCATGCGTGCTGGCTCGGGCGAGACCTAAAAAGATCTTCACTGATGACTTCACTAGTACCCATGCCTGCTTGGAGATAAAAATAAATGTGAGGGAAGAGGAGGAAGGGAGAGGATAATATCAAAAACCTTTTCGAATCAAATGCTTTGACTGGTAGGAGTTTATTGAGACAAGATTATTAGAGAAAACTCTTGAATTACTGGAGAATAACTGATAAATAAGAAAGATGGATGGATACAATCTTATAAGTGACAGAATAAATACCTTGACTCAAGCAGTCACCATCCTATCATACATTTTACAATCACTGTTTATTTAAAGAAACATTTTCCAAAAGCAGTGGAACTTATTTGATTGTGGAAAAGTGTAATGGCTGCTTCTAGGAACACACTTTTTGCACTGCCATCAGCTATCCAAAAAATAATTAAGGCATTCTTTTTTTTTTTTGTCCTCATACATGCCACCAGATG
Organism: Lissotriton helveticus; assembly: GCF_964261635.1. Lineage (NCBI taxonomy): Eukaryota > Metazoa > Chordata > Amphibia > Caudata > Salamandridae > Lissotriton > Lissotriton helveticus. The sequence continues at coordinate 393,217,326 of NC_136068.1, read as the reverse complement.
ATGTCGACTCTAGATAGGCGCTCTCCTGGCCACAGACATAAACCAGCTGTTCCCGCCCTGGGGTCTATGGATAGCCGATGGAGGTCACCAAGAGGTAGGTTGTTTCCTAAGCCAACTCCCATTCGCGATGTAGCTTGCCACTTTGGGAGAATAGGACCACTAACCTCTGGCATAATCATTGGACTCATTGGATGTTATCGCTCAGTCCATGCATTCAGAGCACACCAGATCTCATTGGCGCTTTCTCCACCACACAACATATCTAGACGACTGACCGCCATGATGTTTCTAAGGCAGTCTACGAATCTGGGGGGGTTAACAGACTTCCACTCCCTACAGATTTCTCTCCTGGCAATGACAATAACATAAAAAATGAACTGCGACACACAATTTCGAATATTATAATCTTTGGGGAGACCAAAGACAATCAATCTATACTTCTGCTGACAGCTTAGCTAGTTTTGCTGGAGTCCAATAGACCCTATACAATGTGAATAGGTGGTTTCTTCTAAGATTTGAAGGTTTTATAATTTTTTGTGAGAGTGTAAAGGAGTCTCTGTATCTCTGACCTTAGAGGGAGGAGGAACATGGCGGCGGCAGGCTGACGGCTGCTGTGGAGCTCGGCACCCTGAAGAACGCCACAGCATAGCATAGCGATGTTTCCCATGTCAGACTGACCCAGCCAGCAGATGAGAAATATGCGGTGAGCAGCGAGGACGCTCCTTTGGTCAAGTTTTCTGACAGTCTACCTTAATCGCCGTTTTGGTGTTTTTCTTTTTCTATTCCGAAAATTCGACGAGCGCTAGGACCTCCACGGAATGGCCGAGTCACTCTGCCATCCAGTCAGGAAGCGCGAGGTGGAAGAGCCGCTCCGCGGACTGAGAAGGGCAGCTGCGGGATTTTCGGAGCCCGAGGTGGGCAGGCAGAGAAAGGGGGACAGCCGGAGAAGTCTTTGGTGCCGCTCCAGGGGCGCTCTCATTCTCCGCGCTAGAGGACCGGTATGTTGGAGCTTCCTACAGATCAAGTCGGTGAAGACTGGCGGTAAGGAGGTATTGACGGGGAGGTCCTGTATGGAGGCAGCAGTCTCGAAGGCAGTGCTAACTGAGTCAAATCAGTGCCCCCCCAGCGCCGACGGCGCTATCCTTGAGGAAGTTACCACAAGAGCAAAAGTAAGTGAGGAGGTGACGTCCAGTACAGTGGGGTCTCGCTGTGTCTCTAAAAACACAGAGCCTCTGACCTGGAATAGATATCAGCTCAGGTCTAGGCAGGCGGTTTGGAACCCAACAGAGCTTGCTGAAAAAGGAGGTCCAACACCCCGGTCCCCCTATAAACAGAAGAGAAAGGGAGATACAAGGAAGGTGGTAGTCACAAAGGCTGTAAGGCAGTCCCTGGCTCATAAGGGCACCCCCTCGCTCAAAAGTTATTTTAAGATAATGGAGCAGGCTGTAAAAGCTAAAGATAAAAAAGTAAAAGTAAAAGAAACTGCAGGGGCTAAATCGGGAGCGCTAGACGTAGAAGTATTTAGCGCAGCGGACACGGGAAACGGAAGAGGGGTACTAGCTGAAGCTGATGCTGAAGTGGGAGGGGAAGTGGAGATAGGGACTCACTCCTCCGAAGATAATGTGTTTTCTCTTTCATCGGTACCTTTGAGTAATAGGTACACAGTACTGGAGCTTTCTAATGGGAGGGAGTCAGAGCCTCCAACACATCCAACACATCCTAATACAGTATATGACCCTACCCCTGATCCCACTTCCTGTTCCAGCCTTTCACTACCTTTAGCAGCTCAGAGTTCTCCTATTTTGACTACTGCTACTGCTACTGCTACAGCTATGGAGAGCTTAACTTCTGAGATACCCTTAGCTCAGGTTCCGTCTGGAGGGAATCTTAGAAGAAACCACCTATTCACATTGTATAGGGTCTATTGGGAATTGACCTTATTCTAATCCGAAATAATAGTGGGCAAAGCTTTGCTATATAAACAATGGATCTCCTACCCATGTCCAGCTTTAGGGGGTGCAGTGGGGTGCTCTGGGACAGCAACACCAAACTCCTTAAGAATTTATGCTCTGATTTGGCCAGGTCCACTATTCTTTTGAATCTCTACAATTCAGACCCATATAGTGCTGAGCTGACTGCTTTATGATAGTAGTTTTTAGGACGTCGTTATGTATAAACGAGTCCTGAAAGAACCAATGACTGACGTTTGATGTTCCAACCGGGAAACAGACAAGCTCGGCACTGAGGAGACGCCGTCCAGCGAGGAGACTCCATTCCGCATTCATCGGAGAAAAAAGAAGGAAAGCGGCAGAAAGGCTACCACATGATTAACAGGTAGGACACGACCTCCGGCTAAACAGCGCGCTAAAGAAGGCTTCTGTAAGGGGGACACTTTCAACGCCTTAGCGCACATACGAACAATATTGATGCAATAGCCGAACATTGCACATGGGAAAGCAAGACGCTAGACAAATATGGCATAGTAGAAGGAAATGGAAAAACCGAACATCTTCTACTTCTTCATATATATATTTTTTCCCCCCAGTGTATCCCCGACTAATCCACGTAGAGATTCCATCTCGCCGGACACATCAAAGAAACGCCACCACGCTGGGCTCAGCGATCAAATTTACAAAAAGACACGAACACGACAAGAGGAACCTCCATTTTCATGTTTGGGTACGTGACCCTTATATATTATTTTAACAGCACCAAGAACAAGAAATTGTCCATGAGACTCCAAACCCCGAATTAAAACATGCCCTTAAACTCCTACAGGTGTAGCATGATGTCCTACAGCAACAGCAGTGAGCCCTGATGAAGACCTTTCCCAATTTATTTCCTGTCATCACACAGAAGGTCGAAACGCGTAGGCTTATTATTCAGGCCAGGAGAAGTGTATGCCTTATGACCTAGTGAAGTACCAGGACATACAGTGAGAGACGTATCTCACGCTACGGCAAAAAACTCACAAAAGGAATCCTCCGACCTCATACAGGACTATAACTATTGATTCTTTGTGGGGAAAGTATTTATACCACAAAGTTAGTCAATCCATTGATTTCAAGTAGGACCCCTCTCTTTTTTAGCTAACTTGGAAGAGTAGCAAATTTGAAAAATTGTTTGTGTAGGAGCAAAAACATACCAGTAAAACAGGTCTTTTTTATCGTTTTGTACTTGTGTATAGTATTTTTAAATGTTGTGTAGACAAATGTTTATGTAAGGAAGTCATTCTCGGATATATGTTGAATGTTTTTTCTATCGAAGGAGATGATTATAAACAATGTGCTAACACCCAATCATGTACCATTGAACAGTTTTGAAGAAAATGCACAATTATAAATGCAGACAATGTCAATAAATAGGACATTGGACAAAAATTATGTGTGAAATCTATGGTGTCAGAGGCAACTCTATTTGATATAATGCTTTATGATAGTAAACCTGCAGAGCAGCTGCAACCGGTTTGCAGGAGAAAGTGCAATGTTTGTTCCCCAGGGCCCCTACTATCTGTCCGTGCTTTAGGGTCATGACATATTCTCAGAGAATTTTATGCCTAAATAATCAAACGTGCTAACCTTCTTGAGCAGAAGTAGAAGTAGAAGCAGTAACTATCCACAGAATGCAGATGCCACACAGCTGTACTTCGGAGATTGTGACATCGCATTCTGGTCTAGACCGGGGTTGTGTGTAAAGTACAGCTGTGTGGTACTCTGAATGGGGTTCTGATGGGGATCTGAGTAAAGTGACTGACACCAAGGCCAACATCCAACCCATTTATTTGATCAACTTGATTTCCTTTACTGTTAAACAGTTAATATTCCTGCATTGTCTGGGCGCTTGAGGAGTTACGGAGCTCATGTTGATGACACTGAATGACCGTTGATCTCCAAGGCTCTCAGGTTATACAGCAGAAACTGGACCTGATGAGAGCGAAGTTGCTGAATCCCTTGACCCTGTGGGTGGCATACCCAAGTTGAAGCTCACAATGCCTGGCAGAACTCAGGGCACTGCTTGAATCAGAACAAAGTGGGCTGAGATTGAGAAGGCAAGAGGAGTTTTCAGGTTCCTACATGGGGAAAAGGCATAGGGCTCAAAAGAGGCAACCCTCATTTAATTTTCCACCTTGCTTCTAATATTATATTCAAATTTCATATGCCTCTTCTTAACTTGGCTATTGAAACTGCTGCCTTCCCTCAAATTTGGAAGGGAGATACTATAATCACTCTTCTGAAAAAGCCGAATGTAGTTCCCATAGCATGGAAAAATGACAGACTCATTTTTATTCTTTCCTTGCCAGCTAAGATTCAGGAAAAAAGCCTTAATAGGTAACTCTCTGCTGTTATACAAAATCTTAAATTTTGAGACAGGTTCCAGGATGGGTTTCGGAAAGATCACAGCACAGCTTTTTATACTGTAGTGCACTCAGTTATAGGGTCCAGTCTTTCTCAGATGGGCATTAAAGAAATGTTTCTTAAGCTTCTTTCATCCCACTGGTGACCGCAATTAAGTTTTAGGACCATATAAGAGAAGAGAAGGTGTCATCTGGAAGAAGTCCAATTCCCTAAAACTTACTAAGGAAAAGATATAGATTTTGATATTCAGCAATAAGTCAAATATGTAGTCACACGCATGGTGTCCTTTTGAGTTAGGTGCAGTACCACAACTAGTTAACTCTGCATGGAATCTTGTAGTAATTTTTGATAAAGACCCGTCTTTCAAAACCCATATAAATCAAGTGGTAGTTATGCGCTGTTATATTATTAGAATGCTGTAGAAAATCTTTACTTTTATCTCCCAGTCGTCACAGAAAACTGTAATTCAAGCTTTTATTATTTACTGCCTGGATCACTTTAACTCCTTATATTTGGGAATCATCCAAGCTGCAGCTCAAGATAGCAGATCACTCAGAATGCAGCTGAATATTGGTATTAGGGATCCTTAAATAAGATTCTGTGTCAGAGGCACTAAAAGATCTTCATTCGCTGTCAGTTCACTAACGCTTCATGTTTAAAGCCCTTTGCTTGGTACATAGGGGGTTATATGGGACAGGTGCAGCATCAATTAAATACAACTTCAGTAGATATACCCCAGCAGAGAGCAAGGATGTGGTTGTTCCAAAAATAAAGCGATCTAGATGCAGAGGAAGATATTTTGCTATGCTCTCTGGCAAGTTCTGGAACTCCTTTCCATGGAAAATTAAGGCAGAGGTTAACAGCAAAGTTTCAGGAAGCTCATTAAAACCTGCCTATTCTTACACTAGTTACAAGATTGTCCAGCTACTGTAAGTCTAAGCTAAGTAGTGGCAAGATGCTTTTGGGTGAACAAGTGTTTAGAAGCTGTCTCTATTTATTTCATTTTTAAACGAATGCAATTTTAATTGGAAAATTGTATGTAGAATACTGGATTTGCGCCTTGCCTTTGTTTACCAGGTTGTTTAAAAAATGTGTGCTGGGGGACCCTCTGATCAATCACAGCTGTGCTTTCCAGAGAATTAATTTTTCTTTTGTTAATAGACCCTGTCAAACTTCAATCCGTGTGCATGCAAATTGTTTGTTAATGGTATTTGTGCGTTGGTGTCGGGAAGTCCCTGCGCTTCTTTAGACAGAAGAAGCAAAGTTAGACCGAACACCTCCGCTGCTAAAAGGTAATATGGAGGATACTCTGGGGGAACTTAGGTGGACTGCGGGGCACTCTGACTCACCAACCTTGTCACACAGCAGTAGCAAGCTTTGAAATGTTTGCAATTTAAAGTCTCATTGAGTTATGTTATGTCATAGATTTTTTAGAGCGCATAGCTGTCCCTGCGAAGGGGCCTCCCAGTGCTAAAATGCAACTGTCATAGGCAACACAAGTGATGCACAGAGAAACCAATTATGCAGGAAATAGATGCGTTTTAATTGCTTAACGGAATAGCGCATGGTTTTGGATACTCCTGATACACACAGGAAGGGAGTTCAGGAGCTTCTGAGTGAGAACACGGAAGTGAGCCCTCCAGCTCGTACTCTCTTTACCCGGGGAACAACCACCAGGTGCAGCCCTTAGAGCGCATCTGGCGGGTGGGTTATTAGAGCGTAAGGAGATTAGCCAGAATATCAGGGAATTGGAAATTCAACATTCTATGGGCAATACAGAGAGTTTTAACTGGATAAGTTTCTCCTCCGGCAGCCAATGCAGTCTGCAGATGGAATCAGTAGTGGGACAGGTTCTCGGTAAGCCAAGGAGTGTCAGGACCGCAGCGTTTTGTGCCCTTTGTAGGCGGAGAATCTCGGCTCTATTGGCCCCAAGGTATAGGGAGCTAGCATAGGCCAGCCTGGATAGTATTGTGGCCTGGATGATCACCTGACAGATGGTGGGAATAAAGAATCCCAACAGTGGTTTAAGCCCATGTAGGAGCCCAAAGAAGAGCGGAGTCTACCCATACTCCCAGATTTTTGACAGTCTGTTTTGGTGCAGGCGGGAGACCCAGAGTGGATGGCCACCAATGTTCGCTCCACAGATAAGTATCTTTATCCACCAACAAGATTTCGAATTTACTAGCATTAAGTTGGAGGCAGTTGGTGGTCATCCAGTCTGCGATAGCTGTTAGATCTTCCTTAAAGTTAAGCACATCCTGTGCAGAGGCATCTAATAGTGCAACCACTAACTGAGTATCATCCGCATAGGATGCCACAGTTAATCCTCGGCTCCTGGCTACTGCTACTAGGGGATGAATGTAGATGTTAAATAGGGTTGGGGTCAGAGCCGAGCCCTGAGGAACCCCTTGGTTCTCTCCGATAGAAAGGAGGCGAACCAGCCCAGGGCTGGGCATCTAATACCGATATCCTCCAAGCGCTGCAGCAGGATCTGGCGGGAACTGTGTAGAATGCGGAAGGCATTCTGGGAAGGTTATCTTCCATGAACCTCGTGAGAATAGTGACGATGTAAGCTTCAGCGATCTTAGATGCCAACGGAAGGAGAGAAATAGGGTGAGAATTCTCTGGTTTTGAGGCACCCAGTATAGGTTCTTTATAAGCAGAGGGACCACCTTGGCCATGTTTCCAGGCCATGGTGACTACCGCAGAGGACATAGATAGGTTGATAAGTTCGCAAAAAGGGGAAAGAAGCGGAGGTGAGATTTTTTTCAATTGATCCAGTTTGAGAGGGCCTGCAGGGGACCCTGATATAAGTTTATTGCAGATCTTGAGCATCCATTCTTGAGAGAGCGCCAGGGGAACAGAGAGTGTAGGAGTATCGCTGGGCCACGGGACAGGACCTGTCCTGATCTCGGTGTGGAGGATGGTCCTGTAGATGTTCTCGACCTTCTTAATGAAGAAGGCAGAGACGACCTTACGTTGTTGATTAGAGGAGAGAGAGGGGGAGCTTTGGGTTGCCTCGAGGATTTAAGATCTTTAAGCAAGGACATGATACATTTAGCAGTGTTACTGCTATTTCTGATCTCATTAGCAAAGTAGGCTGCTCTTTCCTTCTGAATGGCCCTATGATAGTTCTTGATGGCTACACAATATTGTGTTTTCAGAACTGGAACATAGTCCCACTTACACGCCCTTTCCAGGCTTTTACAAATTTTCCGGGTTGAGGTCTGGTTGCCATTATACCAAAGGCTTGACTGGGTGTTAAGGCTCTGGGACCATCTGGCGGGATTGAGAGTGTCAAGGTTGTGTGTGAGCCAGTCAGATAGAGTGCTCTCAGCCTCCCCATCAGGGTTGTCGGGAAGGATGGGTGTATGACTCAGGAGGAGGGTACAAAACTGCTCCGTATCAAGTTTATGCCAGGGGAGCTTTAAAACTGATTTATGAGCTGCGCCCTGGAGGGGCCCAACTCCCTGTAATGCCATGGATACCAGATAGTGGTCGGACCAGCTCATAGGGATGGGTATATTGACTGTGAGAGCAGTTAGGTTGGAGAAAACATGATCCAATAAGTGTCCAGCCAAGTGTGTGCAGCCTGGGATGCGCTGGGATAGTTGGAGGGCTAGAAAGATCCGCTAGAAAATTGCCAATCTCACAGTCTTGACTAGCATCTAAATGCAAGTTAAGATCTCCAATGATGCTGAAATTGGTCGATCTGATGGCAAGTATCCCAGATGCTGCAATTTTTTTTTTTTTGTAAGACGTTTATTAGTGATCAACAGAGCAGTACACATAGCGCAGCCTACAACCCATAGGGCCGGCCGCAACATTGCGATGTATATTAAGGATAGAAGGGTGCAAGAGACAGGCATACATTCCCACAGCTATGACCATGGAATATGGGTCATTAACGGTATCCTTCATAGTACAGGTGCTCATAATACAATCGTGTCTTTAAAGGACGTCTTATTTTATTATTTTGTAAGAAAACAATTTAACTCTGTGAACTGAACGGTTCTCATCGGTGTGTCCCACATTGTTGGCCGTGTCGCCAAGTAACATTTCAGTGTCTATTGTACTGAAACCCATAAGGGTCACGGATAGACCTCGGTTGCGTGTCAACAGAGTAGAGGTATCTGATACATGTGTGCGGTCTATCCTCGCCGCGAGTCACTCCTTCCAGTAAGGACGGCAGAGCCCCACGGATTATTACTGCAGTGTGTGATGCTTCATACGGATAACTGTTATAGCCTGTCTGTAAGTCGGGGAGGCACGGATCCCAGATGCTGCAATAAGAGCATTCTTGAACTCTTCGGAAGGCCCTGGAGTATATTGATCTTGGCAGGTGATGGCAAGATAAACCGAACTACGGAGCTCAGGTGGAGTCCCGGGAAATTTAAAGTGTATGTGTAATCCAAGTCATGGAGCAAGAAGTTCTAGAAGGGTTCTGAGGAGGACGTCAAGGAGTGCCTAGAACCATTAGCACAAAGCCCAGCAGAGGAATTTGTGAATTTAATGGAATCACTGATCTATCCACCCTAACACCCTTGAAAATCCAAAAAGGCAGCGGTTGGGGGTGTACAAACACAATAAGGTTAGTGTTGTTCCATTACAACAAACTGGCAGTAACGTTAGACCCACCCTTACTATCTTAATCACCATCACCAGGGGATGGGCTGTGGCACTATGTTGGTAGACACCTGGTTGTAAACAACAGTAAAGTGAGGAATGGGGGCAGGTACATCGAAACTAACGGAAGCCCCAGCAAAGGGGACTACTGCCCATGTAATGTGGCACCTATATGAAAAAAGAACTTGCAAGTGGATTGAACACTCGGTTAAGTGCATTAGCGATGAGGATAAAACGTATTTTCCGGAAAAAGGTGCCTTTTTGATTGAGAGTTTGAACAACGTTAAAAAACACCTGCAGAATCCTAAGTATAAATGCAGTGCAGAACAGCTTTTTCAAATTGGTAATAGGAAGCCATGAAGCACAAGCAAGAATCTCAGGTGCAGGGATTGCAAGACAACCATGAGAAATTGCAATATCAAACTGAGGAGTAGTGCGTGTACATCTATATGCTACCATCTCAAATGTTTTCCCAAATCCCTAATGTGAACTTAGAAGCAGCAGAAAAACAAGAGGAGAATTTGCTAAATGTTTTGAATTTCCCTACTGCAGAAGGAGGTGCCAGGGGTGCACCAAAAGATGTCCCAGGGGACTGAGCAGTGTCAGTCAATGTTGCAGTAAGAGGGGCTCAGGCAAATCTAGCTCTAGGTTCCACAGAGACTGACAAGTAACGTTGTTGTGACTGGTATAAGGTCACAATGAAAAGCTGACTTCTCACTTGCCACCAAAGATGTGGACTCGCTCAGTACCCCACCATTCTGTATCAAACTATCAGAGCAGTTGGGCTTGTAGCATATCACTCAAGAGAGTCTAAGAAGAACCCCAGGACGATGAGCAAGAGAGATGTGAAAGGCACCCCGACTAAACAGTGTCCTTCCTCAAATAGCGGGGGAAGACAATGATGAGACCACTAATATTGACCACATCCAGCCCATGGCCCTTGCACCCCTCTGAAAATATCTAGCCATGGGGTAGGAAACGTAGTCACAGTACATGTCACTAGTCCCTAACAATAGTAAACATCAAGCAAGAAATCCCCAGTAGCCAGAGTAGCCACCAAACGTTTAACGAAAAATTACAAACTATTTAAATCCTTCACACCCAAATGGGCTCATGTTCATCAATTGGTACACATTATTATGCTATATGAAGTAAATGTTCCAGCTACAAACACCCAGCTGCTGTCTTTACTGTTATGCACTACTTAATTCTATAAGTGATGTATGTCCTGTGAAAATTGATTGAGTCAAGATATGGGTGTGGAAGTTTAATAAATATCTACTTGTCCTACGGATGGGATGCTTCAGAAGTCTATTTCTCCTGGTAAAAAATTCCATATGTCCCTTGTAGTGCCATGCACTAAAGTGACAAATTGTTGCAGTGTTGTTTTTATGTCAGAACTTTGAACACAGAATCTCAGATTATATTTAGGCTTTTATCATGGTTTGGATTGGCAATCACTCAGCAGATTTTAGTGTCAACAAATATGAGCATGTATATTTGCTCATTCGAAAATGTAATTCGCAAAACTTTGTTAGGAGTACAGTTTCCAAGCCTGCTTCTGTAAACTCTTGTAAATTCCGTAAAGATGTAAATCAGCACCAATTCAAGGGACTATTTATTTGCAGGAGCACTTTTGTGCCTGTTTTTACAAAAGAATTAGGACCCTAATTTATAGTAATGTTTCCCATTCTATTGCTATATCAAATAGTTGAGCAAAACTTTTTTCACAATGCAAATTCTTTCTGTACATTTTATTCTGAAAGCAAACTATAACCAATCCTGCTTACATGATTATACAGGTATTTTGTATACAATTATGGAGCATTGTGCAAGCATCATAAATAGCCTCAATTGTTATATTTGCAAAAAAAAGTGCGTGTTTAAACTGGAACCAATGTCAGTAATGCAAGATGACCTCGCAGCTCACTGCGTTTCCTTAGAGCGCCTGTGCTAAGTAAAGGTCTAGACGTAACTCATTTATAACATTTTAAACAACTTTCACATATGGATTCAAAACTTGCCTTTAGTAGCACACAATCCTCTTACAGATTGTGCAGTACTGTAAACTGGCAGCTACACAGTTTTGGCTGCAGAGGTTTGGCCAACATATCCAGCATACAATATACACATGAAAACTTGTTGTCCTCGACCCAGAAAATAGAACAAAAGTGAAACTCCTGCTGGTTATCTTGATGGTTTAAAGGATGTGTTTGACCATTTGTTCAGGGTCTATTGCCTAAAGTACAGGAGCAACTGTGAACAAATGTAAATAGGGTGATAAACTAAAGGGCTTTCTGAATTGATTTCTATTGCAAATAACTGTGTTGCAGCACAATAAAAGAAGAATCTACTGAATCTAAGCTAATGCATTTGCAAATACAAGCATTCCGATAAAAGGTCAGAGGGAGGTTCAAGGGAGGTGTTAGAAATGGGGGTCTCTAGTTGGCAGAGGTAGGTGACTTTGTCCAACTAGGGACCCTGCTTCTAGTAAGAGTAAGGGGGATACACTCCTAATATTACCCTTGCTCACCCCCTTGGTAGCTTGGCATGAGCAGACAGGCTTATCTGAAAGGCAGTGTGTAAAGCATTTGTGAACACGTACAGTAATACAGTGAAAACACTACAAATGGACACCACACCAGTTAAGAAAAATAAGTAATTTTGATCTAAACCAAAACAAGACCAAAGACAAAAATCCACAATACAGTAATACAAATATGACTCAGATGGTAGACACAGTTCAGTTTAAAGCAAATTGCAGATGCAACACTTTTCTCACAAAGTACCTGGTATGCATCATGCAAACAAACAAAACGGGCCACAGGGAAGGTGATGCGTCGGTTCCTTACACTCAGGGAAGATGATGCGTTGGTTCCTTGCTACGGGGGAGGTGATGCGTCGGTTCCTTACTGCAGCGCAGGGTAGGCGATGTGTTGGTTCCTTACCGAAGAAGAGGTGAAGGGTTGGTTTCTTACTGCGTGGGGAGGTGATGAGTCAGTTTCTTACTGCGTCCCTCAACGATACAACAGACTTGGCGCCTCAATGCGATGCGACAAAACAATGACGATGCGTAACCTAGTGCAGCCACACAGCAGGCCTTGTGTCGGACTCTCGTTGCGGCGTGTAGCGAGCTCCCAAACCGTGGCAGGCGCTGAGACGTCTTCTTCTGCGATGCGTCGCCAACAGGTGGGGATGCGTCTCGCTTCGTCGAAGTTGCATCAATTTTCCGGCTCCCAGCGGAAAACATTCTCTAGAGGTCTAGAACAGCTGCAGGCACCTCTTTGCAGATTAGAATTCCCAGCAAGGAAATTCAAGGGAGCTGGTGGTGAAGTCTTTGTGTCCCTGAAACTACAGAACAGGAGGCAAGTTCAGTTTCAAACCCTTGGAGATCTTCTTTCAAGCAGGTGACAAAGAAACTAGCAAAGTCCTTTTCTCCTTTCCTTGGAAGCAAGTAGCCACTGCAGGCCAACCCCATACAGCAAACAGCACAGGGGCAGTATTCCTCCTCAGCTTCTCAGGCTCTACTCCTTGGCAAAGGTTCCTTGTAATTCTCAGAAGTAATTTAAAAGTCTGGGGTCAGGGTCCCTCTTTTTATACACACAAATCATTTGTTCTCTGAAGGCAGAAAGTGTCTATACCCAGCCAAAACCAGTTCTGTCCTCACTGGTGCAGCTTCCCAGCAGGAGGTGGAGACATCATTGTTGAAGGCAGCCCAGGTCTATTCAGCCCAGCCCGGACTCATCAGACTTTTGGAGCTGCTGCCCCTCTCCAGCCCCTATCATCGACTTTTGGAGCTGCTGCCCCTCTCCAGCCCCTATCATCGAAAAGCCAGACATGCAATACACAAACCTAGCAGAGGCACACTAGATGGTTCGGCAAGAAAATACCTACTTTCTAAAAGTGGTATTTTCAAACACAGAATGTAAAAATCACCCTCACTAAAGGATGCATTGTAACATTCTGAGGCATACTAAACTTTATTTTTCTAGCTTGTTCCCAAGGCCAGTTATGTTTAAAAGATGTTATAAAAAAACTTTCCTACTGTCCTATGGGAACAGGTCGCCTTGCAATAGTGAAAAACGAAATCATGGCATGCCCAACCTTTCACATACAATGCACCCTGCCCACAAGGGGACATAAGGCCTACCCTGGGGTGACTAATATGTAGCAAAGGGAAGGTTTAGGGACTGGCAAGTGTGGGCACTTGCCAAGTTGACATGGCAGTCCCAGACTGCACACAGGCTCTGCAATGGCAGGCCAGAGTTACATTTTACAGACTGCTTCTGTTGGTGGCACAATCAGTGCTACAGCCCACTAGCAGAATTCGATTTACAGGCCCTGGGCACACAGAGTGCACTATACTAGGGTCTGACAAGTAAATCAAATCAGCCAATCATGGAATCACTAATCCATAACAACAATTTACAAAGGGAACACTTGCACTTTGCCACTGAACCGTAGTGGCAAAGTGCCAAAAGCATCTAGACCAGCAAAACAGAGTCCAACACACAGCAAAAACACAGGAGGCAAAGGCAAAAAATGCAGAGGAGACCCACGTCAATGGTGCCAGGTCTAACAGAAGGAAAAACAAGGCCGAATGACCATGGGGGGCAAGGTGGAGAGAAACGGGGATGGAGCCATGGGCAAGGAAGGGGAGGTTTTGCTCAGCCTGATGGTTCCTCATGTTTCAATTAAAGGCAGTTGGGGCAATGAAAAAGCAGTTTGCCACAGAGTTTGCAGGACCAGTCTGAACAACCTCAATTCACCTGGATTTCTTAAAACTGATAACCTAACTTCTAGAACCGAGGAGAGCCAACTGCTCTGCGAATGCTATGATCAATATAGATCGAAAAGAACCATACGTATCATGTGTTATTAATAGAAAGTCCACCTACCCGTGCTGCTAGGTCTTCACTGAAACCTTTATTTTCTGGTCACTTCCCTTATCCGGTGAAATGATTGAGGCAGTTGGTATTTCTAGTACACGTCCCCCACTACATTCCTGATCCTGTGCCTATCTCTTGAGGTCCTATCACTGACTGACATTTGCGTAGGGTGGGAGGTTGAGGGTGAGCAGGCCGCTGAGTTTTGTATGGTCTGGAATCTTTTGTTCCATTAAGTGTTGAATCTAGCATAGAGTGAGTTGCCTTATTCCAGCTTGAAAGTGATGAGGGTTTGGGTGATGGCTCTGTGAGTGTAGGTGGGGAGTCATTTGAAGATCTTCTTGAGCATCTTTACTGTCAGGCAGCAGGAAACTGCATTCACCTGGCCGGTCATGGTGAGTTGTCTGTCGATTTATCCTGAGGTTGTCTGCATTAGTTGTTGGGAGAGGTGTGGTCTGAGTTTGCAGGCGACCAGGTGGAGTCCCAGAGTGAGGTGTCTTTGCCGAAGATTAATACTTCTATCTTGTCTGTGTTGAGATGGAGTCAGTTGGATTTCATCCATCTGGCGACATGGGGTCATGCAGGTGAAAAAAGTGGTCTGGGCATTCGGCCTCTTGTTGCTGGGCTGGTAGACATCGCCAAATTTGGCAGCCTGCCATGGCAGTACCTCTGCCATGGCGGGAGTAAAGTTCTCAGTCATAGCGACTGTACTAACACTATCTGCTAAATTCCTAAAATGAGGCCCCAAGAGTGAAACTAAGGTTCACAACACTCGCTAATAACCCCCTTTAAGAGGGTCCTACTAGTGGACATGTAACACAATTTTCTAGGGATACTTACAACGCAGACTCTACCAAAAAATATCCCAACTATCACCAATATTGCTAGGGTGGAATGATAATCACTTCCATCTGCTTAATAAAATCTAAACTTTAATAAAGTCCAGAAAGTATTTATTCTGCTGCCAGGTATGTCTTAGAAGAAACAAATGGGGAAACATAGTCCCTTTCAAAAGACTTAAATGCTACTTACAGGATTTGAGGGGACACTTACACCCTACATGTAATTGTTAAGCAATACCCAGTGTCAAACTAATTAAAAGGCGAATACGAAGAACCTGCTTATCTCATTGTGAAACCGGTGAATTATGTCTATTTCTTATATTTCTAGGTCCCTATGCATTATTCCAAGGCCTGAAATACCTTGAAATCAATTCATTTGTATTCTCCCACATTTCTATTATTGTTCTAATTGTTCAGGCATATGTTATAGCAGGATTCTGTGGTGTAATGAAGAATTAAATTAAGTTCAATTTCAGCTGCAAGGGGCAATGCTAGCTGCATAGATACACTCTAGCCAGGGATTTGAGAGAACTGCACATAACAGATACATCTAACATACACACAACTGTGTTCTTTCCCTCATAGGCAATTTCAGCTATAAGCACCAAAACTGTTATCCATGGTTGGTTGCACAGTAGAGGCAGCAATAAATAATGATAATAATCCAAACATCCATTTATTGATAGGTTTTCATTAGAGGACACTGACAGCGCTCTCTGATGCTCCACAGGCTCTTTTACAGTCCTTTGCTTATTGCCATCATCAATTGTATATCACAAGATACTGTTAAGATCTACAAAGCATCCAAATTTCTAAAGCAGAGTAGCAGAAAAGGATACTCACCAGCAGAGTGTCCAGAGCATCAATCAGAGTCAATGAAAAACTGGAAGAGAGTACACAGTAACATTAAAAAAAACAGGAAATAGTTCCAACTGCAATCACATTTTGCAGACATCATTGATTAGTTTGAAAATACAAGCAGATAAATCAGGGAAACAGTGGATTTAAACATACATTTGATTATTTTTGTATAGCCTCCTTAGATGATAAATTAGAGCAGAAGGGGAAGTGGAGTAGTGTGTGTATGTTGTACTTTTCCACTGATGACACAGGCTGTGGCTGCAGTTGTTTGGAATCAGAGACTGTGTAAGCACTGAATGACTGGACTATGTGTAGTCGAACACCTTAGGCTCTCTGCCACTCAGGATTGCTGGACCAGACCATTTCCTGCACTCTCTATGTCGGCGGTACTCAAAGTACGGACCACGGGCCAGTTGCGGCCCGCCAGGTCACTCCATGGGGCCCCCAATAAAACAAGCATTGGAAATGCAATAGGTCTCGCATTAGAAAAGTTGTAGTTATTGGTCTTGTAAATGACATATTTTATTTATTTGTTGGTTTTTAAAATTGCTAAATTGATGGCTTTGTCATTTACAATGCCAATAGTTATAACTTTCGCGAATGTGACACCTATAGCATTTGGAATGCAACATGTTTTGTATTTACGTCACTTAGATGGCAGCTCTGGTCGTTAGGCCACATCTCTAGAGAGCAGGAGAGTGCAGCAGGGGAGAGAAGCACAGCACTGCAATAGGTCTCGCATTAGGAAAGTTTGAGCTATTGGTATTGTAAAGGACACATTTTTTATTTATGTGCTTGTTTTGAAAATAGCGAAATTAATAGCTTTGTTATTTACAATGGCAATAGTTTTATCTTTCGCAAATGTGACACCTATTGTAACACAATATGTGTTGTGAGGGTGAGTGAGGGTGAGGGGTTGAGGGTGAGTGAGGGTGAGGGGTTGAGGGTGAGTGAGGGTGAGGGTGAGTGAGGGTGAGTGAGGGGTTGAGGGTGAGGGGTTGAGGGTGAGGGGGTGAGGGGTTGAGGGTGAGGGGTTGAGGGGTTGAGGGTGAGTGAGGGTGAGGGTGAGTGAGGGTGAGTGAGGGTGAGGGGTTGAGGGTGAGTGAGGGTGAGGGTGGGTGAGGGTGAGGGGTTGAGGGAGGGTGAGGGTGAGTGAGGGTGAGGGGTTGAGGGTGAGTGAGGGTGAGGGTGAGTGAGGGTGAGTGAGGGTGAGGGGTTGAGGGTGAGTGAGGGTGAGTGAGGGTGAGTGAGAGTGAGGGTGAGTGAGGGGTTGAGGGTGAGGGGTTGAGGGTGAGTGAGGGTGAGGGGTTGAGGGTGAGGGGTTGAGGGTGAGGGGTTGAGGGTGAGGGGTTGAGGGTGAGGGGTTGAGGGTGAGTGAGGGTGAGGGGTTGAGGGTGAGTGAGGGTGAGTGAGGGTGAGTGAGGGTGAGGGTGAGTGAGGGTGAGTGAGGGTGAGGGTGAGTGAGGGTGAGGGTGAGGGGTTGAGGGTGAGTGAGGGTGAGTGAGGGTGAGTGAGGGTGAGTGAGGGTGGGTGAGGGTGGGTGAGTGAGGGTGAGTGAGGGTGAGGGTGAGTGAGGGTGAGGGTGAGTGAGGGTGAGTGAGGGTGAGTGAGGGTGAGGGTGAGTGAGGGTGAGGGTGAGTGAGGGTGAGGGTGAGTGAGGGTGAGTGAGGGTGGGTGAGGGTGAGTGAGGGTGAGGGTGAGTGAGGGTGAGTGAGGGTGAGTGAGGGTGAGGGGTTGAGGGTGAGGGGTTGAGGGTGAGTGAGGGTGAGGGTGAGTGAGGGTGAGGGGTTGAGGGTGAGTGAGGGTGAGGGTGAGTGAGGGTGAGGGGTTGAGGGTGAGTGAGGGTGAGGGGTTGAGGGTGAGTGAGGGTGAGTGAGGGTGAGGGTGAGTGAGGGTGAGGGTGAGGGTGAGTGAGGGTGAGGGTGAGTGAGGGTGAGGGGTTGAGGGTGAGTGAGGGTGAGGGTGAGTGAGGGTGAGTGAGGGTGAGGGGTTGAGGGTGAGTGAGGGTGAGGGTGAGTGAGGGTGAGGGGTTGAGGGTGAGTGAGGGTGAGGGTGAGTGAGGGTGAGGGTGAGTGAGGGTGAGGGGTTGAGGGTGAGTGAGGGTGAGTGAGGGTGAGGGGTTGAGGGTGAGGGGTTGAGGGTGAGTGAGGGTGAGTGTGAGTGAGGGTGAGTGAGGGTGAGGGGTTGAGGGTGAGGGTGAGTGAGGGTGAGGGGTTGAGGGAGGGTGAGGGTGAGGGTGAGTGAGGGTGAGGGGTTGAGGGTGAGTGAGGGTGAGGGGTTGAGGGTGAGTGAGGGTGAGGGTGAGGGGTTGAGGGTGAGTGAGGGTGAGGGTGAGGGGTTGAGGGTGAGACAGACAGAGCAGACGGCGCAAACACACACAGGAGGCTGCACGTACGGCAATCGCAGAAGGCTCACGCACACAGCGTGCATAAGGTATACCTACATAGCAGATGACGAAGTGAATGTACACACAAACTGTGCCTACAACAGTAAATGCATTCCTTTAGAGAACACACACTTAGAGTATACAAAACATGGCGCACGCCTGCGGGCATAGTCACAAATAGGCACCCATACAGTCTGCGAGTACAGCAGACGCATGCACACAGCAGAAGGCAGCCTGCATAGAAAGACACGAGTGGAGCGCACACGCAGGGACATTCACAGCGTCCACATGCACAGAGCGGGGTCACAGCTGACGCGGCCCTCGTGCAGGATACAACACACATGATTGAAGAGAGAGACAACTTGGAGGAATGCTTGTAGGTGTGTGTTTAGACGATGAGGGTGTGAAGCAGCAGGAATTTAATCTCCTATTTTTTTATATGAAATGTTGAGTTGCCCATAAAACCGTGTCTTGTTAAAAGGGTTATAAAAATAGTTATGATAAAAATCCGTGACTCGCTCAGTTTTCTGATTGACATTGTATCAGCTGGGATAGATAGTCAAAGCTGTCTAGTAGAAACTTCCAGTAAATTAGTATCGGGAGAGGCGGCATAACATGATTATTCGCTCTGCATAGGAGCTCTTTAGATGATGCAGTCTAATAAAAAAAATAGAGGTTTGCCAATGACATTTTGCTCCAAATTCAAAGATACAGCTAACTGCTGATTTACCTTAATCAGTGACACGGTGAAGCATGAACGCATGCGGTAATGACGGAGATGCAGTTCTTGACCCGAGTTACAGTTTCACGTTTCTTACTGGGGGTTGTTTTGCAACTTTACAGATTGGAATAATAATAATCCACTTTGCTGAACAATATAACATGTGAATTCACCACAAACCTATTGCAACTCGGTGTAAAAAGATAAAATCCCAAATCAAGACACAAGTATTGTTGCAAAAGGTGGTGTGAAGCAGCAGGAAAAGACAGCACCAACCCTAACGAAAACGAGTCAAAAGAAACACGAGAGACGGCGGAGGGCATTGCTGTGGGGAGGGGGGAGGAGAAATGCGACACGGCGGGCAGGGGAGGGGGCGGAGCGGGTAAAAAAAAAAACAAGACGGAGAGAAGGCAGAGAAGGGGAGGGGGGAGGAGAAATGCGACACGGCGGGCAGGGGAGGGGGCGGAGCGGGTAGAGCGGCATGTGGGTGTGAAGCAGCCGGGGCCTTTGAAGTGAAGCTAAGCTTCACTTCAAAAGGTGTGGGAGGAATGCGGCTGAGGGAACAGACGGCGATTTGGTGATGTGCACGCGCATTTTAGGTCAATGCGCAAGCGCATTGACCTAAAAGCCACGGGCACAGCACCAAATCGCCGCAGTTAGGTAAACTTTGTTTAAAGCCCTATAGTCTCGCTCTGCTCAATGCGCATGCGCATTGACAGGCGAGACCTAAAAAGCAGGCACGGACTCAACACCATTTTCTTAACCGGAGCCCCCGCCGTCACCTGCCTCTCTGACGTCACTTGCTCACCCTGCCTTTAAAAGCATTTCCTGTGCTGCGTGTGCAGGCGTGCAACGCCTATAATCTCAATTGGTGCTCGTAAATCAGCTGTCTCTGTAATTAAATTTATATTTTATGGCCCCAAGTTAGGTTTCAGCCAAGCCCGGCCTTTCCTTGCTCAGGCTTTCAGTGTCCGCACGGTATGTAAACAAAATAAATAAAGCGAGGATCCAGCAATGTCCTAATGTCGATCCGTGGACTGCGCCTAGCCTTTTGTTTTATTGCATGGCTTTCCATGAAATACCTACAGGATCCCTGTTGACAACAGTGGTGCTAGGAGAAGTTTGCAGGTGGAATTGGGATAGGGGGATGCAGTTTACACACAACATTATATGCCTCGGAAGCAGCCGGATAGTTATGTATAAATCCCAGCTTCCCCACATTTCTTACAGGCTATTCAACTTGCTTTGTGCATTACTCAAGAAAATGTTCAGTTAACCCCTTCGACGCTCATGACGAGCTGGGCTCGTCATGCAGTAGCCTCCTCGCACGCTCATGACGAGCCCAGCTCGTCATGAAACATGGGAAATGAGGATATCCAGCACAGGGGGAAAATCCCCATAGCATTCAAAAGGTTAAAGTCATGGCACAGGTCTTTTACACTGCAGAATTGAACAGCAAATAGGTATTTAGTTTGGCACTCAATAGGTAGAGTCAGAGCTGAGGGGACAGGAGGACAGTGTGTACAAAGAGATGAATAGGCAGATGCAGAATGAGATGGTAGGGGGAAGGGGAGAGAAAGGAAAACGTAGGTACTGGCAGACTCTGTATGAGTAAAGCATAAAAGCAGAATGAGAAGCGCAGTGAGGAGGTATGGAAAGGTTAGGGTTTAACAGAAGAGAGCAAGGGAGTAGGAGCAATGTGAAATATGAGCGCAGAGTAAAGGTATTGCAGGTTATGAGGAGTGTAAGGGGGCAGGAGCACAATAAGGACAGGCAGAATGGGCTGCTTTACACACAAGGACTATATTGAGTGATATATATATGGAAGGTGAGTGCTAAGTCAGGGACATGGGCAAGAAAATAGTGAGGGGTACAACAACAATGGAATCAACAGCTATGAGCTAGCAGCAGAGTGAAGGGAAGCAGTGGAGTGAAGGTGTAGAGCAGAACTTCAGGAAGAACATGGGACTGTCTTGTCAATAGGGTGAACCTTCAGCAGAGTGAAGGTGTACAGGCACAATGAGTGGGTAGGCGCTGAATGACGCAATAAGGCTCAATGAGAGGGTAGGCGCAGAGTGGTGCATTAGCGTGCAATGCAAGGTGAGGCATAGGATGAGGTGTTAGGGCACACTTAGAGGGTAGGCAGTTTGATAGCTTATGAGGAGAGTGAGAGAAATAATGCTGAAAAAAGTATACAAATGTGGCACCAAAAGGGTGTCACCAGATGGGGGTAGACTGTGATGGAGGGAGCGCAGAAGCAGCATTAAAACGTCAAGGTGTGGAGAGAGAATGCAGTTTAAGAACTTGGGGCCAGAGTAGGTGTAAAATGACAGGCTGTGAGCATAGTGAAAAAAAGGGTCAGGAAATGAGTAGAAGCAGAGTGAAGAGCGGAAGCTTATGAGCTTAGCAAAGAGGTACTGGAGCAGATTGTGATGATGGTAATGGAAAGTGGGGGTAGGGACAGTGTGAGGAGCATTTATTAGATCAGGAAATAACCATGGGTAAGAGGAGAGGAATAACAAGTGGTGTACATTGAGGGTAAAACAATAGAAATGTAAAGTTGTGACAGAGTGCCAGGCTGCAGGAAGGGTCAGGAAATTATTAAGGCCAAAGTGGTGGGATGAGGAGGTAGAGTAGAGGAATATGGCAAGAATGAAACAGTCATAAGGTAGGGTCACAGTCAGAGTGCAGGGAAAGAGTGAAAACCAAGGATCACAGCAGACCCTAAGAGCAGAGTAATTGAGTGTGGGGCTCAGGGAAGAATAGCAGTAGACGTGCTGTCTGATACATGCATTATTATTAAATGATATGCACCTACCTCAGATGATAGTCATGTTGTAGATGACACTACAATACCTCTGCTGTATTGTTGGGCAAGCTCATTTACTAGGAGAAGGCAGCGTGAGACACAGCACGTCTCTTGCCCATTATGCCGGACATTGAGCCATTTTAAATGTGCATTACAGCCCAAGTACATGAAGGCATGTATTGTGTGGGCCCAAGCATGCACATTACAGCATGGGGCCATTTATGCATGTACTGTCTCGGTCCATTAAGAATATGGCTGCCTGCTGTCACTGATGCTTGTATTGCCTGCGGTTACATTCATGTGGTAAGTTTCATGAGCTGGGGTGTGCACAGCGGGCTGGACAGAGGACAGAAAAACGACCTCTATCCATGCACTTTGCTTTTACGCTTCTGAGTTTTGCTGGATGATCTTGGGGCTTGGTACTGCAAACACTCAACAGACCCATTGAGGGTTGTTCTTAGCGACTTTAAGAGGCATAGTGGTATGAGTTGTCTTCTGAGAGACAAATGAAGGGTGTGTCCAAGTATCTGCGCAACTGAGGGCCAAAGAGCAGGGAACTGGGTTTTTGTCAAAACAAGGTCAAGATAGAAAACTATGGTCAGAAACACACAGACCCCCACTAAAATAAAAAATATATTGATAGCATTTATTCGGGTTAAATACACACATATATCGTATTTCGAAATACAGCACACTCTAGTCATGTTTTGAAAAGGGGGTGATTTTATTTTCGCCCCAGTAGCCCTGCCCCTACTGACCCCGCCTCTCCCACCGCCCCCGTCTCCATCACGCAGGCCCATCTGTGCGGCCGTCGGCCACAAGCCAGACTGTAATTTTGGCCCCCGAGAAAAAGTTTGTGAGTACCCATGCTCTATGTCCTCACCCTCTCACCTAGGTGGATTTCAACTTTTATGGAAGACGCCAAGTTTGATGCCTGCATTCCTAATTTACTTTTTTTTTTTTTTGGTCTTTATTTGAGCAAGGACAAAATACATATATGAGTAAACAACCACAGAGGAAACTGAATCATCTAAATATACCTCACAGATTAAGAGAAAAATAAATAATAATAATCACAAACTATGCGGATACAGCGAAAAAAGAAGAAAAAACAAAAAAGAAAAATTTACAAAGGAAGAAAGAATCACTTCACATATTTATATGCACAAAAGAAATAAGTAGTGTATAATTCTAGCCATTGAAATTTCTAAGGGTTCCTTTTGTAATCATACCATCTAGTGATAGGAGCCCAAATCTGAGCCCCAAGTGTTCTTGATTTCCTTCCTCTGGTTTTACAGATGGCTATCTCATGCTTATAAGTTCCTAAGAACCGGCATAGCCACATTTGAAAAGTAGGGGCTTCTGAATCTTTCCAGCAGGCAGCCAGTATGATTCAGAGCACTGCCATACCCAGAAATACTGACGTCAGTTCTTCCCTACTATATCCCATAGATTCATCATGACCCAAAACATATATCGTCAATGAGGTTCTTAATTCGTGCCTGAAAATTTCAGTCCAGTATTCTGAAATCATCTTTTTAATTAAGTCTAGCTTAGGGCATTCAGCAAACATATGGGTAAGATTCGCTGGAGATGGACCACATCTTGGACAGTTGTCATTAGTCCTGAGACCCCATGAGAATAATTTGGAAGGTGTAAAATAAAGATCATAAATCGTTCTATAGTACTGGGCTTGAAGATTAGAGGCTATAAATAATTTAGGTGACAGGATCAATGAGGTGTCAATGTCTATATTTGGGTTATCTAGTTTAGTAACCCACCCTGTCTCAACTCGCTCCATATCGTCGCTAACATTTTTCATCAATATTTCATAAATGGTCCCTATCCTAGTGGTTCGCCTATCTATAATTTCAAAAAAGGGAATATTGTCTAATTCAATCTGTGGTAAGCTAAGCCGAATACACGAATGGATTTGAATACATTTTAAAAAGTCGGTTGGGGATATCTGAAAATTTTGTTGTAAACCCTCAAATGTTGCTGTATGCCCCTGTCCAACAAAATTACCCAAAGTAATAATACCTGATTGTTCCCATCTTTTAGAAGTATTGTCATTGAGATACGATGGTATGATCGAGCTATGCCAAAGAGGGGTATATTTAGTGTACTTCGGTATGGCTAGATGTTTTGATATCTGTTTCCAGACCTTCCACGCATCAGCAATAACCTTAAATTTGATCTCTTTAAAATATGAAGGTTCTACCTGTCTTAGTAACAACCCTCTAGCGGTGTCCCCCAATATTAGTTCATAGATTGAAGGTATATGATGGTCTGTTATGGTAGCAGCTATAGGTTTGGTGTTAAATAGGGGCGCCATTTGCTGAATAAGAGTTGCCCATAGATATAGTGTCAAGTTTGGGATGGCTAACCCTCCCCTATGTTGAGGTAGCGATAAGAATAGTAACGCTCTCCTGATTTTACCATAATTCCAAATAAACTTTGACATACCAGCATCGAGGGCCTTGATGATATTATCCTCGACAATCAGGGGAATTACTCGAAATAAATATAATATTTTTGGAAAAACATTCATTTTAAGATAATTCCCTTTACCTATTATTGACAGCCGGAGATTGTTAACTCTGGTGAGATCAGTTTTTATTTTCTTAATCAGGGGGTCATAATTAATCTGAGTAATTTCTTTAACTTTAGGAGATAAAACCACACCTAGATACGTAGCCTGGCCAGTTCTATAAGAACTCTCGAAGACAATATTTTCAGTGCACAGCACCATTGTTTTATCCCTATTCAGGGAGTACCCTGAGTAGGAACCAAAAGTCTGGGTAATTTGCTCTAGCTCTTGGATGGCCTCGGTGGGGTTAGAAGTTAATACCGCCACGTCGTCGGCATAGGCTAGAATTTTAGTGCTAGATGTTCCTGTAATTATAGGTTCTATTACAGCAGATATGAGTAATTTTAATATTAACGGGTTGATATAAAGGGCGAATAGAATTGGGGAGCACGGACACCCCTGCCACGTGCCCCTTTGGATGTTAATAAACTCTGATTCGATACCACCTATGGAAAGTTTGGCCTTGGGTTCTACATAGAGAGCCTTGATAGATTTAATGTAGGCCTTTCCAAAGTTATTTAATTCCAATACTTCCCACAGGAACTGCCAAGAAACCCGATCAAAGGCCTTCTCGGCATCGAGCAGGATCATTGACATCTGTCCCCCCGTGGCTCCCATGATGTCAAAAAGGGAAATAGCTCTCCGGGTATGATCTGTTGTACCCTTACCGGGAATAAAGCCATGCTGGCGCGGGGAAACCAGACGCTCAACAACCCTGCTCAGCCGGTTAGCGAGTATCTTGGCATAAAGTTTCGAATCAGAGTTTATAAGTGATATGGGACGATATGAAGATGGTAACTAGTCAGGCTTTCCTTTTTGGGAAAAATAACAATATTTGTGTTTTTCCAGGATTCAGGTGGTGTGCCACTATATTGTACTCCAAGAAACAAATCCAATAAATAGGGGATAATCTGCTTCCCAAGAATTTTATACAGGTCCAAAGGGATCTTATCGGGACCTGCTGCCTTACCATTAGCAAGTTCTAATAATGCTAATTCAAGTTCTATTCTTGTAATTTCCTTATCAAGATCTTCCCTGACTAGAATCGTCGATTGATCTAGTTTCCGTGTGTAACAGCCAATGATGTAAGAAATTTTTGGTATCTGCTACATGCGGTTGATCTTCATTTTGATAACGTTTTTGGTAGTAACGTTGGAAAGCACCTGCAATATCAACAGCGGAGGTATATTTCTGCCCCCTCAAACTCAATTGTTTGGATAGCTCTATGGATTGCTTCTGGCGTGTTCGTAGGGCAAGCTGTTTACCAATTTTTTCACCATTCTCGTAGGTATTTCTTTGGTTTACCTGAAAGGTCTCGGCCGCTTTTTGTGTGAGGCCAGTATTAATCTCTGTCTTAAGAACTAGTATTTTCTGCAGGGTATTCTGACTTTCTTCTCCAAGCTGTGTCTGGGTAGCGTGCAGAGTCTCTAGATTTGCTAGCTCTAAGTTAAGTTGTTGATTTAAGTTGTTCTGGGTTTTTTTTTGCTTGATTAATTCACAATGTGGTCTACCAACCACTAAGGATGCGCTCCTTTCATATGAAACAAAAGAGTTTCTTCACTCACTCATTCATGTTAATTAATATCTTTCCATTCCATAAAGTCATGAAACTGTATCCGATGTATTCATTGATTACATATGTTCTTTTATTAATTCATTTCTTTTTGTTGAAGTTTCTTTAGTATTGCCAGAAATTCATTACATTCATGAAAATATTCAGCAGTTTGTATTATGTCCAATGCATTTCGGGTTAAGGACCTTAACATTTAGCAGAGAAACAAGTACATATATGCATGTTAAATAATAATACACGAAAACATTGAGTGTTTTAGCATAATGGTATGATCTTGCTTATGAAGCCATAAGTTGAGACTGATAAGGCTAACAGGATATTGAATATCTGGAGTATATCGTATCAATCAGGCCAGCCAGTGGAAACGAAAGTGACATACAATTTATAAAACAAGTATAGGATATTCGAACGCGAACAGGAATAGCGTGCATTGAATGGGACTAAAGAACACAAATACATCATGTCGGGGAAGTTAAAAACAAAGTTTAAAAAAACGGGTACCTAAGCTGAGCAACAAACTTACATTCAACTGCGGAATCGGCTTGTTCAAGTCCGGGTCACGTGAATAATCACGGAGCCAATAACGAGGCTTATAGTGTGTTAGACCGGTCACGTGGTGACGTACCAAAAGGTACGTAAAAATAAAAATAAAATACAAAATCCGGTAGAAAGCAAGTTCCTGAAGGAACCATAATAATATTGAAAAAGAAAATGTTATCGCACAAGGGAAGTGATTCTAGTGTGCCGAATCGGGCGGTAGCCATGGTAACTCGAAGCAGTAGTCAGTGATTGGATAGGGTTCCGATCACGTGTCAAATGTGAATGTACTCGCTAGAAGAGGGAATAATAAAGTTGAAATCCTAATGATGTGGATTGCGCGATTAGGTTAAAACAATTAAATATCAAGAAGTGTGGAACCATATATTGAGATTACCAGCAACATTCCTAATATGTCAAATTATACATAGATAATATGGTAAAATTCTGAAACATAAAAAATGAATAATGTATAACATAAAGCAGTCGTCCATAATATTGTGAAATAAAGGTGAATGAGTATTGTCATGCAGTACAATAAATAATAAAATTCAATGAAAGAGGGATATTAACACTGGCTGGGTTGTGTGTCAATTCATACTAACTAAATTGTGGTTGGGGGAAGGAAGGGCCGTTTTTTTCCTTGGCCACAAAGACGAGAGTCTCTCCTCGGAGAGCCGCCTTGAAGCAGTCCCAGACCACGAATCTAGGGGCACTAATTTTCATGCAAGAACTGTACAATGTTTTTCTCGCATCTACAAGACGTCCTTCCCTACTGCTGTAGTACTCCCTCCTAGTCACTCGCACAGCTATTTCCTCAGCTACACCTCTATTTTCTCCCTCTTGCTTCGGTCTTATTCATGGGGAGGGACAGAGCAAGAAATATTTTTGCTGTCCATTTGACCTAATCATTTCAATGCAGGACTTACTTGAGACCAATAGATATCTTGCAATGTTGGCCGTGTCTTGCTGCATCAGAGAACAAGGCTCTGTTGCATTCCTGTGAATACCTATTTTCTGAGACATGTCTTTAACTTGAACTTTTGGTGGTTAGCATTGAATACACGTATTTCCATGGAATCAACAATCATCTTAAGTTTACTTCTAGTCGACCATCAATTAAAATATATTGGATTTTAAAAAAAGGTATCTAATTGTCGGAACAACATGTGAAATTTTGGGAAAGGACATGATTGGAAGTAACAGAGATAGTGCAGAAAAGAGTTGTATGTTAGCCTCCAGAGAGTGAAGTAAAGCTTTAAAATTCGTGTTTTTTTATATTTATGGAAAGCCAGCATTTCTAGGTTACTTCTGATGGGTTCAGGAACAGAGCTTAAAATACTTGGGACAAGGAATGATAAGATCTATTTAGATATATTGCTTTTTTTTCTTTCTTTCTTTTTGCTTCAGGGATTTCAAGTACCAGTTTTTGTCTATCATTGTATTCCATTGCCACCTGTGAGTTCAGTTTCTCTTTAGAATTAGAGGGAACCCCATTGCATATTATGTTGTGTGGTATAATAATGGTATAATACCCTCAATACTTGAGGGTAGTCAATGGCGTTGTTTTAAGATTGCTGTGAAATGGTCTGATTTTTTAGCACCTGTAACAAGCCTGAAAGCAGAAAGTGGTATACCTCTGAGAGGGGCAGTTGAGGATTTAGAGCGGGAGAATGAGAGGTTGCACTGGGTTTTCTAAATCTTCTGAGTAAGGGATCACATGATAAGTTTCCTGTTTCGAGATAATTGATAGGGGTCTGATTTGGTGAATTTGACAATGTGTTCAATCAGGTTTAGGTACATGATAAGCCAATACATTTCACATGTATAGCAAAAGATGGTGAAAAGGACAATAGGATTTAACATGTTGAGTCATTTTTGTACTTGAGGTATCTGGCATTGAAGCTAGAGAGACTGTTTTCCTAAAGACATTCTTGACACTTTCTCTGAGTAGAAACTTTCTTTAACTTTTGTTTTCTCTTGATCCTCAGTTCCTGGGCGGACATCTTTTAACTGGACCACATGGAGTGCTCCAAACAGTAATATGAAGGATTACTTGAGAAAAACTAAGCTTACCTACTGCCTATGTGTTATGAAGTGTTATGAAGTGGTAATTTAGAAGAAATAAAAGCTAGTCTTAATAAGATTGTCAAGCATTTTCGCATACAGAAGCAGAGCGTGAATGCCTATTTTTCTCCAAATATCATAGGGCGTGTCAATATGGGGAGGGGGAGCGACCTGGCAGAGCCCTAGCAGAAACAATACGGATACCCAGATTTTCTAACCACATATTAGAAGTGGAATACTGAGGGATTTATGAAGAAAGACACCTCTGATATCATTCAGACATTCGCAGCTTATTATGCAGATCTGTAATCCATGTGCAGGGACAGACCAGTAAAAGTATCCGCCTATTTAGAGGACACCACCCTGGCATGAATTGATGGAGCCCATCGGGAAATCCTGGCTGCTGAAAAAGAAGAAGATGAAGTAAGGGCAGCCATAATGCAGCTCAGATCGGGCAGAGCTCCGGGCCCGATGGGTTACCACCCGTCTTTTACAAGTGCTACATAGAAGCCTTGGTCCCCATACTCAGGAAAAAGTCTATGCAGAGGCCACTACGACAGGACTACTACGGCCAACGATGCATGAAACCTTGATCATCTCCCTGCTTAAACCTGGGAAACCTGCAACTAAGTGTGAAGCATATGGGCCATTATCCCTTATAAACTGCGATGCTAAAATACTGGCCAAAATATTAGCCAGCCTGTTGATGGATAAACTGATCCTACCAGACTAATCTGGCGTTGTGCCGGGACTGGCCACCTCCAACAATCTGCACACACTGTTTGCAATCATACAGGGCATAGATCCCTATCCCTCAGTGGTGGCAGCCTTTTACGACACCACTAAAGTGTTTGATTCACTAGAATAGGAATATTTATCCGCTATACTGAGAAGAATGGTATTCCCTCTCTCCTTCCGTTCATGGATGACTCTACTATACAGTCAGCCACAGGCGATGGTACAGATCAACTGCTGCTGCCCCCCATGATATCACGAGGCACCAGACAGGGGTGCCCATTATCGCCCCTATTATTTGCTCTGGCACTTGAGCCTCTGGCAGCAAAACTGTGACAAGACCAAAGGGAATACACATTGAGATATCCTGATCGACACTTCCTAGTGTCCATGTACGCGGAAGACATCTAAGGGATCCACACATAAGCTTAAACCCTGTCCTTCTGGAATTCATACGATTTCGGGAGATGTCAGGAGTTACCATTAATAGAGCCCCCATGCTCCACACACTGCATGCACTATTACAAACTCCGCAACCTACACATATGGTGTCTCGAATAAATGGAAGTGCACTGATGGAACGCCAGGGAGAGATGGGAAGGGCACGCACTGGATGGGACTCGGAATTAGACACCCCACTGACAGATCAACAATTGCAATACTGCTGCCAGCAAACAGAGGCAATAACAGCCAGCAGCCGGTTAAGATTAATACATTATTAGTACCTTCAGTGGGTTTATTATACCCCGGCTGCGATCGGATGATCATTGTGCACGATGTCGAGGTGAGGGGGCAGACTTCCTACATTTAGCGTGGGGATGTACAGTAATACATGACTACTGGCTGAAAGTGCTCAACGCCTTATCACACATTCGCACTAACCCTATAACTGCACTCCTAGGCAACACAGAGGAGATAGCAACACCATGCAAGAAGCTAGTATAACTGGGACTGCGGCTAGCGAAAGGACGAATTGCATGTAGATGGGGAGAGGACGAGTCCATAGTTCAAGGAAAGGTTAGATGACATAATTTACCTAAAAGACCAACTCACGACCATATATCACGACCTCGTGATATATGGGAGCCGCTACAAAGCCATCTGAAAGAACAAACAAGTGAGACTACAGAAAATAACACAGCCTAGCAACTTTAAAACCAGAGGCACTGACAGACTGGCACAGGAACACTTGTCTCTCTGCCCTACTTCCCCCTCCCCCCCACCCTCTCTTCTCTCCCCTGTGCCCACACTGACGCTTATATCTAGAAGGATGGCTAGTCACATATAGAGATGATTACTGAGGTGAAGGAGGCAGCCTCAGGTTAAACTTTCTCTTTAGATTGCAGAGTCTGCTTACAGACAAGAGAACTGAGAAGCGCTGAAGAGCCTATGGGGAGGACTGCAGCTAAAATGGAGCCTGTCCTGTATGTGCTTAAGAACCTAAGACTAAAAAAAAAAGCCTAAAAGCAAGTTATTAAAACAGATAAAATAATAGTAATGCAGAGGGAAATAGTCATAAGGTATATGAAAATCCTGGAATCATTTCTTAACTAAACAAGCACTTAATCACGGAATATGTTTTTGATTGATCTTCCTTTTCCAAACTTCATGACATATTCATTACATATTTTCAGAATAAAAGCACATTCCAGAAATGTTCAGTTGATGCAACAGCAATTCATCACTTGTCACATGTTCAATAACACATGTAGTCAAAAAGAAATTACATGACAAAGGGGTTTCTGCACTGGAAGACATGATCCTGAACACGACATCCTTAAGGATAAGCTGAGAGGCACCATTCTTAGAGAAGTAGGCTACCTAAAGATTATGGAAGTCCTACTAGTCAAGCTCACAGAAGAACTGTGGGAAGTGGAATATAGGCACAAAGGTCACCATCCAGAATGGCATGGAGTAAGCAAATAGCATTGAGAAGATAACATTGTGCCACAGAAAATTACAGAGCTATGAATATAATACACATGTTGGCTAGGTGCTATCACTAAAATGGCAAAAAGACCAGAAGATTACTGGCCAATAAGATATGCATGCGCTAAGCCCAAAGTTATATATTTTTCAGGTGAAAGATGAGACCGGAGTCCTGGTGTCTGAGGATAGGAAATTTACAGTATTACAATCCTTTTATCAAAAACTGTAAGCAGCAGAGCCCACTGGCCAGACACTGTCATTTGCTCTCCATACACCTCAAAACCATAAGAAATAAAGGAAATTGTGAGCCTTTGGTACCTAAACTCTGAGCTACAGAAGTGGAGATTCTAGGTGCATCTTTGGTTGAGGAGGAGGAGATTCAAGAGATGAGAGGTCTAGGGTTCACCAAGTTCCTCAGACCTGATGGCTTCACTCTGCCTTTTACTAGATCTTCATTCCTTCCTTGCTTCCCCTCCTGACAGAGGTCTTTAATGTGTTTATTGGGTCTCATTGTCTCAGTATCTCTTATAGGGAGTATAAGCACATTTAAAATCTCAATTCCCTCCCTCTCCTCTAAGGGACAAATGCATATAAATGGACAGTCTTCGTCATCAGCTTACCACACTTTTATAGCATAACCTCTTTGGTCCAAGTCTTCGCCTTCATCATTTTCCTCACTATTAGTCTGTTTGAAGATAATGCCAATAAGGTGGGAAGTAATAAGGACAATTTCTCCCAATCCTTTTTTTGTTGTACAGTACACTGTTTCATTACTCCATTAACTCGAACCAAAACCGAAAAAGCCAGATGATGGGAGTATTACGAACATGGAAGGATTATAGTTGCAGAATCAGGATGATGCAAAGCCAAAGGAAGGCGCCTACCTTCAAAACTGACTTTGTAAGTCACTATTCTGTTCCAAATGATGTATGCCACCATCTACAAGACAGTGGTCACCTAAATATCAGATTATAAAGATAAGATTGTAGTGACAGAATAAGTTCATGAACTCATTTCATTCCCATGGAACAACAGGACTAATATAATTTAAGCACAGTTTTGCTCAAGTAATTTCCTATAACAAGGACAATAGATACAATGGTTCAGTTTATCCTAGAGTGCATAAGATTGTGTTCTAATTTCTTCTTTTCCTAGTGAAAAGCTTTTTAAAGCTAACAGTGTCAAGAAGTTCTTTAAATGTACAGTACGTAATCTAATTCCAAAATACAGAAAGGGGCCTGTGAAAGATTAACAAAGTCATAGAACAAATGTGAGGGTTAAATATGACAAAAGAGTGAAATCATGACAGCTAAAGACAATACAGGTATGGTTGCATGAACGAGGATATAAAGTGATGGGTGTACACTGTATGTACATGTCAACTAATGTTATCTACAGGTGAATCATATATCAAAAAATTCAAGCATAGGTTATCCAATATACTGTGCTGGGCCACCGCAAAAGAAGGTATATGTGCCTTAGTAGTTTCCAATCTCATTATGTACCCATTACAATTTTGCAAATAATAAATATGTATTAGAAAAAAAATACCTTAAGATCAAGGGAATGGCCTCAACCTGAGAAATGTCATCTTCATATGTTTACACACACCTGTTGACTTAATGTCTTATAATAAATGTTAATCTTTGATGGTACATGAACTAAATGGAATAAAATTCCCAATGGAACTGTCACAGCTTTGTTATGAAAAAACTACTGCGAGCATAATTAGAATTTTTATGAAATAAGAAAATAAAACCGGACCACCTTTCTTTCACTCATGAGTTAACCGTACCTTCCCCAGGTGTCCTGGCCATCACATGTAAGGGGTCGAAGTTCATCATATGGGAAGGCATTTTCGAGGTAATGGTTGTAGGCATGGTAGAACATAGACTTAACCCGGTTTCTGGCGGACAAAGAAAAAGAAAACATGGATTAAAAAAGCTTTATAGCTCAATAAATAGAGAATATAATAGGTCGTTCCACCTGCCAGCAAACAATTTTTAAACTAAACAATAGACTGTGGACTGTAAGTCACTAGATCCACCAATAGTAAGCCGCTATTGGTTGTATTATTGTTCAAAAGAAATGCATTCAAAAAATTAGTTTAACATATGCAGTTAGTAAATTTCGTCCAACATGTTATTCAGAATAACGCAGCAAACATATTCGTTGTTCTTAAGATGATCTCTTTATTTTTGTGCTTTTACAGAGAATTGGCTGATCTTGTTTTCTAAAATCAAGGCTCCAAAGTTCAAAGTTAGAGATGCAACCAAAACGTTTTGCGCTTCATTTAGAAAGTAGTATTTTGGGCTTTCTCAAGGCTTATGCAGTATTGATAAAGGTTTTCTCAACTTGTTTTATTTATTGTATGTTAAGCTCACAATGCTGTGACTTATGCAGTCTCTTTAATGTGTGCTTGGGGGAAATGTACATTGAGAATTCATGTAGATATGGGGGTGCTTGTGTGGCTTGCACTGATGCTGCCCTTCCTGTTCCATGTTCCTGACTGAAACATAAGAGAATGCTGCCTTTGTTGTACCTATTCTCTATGTTAAGGATACCTATACTGCTACAGTATTTGTGGCAAATGTTTCTTGTGAACAAAGCTTGCTCTGCTGACACTTCCATGTGTTCTTTTTTCTGTCTGACTGTGCACATACGTGTGTGCCGCTTCATATAATCTACACGTTTTATGTGCAAGAGTAGAGTGCATGGTTATTGCATACTCTATTCTGGTCTATATTTAACAAGGACCCCCTGAAAACATAGATACTATAGTTCCTAGGTCAGGGGAAAGAGAGCAATTGACAAAAAACTGCCTAGGCAACCGATACTTTGAGCAGAACACAATATAAAAGGACAATTGGCTACAACTTACTACAAAACTGGGTATTTTATTAATAGTTTAAAAATAAAAAAATCAATGACATATTGCAGTTTTCAATTCACATGAAATAAAATAACGACAAAATGACAAAATTAAAATTCTGCATAGTATATTACCAATGAAAAATACATTACAAAACTCTACACAAACATAAGTTAAAAAATGGCAAATAAGTGGCACAATGATTCTTTACGCGCGTTTCGGCGACCAGCGCCTTCTTCTGGAGCAGCCACGTAAATTCTACAAAATGAAAGTACATACAAGAAAAATATATAATTACACACTGATAATACAACACATCATACAGATAAGATCATAATATCACGAGTTTTAGTTTAGTAGCCAATTAGTACCTTTTATAATCACGGTGATCACAAAATAAATTGATTGAATTATTTATCATTTTCATTTCCTTGCAATATCTGACTCTTATGCTTGAGGCAATGGGTCAGTGGGTCAGTGGGGGTAAGAGGACTGACAAGAGATGGAAAAACCTGTGGCAGCCAAGAGATTTTGACCGGGCTTACGAATTTTAAATTAGGGGGGAGATGGCAGACGGAATGCACAGGAAAAGAAGAGTAGGGCAGATAAGCCCAGGGTCGAGAGATACTATTATCAGTGGTACATTCAACTCTCATTCTTCTATATTCATTAGCAACCGGGGGGACTGATGATTTCTGTATAGTCTAACCAGTATACCTTATACAGATTATTGCCTTTAAATCAGGATATGGTGAAGTTATATTTGACTTCTTAATAGACTCTATTCTTTTATTCTAGTTCATATGCAAACAATACTTACAAGTAGCAGTGAAAATGAAACCACTGTAGTGTAGTATATGTTTCTTGCTTAAGTTCTCATTCTGATGGGCAAATGTTACAGGAGCTTAAAACAAAGATGATACACATTATTTATCTTATGTTGCGAATGTTCATTTATAAGATTTTTTCACTTTTCTCTCTGGGGTTTAAGGATGAAAGATTTACTTATACATGTTTACCTGATTGAATAAAACTTTTAGGTTTAATTCCCGCCAGCCGGAACCTTTAAGATAGGGTGTGGTCGATTGTGTAAACTTGATTGATGAAGTCTTCCGATAACAGTTAGTCCCTTATTCTGAGGGTCTTGTATAACAGGTTATCTGTTTAAGATTAAAGGGCAAGGTGTATATGTTATTCCTGCATTTATTTGGATTCTCCTCTATGTGTTTAATCGATTTGGCCAGACAGGATTTTTAACTAAGGGCTCCCCATATCGTGTCTCAAGGGATAAAAAACATTTTTTAGTGCTGAAGCTACTAAGGCTAACTTCAAAACTACTTTTTGTATCCCTACTTAAGTCTAACAAAACCTTAATGTTTTTATTCCTTTCTCTATCTTGTTCTTACCTAGTAGCCTTTAAAATGGGGCACAGGGCTTGTATTACTCTCAGATTTGATGACTGGAGATGCAAGCGCGGTGTGTTCTCCTCGTATAAGGATGCAGTTATAAAGTAGCTCCCTGTCTGTTGGTAGAGAAATGTATTGGGTCAGATATCTTTGTTTGTTTCAATCTTTTAAAGACAGGCAATCACTGCCTTCGCTATCCTTACCAAAGGTTATATTGCAGGGTTCCACTCTCTTGTTTAGGTTTCTTCGCTCTCTGAGTTCGCTGCGCGATATATTTCAAAAGGTTGCAATCTGGTCGGTGTTGCAGCTTTAAATAACTTCCTGTCTGTTGGTAGAAAGTGCGAGGGGTCAGATATATGTGTTTTTCCTCCCCCTTCCCCCACACAGAGTTCATTAGGTAAGGGCGAACGAAACTGCCAATATTCTTACCCAAAACTAAGAAGCCTCGCTCCAAAATTATTACGTTTTTCAGGATTCGTAGATTTTCGACACGAAGTAATTATATTAAAAGATCTCCCTGCCTGTAAGACATAGAAAACGAAATGTCGAGTTGCATTAAGTTACGATCTAGCTGCAATCTATCTAAAGAAAGCAATTGGCTTCTTTTCCGTTCTTACCCGAAGATAATCGGCAGGGCTCCGTATTTCCGGCGGCGGGATGTCAGGGATGGCGACTCAAACGCAAATTCTGTTGAATAACTGTGTGTTCGTGTGGTCGCGTTTTTATGCCGTTACTGCCAGGTTAAATTGCTCACATCTGTGTTAGTTTCTTTCTCAGTACTAATAATCAAGGTAGGACTACCATTATTATTCTGATGTTAACGGGTCGAAAACGGACTTCAATATGGATCTGCAAAGAAGCCGTGACTCCCTCACTAAGGTAGTCGCAAGAGAGAAAGGACTCTTATTTTTTAATTTCTTACACGGCTTATTCCTCATTATGCCTACAAGGGAGATAGGACTCTAGTTTTTCTACGAGTCAATTTGTGAAGTGGCTGAAAGCCAGCCATACACATAAAAAAGATACTTCCCTTTGGCAGCCAGAATTCACACGAGCTGAATATACTCGTCAGTGTCTGCATTTATGACTGGAGCTACAGCACAAATGAATATCAGAATACAATATGCGGAGCAATGCAACACCTACCGGCTCTGATAAAACGGCCCTATGAGCGATATTTACATGAGTTATGTACATCTAAATACGTATCTACTGCCCGAGGATATTGTACATAAATGTATGTATGTCTACATTCTCCAGCAAACTATAAAGTTGTGTTGTACATATGTGACTTCCCCTCTGATCCCTATGTCGAGTTTACTTTCTAACTGTCAGGATTTTTAACATATCGCATACTCCCATGGAATTTCGCTATTCAAACCTTGGCGAAAGGTATTAAAAACAAAAATCCAAAATACTTCCCTTTTCTTTCGGATGGCTGTTCCTCCTTTAGAATCGGGGGTGTGGATCCTTTCTAAAATTCTCCATTTAAAATCTTCAGCACAGTGTCCTTTCTCTAAGAAGTGCTTCACCATAGGGGAAGCAATCTTCCTGGTTCTTATGGCCGAGCGATGCTCGCTCAGGCGTGTCTGAATCATGCGTGAGGTTTCTCCTACATATCCTAGAAGGCATGGACATTGTATAAAGTAGACCACATTGGTTGATCTACAGTTCCACATTTCTTTCGCTGTTGTGTTGTGGCCATTATGGACGAATTCTTCGCCTCTCAGGATGTTTCCGCATGAGATACATGAGGAACATGGAAACGTCCCTTTGACTGGGTTATTCGTTAGAATAGATCTTTGAGTCCAATTCTCTTCATTTGCAATGGTCTTAAAGCGAGAGTGGACGATATATTCTTTGATGTTTTTATTTCTTCTGTGTGCAAAGAGGGGCTTCGCTAGTTTCTGTTCCTTAGAGCAGTTACTGTTTAAAATGTGCCAATTCGAATTTATGACCTGTTTCACTTTTGCATTAATAGTTGAATGTTTCGTTATGCACACTACTTGATCGTTAGGTTTTGGAGATTTAGTTCTTAGTCGACAGTCTCGGTCATAATACCGTGCTCGTTTGTAAGAGTGCTTCACTAACCGATGGGGATAGCCCCTTTCGATAAATTTGGATCTCATTATTAAGGCTTGTCTATCAAAATCCGTCAAATTCGAACAGTTGCGCCTAACCCGCAGAAACTGAGAGAAAGGAATACTGTTCTTCTGCGTTCCTGGGTGAAAGCTACGGTAGTGCAATAAGGTGTTTCTTGCCGTCGGCTTTACATGAAGGTCAACTTTCAAAATTCCTGCATCATTTATTATTTCAATGTCTAGGAATTCTACCCTATCGCTGCTGATGTGGGAAGTAAAACGCAAGTTGGGGTTTGCTGCATTTATCCATAAAATAAATTCCTCCAGGGTTTCTCTCCCATCGGTCCAGATAAAAAAGATGTCATCAATATATCTGGACCAATGGGAGATAGATTCATAGAAGGGAGCGATCTCATTCTGGACAAATTCCTTCTCGAATGCCGCCATGAAAATGTTGGCTATTGATGGTGCTACCGACGCGCCCATGCTTACGCCTTTGATCTGGCGATAGACATGGGTTCCAAACTCAAATATGTTCTCTGTTAGAACAATTTGCAGGCAAGCCAGCAAGAATGTTTTGGGACAAGGGATATTATGTAAATCAATAAACCACCCAGTGGTTCTCATAGCATCAATCAAGGGGATATTGCTGTACAGGGACTCTACATCCATTGTTACTAATAGGTCACTGTTAGGATTAAAGGCCAGTCCTTCGGTTTTCTGTATCATATCACCTGTGTCACGTATATATGAATCCATTTTTGGTATAAATGGACGCAGGTAGTTGTCAACATATTTGGATAGTGGTTCGGTTGCTGTGCCTATGGTGGAAACTATCGGACGGTATGGAGGGTTATTAATGTTTTTGTGTATTTTAGGAAGTCCATATATACATGCAGTTTTCCCATGATTATGGTTCAGGAAGTCAAATTCTTTAGTATTAATGAATCCATTTTCCAAGGCGGTTTTTGTTAAAGACATAATTTTCTTGGATAAATTTATCGTGGAGTAAGATCTGACGGGGCTGTAAAAAGTTGGGTCATCTAACATCTTGAGCATGTTGATTTCATATTGAGATGTATCAATGATCACAATGCCACCGCCTTTGTCACATCCTTTAATTGTTAGGTCTTTATTGGAGGAAAAGGATAGTAGAGCTTGATGTTCTTCTCTTTCTAGATTATATATAGGTTTGGGGATAAATCTTAAGGCTTGGTCTAGCTTCTTTAAAACTACCAGCTCAAAGGTTGCTACTTCTGGCCCTAATTGCTCGAGGGATGGACTGAAAGTAGATGGCAGACAGAGGGGCTTTACAATAGGATGTTCTTCGTCTAGTACGGTATTTAATGCAAAGAACTTTCTTAAGCGGATTTTACGAAAAAAGGAAATTATGTCACAATAAAGCTCGAATAAATTGAGTGTGGAATGCGGGACATAGGACAGGCCTTTGGATAACAATTTAGTACTGTGTTCAGCTAGTTCTATTTTTGTTAGGTTGAAGATGGGAATCACATTCCCGGTTTCCAGTACTGTCTGTTCCTCGTTTCGCAAATGAATTGCGGCTCTTCCTGCTGGTGGTGATGCTGGGGTTGGTAGTTCCCTCTCGACTGGCCCTGAAAGTGGACTCGGGGCGTCCCCGGCCTCCCCCTCGATTCCCTAAAAAAGGCTGTCTTCGATTCCCTCTATTCTGTACCTGATTATAGTTAGGATCTGGCTCATAATAACCATCGTTATTTTCATTCTCAGAATCAGAGGTTTCTGAGAATGTATTTACACGTTGTTGTTGCTGTTGTTGATCTCTAGTCTCCGTGGTATAATGATTTTGTTTATAAAAATCCGGTTTCAGGTAGGGATAGGTATTTTCAATCGTGGCAAACCGCTTATCTTTTAGTAACTTGTCGTTCTTTCTTTTTTCTAAATAACTTGTGAATGATTCCAGTTCCTTGTTACAATCTTCGATCTTTTTTATGGCTTCCTCTACACTACCCATCTTTTTAATTTTGTCTTCAAAGTCTTCAACCTCAGACCTTACTTCTGCTGCTAGTTCTTTGGCTGTCTCAACGATTAGCATCATTAAATCCCTTGAACATCTACTAACATCTCTTGTCAGTCCTCTTACCCCCACTGACCCATTGCCTCAAGCATAAGAGTCAGATATTGCAAGGAAATGAAAATGATAAATAATTCAATCAATTTATTTTTTGATCACCGTGATTATAAAAGGTACTAATTGGCTACTAAACTAAAACTCGTGATATTATGATCTTATCTGTATGATGTGTTGTATTATCAGTGCGTAATTATATATTTTTCTTGTATGTACCTTCATTTTGTAGAATTTACGTGGCTGCTCCAGAAGAAGGCGCTGGTCGCCGAAACGCGCGTAGAGAATCATTGTGCCACTTATTTGCCATTTTTTAACTTATGTTTGTGTAGAGTTTTGTAATGTATTTTTCATTGGTAATATACTATGCAGGATTTTAATTTTGTCATTTCGTCGTTATTTTATTTCATGTGAATTGAAAACTGCAATATGTCATTGATTTTTTTATTTTTAAACTATTAATAAAATACCCAGTTTTGTAGTAAGTTGTAGCCAATTGTCCTTTTATATTGTGTTCTGCTCAAAGTATCGGTTGCCTAGGCTGTTTTTTGTCAATTGCTCTCTTTTCCCTGACCTAGGAACTATAGTATCTATGTTTTCAGGGGGTCCTTGTTAAATATACGCCAATTCTCCCACAGCTTGTCTGTGCAGGGCTGTTCTAAAGAAAGAATGTTTGTTGTATAAATTCCACCACCTTTCATTTCCTTGCCCTATCTGCCAATTCCCTTCATTATTGCCTTGACATCCCTTCACTCCTTCATCCAACTACCATCATGGCCCTTCAAAAAACTTTCGGTTTTACTGACGAAGAATTTGAATTACTTGTGGGAATATCAACTTCCTTTGGTAGTACTACTGTAGACTCCAATCGACATAACGACGATATAAAAAAATTGATAGAACTCAGGGCTCGACAAATTCACTCGACCGCTCGCATTTGCGAGTGAGATTGATTAAGGACGAGCTATTTTTAGGTCCTACTCGCCCTTTCTGGCGAGTAGGAATACAAACTTGACACTTGGCCTCTGCCTCTGAAAGCAGAGGAAATGTGACAAGATAGGAAGATTTAAAGGCATCTTTATTGCTCACAAAGTAAATGAACAATAAAAATGCTTTTAAATCTTGTTAACTTGTCACATTTGCTCAGTTTTCAGAGTTTGAGGTCAAGTTCATTTAAGTTAGGTCGAGGATATTTTGTAGTTTACTAGACCTGCAGGTCTAGAGCATTTTTTATGATTCGTTGAGCCCTGGAACTAAAAAAGAAACTTAAAAGAATTGAAGCCCATGGGGAATTCATGCTAGCGTACCTGCGATTAGGCATCATCCCAATGGGTCTCCGAGTAAGAAACATCCCTGGCCTCTTTGTTCACTACAAGGCATTTCTAGACAAATGGAGCAGAATTGCTAGTAGATGTTCAAGGGATTTAATGATGCTAATCGTTGAGACAGCCAAAGAACTAGCAGCAGAAGTAAGGTCTGAGGTTGAAGACTTGGAAGACAAAATTAAAAAGATGGGTAGTGTAGAGGAAGCCATAAAAAAGATCGAAGATTGTAACAAGGAACTGGAATCATTCACAAGTTATTTAGAAAAAAGAAAGAACGACAAGTTACTAAAAGATAAGCGGTTTGCCACGATTGAAAATACCTATCCCTACCTGAAACCGGATTTTTATAAACAAAATCATTTTACCACTGAGACTAGAGATCAACAACAGCAACAACAACGTGTAAATACATTCTCAGAAACCTCTGATTCTGAGAATGAAAATAACGATGGTTATTATGAGCCAGATCCTAACTATAATCAGGTACAGAATAGAGGGAATCGAAGACAGCCTTTTTTAGGGAATCGAGGGGGAGGCCGGGGACGCCCCGGAGTCCACTTTCAGGGCCAGTCGAGAGGGAACTACCAACCCCAGCATCACCACCAGCAGGAAGAGCCGCAATTCATTCGCGAAACGAGGAACAGACAGTACTGGAAACCGGGAATGTGATTCCCATCTTCAACCTAACAAAAATAGAACTAGATGAACACAGTACTAAATTGTTATCCAAAGGCCTGTCCTATGTCCCGCATTCCACACTCAATTTATTCGAGCTTTATTGTGACATAATTTCCTTTTTTTCGTAAAATCCGCTTAAGAAAGTTCTTTGCATTAAATACCGTACTAGACGAAGAACATCCTATTGTAAAGCCCCTCTGTCTGCCATCTACTTTCAGTCCATCCTTCGAGCAATTAGGGCCAGAAGTAGCAACCTTTGAGCTGGTAGTTTTAAAGAAGCTAGACCAAGCCTTAAGATTTATCCCCAAACCTATATATAATCTAGAAAGAGAAGAACATCAAGCTCTACTAACCTTTTCCTCCAATAAAGACCTAACAATTAAAGGATGTGACAAAGGCGGTGGCATTGTGATCATTGATACATCTCAATATGAAATCAACATGCTCAAGATGTTAGATGACCCAACTTTTTACAGCCCCGTCAGATCTTACTCCACGATAAATTTATCCAAGAAAATTATGTCTTTAACAAAAACCGCCTTGGAAAATGGATTCATTAATACTAAAGAATTTGACTTCCTGAACCATAATCATGGGAAAACTGCATGTATATATGGACTTCCTAAAATACACAAAAACATTAATAACCCTCCATACCGTCCGATAGTTTCCACCATAGGCACAGCAACCGAACCACTATCCAAATATGTTGACAACTACCTGCGTCCATTTATACCAAACATTGATTCATATATACGTGACACAGGTGATATGATACAGAAAACCGAAGGACTGGCCTTTAATCCTAACAGTGACCTATTAGTAACAATGGATGTAGAGTTCCTGTACAGCAATATCCCCTTGATTGATGCTATGAGAACCACTGGGTGGTTTATTGATTTACATAATATCCCTTGTCCCAAAACATTCTTGCTGGCTTGCCTGGAAATTGTTCTAACAGAGAACATATTTGAGTTTGGAACCCATGTCTATCGCCAGATCAAAGGCGTAAGCATGGGCGCGTCGGTAGCACCATCAATAGCCAAAATTTTCATGGCGGCATTCGAGAAGGAATTTGTCCAGAATGAGATCGCTCCCTTCTATGAATCTATCTCCCATTGGTTCAGATATATTGATGACATCTTTTTTATCTGGACCGATGGGAGAGAAACCCTGGAGGAATTTATTTTATGGATAAATGCAGCAAACCCCAACTTGCGTTTTACTTCCCACATCAGCAGCGATAGGGTAGAATTCCTAGACATTGAAATAATAAATGATGCAGGAATTTTGAAAGTTGACCTTCATGTAAAGCCGACGGCAAGAAACACCTTATTGCACTACCGTAGCTTTCACCCAGGAACGCAGAAGGACAGTATTCCTTTCTCTCAGTTTCTGCGGGTTAGGCGCAATTGTACGAATTTGACGGATTTTGATAGACAAGCCTTAATAATGAGATCCAAATTTATCGAAAGGGGCTATCCCCATCTGTTAGTGAGGCACTCTTACAAACGAGCACGGTATTATGACCGAGACTGTCTACTAAGAACTAAATCTCCAAAACCTAACGATCAAGTAGTGTGCATAAAGAAACATTTAACTATTAATGCAAAAGTGAAACAGGTCATAAATTCGAATTGGCACATTTTAAACAGTAACTGCTCTAAGGAACAGAAACTAGCGAAGCCCCTCTTTGCGCACAGAAGAAATAAAAACATCAAAGAATATATCGTCCACTCTCGCTTTAAGACCATTGCAAATGAAGAGAATTGGACTCAAAGATCTATTCTAACGAATAACCCAGTCAAAGGGACGTTTCCATGTTCCTCATGTATCTCATGCGGAAACATCCTGAGAGGCGAGGAATTCGTCCATAATGGCCACAACACAACAGCGAAAGAAATGTGGAACTGTAGATCAACCAATGTGGTCTACTTTATACAATGTCCATGCCTTCTAGGATATGTAGGAGAAACCTCACGCATGATTCAGACACGCCTGAGCGAGCATCGCTCGGCCATAAGAACCAGGAAGATTGCTTCCCCTATGGTGAAGCACTTCTTAGAGAAAGGACACTGTGCTGAAGATTTTAAATGGAGAATTTTAGAAAGGATCCACACCCCCGATTCTAAAGGAGGAACAGCCATTCGAAAGAAAAGGGAAGTATTTTGGACTTTTGTTTTCAATACCTTTCGCCAAGGTTTGAATAGCGAAATTCCATGGGAGTATGCGACATGTTAAAAATTCTGACAGTTAGAAAGTAAACTCGACATAGGGATCAGAGGGGAAGTCACATATGTACAACACAACTTTATAGTTTGCTGGAGAATGTAGACATACATACATTTATGCACAATATCCGAGGGCAGTAGATACGTATTTAGATGTACATAACTCATGTAAATATCGATCATAGGGCCGTTTTATCAGAGCCGGTAGGTGTTGCATTGCTCCGCATATTGTATTCGGATATTCATTTGTGCTGTAGCTCCAGTCATAAATGCAGACACTGACGAGTATATTCAGCTCGTGTGAATTCTGGCTGCCAAAGGGAAGTATCTTTTTTATGTGTATGGCTGGCTTTCAGCCACTTCACAAATTGACTCGTAGAAAAACTAGAGTCCTATCTCCCTTGTAGGCATAATGAGGAATAAGCCGTGTAAGAAATTAAAAAATAAGAGTCCTTTCTCTCTTGCGACTACCTTAGTGAGGGAGTCACGGCTTCTTTGCAGATCCATATTGAAGTCCGTTTTCGACCCGTTAACATCAGAATAATAATGGTAGTCCTACCTTGATTATTAATACTGAGAAAGAAACTAACACAGATGTGAGCAATTTAACCTGGCAGTAACGGCATAAAAACGCGACCACACGAACACACAGTTATTCAACAGAATTCGCGTTTGAGTCGCCATCCCTGACATCCCGCCGCCGGAAATACGGAGCCCTTCCGATTATCTTCGGGTAAGAATGGAAAAGAAGCCATTTGCTTTCTTTAGATAGATTGCAGCTAGATCGTAACTTAATGCAACTCGACATTTCGTTTTCTATGTTTTACAGGCAGGGAGATCTTTTAATATAATTACTTTGTGTCGAAAATCTACGAATCCTGAAAAACTTAATAATTTTGGAGTGAGGCTTCTTAGTTTTGGGTAAGAATATTGGCAGTTTCGTTCGCCCTTACCTAATGAACTCTGTGTGGGGGAAGGGGGAGGAAAAACACATATATCTGACCCCTCGCACTTTCTACCAACAGACAGGAAGTTATTTAAAGCTGCAACACCGACCAGATTGCAACCTTTTGAAATATATCGCGCAGCGAACTCAGAGAGCGAAGAAACCTAAACAAGAGAGTGGAACCCTGCAA
Organism: Lissotriton helveticus; assembly: GCF_964261635.1. NCBI lineage: Eukaryota > Metazoa > Chordata > Amphibia > Caudata > Salamandridae > Lissotriton > Lissotriton helveticus. The sequence goes on along the minus strand of NC_136068.1, from coordinate 393,172,576 downwards.
TATAACCTTTGGTAAGGATAGCGAAGGCAGTGATTGCCTGTCTTTAAAAGATTGAAACAAACAAAGATATCTGACCCCATATATTTCTCTACCAACAGACAGGGAGCTTCTTTATAACTGCATCCTTATACGAGGAGAACACACCGCGCTTGCATCTCCAGTCATCAAATCTGAGAGTAATACAAGCCCTGTGCCCCATTTTAAAGGCTACTAGGTAAGAACAAGATAGAGAAAGGAATAAAAACATTAAGGTTTTGTTAGACTTAAGTAGGGATACAAAAAGTAGTTTTGAAGTTAGCCTTAGTAGCTTCAGCACTAAAAAATGTTTTTTATCCCTTGAGACACGATATGGGGAGCCCTTAGTTAAAAATCCTGTCTGGCCAAATCGATTAAACACATAGAGGAGAATCCAAATAAATGCAGGAATAAGATATACACCTTGCCCTTTAATCTTAAACAGATAACCTGTTATACAAGACCCTCAGAATAAGGGACCAACTGTTATCGGAAGACTTCATCAATCAAGTCTACACAATCGACCACACCCTATCTTAAAGGTTCCGGCTGGCGGGAATTAAACCTAAAAGTTTTATTCAATCAGGTAAAAATGTATAAGTAAATCTTTCATCCTTAAACCCCAGAGAGAAAAGTGAAAAAATCTTATAAATGAACATTCGCAACATAAGATAAATAATGTGTATCATCTTTGTTTTAAGCTCCTGTAACATTTACCCATCAGAATGAGAACTTAAGCAAGAAACATATACTACACTACAGTGGTTTCATTTTCACTGCTACTTGTAAGTATTGTTTGCATATGAACTAGAATAAAAGAATAGAGTCTATTAAGAAGTCAAATATAACTTCACCATATCCTGATTTAAAGGCAATAATCTGTATAAGGTATACTGGTTAGACTATACAGAAATCATCAGTCCCCCCCGGTTGCTAATGAATATAGAAGAATGAGAGTTGAATGTACCACTGATAATAGTATCTCTCGACCCTGGGCTTATCTGCCCTACTCTTCTTTTCCTGTGCATTCCGTCTGCCATCTCCCCCCTAATTTAAAATTCGTAAGCCCGGTCAAAATCTCTTGGCTGCCACAGGTTTTTCCATCTCTTGTCAGTCCTCTTACCCCCACTGACCCACTGACCCATTGCCTCAAGCATAAGAGTCAGATATTGCAAGGAAATGAAAATGATAAATAATTCAAATCAATTTATTTTGTGATCACCGTGATTATAAAAGGTACTAATTGGCTACTAAACTAAAACTCGTGATATTATGATCTTATCTGTATGATGTGTTGTATTATCAGTGTGTAATTATATATTTTTCTTGTATGTACTTTCATTTTGTAGAATTTACATGGCTGCTCCAGAAGAAGGCGCTGGTCGCCGAAACGCGCGTAGAGAATCATTGTGCCACTTATTTGCCATTTTTTAACTTATGTTTGTGTAGAGTTTTGTAATGTATTTTTCATTGGTAATATACTATGCAGGATTTTAATTTTGTCATTTCGTCGTTATTTTATTTCATGTGAATTGAAAACTGCAATATGTCATTGATTTTTTTATTTTTAAACTATTAATAAAATACCCAGTTTTGTAGTAAGTTGTAGCCAATTGTCCTTTTATATTGTGTTCTGCTCAAAGTATCGGTTGCCTAGGCTGTTTTTTGTCAATTACTCTATTCTGGTCTCCATGTGAAGAAACAGTACACTGCTACTGCATTACTGTACCTCTACGTGGCAGAGAAAAGATAGCACTACTACCCCCATTGTATCTTTCCTTCACATTAGCAAAGGTAGCAAGCATGGTTACATCCTCCGGTGTTGGCCTTTAGCACTTGATGGAAGTTAGCACTGCTGCTGCCTACACTGTGCAAAAAGAACAATTGATGGATAGAATGTTGAAAAATGTCAAACATGCACCCCAGTACAGAGATATGCCTAAATCCATGATTATTTTGCTCCCCATGCCATTCCAGTTTATACCCAGCCATATGCAAATCAGTTTTGACCCTGCTCCCTATGGGAACAGTCCACTCCCGAACTGCCAGGCCTGGTCCTCCCGGGACCGGTTTCGGGGCATCACTTCTCATCAACCAGGCTAGCTTGACTTCAGTGGCATAGCGAGCACGGTACCCACGTCTGGGAATATCCGTCCCACAGGGGGTGATAAATGTAAAAAAAACGAAAGATGGAAAAAATGTTGAACAATGTAAAACATTCACCTGGGCCTAAATCCATTGTATTTTTGCTCCCCATGCCAAGCCGGCCGCCATAGGGTCCCTCCCACATATCTCTACAAGACGCTCCTTTCCCCCTGACTGCGGATCGGACTGTGCATTGGACTGCCCCCCACATTGCTGAGCACCTTCTTCTGAGGTGTAGTGAGTTGGTTGGCCCTGCCTTGCCTGGAGTATAACACCCTGTGAAGTATATGGGTCCCCTTTGCTGCTGAGGGTCCTTAGGGGCCAACTAGCCCACCTGTTTCCTCCAGTAAGCCCCACACAGTGTGATTGCCTAAGAGATAGTTGCAGGCCACGCCCCGTTCTCTAACACTCTGCAAACGTGCCTCTCAGTGCATTGCTGGTGGGGAGATGAGGTCCCCTTGCCTTCTGAGGGCCTCGGGACTAAAGTGGACTTCATCCCCCAAGCAACAGTGAGCCAGAAGTTGTGTTTGCAGAGTAGTGGAGAAAGGCGGCATAGCCTCTGACCACCTCTCAGCAATCCAGCTGTGTGGGGCTTACTGGAGGTAACAGGAGGGCTAGTTGGCCTCGAAGGACCGTCAAGAGCCAAGGTGAATTCATCTCCCTACTAGTAGTGCAGAGTGGTGGAGAAAGTGGGCATGGCCTACTATCAGATCTCAGCAATCTTGCTGTATGGGACTTACTGGAGGTAGTAGGAGGGGTAGTTGGCCCCCATGGATATCCTTGGGGGCCAACTACCTCCTGTTCCCTCCAGTAAGTCTAACACAGCAGGTTTGCTGAGAAGTTATCAGAGGCCATGCCCCCTTTTTCCACCACTCAGCAAATGTGCCTCACGGCACGGTACTAGTTGGGGGATAAATTCCCCTTAGCTCCAGTGTGACCTTTGGGGCCAAGAAGCCCTCCTGGTACCACCTGTAAGTCCTAAGCAGCGGAATTCCAGAGAGCTCGTTGGAGGCCCAGTACTCTTTCTCCACTACTCTGCAAATGTGCCTGCTAGTTACAAAACCTTAGAACTTCACTAAAGAAAAACAAAGCTTACAAGTACATTATAGTTAGAAATTCACACAAAAAAAACAAAGGTTACAGGGACGCTATAGTTGGGAATTATTATTTGAAAAACCTTAGAAATTCATTAAAAGAACAAATGTTACAAGGACGTTATAGTTAGGGTCAGATTTTACTCATACTAAACCAGAGAAATTCAGCCGTTTTAGTTAGTTGAGTTAACTATAAATTGCGCCCCTGCAATGCACTGCTTATGATCTCACGTATTACATCCCTCATGACATGGTCAGTAACACCACTGATGACCTCTCAAATGAATTCCTCTGACCCCAACTACACTAACCTTTTGTTTTTTAGTGAATTTCTAAGGTTTTTACATTCTATTTTCTAACTATAACGTCCTTGTAGTATTAGCCTCTCAACTCTACAGAGACCATGGCAGATGGGAGGCGTGGAGGTACCCTGTATTGAATATTACTACATGGAGGCACAGCTACAACATGCAGTCCATTGGTTAGATGACCAAGACAATTGGGAAAAAAGGCTCCTGGAGGTGTCTTTTACAGTAGGTTCGTTGCCAGCACTATTGATGCTGGGGAGAGGGATCCCCGAGACGGTGCCATATATTATTAGGCACGTGGCAGAGTCATGGGGAAATACAGTGAGAAAAGTGGGGAAACATGCACCATATGCGCCCGACGCACCTGTGTGGGTGGTTACATGAATCGCCAAAATCGCGGAGTCAATGTCCGTACGCAAATGGAAGGCAGGTGGTTGCATGCTGATGGGTGACTTATACCACAATGGCCAGTTCCTCACAAGGGAAAATGCAGTAACCACATTTGCGCTGGGAGCGGGGCAATTCCTACAATACGCTAAGATTTTACAAGTGGCCAGAGAGATCTGGCCATCGTTCCCAGAAGAGCCCCCGATAACGAGAACTCTACAAGTAATGCTGCAAATGGCACAAGGTCGCCACATGATAACACATCTATATAGGGCACTTAGGGAGGACTTGCTGAGACCTCCACTTCCATTACAAGGCAAATGGAAGGCAGCGACAGGCGGACAAACCACAGAAAAAGAATGGGAAAAGATACATGAAGGGTTAAAACTGAGCTGCTACAATGTACGTTTCAAAGTTATACAATATAATTACATTCACCAGGCTTACCTTACACCGAAGGCCCTCAGGAAAATGTATCCAGAGCTGGCCGGCGAATGCCACAGAAGTAGGCAAACAGACGCAGATTTTGTACATGTAGTTTGGACATGTCCACAGGTGACACCCTTCTGGGAAGAAGTGTTGCAAGCAATAATAAAAATGGCATTGAGTGGGAGGTCCCAGGAGAAATCTGCGCAGTTTTATTGGGTCTGCTGCCCTTACCCAAAAAGAAGAAGTTAAGCAGGACATTTGCTCTGCTAGGTTTAATCCTTGCAAACAGATGCATTGCGATTGCATGGCAAAGACCAAGGCCCCCAACCCTAGACAGTTGGTTAACAGATATGCCTGAATGGGTTACTGCGGAGCGATACGAATTAAACTAGTTAGGAAGGATGACAGAATGGCAGACTACCTCCTAGCATGGTCATTGGTGATAAACGACTTACAGTCTAAGTCGATCATGAACTCACAGACCGAGACAATTGACTCACAAACCTCATATAAAATACAACAATAGATACTATACCAATGACAGCATGATATTCCACAAAATTTCAGGAGATGTCCGAATTGGAGGGGGTGTTGAGGGAGTTAATTTACAATAAAAGGCATGTTTAATTAGTTGATCACTAAATATGGTATTACTCCGTGCAATATCTCACACAGTTTTGTAAGCTATACTGTTGTAAAAGTACGGTTAAGCAGTTATATTCTGGGTGACACAAACCCAATGCACTCATGTACACTATTGTCGTTGGAACCTTGTATTCCCATTTTTTATAAAATGTCAATAATTTTTTTTTATTTTTTAAACGTCCTTGTAAGATTTGTTTTTTTCCAGTGATTTTTGTGTGTGTGTGTGTGAGAGAGAGAGAGAGAGAGAGAGAGAGAGAGAGAGAGAGAGAGAGAGAGAGAGAGAGAGAGAGAGAGAGAGAGAGAGAGAGAGAGAGAGAGTGTGTGTGTGTGTGTGTGTGTGTGTGACACAGATTGAGGCACTAACTGCCTATAATTAAGCAATATGTTATATGCTGTACATGTGTAATCAATACTAAAGAAAGCAACATTTTTATATATAAAATGTCCACTTGCATGAATGGAATGCACTATGCAATGGGGGCGCAGCAGTAGAAAAAGCAAAGTATACAAAGCTATTAAAGGGGCATAATAGTTTAAAAGCGCAAAACAATTAAATATATGGAAGTACTTATCCCTTGGCTACTGAGAAGAGAAGAAAGAGGGAGCTGTTAAGATTCAATGGTTATTGTGGACGATAGAGACTCCAAATGGTCATTGCGATTGCTTATACTGTGTGTTTTCTCCTCCATTTCCTGGTCTTGTGAAACGGAGCTTGTTAAAATGGTTGGTTTGTCTTAAACTGCTAAATAACAGCATGACACCCTAACTGGTGTGAGGGCATTACGATCTGAAATTGAGATCTCCCAGCGACTTGAACACTAGTCAGATAGCAACCTGAAGTGCATCTGCTCATTAGAGGAACGGTCTCCTATCTGTGATTTAGTTATGTGGTGGGTCTACATGCCTTCTTAAGGAGAAACATACATTCTTGATGTAGCTTAAGATAAACAAACTATAGGGCCTCAGGAGACTCATCGCTAGATTGAGCTTCCTGGGGTTTGCATATCTAATTGCACCATGGTCTGTGTGAGAAGGTCCCGCCTGTTGGGAAGCTTCTAGAGGGGATCAACTGATCGCTCAAGAAGGGTCGTGAACTGGGATTGTTTGGCCCATGTGGGAGCCACTAGGATGAGAGTGAGGGAGGTTTGCTGGAGCTTCCAAACCACGTACGGAAGGAGTGAGAGAGGAGGGAAGGCATAGGAAAATGTCTCTGACCAGTTCATCTATAGAGCATTACGCATGGCCTGTGGGTATGGAAGCCTGGAAGCGAAGCTTCAGTGTTTTGGGTAGTGGCAAAGAGGTGAAAGTCAGGGAAACCCCCAATGACGGAAGTAGGATATTTGGGTGGAGTTCCCACTTGTGGGCTTGTTGCCGCATTCTGCTGAGCAGGTCTGCAAAGTCGTTGTACACCCCTGAAAGGTACTCCACTAGGAAATTAGCTTTACGGTGAGGAGCCAAACACCAAATACTCAGGGCTAGTGTTGACAGCTGCCTAGAGTTTGTGCCTCCCTGCTTGTGAAGGTAATGCATGGCCGACATGTTGTTTATCTTTTTAAGAACAATTTTGTGCTGAACCTGGTGGAAGAAAGCTTTTAGTGCCAGCTATGTGGCCAGTAGTTCTAGGTAACTGATGTGGAAGCTCGGTTGGTGCAAAGTCCACAAACCGTGTATGGTCATTTGTTGCAGATGCGAGGACATCATACATAGAAGTGCATCACTGATCTGACCATTAGGTGGCAATGTGGTTGAAAAAGAGGCAATAATAGTTTAAAAGCTTGGATCCGTGCTTGGATGGGATATGTTTTACTGGTGACTGTATTGAGCACAGCATCCAGGAAGGGCTGGACCTAGAGGGGTTGAAGGTGAGACTTGACTAAGCTGGGCGGCCAACACAGCGAGACAATTTGTAAATACCCTGGGTCTGTAGTGACCCTGAAGAGCAGCACTTTGAACCGATAATGTTGGCTACTTACCACGTACTACAAGTAGAGTAGGATACCCTTCCATCCATAATTTTCATGGACTGTCCGAAAATTAGCCCTAGCGACCACTGTCCATGATTGATATCTGAAAGGACATCATTTGTACGTAAAGAAATGCAAATGTGTGCAACTGATTAATTAGCAAATATTAAGGCAGCTTGGGAGGCATTAATTGATGGAGTCACTTGAAGCTTCCTGATGACAAGATATTTGTTTTCTTTTTTTTAAAGGTATTGTAAGGGTGTTCCAAGCTGAGTTATAGACAGCGTGCTTTTAATGGACAGTTATAAAAGCTTTCTGCACTAGGTATAATCTGCAAATAACTGAAATCTATACATTAGAAGCACTTTATCTTTAACCTAAATGTAAATGAGTATTTAATGGCAGCCTATAATATATACTGGGTATAATGCACGTTTAAAATAATGACTTAAACATTTGCAGTGCTTTCAGAGATCCTGACAGAGACAGAGGAAGCGCACATGCAGCTGGAGAGAACGCTTGAGACCGGCAGGCCTTCCAGATCTCAGGGCTATACTTGAGATATTCTGACTTGTGTGAACCACTTAAAATGAAAGCTAGGCATTATGACTATGGCATGAACCATGGTGGGATCAAGTTCAAGGGAGCCAATATCAGGCAATATAAAGATTTGTCTAATACCACACTCCTAAAGCGCAAGCTTCTCCGAAAAGCACCATCTTTTCTCCAGGACGAAGGTATAAAGTACATACACAGAGCACCTATTTCGACCTGAGCCTCTCAGACTCTACAAAGAAGGAAGTATCCCCACTGACCCACCGCCATAGGATAGTTCCGCTTCACATTGGCAGGGGAGTTGGACCAGGGTCACATCCAAGAAGTATGCCCATAAGCAATCCATGTAGGAAATCCAGTGTGAAAGGAAAGCCAACCTGGACAAGGTACAGGTGGGTCGCCTAGTGAATAATAAGAGTTCATGGAACCTTGGTTGTGTCAGCTTCTTGAGAATCTGTTGACCCTCTGACTAGGATACTCTGGCTTCACATGAGTACTGTATAGTCAGGGCCACTGTAATTATGTGGCAGAGTTGCCGTAAATAATTATGAGCCACAAAAAGCCAAGTTATGCGGCACATGTTGTGGTAGTATTGCTTCCTTATTTTGTCGTTTTTAGGTCTCACCTGAGCCAGCGCATGCGCTGCACTGGCGAGACATTTAGTAACTGGGTTTTCAAAGTGCTACCAAAGGCTTTTGCTGGCCTCCAGCGTGTGGTTACGCGCGTGGACGTGCACAGCTGCCATCTGGCTTTCTATAATGGCTCAATAAGCCTTACAGCATGTGTATCCCCTCCCCTACTCCTCCCTTCTCCCACTCCCTCCTCGTCAGCTTCATTTTCTTTTCAGTGGCCAGCTTTCAGTGCTCTCTCGACGCTCCTCAGCACCTCCCCCGCTGAGTCTGCGTTAATTTGAAACGTATGTGCTTTCTCTTTCGCAACCACTGCCCAGCCTCATCCTCTCATCGGCTCAGCCTCACAAGCGCACCTTCTATTGCCTTCAAGAGCTTACCTCAGCCATTCTAGCACCCACATGCACAACACGCCACATGCACACACGACATGCACACGAGTGTCTGCAGCGAGAACCACGCACTTGGCCCGTAAGTGCCAATCGCGGGCAACCCGTCATATGTGCTTTAGGAAGTGTGTTGTCAACACCGAACAGAGAAATACTGATAGGATGTAACCTCAACACGGTTTTTGACACACAGTTAGGCAGATCGGTACAAAAGCAAGGCCAAACTTAGGAATTATCCCATGGGTGCCAAAAATGGTTACAGGACTTGGGGCTCATGCATTCATCACCACCATAGACTATGCTTTTTATTAAGCTTCCAGACTGACCTTTGCAAGATTAGATTATTTCCTGGGCAGCACTCACACACACTCAATAAGGCAGGCCTGAGTGAGATAGGCGTATTGGCCCTCTTCAACCATACACAAATATTATTTTTTCTGAGGGATTCTAAAGGGGAGGCCGCTCACCTCTCTTGGAAATTGAATAATCCCCTCCTAATTAAAGAAAAACTTTACAGCTCTATTTAAAAGTTCTTCCAATTAAATGAAACTCTCAAAGTGTGTATCACATAAATAAAGGGCACCTTAAGGAATTGCGAGGTGTAATATACTTCCCATACCGATCCATCTCAAAAAGGGAAGGGAGGCAAAATGAATCCAATTGGAGGGGAATGTTGAACCCTTTTAAATCTGAAGACAAGCACTCAGCTGCATGAGGAAATGATGCCAACTAACACAGGTTAGACAGCAGTCTAAGACTTTAGATTTTGGGAAAGCAGAGTATGCACTTTTGCGCACCCAACTAAAGATTTTACAAGTGAGGCAACAAATCATGGAAATAATTGGCATGCAAACTCAGGGCGCGGATTCATGTTGAAAGGTTATTTGAGATTATCTCTTCTACAAGTGAGAACGTCTTCTGTGATAGGGAGACTGCCCAGGATTTTAGGGCCTTTTATGAAACCCTATACTCAGCAGCGAGTTTTGAAGATCTGGATGCAGGGCCTTATCTGAAGGCACCTGTGATGCCCTCTCTGACCTAGATACATCATTAAAGTGCAGGTCCCTTAGACCCTGGCACCAGAAGGCTACATAGCAGGGTTCTATAACGCCTTCTGCCCTGCACTAGCACCAATCTTCACATGCATCTACAACTTGGCTCCACTGCTATTTCCGACACTATTAGAGATGTTGTTTTAACAGTGATATCCAAACCAGGGAAGGACCCAAAAGCTTGCCTCTCATACCTGCCCATCTCACTTCTCAATGTTGAGGCAAAGACCCTCCCGAGTATCTTCACGTGCTGCTCAAACTGTTCATGCAGGGACCAATTGACCCAGATCAATGAGTTTTCTCCAGACGAAAAAAGTAGAGGCAACATTAAGCAAATACTTCATATTTTAGACAAAATTGCACACCAAGACACCAGCCCTCCTAGTGTCGACCAACACTGAAAGGGCGTTTGACCGTGTGCTTTGACCTTTTCCACAAAGATACTGAGCAGACTTAGAATGTTCCCCAAATTTAGAACCTGGGGCCTGAAGGGCTACCACAGTCGAAGTTAGGTTCAAGGTCAATGGGGTGCTGTCAGACACCTTCATGACATCTAGGGCACAAGGCAGGGCTTTCTCTTATTCCTGCCTTTATTTGCAATATACATGGAACCCTTAGCTGAGAAGATAAGAGCAAACCTTAAAGTTACAGGGATCACCACTAAAAAGGTTGAATATCAAGTGGCGCTGTATGCAGATGATGCAAACCTAACTCTGACAAATCCTACTCGATCTTTTGAAGCCTTACTGTCTGAACTTGACTGTTTTGGGAAAGTCTCAGACTTCATTAACAATCCCCTGAAATCACTGGTTTGGAACATTTTGATCCCAAAGGAAATACATGTCAACCGGCAAATCTCATCCCCATGGGTGTGCACAAAGTAATATATCATATATCTGGGAATCAAACTATGTTCCTTCCTGGGGGAAAAAAGATACCCTTAATTATAGTGACTTGCAAACCCTTGCTTACAGGCATCTTCCATCATGGCATATGGTGGATCTATCTTTGTTAAACAGAATCGCAGCAATCAAGATGACTCTCCGCCCCAAGCTCCTCTATGTATTCCAAACCCTGCCACTACAACCCCTAATAAAAACCCTGGAGAAGGTACAGAAGCCAATAGAGAACTTTATGTGGACGAATGTAGAATGATATAGGTGCAAGTCTGTAACACACGTCTAACATTTTTTTTTTAATGTAGAACCAAATTTTATTCATTTTAGCATCACAAGGTATCATCCAGCAATGAGAAAGTCGTATCACCATATATGTATCAGAACAAGTCGCTACATAACACAGTCATAAATACCAGCATCATCATTCATGTGGTAATCCAAGGCACGCCCACATTTCTTTACATGTTTTTGAGGGCAGCCTCTCTCCTCACATTTTGGTTTCTGCTGGTGTACACAGCAGTTAACATGTTTTCTCCAGATCACAAGACAGTGGGGTTCTTTCGTTTCCAGGTACGGTGAGGTCTCTTTTAACAAATAAGGAAACCACCCCTATAAAGATTCTTTCGGCCCATGGACCTCCTACTTCCTCCAGGAGACTCAGCAGTGCCACCCGGGATCCCAGGTCTATGTGGCAACCCAGCACATCGGAGACCTTACGGCCCACCCCAAAGTGGCTTAAGGCCCGGTAAGACAAAAGAAAAAAGTCAGCAGCACGGAGCGAGCATCTCGCACATACTGCCTGCGCCTCGGGGTTCATCCGCTGCAACTGCTGGGGGGTCAGGTATGTCATATGGAGGTAGTTAATTTGGATCATCTGAAGATGTGAAGAAATCGTCTATTCTCTTGTCGCCTAGCATGCCTCCCTCCAGTCATCATCATCAAGCTTTCCCATCCAGCCCTTCCAACTCTCCCAGAGAAGGAGAAAATGATCAGGAACGTTGATCGACAGGGATCGATAGATAGTTGATACAGCTCACTCAACCAATCTCCTCATCATCTTAGCTTCAAGGGGACTATATTCAGGAATATGAGTATCGACCTGGTGGTGGAACAATAGAGGGTGATAAACCTGCAAGTATTGAAAGATGGCATGCTATATAGTAGGGTATTGTATGGCCTGTCATTGTATAGTATGGTATGGCCTGCACTTGTATGGTATGGTCTGTCATTGCAGAATATGGAATGCCTGTCATTGTACAGAATGATTTTGTATAGTATGGTATGGTCTGTGTTTGTATAGTATGGTACAGTATGGCCTGCGAATGTATGCAGTCACATGGTATGCCTATCATTGCATAGTATGGTATGGTCTGGCACTGTGTGGTAAGGTGATGGATGTGAAGTAATGGAAAAACGAAAACCGAGAAACCACATTGGAGGAAACCAAATCATGGTAAACCAATTTTAAGGAAATACAAATACATGGAAAATTAAAGGAAACATTTTAAAGAACAGATAATTTTGAGGAAACGTCCACAATCACTCCCTTTGGGAAGATTAGAGATAGTGAGGGTTTTTTTAGGGTCAGGGATGGGTGATGTTTGGGGTCGATGAGTTTTTTTTTTTTTTAAAAGAGTTCACGGGTCAGGGCTGGAGTGGAGTTTTTTTTTAAGGATCAAGCATGGGTGGAGTTCAGTGGGGAGGGGTGTTTTTAGAGTTCACAGATGAGTAAAGTTTACAAGTGGTGAAGGTTTTAGGGTTCAGAGATGGGGTGGCATTTATAGGAGTTGATGTTTTTATGGTTTTACGGATCAGTAGAGTTTAGTGCTGGTGAGTGTTTTTAAGGTTCAGTTACATAACTTAACACGTATTTGTAAAGCGCACACTCACCCAGAAGGGTATCTAGGCGCTGAACAGATGCTTATTGTTACCCAACTCAATGGTACTCACTTTATGGACTTCAGAAAGATGAAAAAACGAGTGGACACGCCGGGATATGAACATGTGACCATGAGGTCAAACAAAGGCCCCTACAGTAGAGCGATGAAGCCGCTAACACAGCGACTCCACCAATGAGGCCGGGAGCATGGCATACGTTTAAATGAGGAAACACATGTAGTCTATCTATATGTATGCAGATGACATGCTCATTTACGCCCATGACATCCAAGATGGCATCCCTGGGATAACATAGATCCTCTCAAAGTCTCAAATGGCCTCAGGACGAGAGTCAACTGGACCAAATAATGTGTCTTCCCTCTCTATGTGGGCAGCCCTCGGCAACAACTGACAATAGACACCCAGCCACTGTGCTGGGATCCACATACGTTCTGTTACTAAGTTATTTGAATATACCATGATACACAAGACCTCATTGATACTAATCTCACCATAGCCATATCCTCCCTCTGGCCTAAATAGCTTTTTGGATAATGTCCCCTGTAACCACTCCTGTTTGTCCTAGCGATGAAGCATTAGAAGCTAGTGCACAGGCAGTGATTGGAGGAGCGCTAATCCCCCAAGTGAGACTCCCCCAGGAAACTAATAATTTAATGTGCAGAATATATGAAAGCTGCCGCAGAAGTTTACAGCTCATGCCATACATCACTCCATACTTCATCGCAATTAGAATAAGCAATATTGAATCATTATGTGACCTAATCAGTAGAGAGGGTTGAGGCTGGGATGAGAAACCTAGGTAATTTGTTTTGCGATGATGCACTTCTACTCTTTGACCAATGCTTCACAGCATAGGCAACGGACATAGGCTCAATACATGATTCACTAGGGCACTAGCACACACCATTCAGGACACCTTATTGCTGACTCGCAGGTGTTGGGAAAGAGCTGCAGACGTTCAAAGACACCCTCAAAGTCTAGTTAGTGGCTTTCATATCATAGCAGCAACACAGCACCATGCACTGGCTCGTTTACAAACATATACCCCCTTCCACTCTTCCACTTTTAGTCATTTCCATCAAGACATCAAGGGAGTGGGGGAAGGTAGCCCAGATAACATTTACATTGCCGCACAAATATGGACATGGCAGAGGTACCAAGACAAAAGGGAACATAAATAGGCTGGCATGGATAAAGAAGGTGGGACTACCACGGTTGTTATCTGACATTTGAAATGGTTAATACAGCCATGTTATGAACCATCTACTCCTGCCGAAATAGTGACCTTGTCATATTTATACAGAACCTGTAAACAGTTGTGTGTGCAGTAAATGTACTGTATTGTATTACTATGATAAAAATAAATAAAATTGGTACACAAAAAAGCTGCTGTCCTGTAATTCAGGAAAGAGATCATAGAGAGTCATTCACAAAAAACATAATTTTCAGTATTTTTCAGCTTTTAAAATAAATACAGACAGGAAACACTTTGTTTCTGGTTTACATTGATCTGTAAAAACCAGTAAAAACAGAAAACTGGGAGCCCTAAATATATAACCAAACTATCAGTGTCATTTGACCAAATATACTCGGCCAAACTATAAACAAGCATTTGCAATGCATAAGGTCTCGCATTAGGAAAGTTTGAGCTATTGGTATTGTAAATGACACATTTTTTATATATGTGTTGGTTTTGAAAATAGCAAAAATAATAGCTTTGTCATTTACAATGCCAATAGTTATAACTTGTGACACCTATAGCATTTGTAATGCAATATGTGTTGTATTCACGTGACTTAGATGTATTGATATTACAAATAACAATGGCTTTGAATTTTTTAAATAATTAATACTTAAATAAAAGTTATTGTAATTTATAATAGCAATAGCTTAAACTTTTGTAAATAACTTTTGTGAAGAATATGTTCAGTGTATTTTATTGTGACGAAAATCCAAGAACAGAAGTGAAATACTAACCTCTTTTTGTGACATTTGTAATAAAGCTTGAAACATTGAGAGATCATATTTGACCCAGTTGTTGTTGAATGGTTGCACAGATTGATGCTGTGGTGGCGCTGAGTGATGTTGTAGTGGCGACTAGTAATGCTGTGGCATTCAATGATCCTGTGGTAGCGCATAGTGATGTTGTTGTGCCCCTTAGTGATGCTGTGGTGGTGCTGAGTGATGCTGTGGTGATGCGATAGATAGAGTGAGTGGGATAGATAGATAGAGTGAGGGCAATAGATAGAGTGAGGGCAATAGATAGAGTGAGGGTGTTAGATAGAGTGAGGGTGTTAGATAGATCGATAGATAGATAGATAGATAGATAGATAGATAGATAGATAGATAGATAGATAGATAGATAGATAGATAGATAGATAGATAGAGGGAGATGGATAGAGTGAGGGCGATAGATACATAGTGAGGGCAATAGCAAGATAGATATAGTGAGGGCAATAGCAAGATAGAGTGAGGGCGATAGAGTGAGGGCGATAGATAGAGTGAGGGCGATAGATAGAGTGAGGGCGATAGATAGAGTGAGGCCGATAGATAGAGTGAGGCCGATAGATAGAGTGAGGGCGATAGATAGAGTGAGGGCGATAGATAGAGTGAGGGCGATAGATAGAGTGAGGGCGATAGATTGATAGATTGATAGATTGATAGATAGAGTGAGGGCGATTAGATAGATAGAGTGAGGGTGATAGATAGATAGAGTTATGGCGATAGATAGAGTGAGGGCGATAGATAGAGTGAGGGCGATAGATAGAGTGAGGCCGATAGATAGAGTGAGGCCGATAGATAGAGTGAGGGCGATAGATAGAGTGAGGGCGATAGATAGATAGAGTGAGGGCGATAGATAGATAGAGTGAGGGCGATAGAGTGAGGGCGATAGATAGAGTGAGGGCGATAGATAGAGTGAGGGCGATAGATAGAGTGAGGGCGATTAGATAGATAGAGTGAGGCCGATAGATAGAGTGAGGGCGATAGATAGATAGACAGATAGAGTGAGGGCGATAGATAGATAGATAGACAGATAGAGTGAGGGCGATAGATAGATAGATAGTTGTGTGTGGTTGTGGTTGTGTGTGCCTGGTTGTGTGTGTGTGGTGTGTTATGCTTTGTTTTGCTATGTTTTGTTATGCTATGCTATGTTTTGTTGTGTTTGGTATGCTATGCTATGTTTTGCTAGGCTATGATATGTTTTGTTTTGTTATGCTATGTTTTGTTTTGTTTTGTTATGCTGTGTTTTGTTAAGCTATGCTATGTTTTGTTATGGTATGCTATGTTTTGTTATGTTTTGTTAAGCTATGCTATGCTTGGTTAGGCTATGCTATGCTTGGTTAGGCTATGCTCTATGCTTGGTTAGGCTATGCTCTATGCTTGGTTAGGCTATGCTCTATGCTTGGTTAGGCTATGCTCTATGCTTGGTTAGGCTATTCTCTATGCTTGGTTAGGCTATTCTCTATGCTTGGTTAGGCTATGCTCTATGCTTGGTTAGGCTATGCTCTATGCGTGGTTAGGCTATGCTCTATGCTTGGTTAGGCTATGCTCTATGCTTGGTTAGGTTATGCTCCATGCTTGGTTAGGTTAGGTTATGCTCCATGCTTGGTTAGGTTAGGTTATGCGCTATGCGCTATGTTATGCGCTATGCGCTATGCTATGCGCTATGTTATGCGCTATGTTATGCGCTATGCGCTATGTTATACGCTATGCGCTATGTTATGCGCTATGCGCTATGCTATGCGCTATGTTATGCGCTATGTTATGCGCTATGTTATGCGCTATGTTATGCGCTATGCGCTTTGTTATGCGCTATGTTATGCGCTATGTTATGCGCAATGGTATGCGCTATGCGCTATGTTATGCGCTACGCGCTATGTTGTGCGCTATGTTATGCGCTATGCGCTATGTTGTGCGCTGTTATGCGCTATGCACTATGTTATGCGCTATGCGCTATGTTGTGCGCTATGTTATGCGCTATGCTATGAGCTATGCTATGCGCTATGCTATGCGCTATGTTATGCGCTATGTTATGTGCTATGCGCTGCGCTATGTTATGTGCTATGTTATGCGCTATGTTATGCGCTATGTTATGCGCTATGTTATGCGCTATGCGCTGCGCTATGTTATGCGCTGTTATGCGCTATGCTATGCGCTATGCTATGCGCTATGCGCTATGTTATGCGCTATGCTATGCGCTATGTTATGCGCTATGCGCTATGTTATGCGCTATGCTATGCGCTATGTTATGCGCTATGTTATGCGCTATGCTATGCGCTATGCTATGTGCTATGTTATGCGCTATGCGCTATGTTATGCGCTTTGCTATGCGCTATGTTATGCGCTATGCGCTATGTTATGCGCTATGCTATGCGCTATGTTATGCGCTATGTTATGCGCTATGCGCTATGTTATGCGCTATGTTATGCGCTATGTTCTGCGCTATGTTCTGCGCTATGCGCTATGTTATGCGCTATGTTATGCGCTATGCGCTATGTGTTGCGCTATGTTATGCGCTATGTTATGCGCTATGTTATGCGCTATGTTATGCGCTATGTTATGCGCTATGTTGCGCTATGTTATGCGCTATGTTATGCTGTGTTTTGCTATCCTATGCTTTGCTGTGTCTTGCTATCCTATGCTTTGCTGTGTTTTGCTATCCTATGCTTTACTGTGTTTTGCTATCCTATGCTTTGCTGTGTTATGCTTTGCTGTGTTTTGCTATGCTATGTTTTGTTGTTTTACTATGATATGCTATGTTTTGCTATGCTATGTTTTGTTTTGCTATCCTATGCTTTGTTTTGCAATGTTTTGTTATGTTCTGCTGTTTTGTTGTGTTATGTTATGCTATGTTTTGTTTTGTTATGCTATTCTATGTTTTGCTATGCTATACTATTCTATGTTTTGCTATGCTATGTTTCGTTTTAAGTTATGTTATGCTATGTTTTGCTATGCTATCCTATGCTTTGTTTTGCTATGTTTTGTTATGTTCTGCTGTTTTGTTGTGTTATGTAATGCTATGCTATGGTTTGTTTTGTTTTACTATGCTATGTTTTGTTTTGCTATTCTTTGTTATGTTATGCTATGTTTTGTTTTGTTATGTTATTCTATGTTATGCTATGGTTTGTTTTGTTATGCTATTCTATGTTTTGCTGTGTTATGCTATGTTTTGTTATGCTATGTTTTGTTATGCTATATTTTGTTATGCTATGATTTGTTATGCTATGTTTTGTTATGCTATGTTTTGTTCTGCTATGGTTTGTTCTGCTATGTTATGCTATGTTTTGTTGTTTTACTATGATATGCTATGTTTTGCTATGCTATGTTTTGTTTTGCTATCCTATGCTTTGTTTTGCTATGTTTTGTTATGTTCTGCTGTTTTGTTCTGCTGTTTTGTTGTGTTATGTTATGCTATGCTATGTTTTGTTTTACTATGCTATGTTTTGTTTTGCTATTCTTTGTTATGTTATGCTATGGTTTGTTTTGTTTTACTATGCTATGTTTTGTTTTGCTATTCTTTGTTATGTTATGGTTTGTTTTGTAATGCTATTCTATGTTTTGCTGTGTTATGCTATGTTTTGTTATGCTATGTTTTGTTATGCTATGTTTTGTTATGCTACGATTTGTTATGCTACGATTTGTTATGCTATGTTTTGTTCTGCTATGTTTTGTTCTGCTATGTTTTGTTGTGTTATGGTATGCTATGTTTTGTTGTTTTACTATGATATGCTTTGTTTTGCTATGCTTTGTTTTGTTATGCTATGGTGTTTTGTTGTGTTTTGTTATGCTATGCTTTGTTGTGTTTTGCTATGCTATGTTTTGTTGTGTTTTGCTATCCTATGCTTTGTTCTGTTATGCTGTGCTTTTGCTATCCTATGCTTTTGTTTGTTATGCTATGCTATGCTGTGTTTCGTTATGCTATGCTATGTTTTGTTATGCTATGCTGGTAAGGGTATGTGAGGGTGTGTGTGTGAGTGTGTGTGAGGGTGAGTGAGGGGGGTGAGGGTGTGTGAGGGTGAGGGGGTGTGAGGGTGAGAGGGTGAGGGGGTGTGAGGGTGAGGGGGTGTGAGGGTGTGTGAGGGTGAGTGAGGGTGGGTGAGGGTGGGTGAGGGTGTGTGAGGGTATGTGAGGGGTGTGAGGGTGAGAGTGTGTGAGGGTGAGTGTGTGAGGGTGAGTGTGTGAGGGTGAGAGTGTGTGAGGGTGTGAGGGGTGTGAGGGTGAGGGGTGTGAGGGTGAGGGGTGTGAGGGGGTGTGAGGGTGAGGCAGTGTGAGGGTGAGGGGGTGTGAGGGTGAGGGGGTGAGTGAGGGTGAGGGGGTGTGAAGGTGAGGGGGTGTGAGGGTGTGAGGGGGTGTGAGGGTGAGAGGGTGTGAGGGGGTGTGAGGGTGAGAGGGTGAGAGGGTGTGTGAGGGTGAGTGAGGGTGAGGGTGTGTGAAGGTGAGGGTGTGTGAGTGAGGGGGTGTGTGAGGGGTCAGGGGGTGTGAGGGGGTGAGGGCGAGTGAGGGGGGTGAGGGCATGAGGGTGAGTGTCTCCAATGAATGTCGCTGCTTCGCCTTCTTTGAAAATGTTCAGTGCTGCAAATAGAGCATGCCGCCCATAGAGCATGCCGCCCTAATTATCACAGCATGAGGCACCAAAGTGATAATTATCACAGCATGCAGAGAGGCGCCCCA
Organism: Lissotriton helveticus; assembly: GCF_964261635.1. Classification (NCBI taxonomy): domain Eukaryota; kingdom Metazoa; phylum Chordata; class Amphibia; order Caudata; family Salamandridae; genus Lissotriton; species Lissotriton helveticus. Next base: position 393,153,494 of record NC_136068.1, on the reverse strand, counting down.
CGCTGCTGGAGCACTCAACTGTGCATTAATTATAGTTGAGTGCTCCAGCAGCCTGAGGCGCCTGTTGACATGCTGTGATAAGTGGGTCTCATGCTGTGATAATTGTTGCAGCGCCTGAGGAAGTGGAGACTCCTGCTGGGATAATTGGTCTTGTGGGCCTCGGGAAGTAGAGTTTCATGCTGGGATAATTGGTCTGCGGCGCTTGCGGTGCCTGACGTCCAACAAACGTGCACAAGCTGCTCAACCTTGAAGCACGTTCACAGACCTGGGTCGGCTCGTGCCCAGGTCTGTATCGGGCTCGTTCACAGCTGTTACTCCCTTGACAGGGATGAAGGCGGCTATAAGTCTCGCTGGCGTTGAGTCTCGTTGGCGGCAGCGCTTCGCGCTGCAACGCCAGCGAGACCTAAAAAAGCATGAACGGATTTATCTTTAATCATTCGGCCACCCTCTAACGTACAGTAATGTATATATAGGCATAAAAAGTAGCACAATAACCCACCTCAATATATAAAGACACTGTATAAAATGCAGCTATATGTAGCTATAAAACTACTAACACGACAAATAAATATTGCATAGCCAACATAAGCAGATCCGCTAACAGAGAGAAGGGTCAACAGGGCTCACCCCAAAGCTTTGCCTTTTGTCAGTCATGGGCCCTCCTGAAACCCATCACTTGTTTATGTGGTGTTACTGTTGCAAAATATAAGAGAAATAAAACAGAAAAATAGCCAAAAGTCCCAGTTATGCTTAGCTACACAAACCATATCTCTAGGTTTGCCACCAGTCTAGGTTTATACTGGCATGGTCAAATCAAATCTTAAGAGGAAAAAGAAAAAAACACCTAAAGCTGCGCATGCCATGTATCTACCAGCCCCCAATTATCCTGCCACATACGCCGAACCTTAGAGAGTCTATATATTGGGGTGTAGGGAAGCGGAGGGTGGGACCTGTCCATCTCTACATCCGCAATTGAGTTAAAGTCCCCTCCCATCAGTATCGAACCAGTCGGGTATGATGCTAATTTCCCTGATAGGTGGTCAAAGAAAGTGGCCTGATCCACATTGGATGCATATATGCAGCAGAGTGTCACGTCCACGCCATTCAAGCGACCTGTCGCCACCACAAACCTCCCCTCCGGATCCACCAATTGGTGTAGCCATATCAATGCACCTTTAGCAAAGGCAGAGTAGGTCGTATAGAACAGTTGCCCCCCGCCACCTACGTTTCAATACCAGCCCCTCACTGCGATTAATATGTGTTTCCTGAAGGAAGGCTATGTGAGTTCCCTGTCGCCTCAGATAGGCATGCACCCTAGGACATGGTGCATGGTGTGGAGCCCCCGCACATTCCAGGTAATGCATTTCAAATCAAGTAATGTTCCCATTGCAAGACCAATTCCTCCCAGACATCCCCCCTCACATTGATACACACCGGTGGATCTAACTACCCCAACTAAACCCCAGAACAATCCCCAACTCCCCCTTCCCCGAACAGGTGCTACAACGCTAGTACCCATCCAAACTGCTATTCTAACTGTTTCGTTAGTAAAAACCACGGAACCACACCCACACAAAATTAAGGTCAACCTTCTATTCCTCCACCAGCTTGCCCCACACCACCAAGTAACTCAGTCGGCCCCTTCCAAGGCAACAACATGACGGGATCTCACCAGCCTATTCTCAGCTGACTATATTAGTCTCTCAAGTCATCAATGTCCCACCATCAGCTGGCTCAAGGAGGGCTATCCAAAGACCGGTATCATTCCCCTTCTCCAGCCTGCACTCCTACTAGATCATCCGCGATGTCAAGCGTCCACCATCTCATCTGCCGTCCCAGCCGTCACATGTGGCAAGTAAACACTTTCAGTCTCTGATTCTGCAGTGTCCGATCCCAGCGATCCTTTTTCTGAGCCTGATTCCACTGGCTTCTCCAGTCGTTGTTCTTGCGATATGGCCGTGACGGCCTGAAGGGCAGCATTGCATTCTTTTTCGGTCTGTGTCTCTGTGGGTTTTTGAGCCGCTGAGTGGCGACTTCTTCACACGCCTCGACCGGCGCGGCCGTGGCCCCTCCACATGTGCGCTCGTGCGACTCCCCGCCTCCCCTGTGCCCGCCCTGAATGACTCCAGCCAGGTCCAAGCCTCCTCAGGACTATCCTGAAAGTACGTCTTGCCATCCATGGCTATCCTGAGGCACGCCGGGAACATAAGGGAATACTGGATGCCATCCTCTCGGAGCGCCTTCTTGACTTCCAAGAATGAAGCTCTGCGGCGCTGCACTTCGAGTGTATAGTCCGGGAACAACGTCACCTTGCCATTGCCCACCTTTTATGGACCCACTGTTCATGCCTTATGTAGTAGGAGGTCTTTGTAGTGGAGCAGTCTTGACACCATTGGCCTGGGCGGCCTCCCGGGAGCCAGTGGTCGAGCCAAAACTCTATGTGCTCTCTCCAGAGTGTAGAACGACGACAGGCCTTCCGGCGCAACCTCCGTTCTCAACCAGGCCTCCAGGTAGTCCACCATGTTGGTCCCCTCCACTCCTTCCGGCAGCCCCACCACTCAGACGTTGTTCCTTCGATTCCTCCCTTCTGTGTCCTCTGCTCTCCATTCTAGGGTTTGCAAGCGATTCTGGACATCCGTCAGCTGAGCTTCCATCGCCTTTTGGGCAGGCTCCATAGTTCCTAGGGTGACTTCCGTCTGCTTCACCCTGTCCACAAGCTTAGCATGAACAGGCCGGAGCAATCCAAGTCCCTGTGCCACATGCGCAATGTCCAGCTGGAGTGCTTCCCTGGTGTCGGTAATTGCCTTAAGTATTTGATCTACTTGTTGTTGCAGCATCCCCTCGGGTTGCTGCGAGAGCCCTTCCTGTTTTTCCGACGCACCTGTCTCTTCTTCCGGCTTAGGGGCCACCCCCGTCTGCTTCCCCCTGGGTTTCCCCATTGGTAGTTGCGGCGTAAGTTCAAGCACCCAGACAATCCTCCTCGCAATTTCCAAGGGTGTGCGTGCTCAACGATAGTAAGATGTTTGTGTGTCTAGCAGCGATGGCTGCTCTAGCCGACTCAGTTCTCCCTCTCACCTTGCTGATGTCCGCCTCGCCGACTTCTCTCTCAAGCGCCCCAAATGCTGTTCACTCAATGCTCCAGGTTTGCATCTGGAGTCACTCACCACCACAGATCAAACACAAGCCTGTGCTCCGCTGGGATTTCGTGCCTTTCCTGGTGACAGTATGCCTGCCCGCCGGGGTTGGGGAGGCGGTCTAGGGTCCCATATCACTGTGATGGCCCTTTCCAAGGTCTTGCCTGCCATGTGGTCACCGCTGCACTGTTTCCGCCCCACAGAAAGACTCAATCAATTTACTCCTGCTATCACGTCCTCATTGTCACCTGGGCACAAATCACTTTAGCGCTAGCGGCGCTGCACCATCCGCTTTCCTGGTGTCCAGGGGCCTCTCCTCTGCACCTTCCTGTGTCTTATGTTGCCCCCTCGTTGCCGCCTATAGTAAGGGAGCTCCTCACTCCACAGTCATCAACCCTTCTTAGCTCTCCTTGACTTGCGCCGTTATCAGCAGCTTCTAGGGCCGCCCACACAGTCTCCATCCACTTCCATGTAGAGGTCCATTCAAGGCTCCCCCGATAGCGCCCTTGTGCACCACTCAACCTATGACCCACAGCTGGAGCTCCTGGCGATCTGTGAGCTCAAAATGGCGGCTCGCACTGCCACCAAGTAGTCCCTCAGCTGACAGTCTGCGGTAGTAGTGCGCCAGCTATCTTGGAAGGTGGCGGGACTCCTTCCAGGGTCCTCTAGCTCCATGTCCTCTTGAGGCGCTCTGGCGCCGCTGCACTGCTCGGTAGTAGTCCGCCCTCATGTGCACCACCAGCTCCCTTTCGTGTGCGGCCAAGCGAGCCCTCCGATGTCCGCCACGCCATATACCGTTGCTGGGTCTATACAGGTTGTTGGCCCCCAATGCAGGCATGTCCCGTATCCATTTATCATTAAGCGCCGCCTGGCAAGCTCGCTCACAGCAGGCGTCTGAGTCAGCAGGTCACCCCTCCGGTCTTCCGAACCCGCTTGGCTCCAACTTACTCACAGGCGTCTCGGTACCTCGCCTGGTGCAATCCTTCCTTGCGCCTCTGCATGGGTTTCTTCCTCGCATGGCAGCCGCGTCTGATTCCCTTCTCAGTCGCCAGGTCGCGGCCGTCCGCATCTGCAGCCTGCCTCCTGACATGCACCGACAGCAGGCAAGCCCGGTCCCTCAGGGCTCCCAATCTTTGCTATGGCAGCCGTTCCCACTGCCGGACTCCCCCGCTCCCGCAGCAAATTGAGAGGCCGCTTCACAGTGCCTCTCCCGTGTGTTTCTTCTCCGGCATGGGCGCCATCTTGAGCCTCTCTCTCGAGCCGTCCGGCCACTCCGTCCGTTCCGCAGCAAGCAGGGCACAGATTTCGCGATCAGCACTATGGGCGCCCCCCAGCACCCTTCCAATATCCTTCCAGGTGCGTAGGGGCTCTCACGGTTGTCCCAAGTCAGGATAAGTGACGGGGTCGGCACGTAGCTCCGAGCTCACGCGTCTTCCCTCATCCGCTCCGTGGCCACGCCCCGTTGGGCTTAAGTCTCTTAATGTATCTTTCAACTAGTCCCCTCTTAATCTTTCCACCCAGCCCACTGACGTTCCATGTCAGTGCTGTGTAAGCAGTGGCGCTAGTTGTGTGCATGTCTCCCGTATATATTTGCGTGCGTGGGCAGGCCTACCTATCGGTCTCCTTCCCTCTGTCTCTCTCTGCAAATCTCAACTCTCCTGTTTCTGGCTGAAGAAAAAAAGTATTTAAACAATGGAACTGTAAGGTTTTTGACCCTCTAACCCATCCCTACACCAGACTCTGTCCCACTTCCTACGCCTGTCCCCTGAACTGTCAACATAACAACCTGGCGTAAGTAAAGCTTGAGAGGTCTGTAGTTCCACCCCTACCCTAAACCCTACAGATGCTAGTCAATTCAACAAAGGATATAGTCTTGAAGTGAAATGGTCCACTCAGTAACGTTGAACCCAGTACTTTCTGTGTGTGTGTGGGGAAGGGCTCCGTAGCAGTTCTGTGGTTGAGGTGTATTCTCTAGATGTCTCGTCTCGATGCCTTGGTCTTCCATATTGTTAATGTTCTTGAGGAGTGGGTGGTCACTATCTGTGTCCGTTTGATACTCCCTGTATGAGGGCTCTGTGTGGGTGTCTTCCTGTTTGTTGAGATGTGTTTTGCTGGCTTGGGCTTGAGTGGAGTCTTCATCAGAGTCCGACTCTATCTGTGTTTTTGATATAGTTGATGTTCTTTTCAATGGGGTCCCTGTCCACGTTTTGCGCCCAGTCGAATGTAGACAACTATTTTTTACTCTCTGCGGTTTTGGTTCTGATCTTGTTGGTGCGTCTCTGAGTTGTGACCCACTGGTTCTCGTTCATCGTCATGGAGGAGAGCGTTCCTCTATCAAGGCCCATTCTTCTTCTGGGGTTTGAAAAAATTGTGAGGTGCCCTGGAAGATGACTTTTAGCTTGGCGGGGGAAAAGGATCATATACTGCACCAGCTTAGCACTCAGTTTGACCTTCACTGAATAGAATGTTTGCCTCATCTTCTGGACCTCTCGTGAATAGTCGAGGAAGATCCTTAACTTGGCGTTGGCAAGTTTAAGTTCCACTGCACATCATGATTCCCTGAGAATTAGGTCTCGATCTTGGTAGCTTAGGAACCTTGCTATCAGTGGCCGCGGAGGAGCACCAGGCGGCGGTCTTCCATTAGGCATCCTGTGGGCCTGTTCAATGATACGGCAGGGTGTAAACGTTGCTAATGGATGGGAGTCACCCAACCACATCCTCAGAAAAGTCACCAGGTCAGAGCCCTCCGCACCATCCGGGAACCCAATAAAGCGCAAGTTGTTCCTGCGCGCTCTGTTTTCCGCTTTGTTCACTTTCCATGCTACCTCTCTCATGGCTGTTGTAGGGCGCCAACGTCGGAATGCAGTTTTTGTGTCGTGTCTTCTTCTTCTGAGATGCGAGTTTCAGTTTGAGTCACCCTTTTAGCAACATTGCACATGTCTTGGCGCAGTAGGGACACCTCCGACCTTATTTCTGTCATTTTACCCTCAATTGCGTCCCTAGAGGCGTGAATCGCTTGGAGAATGGCTGTATTTTCTGGTGGTCCCAGGGTTCGCCCTCTATTTCTGTTGGCGGGGGGGACGCACCGATGTGTACTTGTCCATTATCCATGTTTTGGGTTCTTTATCCCTTGGCATTGTCTGGCCAAAGGGGCTGGATCTTTTGGTAAGCGATTAGCCTCATCTATATGGACTATGAGGGCCACGGGAGCTAGATGATCTGCGGTTGAACTGAGTAGTGCTTGGGCGGTTAATCTCCAGCGCCTGGGAAGGGGATCCTTGCATTGCGTTAGAAGAAAGAAATGTTGGGCTCACTGTGTATCTGTGTATCCACTTCTGGCTTTTGTTTGTCTCTGCTCGCCACGGCTACAGTTGTCAGCGGTGTCAGTATGTGCCCAACCTTCCTCAGCAGGCGGTGAGTCTTCCAATGAGGAGCGAGGGTCCCTTGGATCTTGGGCATCACTTTATGGTCCGGTACGTTGCTGTATACTACAAGGAAGGGGGATTCCGCAACGTTCCGTATATCAAATCTAAGTGCAGCAACTGTGGGAAAATTGGGCACATCGCTAAAGCTTGTAGAGCTCCAAAAAATAAAAAGGGCAGATATGTCAAAGAGGTTTCTCTAGCGGATGAGAGTGATTCTGATTACGATGAATTGCACTGTGGGGAAATTTTGTAACAAAATGGTCAGAACAAGTGTAAAGGCCCATTTGATGAGGTTCAAGTAAATGATTGTACAATCAGAATGCTTTTTGACTCAGGAGCAAAGATTTCACTTATTCCAAAAATCTTCTTTGACAGGGAGTTAAGCGGGAAGCTGAAAATCTACAAATCAATCTGACATTAGGCCACTAGCTTATGGTGGTCAACTCATCAAGCTGTTTGGATATTTTATGGGCAACATTGAATACAAGGGAAGGCTAACAGCAGGGAAGCTTTATGTCTCTTGCAGGGGTGACAGCATTATCAGCTGGTTCCATCAGGTTGATCTAGGGGTTTTGTTGGTTCCCGATGGAGATCCTTGCATCATCCTTAGAGACATCACTCCACACTCTGATCATTTGAATGTTATGTCAAACAATGTAGCAGAAATGAATGAAAGATGTGAATGGCGTTCTAATTTTAAAAAGTGTCTTTAGTGAGAAGTTAGGATGCCTCTCAGGGTACACACACACACACACACACACACACACTTACACTCAAACCTGATGCTGTCCCAGTGACGTGTAAAGTACGCAGTGTACTACTGACTATGAGAGAATTTATGCGTTCTGAGCTTGATAAATTAAAGAAAGAAGGAACCATTGTCGAGACAGAGGCCAGTGAGTGGTTGGCTCTCGTCATTCTAGCACGCAAGGCCTCTGGAGAAGTGAGATTGTGTGTGGACCTCTGTGCCCTCAACCGGGCAGTTATCTCGGACAGGTACCCTCTTCCCATCATATCAGAGATGCTGGCTCAGTTGAAAGATGCTCGAGTGGTCACCACTCTAGATCATCAGCTTTAAGATTGATGATGAGTCCATGAACTTGACGGCTTTATAACCCCTTTCCGAACCTTCAGGTTCACTCGTCTTACATTTGGCTTGAATTCCGCAGCCTCTGTTTTTCAAAGTCATGGAAGATGTGTTGGGTGGCGTGAAGGGGGTTAAGATTTATCAGGACGATGTCTTGGTTCATGGCTCGTCTCAACAGGAACAAGATGAGGGGCTTAAGATCATCCTTGAGCGGTTCAGTGAGAGGGGTTTAAACTTGTGTGAGAATAAATGCAAGTTTAATCACTCGGAGATCGATTACCTTGGCCACAGACTGACTGCCGGAGGAGTTAAACCTAGAGATCGCCTGGTGAAGACCATTGAGGAACTTCCTGTCCCACAATCCAGAGATGAACATTCTCACATTTCTAGGGATGGCTGAGTACTATAATAAATTTGGTTTCTCAGTTTGCTAGTCGCACCTTCACACTAAGATCCCTCCTAAAAAAGGGTATGAAGTTTTCTTGGTCTTCTCAGTGCCAATTGGAATTTGAGGATGTCAAAAAGGCTCTAAGTCATGCTCCCTCTCTTCAGAGCTTTGACACTTCTTCAAATTCAATTCTAGTTACCAACGCTAGCTCGAAGGGATTGGGCGCTGTCCTGAAACAAGTAAAGAATGGTAAAGAAGTGACCATCATGTTTCTTTCATGAATACTTGTTGGTCCGGTGGTACAATACTCCGTGATCGAAAAAGAGGAACTGTGTATATTCTGGGCCATCAAGAAATTGAAAAAATGTCTCTGGGGTAGTTTGTTTATTGTTCATTCTGTTCACAAGCCTTTAAAGGATTTGTTTTACAAGAAAAGTCTTGATGCCATCTCCTCCAGAATTTGTAGATGGGTGATTGCTATACAAGATTATGATTTTACTGTAAGCTACATACCCGGAGCAGAGAATAAAGTTGCGTACTGTCTCTCTCACTTAGTCCCAAAACAAAGTGAGGGTCCCTTAGCTGGTGAGGAACATCCTTGGGAAAACGATGACTACAAGGTGTGTGAGATTGTGGAAGGTGTGGTTTCTGAAGCAGAATGGAAGGACGCCATGAAAGATGATGCAGTCGTTTACGTTTGATTAGCTTTATTCGATTTCAAGATAAAAATCATAAAAGCAGCAACAACACATATATATACATCAACACATAAAAATATTTTCATTTCACAAGAAATTAGCGAACATTTAAAAAAAAGATTAAATCAATAGAGGAATTCAGCTAATCACTGGACAGCAAAAAAGGACAAATCAAATAAGAATAAGGAGAAAGGGGGCCATTCAGTACAGGACCACTTCTAGCCGGAAGTTACTCTGAGTTACTTAGCGGTGCGACGGGACATATAAAGATCTAGGGTAAAAATCGCTTATGCTCCAAGTCGATATTGGGCCATCGCCTATTTGCGGCTGCCAGGAATTGAGGTATGGGACGACATATTTATTGCTGAATTTTACAAGGACCAAATCGCCCACAGTAGTTTTTACAAGAGGTCCTAGCCAGCCCACCCTTCTGACGCTTAGGATAGTGCCATCAATATTGGGGGGCAGTGGCCTATTTTTTGTTAGCCAGAACACTACCTTGTTCTTTAGATCCTGCTGTTTTTCATGTTTCCCCTTTGGAAGTTCTGGTATACCTGCAAGGACGGACACAATAGGAGCTGCTTCTGGAGGCAAATGAAGGTGGTTAGTTTTACGTGGGATGGTATTGTAACTGGCCACTAATCTATTTTGAGATGGGGTTTCTTTATTGTGCCCAACCCTGAGGTTAGAGCGCTGTGGTATCATGGCTGCTTTAGAATTTTTTAAGGTGTTCATAGGTAGGGCAGCTATTTGTTTACTGGTGTTTGTGTTTTGTGTAGTAGAATCCGATGATTCTATAGGGGGTGATTATTTACAACAAGGGGTGGTGAGGGACAGAGTCTCTGAATTAAGCAGAATACTCTCACCCAGTCAAGAGATCAGGGCTAGATCCAACACCGTTTTTTAGCTCATTGCACCATCCCAGTTTCAGAACCTGGCTGTATGCAAATTAGTCTGTTCCTGTCCCAGTGCATGATGGGAACAGGGCAAACCAAACTACAAAAGCCAATTCTTACACTGGGAAGGAAACAAGCTTCCGGGGACCGGTTTCTGGCATTACAGCCGTCTTCGGCCCGGCTTGCTTGAATCCTGATGGTGCAATGAGCAAGGGACTCATGTCTGAGTATACCCTTCCACGCTTAGGGTGGACAAAATTATTTACAACAAGGGGTGGTGAGGGACAGAGTCTCTGAATTAAGCAGAATACTCTCACCCAGTCAAGAGATCAGGGCTAGATCCAACACCGTTTTTAGCTCATTGCACCATCCCAGTTTCAGAACCTGGCTGTATGCAAATTAGTCTGTTCCTGTCCCAGTGCATGATGGGAACAGGGCAAACCAAACTACAAAAGCCAATTCTTACACTGGGAAGGAAACAAGCTTCCGGGGACCGGTTTCTGGCATTACAGCCGTCTTCGGCCAGGCTTGCTTGAATCCTGATGGTGCAATGAGCAAGGGACTCATGTCTGAGTATACCCTTCCACGCTTAGGGTGGCTTGTTTCCTTCCCAGTGTAAGAATTGGCTTTTGTAGTGTGGTCTGCCCTGTTCCCATGATGCACTGGGCCAGGGACAGACTAATTTGCATACAGCCAGGTTCTGAAACTGGGATGGTGCAATGAGCTAAAAAACGGTGTTGGATCTAGCCCTGATCTCTTGACTGGGTGAGAGTACTCTGCTTAATTCAGAGACTCTGTCCATCACCACCCCTTGTTGTAAATTATTTTGTCCACCCTAAGCGTGGAAGGGTATACTCAGATGTGAGTCCCTTGCTCATTGCACCATCAGGATTCAAGCAAGCCGGGCCGAAGATGCCTGAAATGGCAGAAACCGGTCCCCGGAAGCTTGTTTCCTTCCCAGTGTAAGAATTGGCTTTTGTAGTCTGGTCTGCCCTGTTCCCATGATGCACTGGGCCAGGGACAGACTAATTTGCATACAGCCAGGTTCTGAAACTGGGATGGTGCAATGAGCTAAAAAACGGTGTTGGATCTAGCCCTGATCTCTTGACTGGGTGAGAGTACTCTGCTTAATTCAGAGACTCTGTCCATCACCACCCCTTGTTGTAAATTATTTTGTCCACCCTAAGCGTGGAAGGGTATACTCAGATGTGAGTCCCTTGCTCATTGCACCATCAGGATTCAAGCAAGCCGGGCCGAAGATGCCTGAAATGGCAGAAACCGGTCCCCGGAAGCTTGTTTCCTTCCCAGTGTAAGAATTGGCTTTTGTAGTCTGGTCTGCCCTGTTCCCATGATGCACTGGGCCAGGGACAGACTAATTTGCATACAGCCAGGTTCTGAAACTGGGATGGTGCAATGAGCTAAAAAACGGTGTTGGATCTAGCCCTGATCTCTTGACTGGGTGAGAGTACTCTGCTTAATTCAGAGACTCTGTCCATCACCACCCCTTGTTGTAAATTATTTTGTCCACCCTAAGCGTGGAAGGGTATACTCAGATGTGAGTCCCTTGCTCATTGCACCATCAGGATTCAAGCAAGCCGGGCCGAAGATGCCTGAAATGGCAGAAACCGGTCCCCGGAAGCTTGTTTCCTTCCCAGTGTAAGAATTGGCTTTTGTAGTCTGATCTGCCCTGTTCCCATGATGCACTGGGCCAGGGACAGACTAATTTGCATACAGCCAGGTTCTGAAACTGGGATGGTGCAATGAGCTAAAAAACGGTGTTGGATCTAGCCCTGATCTCTTGACTGGGTGAGAGTACTCTGCTTAATTCAGAGACTCTGTCCATCACCACCCCTTGTTGTAAATTATCTATAGGGGGTGGGCGCTGTAATTGTACTGGTTCTCCCAAGGTTTTTGTAGATAGCGAATTAGCCTTTATTGCTTCTTCGAGACCCGTGAGCCTATCCCCTAGGCTAATTATTTTATCAAGTAATGGAGATAAAATAGATTTCATAATTTTTTCAAGCGCGGGCAGTAGGAAATCCTGTACAGGTACTTTCGGAGTATCAGTGCTTGGGGTATTGTGTACTGGCCGGTGTAGGATTAATTTTTGTTTCTTGACCTGACTGCCCGTTTGGTTAGTTTTGTCTCTCTTTCTTTTGACCGAGGACACCTGGGTAGAGACGGTGGGTAGGGAAAATGATATTGGGTGAGTTGTATCCTGTAAGGTCTGTAAAGTCTGAGTTGGTTGGGAAGAGCGATTGGGACCAGGACTAGTCATAGCTATGGGGGAGATTGAAACAGAAGTTAAGACATTTTCTATATTCACAGGAGCATACGAGGTTTTACACATTAGATTAAGTTCTTCAAATAGTGATATCGCCGGGGCTAAATCAGCGGACTGTGAGGGTGAACCCTTAATAAGTGAACTGTTCAAGACTGGTGATCGTTCTAGTCTCTCCAATTCACTAGCAATGGGCAATATAGCACTTTTAAGATAATAGTCCATTCTTCCCCTGAGCAGGTCACCCTCAAAGGAGTGTTTTCTAGAGACCCCCTTGCCAGACATAGTGTGACAGCTTGTAACAATCAGAACATAAACAATATCGGGAGTCGAGCAACAGTGACCCCGTGGAATAAAAACAAATATAGTCAGTTGGCAAAGTACCTTAAGTCAGTGTTTCTCATTGCACGGAATCTGACCGGGAGCAAAGGGGATGGCCCGGCCCGGCCTCCTCTGGGGGCCACAGAGGGCCCGCCCTTTGCCCGGGCTTAGCCCCGGGCGCCGACCCGCGCGCGGACCCGCGACGCGGGGGCTCGCGCTGGCCTTAAGCGCACCCCCGGGGGCGGGACAGGATGCGCGCCTTCCTAGGCGCAAGCGGTGCTGGGAAATGGAGTTCCCGATCTGCCGCCTCGCCGCGATGGTCGGGAAGCGGCAGGCAGCAGGGAGGCAGAGAGCCCGGTGTCAGCAAGCGAGCAGCGCTCGGGCTGCGGCAGTCCTGGAAGCCAAGTGGTGACCTCCCAGGTCAGTGGCGAAGTCGGGTCCCCCGCTCCCCCGGGGCTCGCGCTGGCCTTAAGCGCACCTCCGGGGGCAGGACAGGATGCGCGCCTTCCTAGGCGCAAGCGGTGCTGGGAAATGGAGTTCCCGATCTGCTGCCTCGCCGCGATGGTCGGGAAGCGGCAGGCAGCAGGGAGGCAGAGAGCCCGGTGTCAGCAAGCGAGCAGCGCTCGGGCTGCGGCAGTCCTGGAAGCCAAGTGGTGACCTCCCAGGTCAGTGGCGAAGTCGGATCCCCCGCTCCCCCGGGGCTTGCGCTGGCCTTAAGCGCACCTCCGGGGGCGGGACAGGATGCGCACCTTCCTAGGCACAAGCGGTGCTGGGAAATGGAGTTCCCGATCTGCCGCCTCGCCGCGATGGTCGGGAAGCGGCAGGCAGCAGGGAGGCAGAGAGCCCGGTGTCAGCAAGCGAGCAGCGCTCGGGCTGCGGCAGTCCTGGAAGCCAAGTGGTGACCTCCCAGGTCAGTGGCGAAGTCGGGTCATGCAGTCATGAACAACATTTTCAAATTGGTTGCTGAAGGTTGACCTGGGATCACGACCCTGAGTGAATGTATCCGGACGTTCTGGAACGTTTGTGATGAACTCTCTGTAAGTGGGGGTTTACTTTGGAGGGGCACTAGACTCATTCCTCCCACACAAGTTAGAATGAAAATCATCAACTAAGCTCATCAGGGACATCAAGGTATCTCCAAAACCAAGGAGAGGGTTTGTTTGCACTTCTTCTGGCCAGGGATTGATATTCTTGTGGAGCGTGTGGTAATTGACTGCGCTGAGAGTATTGCTTGTGATAAGACTTACAAGACGAGAGTACAGCCTATGGTTATTTGTGAGGCGCCCACAAGGTGTTGGCAGTATGTGGCTTTAGATCGTTTGGGGCCAATCACTAATAAGGTGGGCCAGTTTTACGTCTTAGTGTTGGTCGACATGTACTCAAGGTGGCCTGAAGTTAAAGTGACACGTAGCATTGAAACTAGAGACGTTACCAAGTTCTTGGAGGAAATTTTTTGTAGAGAGGGTCTCCCAGAATCCATGTTGACAGACAACGGAGTTCAACTTGTGTAAAAAGAAATGGAGCAATTTTTAAAACAAAAAGGGATCAAGCACAAACGTTGTTCTCTCTATCATGCCGAGTGTAATGGAATGGTAGAGAGGTTCAACCGGGTGCTAAAAGAGTGTATTCAATTTGCTAAAGATCAGGGTAAAGACTGGAGGTCTTGTATAATGGAGAGAGTGATGGTTTATCGCTTGACCTGTCACTCGACCACAGGGAAAATCCCTTTCGAGTTATTTAGGGGCCGTACTCCTAACACTCAAATGTTTCATTCTTGGATGAGGGAGAAAGGTGCTGTGAATGAAGTTGCCAGGGACGCTGAATGGAAGGTTAATCAGGAACTTAAGTCAGCCAAGAGACAATCCAACTTGGACACTAGACATGCTGTCTCTCACACAAAGGTATGTGTGGGAGATAGAGTAAAAGTGCATTTTCCACAGAAGTCTGTTGGTGCAAAATTCTCTCCGCCATTTAAGATGGTGAAGTTATTTCGTAATGCGGTGAAACTTGATGATGGGCGCATATGGAATTTGGGTAGAATTGCCCCCATTCATTCTGGTAACTGCATTAAACATGATGCTCTTGTTGTTTCTTCCAAGGTTGGGCCTCCCTTACGCAAAAGCTCCCGCATATGTAAAACTCCTGGTACCCTGTGTGATTTTATTGTATCTTAGTTAAACCTTATGTTCTTAGTTCTTATACATTGTTATATTTCTATGTGAACTGTTTTTTCATATGTTCTTGCCTTAGGTTTCCGGGGAAGGTGTGTGGTATTTGTCTGATATGCTGCTGCATGTCAGCTGACTTGTCATTATAGAATTCTTAGGTGCCCTAGAATGTTTATGACAAAAGGCTCTGTTGCCAAGTGTTGAGAGAGTCAGTTATACCTGGCTTACCTTGTGGATAGGACGTTATAATGAGGATCTACAATAAAGAAGATAACCTACAAATCACCCTATTTCAGTGAGCCTCATTACCATGTTCTCCTAAAACAAACTTAAAACATAGGGACCCGCCTGTAAAGGTACTAATCCTTCTCAAATACAACAGGACACTGCTTGAGGAGGTACGCTGTTTAATAAGCAAAATATTCTTAGAGAGCGCCGAGCCGGTAAACCTCCGTGCTCCGACACTCACGCCTTCTCACTGGGGATGTGCGCACATTCCTAAAATGGCCGCCGGCACGTCGCGTCATCACGCGATGTGCGTACACTAGAATGTCAACAATACATATCTCCCTTTTTTCCCAACAATGGAAAACTTAACTTACAGTCCGCTGCTCATATCAAAGTCTTGGAATCTAGCTGGTCTCACCACTATTCTTCCCCTTCGGGTCAGTCTTACCAGGGTAGCTGTGGCTTCCCTCCCGTGAGTCTCTGCACAGCCTCCCCTGTTGCTCAGCGCGGCCAGGCTCTCCATTGACCTCCTTGTGTTCATCTCCTTCTCCGTCCCGTGGCTACCTCCGCTGCTTTGCTCCTCGCTGACTTCTCCACCCTCCATGTCCATCTCCTCGTTGAGTTGTTCATTTCCTGCATCGGACTCCCCCACACCTTCCAGCTCCTGTTCACCTTGACTCCACTGTAGTACTTTATTGCATCTCGCCATGCGGTCCTGAGACCATACATTGCCGTCACTCAACAAGGCAGCTCTGTCATACACCTCCTTAACTTGCAGGGGTTTACTGTATTTGCTGTCCCCTTTCCTTCGCAATGTTGCCAACTTGACTCGCACCCATTCACCTTCTTCTAGTCCGGTGTCTTTCACATTCCTTCGCCTGTTGTAGTATTTTGCGTAGACAGCCTGTGCTTTCTCCAAGTTCGCCTGAACCACTGCGGGGGACCATTTGCTCGTTATGGTTTTCTCTTTCCACACTCCTTTGTCCTTCGTGAAGGGGTCACGGCCCCTCAATATTTGGAAGGGGCTGCATCCGGTTCCTGTGGGGGTAATTCTGTACGCCCATATCATGTGCCATATTTCTTTCTCCCAGTCCTTGTTGTTTGATATCGCCGCTTGCACAGATCCCTTCACCACACTGTTGAAACGTTCTACCAGTCCATTTCCGGCTGGGTGATAGATCGATGTGTGTCTAGAGATGATGCCGTTCCTTTCCATAAAGCTGGTCCATTTGTCTGAAGTAAACTGAGGGCCATTGTCACTCAGGATAGATTTGGGAATGCCCTCTCTCACAAATGTGTCGTCCAAAAACCTTAAGATAGTCTCTGTGTCCATTACTTCTTCCACCATCACTTCAGGCCATTTCGAGTATCTGTCGATGAGGACACACACATACTTTTGGATACCTTGCCCATCCAATATCGGGCCCAGGATGTCGATGGACAGCTCCTCCCAAGGGTTCTGTGGGGGGTCAAATTTCCCCAGCGCCGGCCGCAGTGGCTTGAGTGTCTTGTCCGCTCCCTGACAATAGGGGGCAATCCCTGACATACTGTTCAGTTCGTAGGTCCAAGCCTGGCCACCAGTATCCTTGCTTGACCCTCAACTTCGTCTTGCCTATCCCCAAATGGCCTTCATGGAGTATCACCAATAGTTTTGGAACTATGCCTGCTGGGGGAATGACCTTGTCTCCCCTATAAACAAACACTCCTTGATCGTCCATGGACAAGTCTTCCCTGACCTCATAGTACATCCTTAGGTTTTCGCAGGTATGTTTCTTTTCTGGCCAGCCCTTTACTATGCATTTTTTTTTACCTCCTGCATGGTCTGGTCTTCACTGTAGGCTTCACTCCACTCCTGGTTGCTGATGACCTTCTCCTGGTCATCCGTTAGGGCCACCATCTCTTCCCCACCTGTCTGGTCCTCTTCTCCGGGTTCCATGGCCGCCGCCCTGCTTAGATAGTCTGCTACTTTATTCCGACTGCCTGGAATGTACTCAACGTCATATCTAAATTCCAACAGCTTCAATGTCATTTTCGAAATCCTGGGGGTGGCACTCGCATGTCCACTGGAGGTTAGTACCTTCACCAAGGGTTTATGATCCGTTTTTAACTGAAACCGTGTGCCCCACAGGAATTGTCTGAATCTTGTCATTGCCCACACAACAGCCAGCATCTCTTTTTCAATGACACTGTACTTCCTCTCTGTGTCGCTCAGTGTGCGAGAGGCAAAGCTCAGTGTTTCCATCACTCCATGTCCTCGGTCCTGCATCAACACCGCGCCCAATCCTTTATCGCTGGCGTCAGTCGTGAGTATGGTGCTTCCATGAGGATCGTATCCTTGCAGGGGTATGGCTCCCACAACGTCTTTCTTTATGCTCTCAAATTCCCCTTGTGCCTCTTCCGTCCAGCAGAACACTGAGCTCTCTCTTGTTAGTTTCCTCATGTGGTGCGTTTTTGTTGCGAAATGCTGCACGAATTTACTATAATATTCTGCCATTCCTAAGAAGGACCTGACATCTTCTTTGCTGGCGGGTGGTGGTACTTCACAAATCACTTTCACATTTTCAGTCTTGGGTGTAATCCCTTGCACTCCGATTTCATGCCCTAAGTAGGTCACTGATTCCATGCCCAGGCGGCACTTTTCCCACTCCGCCGTGAGGCATTTTTCATCTAACACTCTCAGCACTTTGGTCAGTTTTGCATCATGGTCTAACCTGTCTCGCCCCATCACTAGGATGTCATCCTGGAAGTACTGGATGCCGTCCATATTCTTAAATAGTTGGTGCATCAATTTCTGAAACACCGCTGCCGCCGATGCTAGTCCAAACGGCATGCGACGGAACTGGTAGCACCCGAAGGGGGGTAATGAACGATGTCAACCTCCTGCTCTCCAGGTGCAGTGCGATTTGATGGTAAGCTGAGGTTAGATCGATGGTTGAGTACCACTTGATTCCTCTCGTCTTGGCCAACATTTCTTCGATCCTCGGTGATGGAAACTTCTCCACCACAATGTTCTTATTCAATTCGCGTAGGTCCACGCATAGCCTGACCTTCCCGCTGGGTTTCATGACTACTACAAATGGCGCCAGCCACTCGGCGCACATGATCGGTTCGATGATTCCTCTTTTTTTCTAACTCCTGCAGTTCTTCTTGCACCGCCTCTCTCACTGCGAGGGGCACATTTCTCACTTTGTGCGACACTGGCGTGGCCCCTGCCTTGAGGACAATTTTGTGTGCAAACTTTTCGAGCCTCCCCACCGTGCCTCCAAATACCTTGGGGTACTCTCTCTTCCACTTGTCCAGGTCTGGCCAAACTTCAGGTTCCATGAGTAAGATCTGCTCTTTACCTCCTGGGTCCAGTTTGATGCCCAGGTCGCCCTGGTCTAACCATCCCAGCACCGATGGTCCCTTTTCAGAAATGTACAGTTTGCAGTTGGCACTGCGTCCTCTGAATTCGAACTTTAACGGCCTGAAGCCTACCATGGGTATGCGATCTCCATTGTATGTGACTGGCCTTATGTCCAACCGCTCCAGGTCTGGGCCTAAATGTGGTTTGAAGGTTTCGTTCCACACCGCTCTCTGGACTATGGTGTAGGGCGATCCAGTGTCTGCCACTATACTGATTGGCACCCCTCCGATCGTCATGTCCAACACTGGCTTGGTTGATCTCTTGTTGTCTACACTTAACACTTGGTCGTAGATACAGAGTACGGTGTCATCATCTTCATGGTCATTCTCCTCCTGGTCCTCTTGTCCTTGGTCGATATATTTAACCATGCTCCAGGAGGACTTCCTGCGGCATACCTTCTCGTAGTGCCCTACGATCCCACAGTACCTACATTTGGCGCGAAATGCCGGACACTTCCTGTCATATGCTTCGTGTGCCCAGCTTCCGCATCTATAGCAGGCCTTCTTGTTGTTCCCCGTCTGTTTTCCCGGTGGTCCTGGATTCCCTTGCCACCTGTTCGGTCCCTTCGATGTGGGCCCTTTGCTTCTTCCGTCCTTCCGGGGCTCGTCGTCTTCAATTCTGTTCACCATTGGACTTGCAATGGTCTCCCTTTTCGCCGCCTCCGCACACCTTCGCGCCAATTCCGCTCTCTTGACTATGATCATTACCTCCTTCAGTGTGGCGTCGCCGCTGGCCCACAGCTTGTCTTGCACGGCTGTACTCGTGGTGTGCATCACAATTTGATCTTTGAATAATTCATCTTGGAATGTATCGTATTTACACGTGGACGCCAACTACCTTAAGGCCGCCACGTACTCTTCCACTGATTCCCCTGGTTGTTGCTTCCTTTGCTGGAAGTTGTATCTGTCGATCGAGACACAAACCGCAGGTTTGTAGTATTCGTGTAAGTCATCGATTGCGTGGGCATACACATCATCGTCTGTACTTCCCCGTTGCTTGGGTACCAGATTTTTGAAAATCCTGAGCCCCTCCGGGCCTAGATTATGTAATAGTATCCGCTTCTGCCTTTTGCTGGTAAACTTTTCATTGTATTCATCTTCTAATACTTCAATGAAGTTGTCAATATAGTCTCTCCAATCTTCCCACTTCATGAGGGGTTCCCCTGGCTTGGGCAAAAATTGCGCGGGGGCCGTCGCAGACGCTGCTTGTGCGCACATCTTTTCGCGCCTTTCTGCAGGTGAGGTCCCACTGTGGCTTCCGGGGCTGCCCGGTGCACTGTTTTCCTCTTGTTTCTCGGTTTGCAGCTGGGGGCTCTCTGTTTCTGCCCCTTCACTCTTCCCTGAGGTCGCCAGCGCTCCTGCCCCGGTTGTGTTATTCAGTGGGGTGCCCTGGGTGGTCTTTCCCTCTGCACGCTCTTTTGCTTCCTTCCCAGTGCCCAGTCAGACTCCTCCTTGGGGCTATGGGCTCTGCCGCGCTCTCTAATAACCACTTTGTCTATGTGGTTGCTTACTTACAGGCTGATGCATCGGTTGGTGTGTCTGGTGCCTGGTTCAAGACTGTATCCTCCTGTGTGCTGTTCGTTTTTTTTCTTCTCTTTTTCTTCTCCTTTGGTCTTCATCCCGACCTCGTCGCCATTGTAAAGGTACTAATCCTTCTCAAATACAACAGGACACTGGTTGAGGAGGTACTCTGTTTAATAAGCAAAATATTCTTAGAGAGCGCCGAGCCGGTAAACCTCCGTGCTCCGACACTCACGCCTTCTCACTGGGGATGCGCGCACATCCCTAAAATGGCCGCCGGCACGTCGCGTCATCACGCGACGTGCGTACACTAGAACGTCAACACTACACCGCCAACTTAAGGCTATGTCAAAATTGTATCCTGGTAAGATGTAACCATAGAAACATTGAGGATACGAAATAATATTGGCAATTCAAGTGATTATATTTGGTATGCCTTAAAGGAATCAGAAGTGAAAGCTTGTGGAATAACATCAAAAGTGCCTAAAATTACTGTAATCCGCTGTCCAGCAAAAAGGTATTTGAGCAATGGTTAAAAGGTAACTCTTGAGAAATAGGGAATACCCGCTATTACAGTAATGCTGAGCTGTAATATTTGGTATGCCCGTAGAAAAAGACAGTGAAACCCACAAGGAAGTGTTACTTATGTTGGGGGGACAAATGTTAGCAACAGAAAGACTCCGTTGTGTGGAGACCGCGCAATAAAATACAATAAACAAAATAAATAAACATGCATACCACCCTAGTAACATTCTTAAGTATCGTCCATGGAGGTAGCTTTGAGTGGGGACCTTGGATTTTCAAGCGAATTACACCATGTTCAAGCACTCACCTGTACTGTGCCAGGTCCGGTTCGGTAAAGCGTCCACCCTGGGCATGGTACTGTATGGCACTGAAGACACACAGGAAGGCAGGGCACAGGCACTTGAGCATTAGAACACAGACAAGTGCCCGGCGAGAGAGCTGAGGGATGCAGGACAGGCACAGCTCGGGGCACGAGGAGGACACGTCACATCACAGGACCCGGTTGTACTTAACACTAGAACATAGCAGAGGCTGCCGTGGGACACTACTGAACTGCCTATAGTGCACAGACAGGTCACACATAACACGTCAGGAAGAGAAGAATGGAAGTAATTACCATTAGAGGAATGTCTCTTAGCCACGGCTCTGTATCACGTGTAACGCACGTGACGTTCCAGTTCCGCGAGTCACGCTAGGGTTACGTCCATTAAAAGATTCAGGAGTTGATTTCGCTTTAGATGAGTAGGAACAAACCATTTAATGCGTGGAGACACGGGGAAAGCAGGTGCCGGCGTTGTATGATAATACTTGGTATCCCCTTTGAATCGTGTGTCCCCTCCTCTTCGGCTGTCTTCGGAGAATAAATTCCGCCCGAGTAGGATAGACAGGGCAGCAGGTCACTGTTCAGACTGCTCTAGCGGATACACTATTCAACGGGACACCAAACTCAACTCAGGGTATACATCTCCCGAACCTTGTCTAATACAGCATCGGGTCATTCATCATTGCTGCTAAACAGCACACAGGCAGAAAAGCGCGCCTAATGCAACGAATAAACCGTGAAATAAAGGACAATGAAATGACTGCATCGACATAGTGAAAGCACGGAAAATATCTGACAGAGGAAACGGAATCAATTAATGAAATAGCCTAGAGAGGAATAGAATTAAAGAGAATGGGAACAATGGCAGGAGATAACATAGAAGGCTACAAGGGGAGCAAGCTTTGGGAAAAGCATTAGATTTCGCCTATTTGATTACCAATATAAGAAGGTTTTTATTGACAGTTGTAGCTTGCTGAGTAAGGTAAGGTAAGGTAAATTTTATTATGTATAGTTAATTAAAACCAGTACAAAACATTTGTATTTAAAAATATTTCTTAAAATGTAATAAAATATGTATAGTCGTTATAATCGTCAATGTTGCAGTAAAAGACCAAAAGTAGTTATCTGGCCGTCTTTCCCGAAGCCAGAGCGGCATAGGCACTTGGGGCCCAGTGGCCGTTTGCTAGGTGCCTGAGTCAATGGTCGCCAATGATTGTAGGTTTGGCAGTCTTTGCGCTATTATTGCCAAGAACTTGACGTATCTGCAGTTTAATTTAGTGTTAGCAGGGTTCAAGCAGGCGAGCACCGCTTGCCTTCGCGTGGTGGTCCCTATCTGCTTGAACTGGTCGTGTAGGAGCTGTCGGCGGGCTTGTCGAAGGTCTTCACAGAGACAGGTCATGTGGAGTATGTCTCCCTTTGCTAGATTGCAGAGTGGACAGGCTTCATGACTGTTGCTCCTGAGCCATGGTGGTAGGTGCTCTCTGCTGGGCAGGATCCCTAATCCATATTTCAGGAATTTCAATTTTATAATTTTTGAGTGACCCTGACCGAAGGAAGCTTGTGGTTTCAGGGATTTGTACGTGTTTAATGTCATCCATGCATGATTTCTTTTTGCAAAGGTGGCCTTATCCTCTTGTAAGGAAAGGGATTTGACATTTTTCCAAACTGCTTTTTTGAACGGGTTATGCCCCAGTTGCATGTCCCAGAGCGCCGAGGCTTTGACGGCCCCCAATGCTGCCTTCAGGTAGCAGCGTGCCTGGGATGCATCCCTGCTTGCTGAGTAGTTGTACAATAAAAGTTACAGAAAGTCTGTTAAAGTGTACTTGTTTATGTAAATTTTGAAAAATGTAAGGGGGAAATAATAGAATTAATTAATCTAATAGCAATATATGTTTTTAAAGGTGGTCAGACAATTTATGGGCTCGGTACCACCTCACCTGCTGCACCATTCAAATTATGCCCCTAGTGCCTGCAAGATAACTGCATTTATGACTGACAGTTTAGTAGCAAAATATAGCAATATTTGGTGTTTAGAGGAGTAAACTCACAACTAGGTTAGCACTGCTAGTACCCAATATATATGCACAAGGTAGTTCAAGGCGAAATATATGATCTAGAGAATCTCTAAAGGTGGCAGTCTAAGACAACTTTGTAAAACAAATTGGCGTTCAAGATTCACTAACAAGCTAATTAAGATCCACACAGCAGTGATTACTATTATATATCAGCCCTTTATACACACCGAGCTTGGCACAATTGCCAACCAAAAGGCAATGGCTCACAGGCATGCAGAAGTGTATAGAGGCGGAAAAAGCAGTGGCGGCTGGTGACATTTGAAGGTGGGGCGGCATAAAAGTAGGCTTGGAGTGTTATGTCGCCAGTAAGCGAAGCAAGTAGGCCTGATGGACAAAAGCAGGGGGTGGGTCCTCTCCCCAAAATTGTTTTTCAAAGAGTGGCAATTAAAAAAAAGTTTCACTTACCTATGCCGGCCGGTCCGGTCCCACATTGCATCTGCTTCTCTCTCTGTGCCTCGCAGGAAGCAAGCAGCCTCCCTCCCCTCCCCTAAGCCAATCACAATGCTGCAATGGCATCAAACAGATGCCACTGAATGACTGGATCTCTTTTTTCACCTACTATGTCTGGCAAGGCACACATGCTTGAACAGAGTTTCAAATGTCCATGAAATACATCAATTGATCTTTCGGCGGATTGACTATTTTTCTAAGATTGAACCTCCCAAAATCATTGTTAGCCTGAGCTTTACAATTAGCCATAAACTAGAGATGAGCAATGCCTTTACTGGCACAAATGGAGGTCCTCTTGGACTCTCGAGCACTAGATGGGCAAGCTTTTGTGTGGCTTGGATCCACAACCCATGCATTAATAATATGTGGCAAGAATTAAATACAAAGCATGGACCTTTGCTCTAAAAGTAGAGAGATGGCCAACTAATTGCTGAATTACACAACGTGAAACTAGAAATTCTAGAATCAATCCCAGCTTCCCTGCATGGCCAAATTGTGTAATACTAGGCAAATATGTTATTTAATTGTGCCTTCTTGTACTTCATTATTGCATATGAGAGAATTTTGAAATATGTACGTTCAGGATCATTGCTGTACAAAAACATCACATTTAATATAATAGACTACAATGTTGCATCATTTATAATAAGAATGTAGGCCACGAATGTGGTGCACATGACTACTGACTTCCATCTTAGTACACTAATGGTATTTTCGTCTGCGGTATAGAGGGCATGAACATTCATAAGCTCAAGTTTAAACACCATCGCCTTTAATAAATGCATCTCAGCTCAGTAATATGACCTTGATGTACTAAGGGGGAAATTATTTCACATGTTACAAAGAATATACTTTTGTTTTAATTTTAAAGATAGTTTATCATATTTTTACGTGATGTCTGTTCAGGGTCGGACTGGGACACAAAATAAGCCTGGGCACCAAAATAAGTGTCCCTCATTAGTGAATCAGAAAGCCAAAAAAAAAGTGGCTCATTTTGTCAAATTGGGACAGTTTTGAACTTGTAAAGACATGCTGCATAAATGTTTTGCAAACTCTTGCGGATTTTTCTTTGCTAGTCACTAACCTTTGGCTGTGGGGCTCTGACCCGAGCTCCGCTGTCCTGCTGCCTGCTCCTCGCGCTGTGAGCGCGTGTGCCCCGCTTTGGACTCGGACACTCTGCTGCCGGACCTGGCGCTGTGAGTGCGGTGTGCCCCTGCTGCTAAATTGCCCCCCCCGCCGCCGCCTACACGGACATCAAGCGGCTGCCGAGCGGGGGGACCACAGTATCCAGAAGGACCTGGGAACTTTCACCCGCCCACCCACGCCCACTTCGGCGCCTCCAGGTGCTAAAAACATCGTTGTGCCCTCCGCGTCGCGGGACGCGCCGGGCTAAGCCCGGGCAAAGGGCGGGCCCTCTGTGGCCCTCAGAGGCCTGAGGAGACTGGTCTGGGCCGGTCCCCCTGGCTGACTGACAAAGCACCTCAACCGTTTCGGAGTAAGCTGTTTTATATATTCTCTTGCCAGGGCACTTGTCTCCCTTTGCATTCCAATGTCTACCAGTGTGTTAAGTACGGCTGTGGCTGCGTCTGAAAAGATTGGGGGCTTGACGAATGGAACCCTGGACAAATATTTCATTAAAACCTTTGATGAAGGTTCCAAGGAACAATTTCTAGCAGAACGGCGGGCTGAGCGGCGCCGTTCGATTGACTGTATTAAGAACAGGACTTTGTCAGAGCCAACCCCTGTTGTTAACTTCGATAATGAGCCCTATCCTGATTCTATTAATGACAACTCAACCTCAGAAAGTGTGCCCCTCTTGCTCAGAGAATGCCTAGCACCTCCTACTGGCCTCAATCAAATCGTTGTTGGCATCTCACCCCATAACACTACTGTTATACCCAGTGCATCTAAGGTGATGATTTCACCAACACCCAGGCCTGGTAAGATAGTACGAGGTAAGAACAAAAGGACTTCGCAACATAAAAACTATGGCCCACCACCAACCAAAAAGAGACGTAAAAAGGTGGAACCAAATAAACTGAAGCTGAGCCATTCTGATTTTGGGAAGAAGCTTAGGCTTACAAGTACTAATGTCACATGTAACACAGCTGCTGCGGAAGATGTAGGAATTGTCTCAGCCTCCCCACCTCTGCCACCTGTAATACATCCAGATAATGAGGTTATCATCGATCTTGACCGAACGGTCGATGGGGTACAACCAGTCCATACCAATAATCTATTGGATAGTATTGAACTTATTGTGAGAAGCTATACACTAGCAATAGTAGAAAGACTAAAAAGTATGGAGGTTAGACTAGGGAGAATTGAGGCAGACTTGGGAAGACAGGGTAATCTCATTGGGATATCAGGAAATAAAGAGTTAACAACAGTAGTAGTCCCTTCTCAAGCTAATACACCTGCCCATAACCCCCAAACAGTAGTCTCTACAGCAGTCTCTATAGCAGTACCATCTACCAGCAATACACATATCAATATGAAACCGACTGCACCAATAACCACCAACCACCCACCTATAAAGTCAACACCAGTATTCAAAAACCCCCACATTTCAAATACAAATCAGTCAATAAAATCTATAACAAAGCCGATCGCAAATTCTAACTGTATTCCTGCTGTTTCTGTCAGTAAGCCTGTAAGGGATATGGGTATTTCACCAATCGGGACACTTAGAACGGAGGAGGAAGGTTCTAAGTACCCCAGGAGGGCTCAAGGCAGGAGGCCACTTACAGAACTTCCACCGGAAGCTGCACCATACGTGGTAGTCCTCACTGGGGTACCAGAATTGTCTGATAATAAGCGGGAAGGCTTCTTTCAACTGAAGAACAAGATAATGCACTGGTTGACCTTATATAGGCCAATAGCTAGTAACATTAATGGCGATATAGTTCACGTCCGTCGCCTACAGTGGTTAGGTGGAAGACCAAAGGATATTGGGGGAGACGTGGTTGTAGTCAATTTTAGGGATCCAAATGCAGTCCAATATATACTAAACTGGCCACAGGGCAATGCTAATAACTGTATCATGCCTCGCCCCTTAACATACTTTTATCCAAGATCTGTAGTATTTCCACCACAAACTACATATAGTCATGCTTTCTCCACCAACTACCCTTCAAATATGGAGAATGCCAGGAACTCTGCTTATATGTATCATTCAGCACTACCTCCAGATACATCTGGGTGGAATACCATACCCCCGAGATTTAACACAACAGCACAAAGGAGAATGGACCATCTCATGCCATTCATGCCACTGGAGATAACTAACAGGTACGACATATTCAGTGGCCTGGATGATTGCGATTGAAGATTAATGAACAAAGGGGAAGACAGAGGAGGTGCATCCATTCCTAAGATAGATGGAGCCGAGGTGGGCAAAGGGAATGGAGCCTCTAGGGAAGTTAGTCTTACTACTGCACCCAGCTCAGCAGAGGAATCATTAAACCTATTCCATCACCCCCCGGTATGAATCTGGAATCCCTGACTCGCATAACGATTCTAATGGAGTGAGAGAGATAGTGGAGTCATATCCAATAAATTTACTGAAAAAGAAATTCAACCTAACAGTTCAGTCAAGACAATAATGTATGATTCAACTAATAATTCAGACAGTGTCAGGGAAACAGAGACTATCCCACCCAGTATCTGCACAGGCAGAGTCATTTTAACTAGTACCCTAGCTGAGGAAAGAGAGATAGTGATAGAGGGAATGCAGGATATTGGCCAGAATCAGCCGGGGCACAATGATCTTCCTGGGGAAGCTCGTTCAAGGGGCACTAAGGCCCACAATGTATTACATACACATATGGGGGGACAGTTCCTGGCATCCTGGAATGTGGCAGGCCTCAAGAATAAAATGGCTTCAAGGGAATGGGCCACCTTCATAGATAATTATTTGATAGTTACTATGCAGGAAACCTGGGCAGTGGAACCACAATATAAACAACGGTACCTTCAATTCGCGATAGCGGCAATCCACTCCTGCAAGGGAAGACCTATGGGGGGCCTGACAACTTGGGTCAAGCAGGACGACAGATATACAACATCTCAACTCATAACCGATTCCAAGGATATACTGGTGGTCAAGCTTAAATCCCCCATTTTTGGCGAATTAATCATCTTTAATGTATACGCCAGGGGAAAACCTGGGGGTAAAACCTCAGAGGTGGTTGAGGCACTGGGACACTATGTAAGAACATGGAGGGGAGGCGCTAATGTATTAATATGAGGAGATTTTAATTGCTCCTTTGAGCCTCTGGATCATAGTGACCTAGAACTCACAGAGGTTGAAGACACTTGTTGGCAAATTCCCCCATTAAATATACCCCCAATAAAAAGGTGTACCCAAGCAGCCCTCCAACTTAAGATCTTTAGTCTTGGAAGCGGGCTAAGAGCAGTTAACGGGAGAACGCGTGGGGATAAGCAGGGTAATCCCACTTTTAATAACGGCTTGAGCACAAGCAGAATCGACTATATATTAGTGAATCTTGAATTTTGGTCCTCTGTATGTGACATGACCATAATTCAACGAATAGAGAGTGACCACAATCCGCTCAGTCTTGAGTTATTGCTCTTAAAGGGAGAAGTAGCTCTGAAAGACAATAGAATAGATGACATTGTCATGACAAATGACACAAGGCGGTTAAGATGGGCTGAATGTCTGGGTAGTCCTCAGTCTATTAACGAAATGGAAGCTTTGGTCAAAGAAGCAATTGTCGAAATACAGGGTCAGTTATCTTATGAAGATCGCGACACCAGGGTAGTCCAAATACACTCGACCCTTTTTTTTAAACTGGGTAAATTTTTTAGTACTTTAAAGAAGAACCCTTCCGGCAAAGGAAGGCGGAAACCTGACTCGTGGTACGACAAAAACTGTAGGTCAGCATATAAATCTCTAGCGCTAGCAGTGCGATCTACTGATAGGGAGGCTATACAGGGCGCTAGGAAACACTATATAAGAACGCAATACGTTGCTAAAAAAGCCTGGGACAATAAATATTGGGATAAGCTGTACGAAGCAAGCAAGCTTAGAGATATGACGGGCTTTTGGCATCTTGTGAGGTGGGGAAAGGGGAACCAAAAACCTCAGCCCGAGAATCATGTCCCCGCAGAAAGATGGATAATGTATTTTAAGTCCCAGTTTGCTAATTTAAATACCGCACCCACAGCAGTTTTGGACTTCTCCAGCTGTTCCAAATCTACAAGCCCATTAACGTTCACAAAGAAAGATGTGGAACATGCCCTTAGCTTAATACCTAAAGGTAGGGCCCCGGGCCTAGATAAAATCCCAGCAGATCTTTTCTTACACAATCAAGAAGTCTGGGTCCCCTATATAGAATTGTTGGCTAATGCCATTGCGAAAGGCACTGCCCTGCCGGATATCTGGCGGGGAGCCGAAATTATACCCATTTTTAAAAAGGGGGACCGTGCTGATCCAGCCAACTATAGGCCGATTAGCCTAATTGCCTGCATTCAAAAGGTTGTGGCTAGGATGATACTTCTTAGGATACAGAACTGGATGGAGGAATCGGGAGTCATGTCTACTTTACAGGCTGGCTTCCGACCCTCTACCAGCACTATTGATCAAGTTT
This sequence comes from Lissotriton helveticus, assembly GCF_964261635.1. Classification (NCBI taxonomy): domain Eukaryota; kingdom Metazoa; phylum Chordata; class Amphibia; order Caudata; family Salamandridae; genus Lissotriton; species Lissotriton helveticus. The sequence goes on along the minus strand of NC_136068.1, from coordinate 393,124,958 downwards.
TTAGGTTTTCCACAATATACTGGAAATGGGTGACTTTAGGGGGCGGTACACTCTATGCAGCCTTTGTCGACCTAAAGGCGGCCTTTGATCTTGTCCCTCGAGATAGGTTATGGCGAGCGCTCTATGAACAAGGCATGCCTCCTGAACTGCTCGCAGTCTTGATTAAATTTCATGATAATAATTATGCGCAGGTGAGATGGGGCAACCAGAGCCAGGTGACCAATAGTTTTCCAACAGCAAGAGGTGTTCGGCAAGGTTGCGTGTTGGCACCCACATTATTTACTTTATATATTAACCGGGTTATAGACTACTACAGGGATTCTCACACAGATGCACCCAAACAGAACGGTATCTCGGTACCTTTGTTAATGTTTGCCGATGATACCCTTCTAATATCCAAAACTCAGGAAGGGCTCCAAAAAGCAATCGGTTGCTTTGAAAAATTCTGTAATGACTACGGCCTCATTGTTAACGTAACAAAGACAAAATTCATGGTAATGCATAAGCATAGGAACATCAAGGGACGAGTTTATATGAATGGGGAACTCCTAGAACAGACGGATAGCTTTAGTTACCTGGGCATTACGTTAGGTTCCAGGCTTCAGTGGAAGCCACATATGTCATACCTAACTTCCAAGCATGCACAACTGGCTGGTGTTCTGTTAAGAGAGTTTAAGTCCTCAGCTACCAAACCTATGGCCCCAGTATTAAAAATGTATGATACCAAGGTGAAATCCTCCATGCTGTATGGAGCAGAATTATGGGGGGTATCCGACATAACAGGCTTAAAAACGCACATAATAAATTTCTCCGCAGTATAACAGGGCTCCCACATTCAATACCACTTGTACCATTACGTATGGATTTGGGAACCCATAGTATACAGGACACCTGTAGGTTTAGACCAATTGCCTACTGGAGAAGACTGTGGGTAACGCCTGAACTCCAACATTATGCATTAGCACTCTTGGAGGCGCGAAATTTGGACACTGGAGGAAAAATCTTATGGTTCAGGAAGGTCAGATCCCTACTCAAGGCCTTAGGTATGGAGGAACATTGGGTAAATCCCCTGGAGAGCATCTTCCCCTCCAAACAAAAGTTAAAAGAAGCTTACTGGGCACTGGTGTCCCAAGAGGAGTACCAGTCACATACAGCTCCATCGGATACTAAGGTTTTTTTGGAACTGAAACACACTCCCTCGTATGAGAGGTATTGGGATCTCATCACAATCCCATATGACCGGAAACTTCCATCAGTTTAGGGTAGGAACCCTCCCACTTAATACGGTTACATGTAAATGGAAAACTAGTAATAATAATCACATGTGCCCCTTCTGTATAACATTCTCGGAAAGCATAGCTCATGTCCTGTTTGTATGCCCAGAGTACAAAGCTCCTCGCAACAAATGGATTAGGTCGGTCTGTATCCAAAAAGGGATTCAGACTGGGACAGTAGCATTGAGGATATTTCAAACTGACAATTCGGACACTATGGTGATTGCGATTGCAAAATTTTTTAAATGGATGTGGACAATCCGTAGTGGTAAATTGAAAGCATTGGAGCCCCTATAAATTTATTGTTGTGGAACACTAAACTTATTAATTTTAAATGTCTTTTTAAAAAAACACAGTACTTATTTTTTTTTTTAACTGGCCGAGTTGGAATACCATATTTGTGGCGATCTTAATTTGAATGTCTTAAACTGTATTTCCCTGTTATTATCAAATATAATGCAATGTTAATGAAATGTGTTTTTTTTAAAATGTTAATGTGTGTCTTTTATGACTAACAGTCGAAATAAAGACTATTTGAATTGAAATGTTTTGCAAGGCATGGAAGATGACAGATTTGAGCTTACAGCAGGCAATGCTTGTTTTACTATCAGGGAAATCAAAAGGAGAAAGAGGCACAACGGTAAAAAAAAAAGTCCACACACTCCTCTGTCAGACCAGCCCGTCGATGACTCATTGCTGCACCCAATTGCTGCAAATCTCCACAGAAAAGATATGATTGCAATGGTGTAAGCAATCCTTTGAAATAACACATAAAAGTTTTACGGAATAATCACCAAAACATTTTTAAACCGAATTTTGTCCATGTTCGAGCACAGCAAAAAGCCATAGCTGCTGGAGACACAACTCATTCAAAGTCACACTTAAGATAAAATACATTAACAATGACCAAACTGGGAGCGCTCGCCGCCATTTAGGCAAGATGGCTGCTCTGTAACTTTCCTCCGCGCGAGCCGAGGAATACTTTATTCGCGGGTGAGTGGTTTGGGGCTGCCTACATGTGCCGTCTGTAGAGAATGAAGTCGGACGTGACAGGGAGCGGCGGGCTAATTGTTTAGACCTGAATTTGGTCTTTATATTGTTTTTTTTTTTTAGCTTTTGCCTGCCGCTTCTGTCACGTCAGGAGGTGTAGCCGCCATTTTGAGTGGTCCTCAGACTGCTCTTTTTATTCTCTGGGAAACAATTTTATTGCACTCTACTCACCATTTGTCTATAGCCAACATGGTTCTTTATTGAGAGGTACCTTACTATCCACCTCATTGTGCTTCAATTATCAATGGGCACTTCATAACAAATTGATACACCCTGTACCAGTTGTTTTCTCTGTTGTTGGAATAATGTATTATTTCTAGGTGAGGATCTACCACTGAGTTGCGATTACACGATGGATACTGAGCATTCCTCTAAGACTTTGGCCTCTTCAGTTTCAAATGTTATTGCACGTAACAAATCCGGAGGCGGTGCAAAAAAAAGGGTAAAGAAAGATCCCTCCTTCCCTATGAAATCCCCACTACCCTTGACACTGGATGATTTCATGGAGAGTTTAAGAATAGGAGACCCCTCATGGTGGAGACGAGTGCGTCCTTAGAGCGAATTGAGGAAAAGTGGTCCATTTTCAATTCAAGGCTTACTGAGGTGGAGCAGCGGGTAGGTGGCATACAAGTTCCACATAAAGAGATGAGGAGAGAGACAGCGAAGAACTCTGCAAGGTGTCTCTGTTCAGACGGCGATAGGGCTGAAGTCAAGAAAGTAAAATGCCCCAAAGTACTTCACATATATACGGCTCCATGGACAGCGAAGAGACAGGAGAATGGGAAGATCCGGACTGAAGCATGAAGTATCACCCCAATGCAGTGGCGGCATGTAGATAAGACGCACGCAGTATGGCTCAAGGCACGAAAGTGTGTAAAAGCGTCTCAAACAGCGAAACTCCCAGGATTCCACGAGGGCAGATGAAAGAAGAAATGACATTGGAGAGCGCACTCAAAAAGGAAGGGAGCGCGTGCAGTGTCCATGAAGTCCTTGCGGGCAATTTGAACAATGCACAAGAGCAACTGAAGAATCCTCACGGATGGTGCACGTTAGTAACAGTAAGTGTTCGCGCGCTCAGCCAGTAGATTCCAATGCTGCATGTTGACACCAGACTTGTAAATTCGCCAATAAAGATTGAAAAACAAATCCGGCCTAGCTTGAAAAGAATGGGAGCACCTCTCTATCGCTTCCGAGCCAGTGGCAGCACATAAGAAACTAAATCCATAAGAAGTGTGCTGGAGAGAAAAGTTCCTAGAATAAAACATATGCCAGATCAAGGACGAGTGCACAGGGTAAAATGGCACAAGGCTCAAGTCAAAATTCATGTGATGTGCAAGACGTACAGCACATAAAATAAGTCTGCCATCCCATCAGAACTTGCTGTTGCAGTTGCTGTAAAAGCGTGGCTGCCCTTACTGTTAAAGGTTAAAGGTTTGCCTCTTGACTTGTAGTGGATGTAGAAGTAGTAGGCAACATACGCCTAGTCAATGGCAGCAGGGTGTCAATGGCAGCAGAATACTGGCAGCACGAAACAAGCAGCACAAAACATACGCCCTGTCACTAGCAGCAGGGTGTCAAAGGCAGCTGAAAATAGACACCTTGACAGTTGCAGCAGGAAACACACACACACAGTAAATGGCAGGGTATCAAAGGCAGCATGAAACAGGCAGCAAATGTAATGCAGTATACATGTTGTCAATGGCAGCAGATGTCAATGGCAGCAGGAAACATACGCCCTGTCAATGGGCTGTCCGGTGAATCTGGACACTGGTGGGGCAGAGGGCTTATAATCCTTAGGTAGGTTCTTTTTAAGTAAAATCATGAATACAAGTTCCTTATGAAGCTTGAAGTAAGTCCTCACCTGTAGTTTTGATCCAATTCGTCACCAATTTATTTTGTGTCGTAGTAAGGAGTTCTAGTAGACGTGCTTATGTTACCGATTAATACGTTTATTGTTCTAAGATGTTAAGTAGGGTTTCCAGTAAAGATGTATATAAGGCCCCACCAGGAGCAGTCTCTCTGCTGCCAAGCCCAGGATCCAACTGACACTCTGCCTCACAGCTATCCACACATTCCAATGACATCACCATATACATCATCATTCTACCCATACTATTCACACTGGCTGAGCAGCAGAGGCTGAGAAACATGGAAGGTGCATAGACTAAAACCTTAGATATAACACACCTTCCCCCTTTATATAATAGACGAAAATATATCAAGTATAAAAAAACTTGTAAGAGTAAATGTTGCAAAATGCATGAAGAAAACAGCATGACATAAGTAACGCAAAAGACTAAAGTATGAGTACAAGCTTGCATAATAAGATATCGCAAATGCAGAAATGCAAACACCATTTAGTGAAAAGAAACTTGTGGGTTTGTATCCCATCCTCTTTGCCAATTTATGTTGTGTCGTAGTAAGGAGTTCCAGTAGACGTAGTTAGATTACAGATGAATACGTTTTCCAGTAAAGATGTATATAAGGCCCCACCAGGAGCAGTCTCTCTGGTGCTCAGCCCAGGATCCAACTGAAACTCTACCTCACAGGAATTCACACATTCCAATGACATCACCATCCACACCAAGATTATACCCATACCATTCACACTGGCTGAGCAGCAGAGGCAGAGAAACAGGGAAGATGGATAGTATAAACCCTTAGATATAACAATATCCCTAATGACATTTCCGGTTCTAATAGGTGGAGATTCAACAATGCATTATTACAAGATAAACAGTTTACTGATGCACTTATAGGCTTTACTAACAATATTTTTCCTGTTAATCTTATCGCAGATTCTCAGATTAATTACATATGGAATGCTTTTAAAGGCACTGCTAGGGAATTTATTATAGGTTATATTGCAAGAAAGACAAATAAATCACTTAATGATGCTTCTCAATTGCTTAAACAAATAAAAATGTTGGAACATGAGTTTTTTTCCTCTAATAAAACTGATATTTTGCCTAAATTATTGAAGCTAAATTACAATATAACAAACAATCTTGGAATGATGCTTGTGGTGCTTTACTTGAAATTAGCACAAAAATGTTTGGTGGGCATAATAAAGCCGGGAAAATGTTGGCCAATTATCTAAAAATAAAGAAGCAGAAATCTAAAATATGTCATTACAGATGCATATGGAGTTAATCACACCAGTGACACTAAAATAGTGGAATGATTTTCAAAATATCATACTAAATTATATTCAACAGAGTTCTCTCCTACTGCTGATCAACTAGATACTTTCAATCAATGTATCCCTAAATCGTTGGATCACACATCAGACCTCTCCATATTGGACACTGTTATAACAGAGATGGAACTGAAAAATGCTGTACTTCAACCTCCTAAAGACAAAGCTCCAGGACCTGATTGATTTTATGTACAATTTTACACTCATTTTTCACATCTCTTGCTTTCAAAACTAGTACTTTTAATTTCCCACTTTGTCACTCAAGAACGCAAACAAGGAACTTTTTCTCAGGCTCTGCTTTGCCTGCTTCTCAAGAAAGGTAACGATCTATCCAAGTGTGGGAATTATAGACCTTTTTCTCTTATTAATACGGGCTGCAAGATATTTGCAACACCCTTGCTTTAGGTATCAAGCAGGTTATTCCAGATTTTATTGATATTCATCAATCAGGATTTGCGAAGGGACGTTTTATTTCTGACAACTTTCATTAATATAATCGAATCTAAATCTGACATCCCATGTGCTGCCATAACCTTAGATGCTGAAAAAGCTTTTGATCAGGTTAATTGGGATTTTATGTTTGGTGCCTCAAAATGGCATGGTTTTAGTCCTCATATTCTTAGATATATTCATCTTTTATACTCCCAGCCTCCCACTTCAATTTTCGTTAATGGCAAACAATCCTCTTATTTTCCTTTTTTTCAAAGAACTAGACAAGGTTGACCTTTATCCGCCCTTCTTTTTATTCGATCTTTGGAACCTTCCATAGATTGTCGGCTTTTTCTAGATTCAAATATAAGCAAAATAGACGTTAAATTCACTGTTGATGATCTTCTACTATATGAGTCAAACCCACAAACTACACTTTCTGTCTTTTTTTCTCTCTTAAATGAGTATTCCTCAATATCTGGATATAAACTTAACATACCGAAATCAAAGGTATTGCAATTAAATAAGTATGGTCTCCCTAATATGATTTAACAGTACAGGTTTCACCTGGACTTCTAAACCCATCAAATGTTTAGGTATTCTTTATTCTAATACTATATAAGGAACAATTCAAATTAATTTAGATCAGGTCGAGTAAAAAAATTCTATTTTATCACTTCACTGGTCTCCTCTTTATCTGTGTTGGTGGGTGAGATTAGCTATGATCAAAATTATGATGTTACAAATAATCAATTTTTATAAGTCCATGCTCCCCATTAAAATCCCTCTTGTGTTTTGTAAGTCTATCAATCGTTTACTTATATCATTTATATTGAATAAACGTAAACCAAGAATTTCTTTATTAAGGCTTCAACAGTCTAAGAACAATGGAGGGGTTAATTTTCCCAATCTCAGACAATATCCTTCTGCCTTTTTTCTCTCAAGCAAGTTTGGACCTCTTTTTCTGTTCCTTCCTTGGATGAATTTACAGTTTCGGGTCAACAGGAACAAGCCCAAATTGCCCAATTATCACCTATGGAGTCGGTCCATATTTCCCATGCCCCTTGCCTAGGGCTTTTTTTACACCCAAACTTATACATTTCCTTTCTATTGCCACACCTTTTCTTCCTAAATCTAATTCCCCATTATAATGTTTTCTACAAACTCTGTTATGGTATAATAAGCCTATTAAATTAAACAATCAAGCTCTTTTTTTTTTAAGGAATTGATTGGCAAAGGAATAATAGGAACTAGCCATATCATTTCAAATGATTCTGTGTTAGAATTTAGGGATATTCAACTTAAATATGGTGTCTCATCCTATAATGCGGTTCAAATCAACATCTTAGGCCTACTCTCCTTCAGCTTTTTTCATAGTTTTTCTCCTCATCAATTCACCCTTTACCTCTCTTGTCTCACATTGATTTCTCTTCACAAGTAAAGGCATCCTATATATACAAACTTTTATGTTTCTCTCAGGAGAGTAGACTAAAATCAAAAATTGAGTTTCTGTGGGAGACAGAGGCCAATCTAGAATGTTCTCAATATACTTAGGAAACAATTTGGACTAAGATACAGAATACCTCTCACTCTGCTGCTACTACTCAAACATTATTTTAGTTTTATAATAGATTTTATTATACCCCCACTCAACTTCATAGGTCTCACCTTAACACAGGGTCAGACTTCCATAGGACAACACAGGGTAAGTAGCAATTGGAAAAATAGAGTTCTAGGACCCTTACCAAAGTACCCTGAAGGAACCACTTAGATGAAGGAAGACTGGAGAGTCTCCCCACCTGTGGATAAACGGAAGATACAGATACCTGCTCCTGGGAGCCAGGGGGCATGATGGGGATGTGGTGTTGGAAACCTCCGTAGACGCCAAAGGAGGGTTGTGTAAATTCAGCAGCTATGGCATCTTGTGGAACAGGCCGATGGAACCAGGACAAAGAATCTAGACAAGAAGAACCTGAAAGCAGAGGGGACAGAGTCCAAACCACCCAGAGGTGACCAGGAGGCGCAGAACCATAAAACCAGCCCTGGTTGAAGGTTCTTGCTGTAGCACGTTGAAGATGAAACAGTAGCTTTGGAGACCAGGAGACAGTGCAGAAGCCCAGGAGCGTTTTACGAGCTGTCCGTGGCAGTCGACGAGTACAGGATGGTCAGTGGCCGGCAGGACCACCAACAAGCCTTGGCAAATGCAAACAAACAACTGTTTACGGGAGAAGATACTAAGTTAAAGACCAGCAAGGTCTTTGGCAGGCAGCGAAAACGCCCTGCAGGTCTAGTGACTTAAATAATCTAAATGACCTAATTATAATGCTCTTGATAGTATGTCAGTGATCCCCCAGAATCACAGGATGTGGAGTCGACCCGAGGCTCGAACCTTGGTTTCCTAGCTCCAAGGTCGTCAGTCTAGCCGTGAGACCACATCCTCTCAGCACAGCTCTTGACCCATAAACTGGTTTCAAATGATGTGATCCTGGGCAAGTATTTTAATTCAATGAGACGCCATTATATTCTTTATCACATATGAGAGCACCTTCAAATACGCGAAGTTCGGTATGTCTGCTGTATAGAAAACTCTTTTGTTTGATTTACTAGACTAAACATTAGCTCCATATATAAACCAAATCCAGCCACCTATAGGATACACATGACTGCTGACTTGCCTATAAGTTCATTAACCACAGTGTGATCGGGACGGGGGCAGGAATGTTTCTCAAATCATCACTTTTAATAAATACATAGCTAAAGCATAGACTCTAAAGTAACAGCACACTGTCATTTGCAATGAGCAGATTTTACATCGAAATGGCCACAGATCTTGGTACTGATGTGGTTTTAAAACTGTATAGTGTACAATGTTTGGAAATAAAGTTTCTGCAAATATTTGTCATTTGCACATCACCAAGTAAAGTGTTCTGATTTGATTTGCTCCTATTCAAATCTTTGTTTGCATCACACTTCTGAATTACAAAAAATTGGTTCTTTCATAATTCCAGATATATTTTGAAATACTTGAACTACTCATCTACGAGCTGTTTAAATGTTGTGCTTATGAAAAAAAATGAAATTTTATAGCCTTTTGTTTCACAATTATTGTCAGATAGTTCACTTGACAAAAAGGACGAACTGTAATAAGAGAAAGAAAAGTGAACATCATTTTCCAGGAACATATGAGCAACAATTAGTGAAAAGAGAACCTTATATTTGAACTCTGTTCTTGAACAGAAGGTAATGTGTCAAGATAAAACAAGATTAACAGAACACCTGTTTCTTACAGCTTAAGTTCACTCACCAGCATGGACGAGTAAGTGCTAAATATAGCTAGACCTAAAAAATCTTACCCGACATTGCGAGTGGGCAAGTGGATTTTTCAAGGCCTGTTTGGGACTAACCCAGCAACGGTAAGTCAGGGATGGACCTCAGTACACAGGAGAGCCAGCAGTTATCGGAGGAACCCCCTCTGACAGCAGGCACAGAAGGTGGCAAGGACGCTATTCGGGCACGCATGGTCGAGGGTAGGTGCAGCGAGAAGCGCACCCGGCGAAACCTCCCTAAGGGCACGGGTCACTGTGCGCTAGCCTATGAAGTTCGATTACTAGAAGAATTAGCTATCTAGGTCAAACCAACGGTGATAATTATCACAAGCAGGTGCCACCCCACAAAAAGGGAGGGGGACCACTCATTCTGAGTCTAAGAGTGGGGTTGACTCACTATTAACTCATTCATTTCGGTCCTGATGAAGCGCCAAGGATCAGTTTGACCATTTTTTTGACCATTTTTATGTGCAAAACAAGTCAACCACCTTCTTTTTTTAGCTACTTTGGGTCATTATTACCCCATAAGTAACACTAACCCTAATAATAATTTTTTTTTTAAAAAGTAATACTAACCCACAGGTTTTTAACTTCGACAAGGAAATCAGCATATTAAAGCCAGTGTGATTTCCCCTAGCCAGTTTTCATTTAGTTTCACACTCACTTCTCACTACACCACTAGAACACTCACGCACTCATCAGATGGCAAAATAAAAAGATCTCGGCTAAAGTGACCCTTTGGGGGACCGTAGGGCATTGCAGCACCAGCCCGACGAGGAGCACCTGCCCTATGATGAAGCATGACATCCCTAGGGATGTGTGAGGGCAACAAGAGGCATTCCTGTTCACTGTCCCCTAATGATTAGTTCAGTACCTAGACATATACTCTCTCTCCTCCTTTCTCTTGACACGCTTAGTGTCTTGCTAGGAACAATAACCCACCCTTGTTGAATTGGTGGCAAGGACGCCCCAGCAGTCCGCACAAGATGAAGGCCCACGATCAGAGGATGTGGGCAGGACAACATGCTTGGAGTTGTGCAGTGCTGGAGGCATGGGCTACGTGGAGCTTGAAGATCTTTGGTGAAGGGAGCCAACAAACCTTTGTGACGACAAGCAGATGTGCACAAGGAGGTGGTCTACATTGGCTGGATAGGGATTACAGTCTCCGAACTAGGACGGAAGACTGGTCAAGCCTTTGGAGGACCAACAACCCACCACTGGTGTTGCAGAGCCAGGTGATGTCTGTGGGACAACAGGATCAGCACACCGGATGTCGAGGTGCTTGTGGATGCAGGAAAGTGACTCCTTCACTTCAGATGAGATTCCTTCAGGCTGGGATGCAGGCCGAGTCCTTGGTGACTCGGAGGTTGCACAACCACGGGGTTGCAAATCTTTGGAAAAGCACAGGGAAGAAGATGCAGCAGTATTCTTCTTACGGAGAGCAGTCTTGTCGCGGGTCCTGGCTTGAAGAACAGCACAGTTCCACTCTGCTGTCCTTCGTGTAGTTTCGCACCAGATCAGGAGTGAAGGGCTCCTGAACTGGGCAAAACTGGTTTATGCATGGTGGGCACCAAATGTGCCCTTCCATGCAGTCTGGTGGTGCTGGGAGGTGCCCTCACCCTACCTTATTCTGAAGGAAAGGTAGTCATCCCTCTCCTTCCCAGGAAATCCTTTGCTCAGTTTCCCCTGCCCGGGTTAAGCTCATCAGCAGTAGGAAGAACACTGTCTAGGGTCAGTAGCAGCTGGTAGTCAGACCCTATAAGGCTACACAGGTAGGTATTCATGCAACTAACCCTAAAACCAGTATAGTTGCATGATTCCAACATGTTTGATACCAAACATGACCAGGTTCGGGGCAGCCATTATAAAATAAAAATGCCAGCATTTGTAAAGCGCATAGCTACCTCCGGAGAGGTGTCCCGGCGCTGGGGGCCGTCGGGAAGACTAAGCAAGCTATTGCCCAGAGTCACATGGTGCTGGGCTAACCTGCCACCGGAGCCAGGGATCAGACCGTGAAGCCTGTGGTCTGGAGTCAGGCACCCTGTCCGCTGCGCCACACCTATTCCACAAGTTATGTAGTTAGACATCTCGACTTGCTAGTGTCCACTACATACCTTATAATTTCTGTCCTGCACTTACAAAATCCAGAAAATGGAGTCTATGGTTTTTAGGGTATCTGCTCGTGCAGGGGTACCTACACACTTAAAACCGTGCACCCTGCCCTTGGACTGAAGGGCCTAATTTAGAGGTGACATAGATTTTAAGTGCAGTGACCGGGATACAAGAAAAACCTGATATCTGAAGTAAAGGGCGCATGCACCCTGTCACGCAGACTGCAACGGCAGCTCTGCAGACACAGTTTGCATGGGCTCCCATGTTTGGCACAGTACATGCTTCAGCCCTTAGGAAACACCTGGTGTACCAATGCCCTGGGTACTTCAGTATCATTAACTAGGGGCTCATAATGGTACCCCAGTATGCCAATTATGGGGTGTACAAAGTACTTACCAAGCAAATTTAGAGCAGAGAGCAGAGTCACTTGGTTCCTGGTTAGCAGGATCCCAGCGAACTACAGTCAAAAAGATCCTACTTTCCTACAGAATAGTGGCCCAATAGGCATGCTGTGTTCAGTGACCTCAGTGCAAGGCTGCTGGAATAGAAAATTATGTTACGGAAGGTATCCAGCCTCATGGATTTCCTGTCCAGTAATGTGGGAGGGAACGCTCTGGCATTGATAATGGAGGTCTAGGCCTGGACTACCAGGCTCTTCGGGATGGGATGCTGGGTGAGGAAGGCTGGATCCCAGAGAGCAGGACAATGGCAGAGGTAGATAACGCTGCGCACAGGAGTATGTGTGCAGTGCTTGGCCCAGGGCCCAAGCAGGACATCAGTGAGGGCTTTTATGCGGGGGGGATTAGGTGTTTTGACAGGAACCACTGGGTTTAAGCACCTCTGTCGAGACACTGGTCTTGACTTCAACAGTAGGCAGTTGAAGGTCCAGGACCTCAGCTGCTCTCTGGACTGCTATTGTAAAGGAATCTCCTTCATCCACAATCACTGTGGGAGGAGAGAAGAGGCCAGCATATGAGGAGGTGTCCAGACCACTGGCATCAGCCAAGTTCTCATAAAAGGTGTCGTCGGCCTAGGACTCTGCTAGGGGATGGTAATAGCCATAAGGATCCTTAGATCGTCTCAATTTGTGTTTCTCGGAGAGCCCTTCAGGGAAATAGGGCACCATCTCCAATGCAGGCCGTGTCAGTCTGGTTGGCTCCAGCACCGACGTTGGGCCACGCTAGTCCAGCTCTGTATTGGAGTTAAGACTCACAATGGGTTTGGTGCTGCTGATGGGTGTTGGCAATGCCAAGAAAGGCGCCGCTGGGATGGTACCCATGGGAGGTCGCAAAGTTACAGCCGATCGGGTCCACCTACGGAGCCCTGCGGATCCGACAGGCGTTGAAGGCAGACCCACTGGCGGAGTCCCAGTCGGAGTCCCTGCCGAACTCATGGGCCCAAAGGAGCTCCAGAGTGGTCAGGTCGCCCACAAATGTTGGGAAAGGGAGTGTTCACTCCGGGTAACTCAGTGAAGCGGACACAGGCTCAGGCGTGGACTCCACAGGGATGGTCTGAAAGTGGGCCTGGACTTGTGGCGTTGTTCTTGCTCCTCATCTGATGAATGGGACTGGTGCAGAGAAGTTGCATAACGCTTCGACTTCTGGAATTTCTTCTTGTGGTACTGACCTGAAGAAGTCCAGGATTGCAGCGATGACCTGTGTGAGCGACTCCGAGAGCTATCCCAGGCCTCCCTCGTGCATGGGACGTAGAGTTGTGTGGAGTCACATGGTGAGCAGCCAGAAGCTTCATGGCCCACTCCTGGATAGCTTTTGGATTCATAGTCCTGTAACCCCTGAAGGCCTTGGAGTTGTGATTTCTCTCCAGGCACCACAAACTCACCAAGTGGGGGTCTGTCACAGACAATTGCCTGTGACAGGCACCACACACATTAAAACCATTTGGTTTCTTCAGAGACATACTCCATAAAACAGATGGAAAAGAGCACAATGGTTGAATTTGACCAATGGTGGAAAAAGTCTGTTAAAAAATAACTGAGGGGTCTCAGGGTTTACGCAGGGGTCCCAGGGCACAGGCATCTTAATCTACTGTAGGGTCCCTTTTTGCACTCGGAGGATGTAGGTAGATACCTATGGCCGCTATGTTGCAGTGACGGGTGATCTCCATTGGGAACAACTCATGCTTCTGAGTGCCTATGCCCCCCTCTGCTGGGGATTGCCTTCACCAAATGCTTCCTCCCCTTGTGGGGTGAGATGCCAGTCGGTCTTTGTTTGGTAGGGGGGAGACTGGAATGACGTTACTCACCCTGGGGCAGACAGATGGCAATGACATGTTGGAAGGGATGCCCAACATGACTCTAGAGTGTCCACTCTGGTGACTACCCAGGGTTGGGTGTACACATGGAGGGCTTATCACCTTGCAGACAATGGATATACATACTACTCGACGGTCGGACTACCTATTTATCACAACCACATATCTCCACAGGGTGTCATCGCCTTGTATTCACACATGGGGGCTCTCCGATCACTCTCCTGTGACCTTGGAGCTTCATATTGGTACCAATCGCCCTAAATTTTGATGGCTGATGTCGCCATAGCATCTCCGGAACCCGATTTATAGGACGACTGTACAAAAAGCGATAACAGAATCCTTGACATTCAACTCATCCACGGCTTCCACAAAGGTATGGGAGGCATTTAAGCCAACTATTTGTTAGGTTTGAAAATCCCATTCCTGCTAAGCACTCATTTTATGCTATTTTAAGTTAGCAGTGTGTGGCTAAATATACTCCATTTATATTCACGTTATGCAGCCCACTGAGTTATCCCTGCAACGTGCAAGCTTTAGTTAGCCAGTGTGACTCCATTTTTTATTTCGTAATCCCTAATAGGCTGCTTAGGCTATGTCTGAACTAGGCTTCATTATTCGTATTGCTTGCCTCAGCAGAACACTGTATTTAGTTATTATTTTCTCTCCTGTCCAAAGCTGCTTCCCTACTTGCTAATAAATAGGCCATTCTGCCCTCGCATACCTATCCAAGTGTGTAGTCTGCTCCCACGTTAGGAGATGCTGAGACTCAACACGACCTTGAGTTGCAGATAGCATGTACCCTTCTGGCAGATGATAGCCCATCCTTCTGTGCCTTCTTTGTTCATGTTCTCCTCAGGCCGGTAACCTTCCACTGTGGGCGTGGTTGGAGGCTTCTTGGGAGGAATGATTACTCATTGCAGACTGTTGGGGGGTCAGTCCCGAGGCAGACATTTTATGGTGCAGGTCAGATTGGACTCCTCTGCAGAGTATTGCTAATAAACGCTTGTTTGTATTCTCTACTGTCTGACCGACTCTTCATTCTTGGGAAGGCAAAGCAGGTGGTTGTAGGTAACCGAGGTGGCCCCTAAGGGCCACTTCCTTCACATTCGAGGAGTAGACATCAGTTTTTGCACAGGAGACTGTAGGCATAGAGCACAAGAGCGGGTTGACCTTGAAACACAAATTGAGAAATTGGAGGGCGATTGTAGGGAGCCAGGTAATAAGGCAGCGAAATTACAGTGTAATCTGACCCAAAAATTATGCCAGCAGCACTTAATAAATGAGGCAAAAACTGTGTGGCAAGCCACATAGCAATAAATATATCAATGGTCGGCAGAGGTAGCCCAAAGTTTTGCAGATTAATATAGAGCGTTATATGCTCCAAATGATCACATCAGCATAGAATTAGTCCAGGAGTTTCTCAGGCCTATAAACAATTGGAGGAGAAACTTACAGTGGAGGAACTGGTGATGGCCTTGGCTGAGATGCACACAAGTCAGGCCCGGGAGCCCAATGTCTTCCTGATCGAGTTCTTGAAGCTCTCTATGCCACTACTTGGTAGTACCCAACTAGAAGTCATACAGGAGGCATCAGATGGCACCATGCTCCCCTGGGACTGGCGACATGCAGAGATTATTGTATTTCTGAAGCCAGGGCGACCGCCGGATTTACACTCGTCCTACTGTCCGATCCAACTTCTTAATTCCAAAGTAAAGCTCTTAGCCAAGACGCTGGCCAATAGACTACTGAAATGCATGCCCAATCTCTTACACCTAGACCAAGCGGGCTTTATGCCCCAGAGGTCCACACATCATATCAGGCCCTCTATAATGCCCTGGCCATGGTTGATTGCCTGGCACTACCGGCAGCATTGCTTCTAGCAGATTTGGACAAAGTGTTTGATTCTTGTCAGCTATGTGCTTTACGGCAGTGTTCATTTTGGCCCCCGTTTCCTCAACTACGTGAAACTCTTGCACACTGGCTTGATCACATCAGTCTAGATCTCGGGAGCAACTACGACATCCTTCAAGGTGGGCAGGTGCACCAGTGAGGGATGCCAACTTTTTCCATCATTATTTGCCTTGGCATTGGAACCCCTGGCAGTGTCGGTCCGTCGGACCCCTTGCAGACGGAATTTGAGTGGTCACAGGAAATATCAGATCGGGTCGCCCTCTATGCTGACAATGCAATATTTTTCCTCACTAATCCAAACTCCTCTGGCCAACCACTACTGCAGATTTTGCGAGTTTTCAGGGAGATGTCGGGACTACACATGAACGCTGGAAAATCTGTAGTATTTTTCATGAGGGAGTAAGCGAGGGATAGTACATGGGCTTCTGGTTTGAACATAGTAACCAATGGCTTTAAGTATCTGGGAGCATATATTGTTCCTGACCCTACAATAGCTTGGGTCCACAATATTTTTCCGTGAATGTACCGAATACGAGAGAAAATCAAAGTGTGGTCCCCACTGCCTCTCTCCCTACTAGGCCATTCACTGATTTGTAAGATACTTTCTATACCAAAAATGCTAAATCAATTACAGAACTATCTCCTTCACCATCCCCCCAACATGGTTTATGCAGGTCAATACAGCCCTCACAGTTTCTTTGAGGTGGGGGGGGCTGTGCATATTGCTCTACGGACCGTTGTCCAGTCCACCTTCAACTGGGGCATTGCTGCCTCGGACATTTACTCCTGCTATGCTGCGTCTCATCTCCACCTTATCAATGAATGGTAATATGCACAATGGGCAGTTCCACCTCCTTTATGGTGGTAAGAAGGGAGTCATATCCCGCATGCAACCCAAACGGTGTTCCCACTGTGGTAACTGACACTAATACGGATGGGCTGGTGGAGCCGACGGACTCAGATGACGCTACGGTGTGGTGGGAACTTCTTGGGCCAGATATCGTCTCTGTCAGAGTTACGGCAGGGATGCTATTGGCATCTCACCTCTAGGGAATCATGCAGGGTCAAGTTCTTAAATCTTTTTACAAACTACAGACAGACTTTCAATTGCATCCACATCAACTCTATAGATATTTCCAGTTACGGCAGGGAGTAAAAGCATGCCGTAACTGGAGAAATCTATACGCCATCTACACAAATCAATCAATCAATCAGAGTACTTGTAAAGCGCGCTACTTACCCGTGAGGGTCCCAAGGTGCTGAGGAAGGGGGGGTGCTGCTATTGCTCGAAGAGCCAGGTCTTGAGGAGTCTTCTGAAGGCGAGTAGGTCTTGGGTCTGCCGTATGTGGGTAGGGAGGGTGTTCCAGGTCTTGGCGGCGAGGTAGGAGAAGGATCTGCCGCCGGAGGTCGTTCGTTGGATGCGGGGGATAGCAGCAAGGGCGAGGCTGGTGGAGCGGAGCTGGCGGGTGGGGGTGTGGAAGCTGAGTCTGCTGTTCAGGTAGGCTGGTCCGGCGTTGTGGAGTGCTTTGTGTGCGTGGGTGAGGAGCTTGAAGGTGATCCTCTTGTCAACGGGAAGCCAGTGTAGGTTGTAGTCGTCGTAGGTGTTTGGCTGGGATTCCTGCGTAGAGTGCGTTGGCGTAGTCCAGTCTGCTGCTGACGAGGGCCTGTGTCACCGTTCTTCTTGTTTCGGTCGGGATCCACTTGTAGATCCTGTGGAGCATGCGGAGGGTGTTGTAGCAGGAGGAGGAGACGGCGTTGACCTGCTTAGACATGGAGAGGGAGGAGTCGAGGATGAATCCTAGATTGCGTGCATGGTAGGTGGGTGTTGGTGCTGTTCCCAGTGTGGTCGGCCACCAGGAGTCGTCCCAGCCTGAGGGAGTGGGTCCGGGGATGAGGACCTCCGTCTTGTCCGAGTTCAGCTTCAGACGGCTGCTCCTCATCCAATCGGTGACAGCCTTCATTCCCTCGTGGAGGTTGGTTTTGGCGGTGTGCGGGTCCTTGGTGAGGGAGAGGATGAGCTGGGTGTCATCATCATAGGAGATGAGGTTGAGGTTGAGGTCGTGATGGCGGGCCACTTGTGCGAGGGGGGCCATGTAGACGTTGAACAGCGTTGGACTGAGGGATGAGCCCTGGGGGACGCCACAGATGATGTTGGTGGCTTCGGATCGGAAGGGTGGGAGGCGGACACTCTGGGTTCTGCCGGAGAGGAAGGAGGTGGTCCAGTCAAGAGCCTTCTCTTGGATTCCGGCTTCTAGGAGGCGTGTCTTTAGAGTGCGATGGCAGACCGTGTCGAAGGCGGCTGACAGGTCCAGGAGGATGAGGGCTGATGTTTCGCCGTTATCTAGTTGGCACCTGATGTCGTCTGTGGCGCCGATGAGGGCTGTCTCGGTGCTGTGGTTTCGTCTGAATCCAGACTGGGACGGGTCCAAGATGTTGTTGTCTTCGAGGTGGCGGGCCAGTTGCATGTTGACGATTTTCTCGATGACCTTTGCCGGGAACGGGATCAGGGAGATGGGCCGGAAGTTCTTGAGGTCCTTGGGGTCCACTTTTGGCTTCTTGAGGAGGGCTTTGATTTCAGCGTGCTTCCAGCTTTCCGGGAATGTCGCTGTTTCAAAGGAGATGTTGATGACCTTCCGTAGCTGGGGTGCGATGGCTGTGTCTGCTTTATTGAATACGTGGTGTGGGCACGGGTCAGACGGAGATCCTGAGTGAATGGAGTTCATGACCTTGCGTGTCTCGTCGTCGTTGACGTTGGACCAGGAGGTCAGGCGGTTGGCGCTGGTGGTGTTCACAGGGGAGGTGGAGTCTGGTGTAGACGGGGCGGTCGTGGTGTTGAAGCTGTTGTGGATGTCAGCGATCTTGCGGCGGAAGAAGATGGCTAGTGAGATGCACAGTTCTTGTGAGGGCGGGATGTCGTTGGCGTTGGCGCTGGGGTTGGAGAGTTCCTTTACTATGCTGAAGAGCTCTTTGCTGTTGTGTGCGTTGTTAACCAAGCAATCTAATCTGATGAGGTGGTGGTGTCTGCGGGTGGCATCCTTGTGGGCTGCCTGGTTGTCCGGTGTGCGTTCGTGGAGCCATGTCTTCTCCAGTTTCCGGCATGCACGTTTAGAGGTCTGGAGCTCGTCGGTGAACCAGGTGGCTCTCTTGTTGGCGTGGCTGTTGGAGGGTTTCTTGAGTGGGGCGAGGGTCTTGGCGCAGTCATCGATCGACTGTCTGAGGTTTCAGGCTGCGGCGTCTGGGTTGGTGGGGTCGGTGGGTGGGTTCTTGGCGAGGGAGGTGATCAGCTGATCTTCTGTGACTTTGCTCCAGCAGCGGCGAGGCAGCTGTTGGGTGCGGTGGTGCATGGTTGGTTTCTTGAAGGTGAAATGGATGCAGCGGTGGTCGGTCCAGTGGAGTTCGGTGGTGTGGTCGAAGGCGACGTGGGAGCCTGTGGAGAAGACGGGATCTAGCGTGTGGCCGGCGGCGTGGGTGGGTGCGGTGACGAGTTGTCTGAGGCCCAGGTTGGCGAGGTTGTCGATCAGGGTGGTGGAGTTGGCATCGTTGTTGTTCTCGAGGTGGAAGTTCAGGTCCCCGAGGAGGATGTAGTCCGTGGAGGCGAGTGCGTGGGTGCTGCTGAGGTCGGCGATGGAGTCGCTGAACTGAGCCCGGGGTCCGGGCTCAACCCACTAGAGGGCAAACTACTAACTGGGGATTTAGGTACCCACAAAATAATCAGCATGTGCAGGTACAAATAGTTATGATTAGTTTGGAGAATTTATCATGCCATGTGGGTTTAGAGTGAGATTCACTGGGTGGAGTTTAGTTTCACAGGAGAGGTATTTAGTTGGTGTTTGGGTTTTAATGTTGGTTAAGATAATGGTGGGGCTGTATGTATTTATGCACACTTTTTCTACCAAACAAGCAAGGATTATAGTTCAGATAATGGGTGAAAACGCCCTCAGTTATGCAGGTTGTCTAAAATGTCATAAAATACTAATAGTGGTTTTAAATTTTAATTCATAGTTACAGCTGATGGAGGGTTGTCCAGCCCGAAATGCATTGGGTCAAAGTGAATATAGCTGCCTATGATGAATTATGTACTCGAAAGTGCTACAGAAAAAAGTCTGGATTGGAATATCTATAGCATTTGAAAAAAACTGATAAACATGCAGGCTTTTATGTGAATGGAGAAAATAAAGAGAAATTAATGGAAAAAAATTATGATTAAAAAGGTTTAGAATGGATTATTCAATTCATGATGGAGTTCTTGGAATATATCCTGATCTAGCTGTGCGACTGGTGGATGGAGCGCAGAGGCGCTCTACTGATTCATGGAGTTACACATACATGCTGCTGGGGCAGGGCACAACGTAAGTCTGCACGCTAACATGGTTGTCTATGAGTACATTGTAAAAACAGACTGCTGATTATAAATGTATGCATTCTGTTACATTATATGAATATAACTTAGGCAGACATACCACACAGACCTTGCTCTGCCACTCTTCTTGAAAGGATACTGAATATTATTATGTGACTTGACATAATAGTTTTGAAAGCGTTGAGGGAAGCTTTTGACATCTTTCAAATATTAATTTTACAAAGACAAAAATTGATGTTTAACACATTACTGTGCTCTCAATATCCTGGGTGCATGAGCCAGAAAAAAAGAACAGACTGAGATAAACTGCCAGTAGGGCACACTGTGAGTAAGCTTCAAACCATACTGGTTTTGATCCCTTTACAATAGAAGCCTATTAGGTTTCTATTGTAAAGGGATGACAACCACTACAACCCTTTGTATTCTCCCAGAATAAAAGTATCTGACAGGCTATCACAGGGTGTTTTCATCATCATGAAATCAGATGAACATTAACACCCTATGGAACTTTTTGTGTTTATGACTATCAACAATCCTACAATACATGTGTGCTTTTAGTCAAGGTTTGAGGGTTTGCAAGGGCTTTTGGGTAATAAATCCTTGTGAGGAAAAGAAAAGCTACACCACTCTGGGCTCTACCTGGTGTCTAGTTTTCAGAAATGTCTGGGAATGATGGGTTTCCCGGGTGGCAGCTGAGCTTGGGTTCACAATTACCCACAGAGTAAAGTATTTAAAAAAAACACAATGCCCAGATGTGGGTCCCGTGCACATTGGGTACATGGAACCAAGGTATACCCGGCTGATGAGGCCTAATAAGAGTGCAACCAGTCCAGGGTTGCTTGTGTTTCAGTTCATAGAGGACCTGACACTTTGGGCTGGACTGTTACCATTGCAGCAGGATCAAGACTGGTTTGCATATGTGTTGGAATGGAAAATGTCTAAGGTCGACTTCTCATTACATTGTACGATTTAAGCTAGCATTTAAGGCACCATTTTGTATTCAGCCGCCATTTTGTCTCTTGGTCGAAACTAAACTTCTCTCTCATTGTGTTTGCCTCAGCAGAAAGCAGTCTCAATATTCTTTTTTGATTTTTTCTATTCCTTCAAGGTTGAGCTTCACTGCTCTAATGAATAGACTGTTTTGTCATTACATACCTTTCCCATTAAATAGGCCTGCTCCCACCCTTAGAGTGGTGGGCACGGGCAGAGTAACCTTGAAACTGAGATAGCATGTATCCAGTCTAAGGATTGCAGCTCATCCTTCTGTGTCTCCTTTGTTTACCAACTACTAAATGGAAAAATTCCTGCCTGGGAGCGTCCTTAGGAGTACTGGAAATGTATATTATGTATCACCATGTTGGCTGGGGTCAGTCCCTCTGCAGCAATCCAAGGAGGCTGGTCCGATTGGACTCCACTCGAGTGTATGAATAATAAATAACTTAGATTTGTATTCTCTACAGTCTGACTGTGAGGAAGTGCGGGATAATCAGGACTGACTTACCGGGGTGTCACCATAGGAAGAGTTGCCGAAACGGGCTTCACGTCTAGACCGGGACTTTGTCATGGAACTACAAAAACCTTGCCCCTCTCATGTTTGTCCACAACAAAACGCCAACGTCAACGGTAACCCGGAAGTAACAAAGAAGGACTCCGGAAACACTCCCGCTGGACCAATGAAAGGAGGCCGACTGCAAGGGGAGGTGTCAGAGACCGGTGGCGCGCTGGAGACAGGAAGCAAGTCAAGGAGTGAGAACAGACCCTGTACGTGGACACCAGGAGACGGAGAGGAGACAGAAGATGCAGGACCCGAGACAGAAGACGCCGGACCCGAGATAGAAGATGCGGGACACGAGACAGAAGACGCGGGACCCGAAGCAGAGGGCGCGAGACCACCAGGCGAAACCGGCGAACCGAACCAGACGAGAGCTGGTGTGAAGAGTGGTGGTGTCTGGAGGATACTGGGGAGCGGCCGCAACTCTGGAGAGTTGCGGCGGAGCCGGTGAGTGATAGCGGCTCGAGGGAACCGGGAGTTGGGTTGTGGGAAGCAGGTGATGGAACCGGGGCAGGGTACGGGTAAAGGGAGAGACTGCTGCATTTCGCCTAATTTATTCAGGGGAGAGTCCGTAGTAAAATGTCTGCAGCATTTTAACGTTACCTCTGAATTTGGGGCATATGCATATGTGGTTCTTTGTTTCTTTACCATCCAACCCTAAGTTTAAGACCAGTACTTTTTGCAATAAGCACTGTCCGAGAATTCCTTAGGCACTGAATAATTCCCTTCCCTCACTATCTCACCATCAGCATAAAAGAAGTTCTATCAACACAAAAGGTGTGGTGGCGGTCTAACTCCTACATACTTAAATCAACCCCTTATCTCATGGCTTCCTCCTCTTTTTCCCCTCCTATGAGTCTCCGGGGAGACCACGCTGCCACAAAGAAAGAGGAGCAGGAACAATCATCATTGGGATCACCGTCAAGATCAAGTTCTTCCCACAACACTTCGGACGAAGAACAGGAAGAAAAGCCACATACCACCCCCGTCACTTCTACTGTTGAAAATAAAAATCTTACTTTGCGAAAATTCATACAACCTCCTCGCCTGTTTATCAAACCCACCCTCCCACACTGACCAACTCTTCATTTGTTGGGAAAGCTGAGAGGTGGTCACGAGTGACCTGGGTGACCCTATTCGGGTCACTTCCTTCAGTTGGCGCCCGAACAGAGACCCCCATATTTAGTACATTATGGCACAAATATACGAGGGACAATGTGAGTTGCAGAGTCCGTTGACAGGCACTTTTGATGAACAGAAAACTTTCTGCAGGAAAATTGTTTACAAAAAGAAGTAGGCAGTCGATGTTTGATTCCCTTAAAAATATTGCAAACAGAAGCTAAACAAAGACGAATGAAAGCGGAGAAAGAGGCCCGGAAGGGAAAAATGCAGACAGTGACTCAGAAAGCTGTAGCGTATGATAGAGAAAGTAGGGAAAGGAATAGAATTTGCTGATAGGAAATTTCGGTTGCAATGTGAAAAGTCTTATGTTGCATGAGAAGAAAATTATGCATGCATGGGAGAATTGTTGGATAATAGACCTCCACCCCCATATGCCCCGCAGAAAATATATCCTGCTGTTCCACAGCCTCAGTCGTCCGCTCCTCATGTTTCTGTTTCTCCCGTTATTGATACAGTTGCTTCGGCTACAGTGCCTCCCGCTTTTTCTTTGGCCTCACCTATTGCGCCTGTGATGACTGCAAGTGTCCCTGCTACACCTATTGCTTCGGCAACTTGCCACATCCAGCCCTCACACCTATGACGCAGCCATTAGCAACTTTGATGCCTGTTCCCTCTGCTACTACTCCTTACCTGCTCCTCCATTCCCAGACAGTTCTGCGTAACGGAACGCCTGTACGCGGACTAGGGGACGGAGACTGGGCGACTGCGACGGATAATGATACATCTGATGTGGGAGATGAAGAGAAAAAGGTGGTAGCCAATCAAGCAGCTCAGTGTGCTCGTCAACCCATTTACTGTGTTGAGTGTGATGAAAGAATATGAGCCGTTTGTACAACAGCATGCCCTTAAGCACGTCAGCTACTTTGATTGGACTGTGGGAACAGTGTTTCAATAATGTAGCATGTTAGGGGAGCCTAGCCTGCAGCCGCGATGGCCGCCTGATCCCTCGGCTCCGCCGACCTTCTCGCTTCCCTCCCGCCCCGTGTCCTGTCGAGGCATGGATCCTGATTCTAAGTTCTGATTTCGGGTGCGGGAGGGGGCCCCGACTCCGATGGTGCGTTTCTTTCGCTGCTCCATGCGGTGACGGCGGTGGGACGCCCTCGCCTCCTCCTGGCGCTGCACGGCGTGGACGGGTCTTTGTTCTCCGGGTGCGGCCGCCATTACACACACTACAGCGGCTGCTGTGGTCGGCACTGGACTGGCCCGGCTGGCGGAATGCCGCGGCTGCATCCCGTGTGTCTCCTTTCACCGCTCGGCTTCTCAATCCGCAGGGGATACACTGACGGCGATTGCTACATTGTTTCACCGCCCGTCCTCCTGTATGTCTCTGAGTGCCTTTGATCTCGCTCCGCGACGCAGGGGGAGCCGTCTTGAGGACGGAGTCATCGGAGCCCCTTTTTCGTGATCCTTGGCTATAATTGCTGACATGGCTGCTCCGACGGCCGCACTTACGCCTGTTTGGTACAACTTGGGCGGTGTTCCCTTTGTACCCCTGGACCGAAGGTGTTCTACGGTGTGCGGGCGAGGTGCACAGCTTGGTGATGGTGAAATGGATGGCAGACCTTGTGGGCTGCGCCAAGCTTCTAAGCCCCGCGTGCGAGGCTCCGTTGCATCCCTTTCTCCTGTGGCGCCAGTGCGACTTCTGGATATTCTGATGGCCCTGGAGGATTTTCACACTGCCATGTGTACAACTGCCTGTGACCTAGAGCGCAGTTTGGATTCGATTCTCACTGTTATGTCCTTGCCTGCCCACGCACATTTGCGACAGTGTGGCGCTGAGTCTCATCCTGTGCCCGACTATGGTGGACTGCCTGCCCTGGTGTGCCCGGAGAGACTAGTGATCAGCGCTCTCGATACCCCCCAATGCTGTCCGCGACGGGGAGACATCGGTCGGATGTATGGGTGCTTGCTCAGTGTGTGGGGTCTCGTCCACGGACGCCATCTTTGGATACTCCAGTTTTGATGACTACTGGCGCTTTCTACGCTCTTCTGCGGCTGCTGCTGCCGTCTGGGCTGGGCAGGTTGTTCCTGGGTGATGTCTACATTTCTATCGCTGCTGCGCTCCTGACAGTGGATTGGACGGATTTTCTGAGACGATATCCTGATTTCCTGGGGTTACATGGTTTACTTGTTCCATTCAAGATGGCTGCGGTGCTACTGGACCACGTCGACATTCTTGACCGCCGGGGACAAGGTTGATCTTTCCCTCTCAATCACCGTGATGCCGTATACTGTTGAGACTGGAGATTAAGGACGGTACTATGAAGCGGGACTTTGTCATTACGCCGGGCGGGGGGGGGGGGGGGGTGGGGTGGGGGTGTCTCCTCCTATGTTCTGACTGTTGTTACTCGTGCCGCTGGGTTGCTGATGGTTAGTCGGGGATGTTCGAAGTTTATCCTGTATCGATGATGGGGTCAGGGGTTGGGCGGCCTGAGTAGTGCTCTTCGAGAGCGGGTCTGTTTCTCTCCTCCTCCACTCTTTCTTTCTTTTATATACTTCTTCTTCTATATTTCGGGTGACTCTGGGCGACAGGCACGCTGTTTAGTGGGGTAGGCCATAGCCATTACAGTGATGTAGGGTGGGGAGGGTATTTTGTTATTTTAGTTTGTTTTATTCTATGGTCCCTTTTTGCTTTCCTTCCAGGGGGTGGGCTATGTCCTTTTGTTTTAATCTCCTTCATTTCGTAATGCGTCGGCACTTTCTCCTGTTTCGGGGCTGGAGGGCTGTCTATTTGGCGTCCCATTCAATTGTTTGCCATGATTTGTCTTTTATATTTGAACCCTTTTAGGGGCATAGCCTGTGTTTGGGTCTCGCAATACGGTGATTATCTGACTGCGTGGGGGGCTGTATCCCTCCCGTCCCCCCCCTCTTTTTCTGTATATGTTGCATGACGCCCTGGTAGATATGGCCGTTGCCTCCTCTATATATTATAAAATGAAACCTTTCTTATCCTGGCGCTTCCTATGTAGCGATGTTATTCCATGTTTATCCTGTATTCTTTCTTTTACCGTACACATTGATGTTGCTCCTCTTTGACTCTCCTGATTTTGCGGCCGGCCCGTGTGGTTGTAGGCCTGCGCTTGTACTGATATTGTTTCTCAATAAAGGTTTTAAAAAAAAAAAAAAAATGTAGCATGTTGCTGGTATGGCACCTGGTGAGGTTTTTGGTAATGTTGCAACGTTAGTTGCTTATTGTTAGACTTGACATCTTTTGGCATGTTTCCCCTGAGTTTTTGCTTTCTGACCTCCCGGTTTTGACTCTGTTTTTGCTGGCTTAGTGTTTCTGTGCACTTTTCTCACTGCTGATCAGTGGTAAAGTGAAAGTGCTCCTGCGGTAAAATGTGTTATGGATTGGTGTTTCCATGATTGGCCGATTCAATTTATGTGTCAGTTCCTAGTAAAGTGCACTGAGTGTGCCAGGGCCTGTAAATCAGATGCAGTTAGTGGGCCGCAGCACTAGATTGTGCCACCCACACAAACAGCCAATAAATGTAACTCTGGCCTGCCATTGCTGAGCCTGTGTGCAGTCTGGGACTGCCATGTCGGCTTGGCAATTGTACCCACTTTCCAGGCCCTAACCTTTCCTTTTCATACATGTCAGTCACCCCTAAGGTAGGACCAAGGTACCCCTGTGGGCAGGGTGCAGTGTATGTGAAAGGTAGGACATGCACTGGTGTGTGTGTGGCATGTCCTGATAGTGAATTACAGCCAATTTTGTTTTTCATTATTGCAAGGCTACCTGTTCCCTTTAGGAAAGAATGGGAAGTTTGTTTATAACATCTTATTAACATAACTGGCCCTGGGAACTAGGTAGGAAAATAAAGTTTAGCATGCCTGAACTCAGAATTTAAAGATGCATCTTTTAGTTAAGGTGATTTTTACATTCTGTGTTTGAAAATACCAATTTTAGAAAGTAGGTATTTTCTTGCTCAGCCATCCAGCAGGCCTCTGCTGGGTTTGTGGATTGACTGAGTTTCGTATGACAGGGGCTGGGGAGCAGCAGAGACTCCAGATAGTCTAGGTGGGTCAGGAAAGGGCTGAATAGACCTGGGCTGCATTTAGAGTAGGGGGAGATTTTCTTGCACCTAAATGGGGCTGGTCTGCCTCTGACAATGCCGTCTCCACTTCCTGCCAGGAAGCCACACCAAGGAGGGCAAAACTGGTTCCGGCTGGGCACAGACACTCTCTGCCTGTGAGGACAAAGGATTTTGTGGTATAAATATTGGGGCCCAAACCCCTGAACTTTAGAACTCTTTTGGACCAAGAAGAAGAGCTGGAGAAGCTGTGAGGAGGAACTACCACTTTGCTGTGTGCTTTGCTGTATTGGCATGCAGTGGCTGCTTCTGTCTTGGGCAGTGAAAGGACTGTGCTGAACTTTCTGCAATCTACTTCAGTGAGTTTCTCCAAGGGCTTGAGGTAGAGCTTGCCCCCTGTTCAAGAAGTCTCAGGAGCAGCAAATACTTCAAGCTCTTCTGCCCTCAGCACTGGGAACTATGTGTTTTGTACTACCACAGAAGAAAAAGCAACCCAACCTAGTTTATAACGCAGCTGCTGACTCCGTGTCCTGAAGGCATCGCAGAGGGCTCCGCCACCCTGGTCTCACCGATGATGCCTGCTGATGCCGCCACAGAGCCGCTTCTTGCACCGCAACCTATGGACACAGCACTCCGCATCGCCTCACTTCACTACGCCGCATTGGTATCCCTGACGCCGCCGCTCCATACCGAAATCGACGCCGCTGCTTGCACTGTGGTTTGAGGGCACCGCTTGTAAGGTTACACGATGCATCGCCCTCAGCCCGCACCGCAGCCTTGGCCTACCAACACCAGCGCCATTGACTCCAGTTCGTCAGCCGACAGCGCTTCAGCAACGACGCCGCTGCTTGCACCGTCACAAGGATGGCATTCACTTCGCACCCCGACCATGGTCTCACCGACAATGCCATCTGATGCAGCTGCCGAGCCGCTGCTCACACCGCGACCTGAGGGCACGGCACGCCGCACTGCTGCACTTCCACCGCAGCACCGACGCCGGCACTCCTGACTTCAACCGCGAGGAGTTCGATATGCAACACGTGTATTCCATCAAGGGCCCAAAAACTCCTGCACCGACGTCCGGAACCGACGCCTCTGGACGCTGTGCTTTCGGAAGCTCAACAAGAGGTCGCCGACGCCCTGCATCTCTAAAGGTACTGTTTTGCGGGTCTTCCCAACACCGTAGCTGGCCCGCAATGCCGCGGTCAGCCAGAACTGTTTGGATAGGTTTATTCAAGATGTGATAGCCCAAGAGGGAGCTATCGACTTCAAGGAACTGTTTTTCAAGGTTATTTTGATGACTGAAGATTTCTAAGTACTGTATTGTGGATTTTTATAGTTTTTGGTCTTAAGTATATAAAAATATTGGATATTTTTCTGAACTGGTATGGTGTTCTTTTGTAGTGCTTTCACTGTGCTACTGTTGGTTATCCCTGAAATGCAAATTTACACAGGTGTTGCGCACACACATGTCCAAAGGACATGTGTGTGTGTAACATGCAACTGAAAAAAATGCTCTAAAGTGCTTTTTTCTATTTTTTTTCGCTATTTACCACGAAGTCTGACTTCGTGGTAAATAGCGACCAAATATTGCGAATTCGCAATTTAAAATTGGTTAATGAATTGCATTCAAGGAATCTCAAATAGAGATTCCTTAAAAGCAATTCCTCGCAAATATGCGATTTCGCTATTACCGATTTTTGCATTTGGGATGATGAATCCCAAATGCAAAAATTGCGCTCGCAAAGGGCCAGATTCCTTTCATGAATCTACCTGATAGATCACTTCAGGGTGGAGTGAAGATGGAAAATGCTGCTTTCTAGTCAAGAATTTCAACATATCGTAGCAGAAGGAGCAAAAATAGTATTACCGCAACACAAGTCCAAAAAGGAGAGGCAGTCTGCCAATTAGAGTGCACGAAGTTTGGAAATATTCCTAGGACTGCTTAAAAAGGTGTGAACAGTCCGGAACATACGTTCTTAAATAGATGTACAATACCACTCCTATCAGACATGTTTAAGATACGACTTAACATTTCCGAGAAATGTATAGGGCAGTTTGTAGTTAAGTTGGCATGTATCTCGGCAGAAGTCCTTGCGACTTGTAGATCATAGGTCTCTTTGGCCAAAGTCAGTGGCACAGTTTTTGCAAAAGAATAGCTTTCATTCTGCTTAAAATATCAATTTGTATAGAAGAGATGTTCAGTGAAGGCCAAAAAGGCGACTCCCTGTCTGTCTTGGTTTTTGGAAACAATACTTGCATACAGCAAGTGACCCTGGCTGACACAGTCACTAGATATGGTATACCTGGCAACATGCCACACCAGCTGTGATCGTTCAACATGAGGTACCTCCCATTTGAAAGTTGTCCAAATATTGGATCAATCACTGCTGCGGGTGAACCTTGCAGGTGGCAGGATAAGTTGTTAGAGAAACCATTGCCGGCCCCGTGTAAGTTTATACCCTGACAAAGGAGAGAACTGCTTAGTGCATTTTCACAGTTTTTACCACTAAGAAACACTTCACGCCCCCACTCCAACATCTGTGTGTGTAAGGTAATTCCCAGGATGTCTTGATGTATTCTTTACCCAAACTTTCATATGTGCCTGCTGGTATGTGTTTTAGGCAATACTGAAAATGGAAAATTGTAACAGGCAGAGTGATTGTTCCATGTTTTATCCATTCAGTAGCTGGCTTTTCTGGTACCGTAAATGGCAATCTTTTCAGTTTTTCCATGCTCAGCACCGTATAGTCTGCTCCCCTTTGTGCCAATTTTATCTGTTTATCAGCGAGATTGAATTCTGAAAACAGTGACGTGGTATTGAATAAGCGGCAAGACACATAGCCTTAACGGAGGCTTTGCAACGTCCAGGCTAATAGCATGATAAAACGTAATTGCGACTGACCATGTTGCAACATGACTAAGTCCTGTTTCATGATGTCTATGGCAGAAGACACTATGCTGTCCAATGAATATATCCTGGACGACAGAGTCGTTAACCCATTGTCAGCTATAGAGAGAGTTTTCTCTAAATTAATACAATCAATTTCTCGTATTCTTTCTGCAGTCTCTGCTTGCGATACCGGCATATATAAAACGTTTATGATGCGGTTTTCTTGGTCCTAGCAAGAATTCCCTAAGATCAGCGCCATCTGTAAGTAACGATAAGTGTTGCTTTACACCCTTAAGTGTAGATCTATGTAACCAATCAAGGCACAGTTTCCCTACACTGTATGTTGTTACTATTCCAGGATGCTGTCTTTGAATATATCTTGGGTCTGGCCTCATGAATGTGAAACCCTGTGTTTTGTTCAGGAATCTATCTTGACAGTTTGTGTCTGTGGGCCAGATCAACCATTTATTCCAATCTGGATCTGTTCTGTTGTGAAGCAAAATAGTATGTACGTCGACCTCCCCCTCTGAAGTGTTATTACTTTCAGGTGTAGGTATGGACGGATTGTTCATGTCTTTGATCTTGGCTAACCCAAGGCAAGACGTCTGTTGGACAGTGTCATTCAAAAACATAATTTGTTCAGGGATTATGCAGGCTCTAATTAAAGCTTCTACACCCTGTACCTGCCAATCTTTTGTGCCCCAGACAGATTTTGTCTCAATGTTGTCTTTCCAAAAGTTGAAACCTAGTTTAGACAGTTGGGCATAAAAGGCTGCAGAATAAATCTGTTTTGGATTGGTCAGCATACTTTTCATACCTGTTTTGTTTACATTTTTAAAGTAGTGGATTTGATACATTGAACCCTGAAAAGTATGGAAACTTATTGGAAAAAGTTTTTGAGCTACCCTTTGGTGTCGTAGGACAATATTCCCATTGATTATACATTGATACATTTCTAGGATTTGCAGATTTGTAAAAGAAATGATGACCATAGTGATTATAACAATACATTTGTTCATAGTCTGAAGAACCTTCTAAATAGTCATGGTTAGTGAACACTGCAGACATTTCTAGGTCTGACATCATATTATTAACAGTCTCGAAGTCCCAATCATCAGAAAAGGTACTAGATGAAACAAAGTCACTTAATGAAATCATGAATAAGTGTGGAATCTTCAACAGCTCCGACGGGCCAGAAATGTAATATTCTGTTTTGTCCCAAGCTATACCATCAGGTACAGGAAAGGCTGTGATGTTCACTGACGACAAGTCTCTTTGTTCACAATGGGATGATTTGTGTGGCTTGAGGAGTAAGTTGATGTTCTTACTTGCTGTGTCCCTTTTGACATATCTTCCATTTATCAGCATACCCCGAGTTATTACCAGAGCTAACCAAAGTAGAAGAAAAAGTACACCCAACACAATCCAAAGTTCAATCCATGGTGAAACCAGATAAGTCTTTTCCAAGTGATGAAAAAAGTCATTTGCTTGTTCTTTGAAAGTTCTTTTCGCTGGCGTCGTTTCAGGTTCGTGGGATCCTCGGAAAACATATCAAAGTTAATGAAATAGCCAGAGGCAGTTCTGTCTATGTTGGGATTGCATCAGGATTCGTTGAAATCACTGGAACCACTTGATCACTTGTTACTTCGTTGTAGACAGGTGTTTCTTGATAAACTGTTATTTGGGTTTCAAGGGGTACAAGTTCCATGGCTTTGTTGCATAGTCCTCCTTTTCGCACTGCAGATTCCTCAAAGGTAATGAGTCTCTCAGTTTGAACCTCTTGGATTGTAGCTAGATTAGTGCGTCTGCTACTTGGTCGAAGTCCACTTGGCCTACTGCTTAGTATCGGCCACATAGTGTGGTTTTATCAGTCGATGGACACAAACCTGTACTCCTTTTTACCAGCAAGGGGCATCAGTAATACTGTTCTTGATCCGTGGATCGCTAGGACAGGTACTGGTTGTCTGTAAGAAGGCCCAAATTCCTTCTTGTCCGCGATCTTTTCTCTGACTAGATCCCCAAGCTTTGGGATCCAGACAGTCCTTGCTGGGATGGTGGATGTTTCCTCAGTGGTGGTTGGCTTCAGGATCACGTTGCTTTGTTCGTTCTTAGTTCATTTAAGTCCTGTAAAACAGCCAAACGCTCTTTGATATCAAAATATTTTTAGTCCACCACTGATGTCTGACAATCAAGGTCCACGACTATCATTCTTGTCCCAAAAAGGACCTCATATGGAGTGACACCCCCCCCCAGAGAACTTCTTGGCAAGTTGTTGAGACTACGTTGGGCACTTATGAGATGTTTGACCCACTCGTCACCCACTCGTTTGACCCACTCGAACCTAATACCCTAGCTGTTATAGATTGCTTTATGTCCCGGTTTTTTTCTCTCCACAACCGAATTTCCCTCAGGATGGAATGGACTAGAGTACCGCAATGCAACGCCCAAATTGGCCATGGCTTCCTTATAAGCTCGAGAGCTAAACGTAGAACCCTGGTCAAAATGTAGCGTGCCGACTGCGTATGTGCCGATAAAGACACACAAATCTTTTATAACAGTTAGAGCGTCAGCCGAGCGCTGAGGGCACATCCAAATGAACCATGTCTTAATATTTGTGGGACCGCATCTGTCCACAGGGACGTCTGCGTGTAGAAAGTCTAATGCTGTCTAACAATGGTGTCTGTACTGGGCTTACTATGCTATAGTCAGGAATCTGGCGGCGTTCTGTGCTGCGATCTCTATTGCAGTCTTTGCAGTACATATCGAATATGTGAATATGTGCATTCATTCCTGGCCACCAGTACATCTCTTTTAATTCTAATATCGTTTTAGAGATCCCCTGATGTATCAGACCCTCCCCCAAATGTGCTTCGTAAATCAAAGCTACCCTATGTTTCCTGTTTGGAAATACTCTATCCCCCACTCAAGATATTCGAGCAAAAGGAACGCTGTTTGCATCAATTATATATGAGTATTTGAGTGGAAAGTTCTCCGGTAACGCTGCACTGCTGCCTTTGCATGTTGCATTGACAGCTATCATTATTTTGCTGTCTATTTTTGTTTTTGAACGAGTGATCGCAGTTACGGAAGCTATTTGCACAGCTGCTTTCACGGCTTCATCAGCCAATGAATTCCCTTCAACGTGAAAGCCATCACGTTGATGACTCAGCGTATGTATCACGTGAGTGTTTTGTAGTCCTTCTCGTAACTGAACTACTTGTTCCCAAAGCGACTTATGCTTAATTGTACCCACTTGTGCATCTTTGAAACCATTTTGAAGCCAGTTTTGCAAGTATTCATAGAAAGATTGAACACAATAAAAAGAATCGCACACTATGAGTGTGGGGAATTCACGATCCGTGTTTTCAAGTGCCATCTTGAAGGCTTGTAGTTCAGCTCGCTGAGCTGTACAATCTCCTAAAGATTGAGTTTTAGCGACCATTGGTCTAAATTTGCCATTGCGCCAACGACCTTTAACGATCGTGCACGCCGCACTATAGGCTTGTTTACCCCCCCGTAGCAGGTTGAGCTGATCCGTCAGTATAAATTATACATTCATACTGGTCAAGAGGCAGAATTTCAGTAGGCAGAGGACATTCTTGTTCGTATTGTAGAAATGCTTGTGTTTTCAAATATGGACCAAAAACGTATTCAACATCTGTTGCAGTAAGAGAATTAACCCATTGTATCCATCTCGGTTGTAAAGCATTAGCATTAGGAATGCTTGCTTTTGTCACTGCCTCTATGGCAGGTACAGGAGTTACGACCATAATGTGTTTCCCCTGTGTGAGGGCTCTTTCTTTTGCTACAGCGGTTTGAACAGCTGTCAATTTTTTCTGTAGAAGTGAATTTCATTTCTGCTTGTGTGTACAAGAGTGAATTGTAAGCGATTGGTACTTTTTCACCTTCGTTAAAAGTTAAGTACGTGAATCCACATTGTCCTGGAATGATTCAGATCACTAAGTTGCGTACGTTTACGTGTTTGTAAATGTTTAGTTGCTAACATGTCTGTTTGCAATGAACGCAAAATTTCTGTGTGTTTATGTGTCCAATTTACTGTTTTAAAATCAGGTTTTATTAATTCGTAGAGAGGTTTTCAACCCTTTCAGCGTAGTTTAGAATATAAGTTCTTCCAAAATTCATGAATCCTAGAATTGACTAAGTTCTTCAGCAATTTTGGACGTTGGAGCTGTGCACACATTTCTAAAAAGTTGGCTGCCAGGCTTTTGCCTTCACTTGAAAGTTCATATCCTAAAAAGAGGACGTTTAAATGGGCAATTCTAGATTTAAAAAAAATTTAATTTATAACCCTCAGAGGCGAATCCAAGTATAATGGTATTCACCCTATTCAAGTGCCTATCCAAGTCATCACCTGTCAGATAGATGTCATCCACATATGAATGCTTCATCATCATATTTAAACAGGATTCGAACTTCTGGGTTGAAGCACTCTTTCCCCTTTATAATCACATCCTGGAAAGCGAGAGAATCCCCGACTCCTGGAAAGGATCAATTATTTCACCGATCCACAAAAAGGGAGCCATGTCAGACCCAAAAAACTATAGGCTCATTGCTTTAATTGACATCGAAGCCAAATTCTATGCAGGGCTCTTATTAAATGAACTTACAGTTTGGGCTCAGGAAAACAACCTACTTACCGTCAATCAAACTGGCTTCCAGGAAGGTCTGGGGACTTCAACAAATATTCTCGCCCTTTCTCTTCTGTCTGACGCCTCCAAAGAAATCTTTATCGACTATAAGGCAGCTTTTGACAGCGTCGATAGGGGGATACTTTGGGCCAAACTAGCGAGGTGGGGAATTCCCACAATCCTTCTAAACCAGCTAATCCTGCTTCACTCCGAAACTTGGGCCAGATTAAACTTGGAGCAGGAGATACCCTGTCTAGGAAAATTCCAACTACAAAAGGGTTGAAGCAGGGCTGTGTCTTGGCTCCAACCTCGTTCAACCTTTTTGTCTCTGATCTTTCGACCGAGCTGGACACGTGCAACCATCACGCCCCGAACTTGGGGGGCTTAACTCTATCGATCCTCTTGTATGCAGATGATCTGCTACTAATCAGCCGTACTCCAATCGGCCTCCAGCATCTGATAAACACCACAAGTACCTTCGCAGAAAAAAATGGGCTGACCATAAATCTGGAAAAATCTAAAGTAATGGTATTAAACCAAGGTCCCAACAAACCCTACCCGCGATGGTCAATGAACAATCGGCTGCTGGTGCCAACAGAGGAGTACAAGTATTTGGGAATCATATTTGAGAGAAATGGCTCATTTTCCAAACATGTATAACCAGAGGGAGAAAGGAGGTACTAAAGAACAGGTCGTCCTCCTATGGAAACATATGGAAAAAATGAGCCCATGATCTGGGTTCAGGGACCTGCCTCATGTGGTGGCTAACTACAAAATAAAGTATAAGTGTAGCCGGAAAAGAAAGAAAAATGTCTTTCTTTAGTCCCCTCACTCACCGGAGTTTCCTCACGGTGACATCCTTCATCATCGGGGTCCTCCCAGTTCTCTACGAAAAGGGGCGTACTGCGACTTGCGAATTACGTAGGAGCACTGTAATTGTGAAGGACTATGTGTGGTGCAGAAAAAAGTGGAGTGGGTGAATGTGTGAGTTAAAAATACCGTGCTAGTGGGCCTCAATGTTTTATTTTGCTCCTAGGTTGGTATGTTAAAAATGGGGTTATACTGTACACCGACCAATAATGTAGGTAGGTTCAGTATGTGGTCAACATGTTTCACGCTACCCCCAGCGTTTCGTCAGGACCATACAGGGACCAGCCCTGTATTATGCCACTCCTTGAAACCTAAATTAGGGTTGAGGTAGTTTTAGTGAAAAAAAGTATTTACAGTGAATAGCGCTGATCTACTAAGATACAGGCGTGGTTCAGAATACATACGCGCAACCTTTAGGGCGAATGTATTGCTCACTCGAGAACCTGCAAAAGAAATGGAGAAACATAGATTAAAACACCTCTCCCCTTTCTCAACAGAGATCGGGGTAGTTGAAGTCCTTCATGATGCACGTTTCAAAATACACGTACGTATACATGCACACTGTATATGGTGTTGTTTCCACCATATTGGTGTGTGCACGCTTTCAGGTCCGGTGTCTACTAGATAAAGAACACGTGAGGTGATCATAACGTGAACTATATTTTACATGACATACAGACGTGACTTAACACAAAACAAGACGGTGAACACACAATTAACACACAACCTGGGAAATATTTACATTTGTTGGTGCCTAATAGCACGTCATGGTCTCTGAGGGGGGCGGTATCGCCGTGGTGGAAGCAATGCTATGAAAAATTACGGGATTGTAAAAAACGCGGTTAAATTCTGAAAACAAACCGAGAGGTTTTTTAGTCATCGTTGTAACAGAGATTCGCTTTTCTATTCTCTGTCATAGGGCATGGGATTGGTGACTTACTTCCTAATCAGCAACGCCGCGCAGTGTTACCTAGCTGCTGCCCCTCGGACCGCATCTTAGAGTGCGTTCCGCGGGCTCTGTTTTTATTAATGTTAACTCCCATTTCCGGGATGGAACTAGAACGTTTCTCTGGAGCGGCCATCTTAGGGAGGGTTAAACGGCAAGTTAGTCTTTTTTCAGTGTCGGTGGGTTCAATATTGTCAAAGAGCGAAGACCTCGATATTGACAAACTTTGTGGCAAATGGGATGTTGTTAAGCTCGTTTTTTGACACAGACTCCTTATATATACAACTAAAGTGATTTTTAGGAACAAAAGAAGAAATAATATAAAATAACAAATATGAAATTAAAATTAAAAATGGAACGCTCTTGAGGCACCAAATTGCCGGAATAGAATCCTAAATTTTTTCTA
Organism: Lissotriton helveticus; assembly: GCF_964261635.1. Lineage (NCBI taxonomy): Eukaryota > Metazoa > Chordata > Amphibia > Caudata > Salamandridae > Lissotriton > Lissotriton helveticus. The sequence continues at coordinate 393,088,494 of NC_136068.1, read as the reverse complement.
AAGATTTTATATCAGAAAAAATCGGGGGATATCTCTGTTTTTTACTGATTCTGAATGTTCCAAACCCTCCCTAAGATGGCCGCTCCAGAGAAACGTTCTAGTTCCTTCCCGGAACTGGGAGTTAACATTAATAAAAACAGAGCCCGCGGAACGCACTCTAAGATGCGGTCCGAGGGGCAGCAGCTAGGTAACACTGCGCGGCGTTGCTGATTAGGAAGTAAGTCACCAATCCCATGCCCTATGACAGAGAATAGAAAAGCGAATCTCTGTTACAACGATGACTAAAAAACCTCTTGGTTTGTTTTCAGAATTTAACCGCGTTTTTTACAATCCCGTAATTTTTCATAGCATTGCTTCCACCACGGCGATACCGCCCCCCTCAGAGACCATGATGTGCTATTAGGCACCAACAAATGTAAATATTTCTCAGGTTGTGTGTTAATTGTGTGTTCACCGTCTTGTTTTGTGTTAAGTCACGTCTGTATGTCATGTAAAATATAGTTCACGTTATGATCACCTCACGTGTTCTTTATCTAGTAGACACCGGACCTGAAAGCGTGCACACACCAATATGGTGGAAACAACACCATATACAGTGTGCATGTATACGTACGTGTATTTTGAAACGTGCATCATGAAGAACTTCAACTACCCCGATCTCTGTTGAGAAAGGGGAGAGGTGTTTTTAATCTATGTTTCTCCATTTCTTTTGCAGGTTCTCGAGTGAGCAATACATTCGCCCTAAAGGTTGCGCGTATGTATTCTGAACCACGCATGTATCTTAGTAGATCAGCGCTATTCACTGTAAATACTTTTTTTCACTAAAACTACCTCAACCCTAATTTAGGTTTCAAGGAGTGGCATAATACAGGGCTGGTCCCTGTATGGTCCTGACGAAACGCTGGGGGTAGCGTGAAACATGTTGACCACATACTGAACCCACCTACATTATTGGTCGGTGTACAGTATAACCCCATTTTTAACATACCAACCTAGGAGCAAAATAAAACATTGAGGCCCACTAGCACGGTATTTTTGCTTTAAAAAATATCAAGCAAAAAATAACCGGCCCTAGCCTTCTCCCTTTCCTGGAAGTGCTTCGAGCGTGGCTGCTACCCTCTATCACTTATGGAAGTGAAGCAATGAGAGGAAGAGACGCGGATACTTTGGACACAGTGGTTGCCAAGGCCCTAAGAATAATATTCAATCTTCTGCAATTTACCTCACCAGCTCAAATAAGATTAGAGTTCAGATTGCAAAAGCAGCAAATCTCACGGAAAGGGGCCTACGCCAAATGCTGGTTTAAAATAAAGGGCGCACATTGAATTCACACCTGTGGTTGGAAATATCAAGGAGAAATGATGGCCCAGCAATGAGTTACCTTCATTCAGCAATCAAGCTGCTAGCTTTACAGGACCTATGGGATTCCTGCTCATCCCAGAAAAGCTTCAAGGTCCTGGTAAACAAATCAGTAAAGATTGCATCTCTAGCAGAGGATAACGCTACCCTAAGCAGGAGGGCCCATGGCTGGTTCGTAATCCAGAGCTACAAGTCATGAAAGTCCCAATTATACTTAGGAACAGGTTTTTCAAGAATAACAAAATAACGGTTCCTTAATCTGAGGCTGGGAATCTTACCAGCACAGCCCCACCTTCCTCCATGGAAACGAACGATCTCCTCTAATTACTGCAGACTGTGTGGAGATCTGAACGAATACATAATACATATACTATGCATCTGCAATGGCTTGAGAGCGGAAAGGAGACAGTTTCTGAAACAGCTCCTGATTGCAAGTCAGGTTCGATCTTGCAGGGAGGCAGTAAAGGCCAGTAATATCCGCCTGTCTTGCAGCCTTGTTCGGTTTATGAGGGAAGCAAACGTAAAGTTAAGTCTGTAAGATCCACAAATTACCGGTCTTTATGCTACACCACCTGGTTCATGAGACAAGTATAATAGCCCCGACCACTAGGGCTTTGATCAGATCTACGAATAGTACCTTGGCTGCTAAGCTGTCAGCAGTCTTCATGGGCCGGGTTCGAGTTCATTGAACTTTGTACTCTCCATAAACATCACTTCACGGGGTGCTTCCATCCACGAGAACAAGCCTTATGACAAACTATTTTACTAACTATGAAGAACTATCTTACCTACTAGTTTTTATTCCCCTGCAATTTTATAGAATTACAACATATTTTGTAATCTTTTAGCATTATTTAATGGTGAAGCTACATGATGTGAATTAATGTTTTACTTCTTTGCGAAGATTTTAATTAATCATGCAATAAAGGCATTATCTAATCATCATAAGTTTGTAGTAACTCTGTTACTCTTGCTGAGAATAACCCAGGACTATTCTCGAATCTTTGAGGGAGACGACAGAAGTGACGCTGTGTCCCCATAATTGAGAAAGCGGTCAAATACCTGCTTTCAGGTGCAATATTTTGACAAAAGAAACCGTTATAAATATCTAATGTGGTTTTATGTTTTTTACGCACAATGTTATTCATTAATGCTGTATTGTGATCATTTTGCACTGCAAATGTTTTGCAACAAGAATCTAGATGTCTGTAATCCAATACTAGACGATATGTATTGTCTGGTTTGGAGACAGGAAACAAAGGATTGTTCATTGATGAGGTGCATGTTTCAATCACCCCCTGGTATTCAAGTTGATTTAAGATCTCCCTGACCTGTTTTTTGCTTCTTGTTTAACTGGGTACTGCCTTTGTGCAGTTGGTTGATTTTTTAACTGGATTTTATGGTGAGGAGAGTCCTCATCGGTACAAAAGGGGGTGGTGATGAACGGAGCATCTGAACCAATCAAAAACTCACACCCAGTCAACAGATCTGGGTTTAATCCATCACCGTTCTTTAGCCCACTCTGCCACCCCAGTTCAGACATGGCCATATGCAAATCAGTCTGACCCTGTGCCTCATGGGAACAGTCCAGCCCGAACCGCCAAGCCATGCCTTCCCTGGATCGGAAACAAGCTTCCGAGGACAGGTTTCTGGCATTTCAGCCGTCTTCAGCCCGGCTTGCTTGCATCCAGTGGCAAAGTGAGCAAGGGACTCACGTCTGAGCATACCATGCCAAATTATGGTGAACAAAGCGGTACAAAAGGGGGTGGTGATGGACGGAGCATCTGAACCAATCAAACACTCACACCCAGTCAACAGATCTGGGTTTAATCCATCACCGTTCTTTAGCCCACTCTGCCACCCCAGTTCAGACATGGCCATATGCAAATCTTATGTGTTTTGCTGTTCACCCTATGTGGGAAGGGTATGCCCAGATGTGGGTCCCGTGCTCACTAAGCCACTGGAGTCAAGCTATCCTGGCTGAAGACGGCTGATAGCCAGAAACCGGTCCTAGGATGCTTGATTCCGGTCCAGAGAAGACATGGCTTGGCAGTTCGGGCTGGACTTTTCCCACGAGGCACAGGGTCGACTGATTTGCATATGGTCATGTCTGAACTGGGGTGGCTTTGTGAGCAAAATAACGATGGATTAAACCCAGATCTGTGACTGGGGGTGAATGTTTTGTCATTGTGCAACATTCCGTCCATCATCTTATGTGTTGTGTGTTGAGGAGAGTCCTCATCCCATCCCACATGATTTTCTATAATGCAGGAGCTCGGCTACTGCCCATTTCCAGGCATAAGTATATTTTAAATGAATTGGAATATGGTTATAGAAGGCTGGCATAATGATGTCTTCGCCATGTGGGCATTCCCTGACAAATTCTGGTGGCCAGTCTGGTTCAGCTAGAAGAATGTCACAACTCTTAGAAAGTCGCTCCCAAAAGAGTGCTCTTATTTTTCTTGGTATGTCTCCCCCCCATCTGGAGTGTTATTTCATATAACGTATGTGGAAAACTAACCCTGGTATCTGCAGTTTCAACTTGAATGAATTAATTCAAGTCCACTGTCTCCAGAAGATCCTTCAGGTTCTGTCAAGCTATTGTGACTTCTGCTGCACTGTCCAACATTGTCTGAGCCCATTGTCCGTTCTTGAGTTGAGTCCTCAAGATCCTCGGCATGTCTGATTTTTAAACCTGCTACCTTCTTTTTGGTGAATTGAGGTTTCTTGTTTTTCTGAATGTGTTGATCGTCTTTGGACTTCACGCGTTCTTCCTTGTTTTCTGACCGTCCTCTTCTTTCGGATTTCTGTGATGAAGTCTGAAAGGTACGAGAGGAACGTGTATCAGTATCTTAATATCTATCAGGTTTTCTCAAATTATCCCTATTCCTGAGGTTGTACCTCCTTTCAGAGGGCTCCTTTTCAGGAGACATACCTCTGGATTGACAATGCTTCTCTTTAGAAGTTTGTTTGCTATTTTCCCACTTCTTTTTAGAAGGGGTTGGAGTATTTTTTTTTTTTTTTAGAAAAAGACCTTTAACTGTATAATTCTATTAAATTTTGTATGTTTCGAAGTAAGTCCTCGTCCAACATTGATTCAATGTCAGGGTCTGGTGTATAGCCGGCTATGGCCAACCATGTTGCTCCTGGTCTACCTAGTAGATCGAGCCTGGTAATGTGATTTAATTTTTTTTAGGGCGCCTTTAAACCAGAGCTCATGCTCCTGGTATGCGAGTGGAATTTCAATATCCTCGAAAGGAATATACTCATCCAGTGGTTAATCTTCTTTGTAGAAGTGAAATATGTTTTACTGGATTTGCTTCTGGGAAGACCATCCATGAATAGAATACCTCTGTCTGGTGATATTCATGTGCCTCAATCACAAAAACTAGCCTACCACCTCTTGATGTCAGGCCATGTTTTATAAGTTTTATAGTGATGGCTTTCCTTAAATTTAGAGTAATGGATATAGCATCTTCATCGGTTTCTTGGAAACCTGTTAGGTTAAAAGCTGGTACGGCGTTTTCGCCAGCAGCTCCAGTCGAGTTGTTATCCTTGTTTTCGGTCATGGTGAAATGAAAATTGCAGCACAAGTTTCAAGGGAACAAAGATAAGGTGCACAATATTTTGGGACACTGTATCCTTCAACGTTAAACAAACCAAAAAGCCAATACATAGGATTTTTGGTCCTACTCAGCTATGGTGGATATTATCCCTTACCCACTCCAGATGTCTATTGGAGTATTAGGAGAATGGGGTCATTGAGTAAAGCACAAGTGAGTTACTTTAATATCTAGCTTTAAATTAGCGCCTTACCGAACGTTGGGCGCCATGTAGTGTAGTTCCTATATTCCTAATAGGCTCTGCGCATTGGAATAATATACACTATAGATTTGACATAGGACTGAGGTCAGTATGTCTCTATAGAGTATATTAAACTTAATTGTGTGTGTGCCAGCTAACTCAGAGGTCACTAGAAACTCTTGAATATACAAGAAGGGACTAGTTTCTGACAACCGCATAAACATAACAACTTTGTTTCCCCTAGAATCGAAACATATCTTCAGAGTTGTGGAAACAATAGATAACTATTTCACTCAGCCAATCGTGCATGTTTCGTTTCTACAGAGTTGCATAGAAATAGAGAGACTGTCGTTTCAATAAAAAGGGGTTTATTGAACAGTCTTCTTTCTCATGCAAGAGAGGTGAACTGCTACAATCGTTAGAATGCAAAGTATAATGCGTACAGCGAGAACAGTAATATAAAATCATACTGTAATAGCATTGTCTGTTGCTATGACATGTAAAAATACATACATAAATAACAGGCTAAAATACTCAACTGGTGCTTCTAAAATATGCCTACCCCAGTGTACCTAACCTAGGTCTAGTACGAGGGGCGTGGCCAAGGAGGGGACCAAGATGGCCGCCTCTTGCTGAAGCTCCGCCGGCTCGGGGAATATAATGCCCGAATAATGTGGTAACCTCCGATCCTAAGCCGCATCCGCACCTACGATCCTACCCAGCTCGGCGGGTGCGCATTTGGCGGCGGAAGAGGCAGCGGATCCGGCGATAGGGCGCTCTGCTCAACGGCCGACGGAGACAGGGGAGGAGATGGCGGCGCGGAACGCAGGTAGGGCGGGCTGCGTGTGTGGCGCCTGGGCGGACTGCGGGGCCGGACCGCGATAATACCCGTGACCCAGGGGCTGGGGGCTCGCCTCCGCGGCGGCCCTGCTGAGCCTCGGCTCCCTTTGGGCGGCGCCGCGCGCCGGACTCGCTTTCGGGCCTTCGGCCTTGGAGGCGGGCCTAAGCCGGGAGCTCGGCGGGGGCTGCGGCGGGAGGCGTAGGCCCGGCGCTGGGGGGCGGGTTGCTTAGCGGCCGGACTGCAGGGGCCGCCCCGGGTGTCTCCTCTGCTGTTGCTGCCCTGCCCCGTGGCTGCGACGCTGCTGACCCTGGAACACCGGTGCTGGGAGCGAGGCCTGACTTACCGTGTGGGTGCCGGTGGAAAGACTGTTCTGGCTCATCCGGCTCTCACACCGCCCTCCGTCACTCATTGCTGCCCGGAATTCAGCTAGAGCTGCGCCATAACCTGCCCCCAGCGACGGTGTTTGGTCCAGCACTCTCCACGACGAGCCGGCCATCTGGGAACACACTGGTGCGGGAGACCGAACCGACGCACAACGGCCAGGGTCGGGTGGCCCTGCAACGTGGCCGCAATGGTGAAACGGGACGCCAACCAGCGTAAGCTGAACTTTCCGGGTGCATCCCTTCCCAACGCTGACCCCCCTCCAGAGACCCGACTTGAGGCGTCTGGGGGTGAAGAACGAGAGGATGCCACGTCCCTCATGACGGCCATGATGACAGAGATGAGGGCTGGCTTCAAGGCGCTGGATGGGCGCTTCGACAATCTGGAGCGCCAAATGGCGGACATGAGCACCAAGATCCAGGCACACGACCGACGCCTGGACCTGGCAGAATCCAGAGTCTCGGATGTGGAGGACGGCGCGGCGAAATCCTTGAAACGGCTGGAGAGGGTGGAAAGGATCCTCAAAGAAGTGGCAGTCAAGAATGAAGACCTAGAGGCCCGGGGGCGAAGAAACAACGTGCGTATCACGGGCCTGGCGGAGACGACGCAAACTGGCCGGATGGACACATTTATCGAAAAGCTACTCATTGAACTCTTTGGCCGGGACTCCTTCACCCAGGGTTTTGTGGTGGAGCGAGCCCACCGATCACTGGGGCCTAGACCCAGAACGGGTCTCCCGCCGCGCCCGATCATAGCCCGCCTCCTGAACTTTAGAGATCGAGACACTGTCCTCCGGGCAGCCCGAGAATGTGGGGAGGTGCAATGGCAGGGAAACGTGCTATCCTTCTTTCCTGATTTCACCTTCACAGTACAGGAGGCGCGGAAAAAGTTTAACGGAGTAAAAGCCACACTACGGAACCTTGGCCTGCGCTACGGAATGCTCTACCCAGCTAGGCTCAAAGTGGACATTGAAGGTAGATCCCGTATCTTTGAGACACCAACGGAAGCTCAGGAATTTTGCCAGCACTATAAGAGACGTGAGGAGGACGTTGCTCGATCTGGAACTCTTCCGCAGTCCTCCCCGATCAGAAACGCTTCCCAAGCCAGCAATGATTTATTTGCCGAGACAGGCAACGGCTGACCATTGCACCTAGACATACATGGCTGATAGCACAACCCTTGTGCTTCTCGGACACCCGACCTGGTTTGGTTACACGCACTTGGATTCTTTTTGATCTAAAATTCCCCCGACCGGCGTGGCGTTGCCACACCCCATGGCGGACGCCACTGTTATCTTAGTACTCTGTTTATTAATGCAACCGAGCTTGATTTCCGAACTGTACATTTCAACCCTGTGCAATGTTTGGCTCGCTGCATGGTTTATGGGGATTTGCCTCCACGGGTTCTTCGGGGGCTGGGTGGGGGCAGGGGGGGGGGTGAGTTTATTGGTTGGTTTGAAGTTATTATGCATTCAGATTGCAAACACACACCACGGTCCATCGCACGCTACAGCGCACCCTGACACACCTAGGATCAGATATATAGACCTCGACGATCATGGTTGGACGGCCCGGGCAGACTGACTCAACTCTGATTACCCTGATGACATGGAATGTAAGGGGCCTAAATGACACAAGGAAGTGTAGACAAGTCCTCAATTATCTAGGCAGGCACACAGTTGACATAGTGTTTCTCCAAGAAACCCATTTAAACCCAACGGGGTCCCGGCTCCTGGCTAGGAGCTGGGGTTCACACCGCTTTTTTGCAGATTTCAGAAGATACTCCAGGGGGGTGGCCATCTTGGTTCATAAAAGGATACCCTTCATACCACACTCCACAGTAGTTGACCCTGAGGGCCGGTACCTGCTGGTGACGGGCTCCCTCTTGCATCAAACGATCACTCTGGTAAATGTGTACGGCCCCAATGCTGATTCCCCTGCCTTCTTTCAGGAGTTACAGACGAAACTGACCACGACAGTCGCGGGTCACGTACTTGCCGGGGGGGATTTCAATCTGCTCCTTAACCCCGCACGTGATGGTACCTCGACTGCTACCGACCCCAAGAAACACTCCAGACCAGTCCTGGTGGACATATGCAATGACCACTCCCTCATAGATATAGAGGCCAGAATACATGGGAATTCCCCGGAATACACACACCATTCTGGCTACCATAACACTTGGACACGGCTGGACTACTGGCTACTCTCACCCGGGGTGGCGTCTTGGGTGTCATCCCACACTACCTTCCCGCGTACAGTCGGACCACTCACCGGTGGCACTACAACTAGCCTTTCCACGGCCTGGCGGCTCTGAACGACAATGGAGATTTCCCGGTAAAGCCCTATCAGATACAGTCTTCACCGAAACAATCCGCACCGCCATTGTTGATTACGTTGAACTAAACACGGGGTCGGTCGACACGCACGCAACCTTGTGGGAGGGATTTAAGGCCACTATCAGGGGAGTATCCATCGCCACACATGTGGGTGTCCTCCGTTCCATTAGATCCACCCCAACACGCATAGAGAATGATATCCGAACTGCAGAGAATGAACAGCTGCATAACCCCTCCGAAACGCTTGATGCGCGGCGCCTTGCCCTGCTGCTGGAATTTCGCGAAGAAGCTGACAGGGAGCTACATTTCCTAGCCACGCAATGCTCAGCGCGTCAGTATGGGGAAGGAGACAGACCCGGGAAATTGCTGGCACACCTAATCCGTCCTCCGCGGCGGGCGCACTACATAACAGAAATAACATCACCGGATGGGAGGACACTGCACACGACCCCCGAAATATCCCGCACATTCCTGTCCTACTACACTTCCCTCTACACCTCATCTGCGGCCACTGACCTACAGGCCCAGGGCTCTTACCTCGACGAAATTGCACTGGTTTTTTTTTAGAACGATATATGCAGGATTTCCTTGCACACCCAATCACTGCTGACTCGGTGGTGGAAGCCATAGACGCTCTACGAGGCTCTGCGGCTCCAGGCCTCGACGGCTTCTCGGCCGATTTTTACAAGGCTTACAAGGAGGAATTGGTGCCGGAACTCCTAGAAGTCTATTCCGAAGCGTTGGAGACGGGTATCCTGCCCCCCACATTCCGGGAGGCGGTAATCATTTTGCTCCCGAAACCCGGCAAAGACCCAACTCTTTGTGGCTCCTATAGGCCCCTCTCGCTATTGAATACAGACTACAAAATCTTAGCAAAAATAGTGGCCACTCGTCTGGCTCTTTTAATGGAATATATCATATCCCCCGCGCAATCGGGATTCGTTCCCCATCGGTGCACCTCGCTGAATTTACGTACATTATTCGCGATACTCCATCGCGTTGATCCCAACATACCGGCAGCCGCAATACTCCTTGATGCTGAAAAAGCGTTCGACTCCTTAGAATGGCCATTTTTCCTATCGATAATGAGACGTATGGGCATGCCGGAATGTTTCGTCTCTACCGTGGATTTGCTGTACACCAAGTCCACGGCTCGAATACGCCTGAATGGCACCATCACGAAGGCATTCTCCCTGTCCAGGGGCACGAGACAAGGGTGTCCATTATCCCCCTTACTATTCATATTGGCGATGGACCCCCTAGTACGACACTTCCAAGAAAAGCATAGTTTTCGGGGTCTACAATTTCGCACCGGCCCTTTGCTGGTGTCCCTATATGCGGACGATCTAATCCTCTATGTCCGCACACCTGCCGACAACCTGGCACCGCTTTTAGACGAAATTACGCGATTTGGCACCTACTCTGGGTTGCGCGTGAACTGGCGCAAATCCCTCATTTTTCCATTAACCCCCGCCACCTCCCCTTGGGAATGCGAATACCCTTTGGAATGGTGTGACGACTCGGTGAAATATCTGGGCATACACGTTCACCTTAACACAGTGGACATCATTCGTCTCAACTATGGCAGGGCTCTAGACTTTTTAGAAGATAACATTGATAAATGGCTCAGGCTGCCGCTCTCTATGATGGGGCGCATTGCTATAGTAAAAATGGTGGTGTTACCCCGGTTTCTGTATTTATTTAATAATATCCCAGTACCTCTCACAAATTTTTTTTTTACTCAGCTGCGAACGCTCCTACTGCGGTTGATCTGGGGCAACAAATCACCCCGAGCCGCGTGGAATGTGCTGACCCTGCCCTACGAGAGAGGAGGGCTGGGGGTGCCCGATTTTTATCTGTATTTTTTGGCGGCCCAGTGCTCCTTCGCACACCCATGGTTCCACCCAGATGCGCGCATCCTTTTCCTAAGGCCTGAGGCGGACCTGGTTTTACCCCACCCACTGGCCACGTTGCTCCCGAAAGGTGTTCCGCGAGACCCCCATGACATCCAAACGGTATCATCCACATGTTGGGCGTGGGAGAAACTCGGGAGATTATTGAAACTAGATATCCTGTACTCCCCACATCTCCCCCTCCCTAACGCACACTGGCTTCCGATCACCGGCGAAATGGTGGTACGCACTACCCTCTCCAAATTCGGCCTCAACACAGTGGGTGACCTGTTCCCTGATGGCCATGCCTTCAGTTTGACGGAGGACCCCCGCCTCCAAGACCGCACTTTTATGAACTCATTTGTGCTGTCTCGGATGCGCTCCCTACTACGAGCAACGTTCCCCACCTTCCCACTGGCACCAGAGGAGGCCCCCCCTCTAACCTCGGTCATACAACATTCATCTGGGGCGCACATGGTTGCTAAGATCTACAGACTCAGCATAGCTGCCACTCCCGCTGCAGATGCGAAGGTCCGCCTGGCTTGGGAAACAGACCTGGGGAAACAGATCTCAGATGTAGAGTGGGCACAGTGCTGCGCAGTAACCAAGACAGTATCATTAAACACACGACACAAACTCATCCATTTTAAGTTTCTGAGGCGCCTGTACCACACCCCTGCTTTGGCCCACAGGATTGACCCCACGCGCTCCCCTAATTGCCCGAAATGTAAAACTACAGGTGCTGATTTTGCGCATCTCTCCTGGACCTGCCCCAGACTGAGGGACTACTGGCTACAGGTGCACACCACATTTGGTAGAATATTGGGTATCCCGCTGACCCCGACGCCCGAAATTGCTTTGTTGGGCTTCGTAACGAACTTCCCTCTTGCAGTTCGCAGACTTGCCACATTAGGTTTTCTGCTGGCCAAACGGGAGGTAGCCTTGCTTTGGGGTTCCCCGAGGAGCCCAACGGTGAAGTCCTGGTTAAAGAGCTTGGCCTCCTGCAAAGTGAACTGTGAGGAATATTCCTCCACCATCCCTACATCTTCTAGACCTCTGGACATTTGGGGACCATACCGCACATACGTTGCTAAGCTCGCAGCAGAACGTCAGGAGCAATTAGACAATCACCTGTACCCCGAGGGAGTGGGCTGACATATGTGGCTATGGGAAATGCCGCACGGTCCTGGTATGCCGACTACACAGGTTGGATGGGAGGATGTGGAGTCGGGGCTGGTGGAGGATTAAGTTTGCCAATTGATGGTGTCACCATTCCCCCTTTCCGTTTATATACTTTGAGTTTGCTTATGAGCCGGGAACTGTGAGTCCAAACTGACTTGTACTGTAATTTGGTGTGTTTTATTATCCGCTACTGATGGTTTATGTGTGATACTCCTGAAAATGATAAATAAAGTTTAATAAAAAAAAAACCTAGGTCTAGTACGAGGAAAGAAGTAGGTGTTTGTCTTTTAGCATAGGTTTAGTTTTGCCAAGAATTGCCAAAGGTTTCTCTAGGTTCTAATCAGCTCTATACCTTAGAATGAGAGAGGTTGGTATCTCTGTCTCGGGACTCGATTTCCCAACACCCCACAAGGGAAGCCCGAAGCACTGGAGCTGGATTCTCGGCAGGAGGATGACAGCTTCTGATCAGCGCGTCAGCTGGAGAGTTGGCTTCCTTCGGCATTTGCTGTAGCGAGCTGCGTCGTGCAAGTAGGAGGACTAACTGCACTGAACCCCACCGCGCTGTGCTATAGCAAGTGAAGGCATATTTATACCTTGAAGGTGTTTAGGAATGCCAGTATTGACGTAAAAGTCGGGCATATGAACGTCATGGATGAACCCCTAAGGAATAGTTGTTAATGCATAATAATGAGTTTCGTGCAGAAATCAATATTCAGTCTAGGGGAAGTCCCTTCAGCTTAAGAGTCTGGTTTTCCAAGAAATCGTTGAGACGTAGATGAGCGGATGGACGTAGCCATGCCTGTATTTAGGTAGCATGGGCTATGCCAAAATAAGGACTGGATTTCTATGCCTATATAAGGGCAATGCAAATTATACCTATATAAGGGCATGAATCGCGAAATTCATTCGGAACCTAAATCGACATACAACAGGTGTAAAGTTGGCAAATACATTCTTATGGACTCTGCACATTCTGAAAAGCCAACTAAGTTTGGAGCATAAAGCTGCTGCAGTTTTAAACATGTTAAATCTAACTCTTTCATTTCTGTGTCTCCTGTTCAAGTTTATCACACTTAAGCGCTGCCTGTATAGAGCTGATATCCGAGGATACTGCAACATCATCATATCCAGAATGGAGAATTAATTAATTGGGAACCTGCATCTGGAGAGTAGTCTAGACGCAGAAATGGGAAGCTTTCTAGCAGATCTCGCTGCTTGTCAGTGGTCTCAACTGGACAGAGGCCCCACTCATTCTGCAGGCCATTTGCTAGACCCAGTGTTCTCCAATCTTTCTGCCCTCACAGTCCATGCCCCCATACCGATGAGTTGGTCTGATCATTACTTGATATCTATGACACTCTTGGGGGTAGTGCCTCTCTAATGGACTGAGAAAAAGGCATTTTTCAAACGTCCTTGGCACAAACTGAATAATGATCAATGTCATGGCCTCCTACCCATGCATACTCTTAGCTTGCCCAATGACCTCGATGCAGCAGACAAGGCTTTTTTGACTGGATTCGGCAGCCACTGGATGTACTTATTCCCGCAAATTGGTCTAAGAGCCGGAATAGCAAGTCCAATCCATAGTTTTATAGCAAGCTCGTCACTATGTGGAGGGCGTGTAAAAGGTCAGAGTGGGTCTGGGGAAGGGATTATAACCCGGTTCTGAAGGGATACCATCTGGCAACAATAAATGATTACCATAGGGCTATCCAGAGAGACAGGGCGGCCTATTTTGCCGATGTAATCAGGAACAGCAGCAATCCTGCTAAAAGTATTTTCTCCATTCTCAAAAGATCTTAAAACCGGAGGGTCATCGACAGTGTCCTTGATCACATCTGATCAGCAGTGCAAGGATCTTGCTACCTTCTTTATCGAGAAGGTAGAAAACTTCTACAGAACCTTCCCCCCTATTTTGGGGAATTAAAACCCTATACCGAGACCTCCCACTACCTGTACTCTCACTGTCTTTCCCCCAATCTCACAGGAGGAGTTATGTAGGCTCTGTAGTAGGATTAAATCTGGCTCTCCTAGAGATACGCTTAAGCCTGAACAATTTCTCAAATCCTTTCCTCTGCGCATTACACCATTATGTCAGCTGATTAACATGTCCATGTCTAGGGCTGTTCCGAGGGCTTGGAAACACGCAAGGGTGATCCCAATGCTAAAAACAAAAACCTTGCTTGGACCCCACCAAGCCAGAGAACGTTCACCCCATCTCGCTCTTGCCATGGGTGTCCAAGATCACTGAAGCCTATAATAATTTCATCTTGATAGGATTTCTGGATAAGAACATCAAGCTTAACCCCTTCCACGCAGGGGGAAGGGGTGGGGTGGGGGGTGGTTGGGGGTGGGGTGGGAAGTGCGCGGTGCTCGTGACTAGCCCAGCTCGTCATGCTGCACAGTGGAGCTGTGCTCATGACGAGATGAGCTGAGCTTGTCACGACTCCGCCCACTCCAGTGGAACGTCCAAACAGTAGAGGAATTAACCCCGCGTGGGAGTTCCGCTGCAGTTATGACCAGCTCTGCTCGTCCTGTGCACAGCTCCACTGTGCCTCGTCACGAGCTCAGCTCCTCATAAGCGCCGAAAGGGTTAATGCCGCTCAGAATGGTTTTTGTTCCAGCCACAGCACGGAGACTGCTCTCCTGGCTACGCTGTTTTCTATCCCTAGGGGTAGAAGGCAGGGGTGCCCTTTTTTTCGCTCTTGCTTTTTGCCCTCTACATGGTACCTATGGCACCTAGGGTCAGGGACCACCTCCAGATCACAGGTATCTGCATGGGCGGGGACACACACATTATAAGTCTGTATGCGGATGACCTGCTGATCACTCTCACTGATCCCTCGACCGCATTGGGAGCCTTTCTGGAGGAGTTAGCCTCCTTCGCTGGAGCCTCCGGCTTTAAAGTTAACCGTACAAAGTCCACGGTGCTGAACCGGTCCTTACCATTGCAGGTACTGGCAAACCTCCAGGCTCGACACCCCTTACAATGGTCCGATGAGACAGTCCCCTACCTGGGCATACAACTGGCCCAATCTTGCCAGTCATGAGGAAGGTTAATTACTCCCTTCTCCATACACACATTTGCTCGACATTGCAGTGATGGAAACATTATCCTATTTCGTGGCTAGGCCATATAGCGGCCATTAAAATGACAATTCTGCCCAAAATTTTGTATCTGTTTCAGACACTCCCTCTGCCATCCACCACGGGCTGGCTCCAGAGGGTACAGTCGGACCCTTCTCTCTTTATTTGGCAGGGGCGCAGACAGAGAATGAAACGATTGGTGAGTTTCCTCCCACCTCATGAGGGGGGGGGGGGGCCCTCGGAATTCCAGACCTCACGCTCTATTACTATGCTGCGCAGCTTTAACACTTGCTCGAATGGAGCCAAGCAGAATCTGAGAAACATTGGCTCTTTCAAGACAGGGCAGTGGCGGGTACGTCGCTCATGAAAATTCCCTTTCTACCGAAATCCCATTGCCCACCCAATTTATACGCCTCACAGGTGACACGCGCAACCCTTAACATCTAGCATTCAGCCTACTATTCGACAAAGGCGACATTATCCCCTTTTTGCAACTTAGGACCACCTACGGCCTCCCTGATTCTGAACGAATGCGCTACTTACAAGTACAACATTGGGCTATGCACCCAGATAACCGGGAGCAAGCATCCAGACTTCACACACGGTATGAACAGTGGCTCATTACACGGTCCTCGGACAAGAAGTTAATCTCGGATTTATACAAAATGCTCTTGTCCTGATATACTCCTACCTACCACGCTGGATGTGGGCTTTGGGAGAGGGACCTGGGACGGACCCTTAGTTCTAAAGAATGGGAAGGTGCAGGTCATAGAGCGCGACACACAGCACTCACGTGGGCCTAACGGAAACATTCACCAAGCTAGTATACTATTGGTACTACACCCCGGAGCGACTTCACCAAGCTGATGCTACACACAGTCCTGACTGCTGGAGAGGGAAGAGGGGGGCACACTAGTTCACCTCCTATGGGACTGCAAACACCTCCGGACTTACTGGTTGCACATCCTTGACAAGGTTGATAAGTATCTAGATACAGAACTCCCCAGGCTTCCTGAGTACGTTTTATTGGGAGTACAAAATCCTCTCACTTACCCTTTGAGGTCCGGACGTGGGAAACAGATAGCCATAGCCCTAGGCACAGCCATCAAAATCATTGATACATTGGAAGACCTCCTGCATCCCCACCCACACAGGGTGGTATCAGCGATTATTGCACGTACTAGGCATGGAAAAGATTTCACTCACTCTGGCAGGGAAGAGCTCCTCCTTTGGCAGCCATTTCTCGCCCTGTTAGCTCCAGAATTCAGGGAGTTCTATTGCCCAAAATATTTAAGTCTCCTACACCTCACCACCCTGAATTCCGACAACTAGCCTATGATAGCTTCATATAGGTTAGCATGTTCCGGATGGTGTTGTTTTGAAGTGATGGACTGGAGGAGGGAGGGAGGTGGTTCTGTCTCGGTTTTCCTTCTCTCCTTTTTCTTCCGGGCGGTGGGTGGGAATGTATTAATTATGTGTGGTTTTCATATTTTCAATGCACCGGCTAGCCGACCTGGTGGGCCCTGCGTGGGTCTTTTCTAGCCCGTTTGTTTCATGCACCATTCAATAAAAAAAGATTTAAACCTAAAAGATTTAAACCTAAACAAAAGTATTGGGCACCTGTTTTGGTCTCCTTCCACCCGCTAGGTGATCATCCAGGCTACCATTATGTTTCGGCTAGATTATGCCAGTTCTCTGTACCTGGGGCCTAACAAGGCAGAAATTCTACATCTTCAGAGGGTTCAAAATGCGGCTGGTAGAACTCTCTTGGGCCTTCCCAGAATGTGTCTCACATCCAATCCCATTTGCCAACACCATTGGCTGCCGATCTATGGCCGGTACCTGGCGACTGTTCCTCGGGGGAGGAAGGTGCTCGCAGGTGGACGGTCCTTTCGCCTCCTGGCTACCAAACTCTGGAATTCACTCCTGGCACACATCCATTGTCTGGATAACTATCTGATCTTTCGTAAGGCTATTAAAACACACCTGTTTCTTCCAATCTAGGTTTTGCACTCTAATGCAGCCCTCATTCTTTATGCCGTCTAGCGCTGGGGCAGCTATGCGCTCTATAAAACCTCTATACAATAAGAGCCTATGGAAGGGATTGCGGGTGAAGTTGCTGGAATTCCAAGCTGACCACCACAGTTATCCATCAAGATAGGGAGTGTGCAGCTCTAGAGTCCAATCTGCACTCGAAAGTCCAAACAGAGAATCCACCTGCCCCAAACACCACAATATCAAGGGAGGACGAGGAGAGCAGGAGAATGTTTTAAAGTTTGAATCCTTCTTGGGTCACATTATGCCTCCTAGAGCTATAATAATAATAGTTGTTAAATTTAGATTGGGGATCAATTGCAAATTGTTTCCTGGTGAATTTAACTATGGTATGCCACATTTGTATGACTGACAGATCAGAGGTTCGCATGCTATTACTCGAACTGCTTATTGTTATCTCAGGAGGAAACGAATTGTTCCAATTTGTCAGAATCTGGGAGTAAGGCAACATCGTACTACACTTAGGATTTCTAAACAGAATATTAATGGTTTACAATTTATGGGTTGTCTTACATTTTTGCAGTCCACATGGTGCTAGAAAAAGAGTGAGAGGAATGAATAACCATAAGACTGCAAAGATATGATGTATTTTAGAGCCAATTTTATATATGTAACTTTTTTTGCATCTGTATTTATTGCATTTGTACGTTTAACGAGGGAGTCCTCTAAACAAGCATTAATGAAATAAAACATTTATGAACCTAAAAATGTTTCTTCATCTATCAAATATGATCAATTAATTACAATTCAATAATGAATATATTCTGTTTGGACCCAAAAACTAACTTGTAGTTGGCGTCACCTTGCATCTTCCCTCCTCTTCCCCAAAGCTTTTGACATTTTCCTGCATTTTTTTAATGTTAGAATAAGAAAACAAAGAAACATACAACACATTTTTTCAAGCATATAAAGATCTTCACCTTTCTTGCGTTTCCACTGACTGCAATATTTGCTATAGTAAAACTTGCTCTTTAACCAAGTGGCCTATCACCACTTCCATAGTTGCTGAATATGTTGTTCTGAAATGTTCTAGTAAAATTTTTAAGTCAGCAGCCTGTGTCAATTGCATGTTTTAGGTACAAATGGCTTGTACTTTCACGCATCAGTTCAAAAACCATTTATTTTTTAAATCAGCAGGTGCCAACTGTACAGATGAATAAAAAAAGTGACAGCATGAGCCAATACGTAGGTTGGACATCTGCAGCCATCCTGTGCTGTGCTTCAGAAAGGTCTCATCTGCAGGAGGTGAAAGGTCCCATTACACCTGCTTGTATCGATACATGGCTCATTGCTCAGGCATACCACCGTTGACTGGACAGCAGTTATAAACAAAAATTTGAATCAAGTCCCATGATCTGTCGTGGGTTGTTCATTGGTTACCAGCACTTTTTGACAGTACAAGGAACAGACATACAGTAGTGGAGTTTGCTTTTAAACCAAGTGGGGTTTGCTAGAGTGGGTCGGCAGCTGGATGGGATGCAGACCATGCTGGACGTCTAAAAGGGCACCTAAAGTCAAACCACAAAGCTAAGGGGATTCATTATTTCCTCGTGAATCTGTGTCTGTATTTCCTTGTCAGAGAATATGCATCCGGCTGGGAGTATTCCAATGTACCGCTCTCTGGTTGAGTTTCACTCGACGGTCACCTGCACACTCTCTGGCTGGCGGTCATGCTTCCGTGCTAAATGAAACAAAAAGATGAGCCATTAGAAATTCCATATTTTACATAGTTTTAATCATCACTTCTAGTGTGAAAAGTAGCTTCTTGTAGCAAAAAAAATGGAAATCATGCAATTTGTCCTTAAAATAAGTTAGTAAATCAGGAAACCGGTGTAAGCTTGGAGTGAAAACCAGGCTCTATTGACACCTACTCCAATGAACCACCTGCTGGTAAGGTCTCTTTTCTCACCGAGAGGTGAGAACACTGCTGGGACTTGTCAAACATAAAGGGATATCCTTCTTCCACCACAGTATACTGGATTCCAAGCTTTCGTCTGAGGATATAATATACTTAATAATGCAGGGCGATTGTCCCCAACCAGGAATTCGAAACGGCAGATCTGTAAACTATGCAGATCCTCCAGGATTTTGCGGTTTGCCGCAAAATCGGCACTTTTGTAAACATGCGCCATTTTTACAAAACTACCTGCGAAATCAACTCATAGCTGCTTGACACCAATGCTCGCCAGTGCTAGCTTAACTGATTGTAAGTGAGCATTGTTGTGGTTCATTGGTTTGCCAAATATCATCTGATCATATGGTGAAGCTGCCTTTTCAATCTTAATTACTTGATTTGTTAATCGTTTATATACGTCATGGTTACTGTGGGACTACTATCTAGTACTTTGTGTTCTATAAGGTGGGCTGACCTTCTGTTTCACCGGGTCAGAGTGGTTCATTTCTGAGTTCTAATGAGTGGAATGAATGGGTTTGTGTGTTCAAACGAGTTTTTGACTTTTTTGGGGATATTTTGCAGAGTCCTGCTGATTTGCTTGTGTCCAGAGGGTTGGATTGCCTTTTGCATTCCACATGATTGGTGGGTTATTTATCTATTCTGTAGGTTGGGGTGATCTCCATAGGGTTGGGTGGTTTTATTCAGGAGGCCAATCTGGTTACTCTTGTACGCTTATGCAGTCCATTGAGTTATTTTGTCTAATGTGTGCAATATACAGCATTGAGAATCTTTGTTAGATAAATTTAGGGGTGGTGGGTTAGGCTGGTATTTTGGTGCTGTGCCAGAGGGTGCCTGGTTAGTTGGCGCATGGCCGGGTTAATTTAGATAGTTTACTCCAGGTCAGCTGGGTTTGCTCAGTCATTTATGGTTAGGCTGGTCTGTGTGTTCTCAGTTATATCAGGGTTCCTCCTCCTTGCTGTCCAAAGGGTTGGCAAAGTTTGTTCATGCATTACATTAGGTCGGGTTGGTTTATTTGTTCTTTACACAGTGTCTGCCCTCTTGTCTTAGTAGACATCCCTAGGTTTGTTTAAGCAGTAGTGTTCAATTTTGTTTTGGTCTGCAGTCATTTTACCTGCTCGAAAGGGAGAGGATGTTGCGTAACAACCAGAGTTGTCGACCTTGAAACTGAGGATCCAGGTTCGAGTCTCTGCATCCAATATCCTGTTATTTTGGACAAATCACTTAACGCCCCCCTCCCTCTCGGAACAGCGCCTGGATACCCTTACGGGTAATCGGCCGCGCTCTAAAATTCCATTTTTTTTTTTAGTTTATGTATTTGTACATTGCTGACTTGTTATCCAGATTGTTTTCTTTTTAGATCTGTTTTTGCTGTTCGCGCCACAACCCTTCAGAACAGCTCAAGATAGATCTAGTCTTTGCTCTCCTTCACCTCTGCACACCACACAGAGTTTCACCTCTGCCTCTTTTTCATCTATGTCCCCTCTACCCCACTCACTCCGGTGTTAGTTCCCCACTCTGCTTATTTAATCTGCTTGAGCGCGAGAGAGAGAGAGAGAGAGAGAGAGAGACACACACACACACACCCCCCCCCCCCCCACACACACACACACACACACACACACACACACACACACACCCCCCCCCACTTCGTTTCTGGTTACCTCCCTCAACACATTTAAATATAAAAGCCACGCATGCAGGCCTTGCATGGCTGTTGCAGAGCTCTGGTGTTTTCTGTGTAAAAAAATAAAATTAAAAGTCAGGGGGCGTTCATCCAGTCCAGGGTGTGCTCTGGACGCTGGTACCTGTAGTCCTGATTTAATCCTTGAATAAACAGGACTCCATGCCACAGGGTGTAAAGCAGTGACTCGGTGGGCTATCACTAATTTCCGAGAAAAGGAAAAAATGGGCTCCTACCTTGGCCAAGAAGGGGGGAAGCATGCATGTGTATATACAATTGTGCTCTCGCTACTACAAAAAAGTATTACAAACAGTACAGTGACTGATGAGTATTTAAGAAGACAGAAGCAGATTCTTTGGTGTGTTCTTGATACAGCAAGAAGATGGTTTATTCTCTCCAGACTCAAGAAATGTTATGCAAAGCCGACACGTGTTTCGTCGTGTACAGTTGAGTCAACACGACTCTTCAGGGCTTGAAGATTGGTATGTTCGTGGTACTTGGCATTAGGTCTGGGCTAATATCCATGTATTGGACGTTACTTGTCGGAGAGAGACACAATTCAAATGTGACTACACAGAAACGGTCTGTCCCTTTAGGATAGTCACGTAGAAAGTACTTATGAAATGGCAGTCTGCCTATTGGATGTCACAAATCTTCGTGTTTGTTCACTCTGACTCCTGGTGTATCAGGAGGTAGCCGGGAGGGGATCCGTCTTGCTTAGGGCTCGCTAGAGACAGGTGCGTCTCTAAACAGGCGGTGCGCTCTGTCTTGGTATCCCTCCTCCTGTGGTTCACATTTGAATTGTGTCTCTCTCCGACAAGTAACGTCCAATACATGGATATTAGCCCAGACCTAATGCCAAGTACCACGAACATACCAATCTTCAAGCCCTGAAGAGTCGTGTTGACTCAACTGTACACGACGAAACACGTGTCGGCTTTGCATAACATTTCTTGAGTCTGGAGAGAATAAACCATCTTCTTGCTGTATCAAGAACACACCAAAGAATCTGCTTCTGTCTTCTTAAATACTCATCAGTCACTGTACTGTTTGTAATACTTTTTTGTAGTAGCGAGAGCACAATTGTATATATTTGTTTAGTCCCTTGACTATTTAGACGGTTAAGGGTGTTTTTCCGCCTGCTCTTCACGCACTACATTGCTACCTGTCAGTTTACACTCTGTAACGTCTAACCGAGGTAGTGCGCCCGAGTGATCTGAATTTCTAAAAACCCCACTGAAGTGTTTCTTAAGCATGCATGTGTACACACCCTTTGGGTCACCTCTGATTTATAGAAATAACCTTCCTGGGCAGAGATAACCGGTGTCTTTAATTATTCTGCAGTAAAACTAGGGGTTAACAGGGATTGTGTGCTAAATTCTGTATAGTATCTTGTTACAAATTGAAGCAAACGTGAGAGGATTTTTTTACTAATATTCTTTCCTTCTGCAAATCAGGAAGTTAGCTTTAGGATGTGGGAAGAAGAAACCAGAATCATTTCGAGCTTTAAAATAAATGGGCAGAGGTAGGATTTCAAAAGGTTTGCATACTAACAAAGTCAGTTATTTTTCTCACAGTGTGCCTTCTCGGACCTATTCAATAGGCCACGGCCTGTCCACAAAAGTGGTGTCCAGCCGCGCTCAGACTCTCAGGCGAGAAAAGCGTTAAGGATGTACCAAACACCGGTCCGCAATGTGTCAAAAGGTGTGATAACTGCTACCAACCTATACTAAAGCAAAAATTGCATTTTCAAGGGATAACAGCCTTCACCTGTGGGATGCTTCCTCTGTTCCATATTCCAGGTTGCCTATTCAAAGGGGAATACTCTGCTAAAACAGTTTCTATTGATTTAAGGCTGAAAATGAAGGATTATGAGTAATATAAAGTGGCGCAAAAATGCAGGTAAATTTCCATATTTGTGCTGCTAAATTTCCATATTTGTGCCGCTAAATTTGCGAATCCATGCCGCTATATCCTGGGGGGTCTGACTATGAATGGCGTTCCTACCACTCACGTGGGCAATGTAACTGCAAAGTGGCTGGGAAAACTGTCAACCACCCGCGAAAAATTAATTTACATTAAGTTAGTCAGTATGTTAACGAGGCTAGTTCGAAAATACAGGCCCTTTTTCTAAGGGTCAATGATTAAGACAATTTACAAGTTTAATGTCCTTTGCTGCGGTCTAGTTTAATATCTATTTTGCATAAGAAAGGGATTAAGCTTTTCTAATGCACAGAGGTCTCCGTCATTAAAGGACTGTACATGGTCAGCATTTATCAATTTCACAATGTGTGCATCACTCGAGGTGTGGAGCAGCGGCCAGAGCAGCTTACTCCAGAGCAGGGGGCTCGCGGTTCAATCCCTGGCACAGGCTGCAGCTCAGCAGCATGCGACTCTTGGCAATAGATCACTTAATTTCCCCGACAGCCCCCAGCACCTTTAAACCTCAAGCGGTGATACGTTTGCACTAACAAATATGGATTATTTTTCCGTTTTATGCAAGTCGAAATGGTGAATGAAGTTCAAATATTGAGTTAGTGTCCATTCCGAGGTTTGCTGACCACGCCTGTGTGCCGTTTGTCATGCCGATTTGTCCCAGATTTGTGCTGACTAGCAGACTGGGCAAAAAACACACAAAACCCCAGAATACATACTTTGCACCATGGGTACAGTCAGGAGAAAAGAGGAGTTGGAGACAGATTTGGTAGCTGCACACTGTTTATTCCAGCATGGCTGGAGTTAATTAATAGCTTTCATAAAATGGATAACGGACCTAGGATTTTCTACATTTCCCATAGTGTTAAGTGGTATGAAGGCAGGCAAAGGTACAACGCATTATGTGAAATAGAAGCAACAATTAAGAAAATAACACATTATGACTAAAAACGACAAGGAAAAAAAAAAAAAGTTTATTATGCTTAATATTTAAGAAAAACTAATGGACGCTGCAATTTTTTATTATTTATAATTTCAGTGTTCTAGGGTTAACCTTAGTGGTATGTTAAAAAAGTCTGTGGTAGAATAAGAAACACGGTTTGGGCTAGGCATAGAATTAGGGTCGAGGCGCTGGACAGTTAGGATTAAGGTTTTGATTAATAGCCGAGTTAGGTGTAGAGTTAGCACCAAGGTGTGAGTCAGGGCCAGAGTTTTGGAGAGGGAAATGGTAACTGGAATGCACAGGGTTGTGTTGTAGCTTAGGATTAGGGAAAGGTTACAGTTAATGTTATGAATCTGGGTTATAGCAATGGTGGGTGTTAGAGTTAAAGTGAGCGTTATGGCAAAGCCTTCGTTTAGTTAAAGCTCGGGCTAGAGTAAGTGTGAGGTTAACTATAACTGAATGGAGCAGGCACAGAGTAAGTTTAAAAATCAGGTTGTTAGAGATTTTCTTCCAAGTGATATTCTTTATATGTCTTATGCAATTTAAAATGTCTTTATTTTCAGATCTTAAAATCAATTCTCTGAATGTATTTTTCTTCATTCTTGGATATCACAGTGATCCAGTTGTTGCAATTACGGGTGCACGGCAAATCAATGCATTTTAGACTACTGTATTTTGCATACTTGATCATCATGAGAGTATGTGAATAACTGTTCCAACACAAGATGAGTGACAGAGTAGTTTCAAGTGAGGTATCATTTTAGTCAGGAGACTGAGGTGGTTGGACATATGTTCCGGCAATGTCATCCCAGCCAGAAATGTGAGGAAAATGTGATTTTTGTTTTCCAACTAAAGTTGAGGTTTGCAGGGGATTCTGGGTAGGTAAACATTGTGGGATCCACACAAGCCATACCTCCCTGGACTCCCCCGGGTGTCTAGTTGTCAGAAATGTCTAGGTTTGGTAGGTTTCCCTAGAATGCCCGCCAAGCCCAGGGCCAAAAACTGAGATGGACCCCCCCCCCCCCTTGCAAAACCAGGTTGTTTGGTGATAGGTAAATTTGATGTCTCCAAAATACGTTTTGGGCACTTCTCTGCCGTGGGCACTTAGCTCACCTACACAAGTGAGGTACCATTTTAATGGGGGACCTGAGGGAATGCTGAGTGGTAACACATTTGTGACAGCCTGGTGAACCCACTACTTCCATACACACAAACATGAAAAAAGGTGATTTTGTCAGCTAAATTTGAGGGTTACAGGGGATTCTGGGTAGGAAAACGTGGGGATGGGGCGTCCATGCAAGCCATTTCTCCCTGGACTCTCCTGTGGGTCTTATTTTCAAAATTGATGGGGTTTGGTAGGATTCCCTAGATGGCCGCTGAGCCCGGGACAAAAAACGCAGGTGACTCCCTCACAAAACCAGGTATTTTTTAGATCAATAATTTGGCAGTTTCCACAGTACGTTTTGGACCATTTCTTTGTTGCAGGCACCATGCCTACCCACACAATTGAGGTACCCATTTTATGGGGAAACCGGGGGGGGGGAGATTGGTGGGGGGATGGGGGTGAGAAGAATTCTGGGTGGTAGGAAATTTGTGGTGGCCCGGTGGGCCCACAAATTACCCACACAGAAAAGTAAGGAAAATTAGATTTTTTTTGTGCTAAAATTAAGGTTCGCAGGGGATTCAGAGTAGGAAAACGTTGGGAGATTCACGCAAGTCACACCACCCTGAACTCCCCAGGTCGTTTTGTGATAAATAGGATGAGCACTTGTGTTTTTGGTTCCAGGTTTGCAGCCATCCAGGGGAACCTAAAAACCCAGACATTTCTGAAAACTAGACACTTGTGGGAGTCCAGGGAGGTGTGGCTTGCATTGATTCCCCCCATTTTCTCCCCAGAATCCGCTGCAAACCTCAACTTTAGCTAAAAAGTCAAAAGTTTCTCTAATATCTGTGTGTGAAAGTTGTGGGATCATTGCTCTGCATAAATTACCTACCAGTCAGTCTCCCGATAAAAAGGATATCTTACTTGTATGGATGGGTCAAGTGCCTATGACATGGAAGGGCCAAAAACATGTAGAGATTGAGATGGGCCCAAAGCGGGTCCCAAGGCCGTTTGTTTATACGTTTTTAGGCTGACCCGACATTGGGCACCCACACAAGTGAGATATCATTTCTCCTGGGAGACAAAGGGGAATGCCGGGTGGTAGGAAATTTGTGCCTGTGTGATGATCCTACAGATTCTCCACACAGACATGTGACTTCGTAAGTAAATCTGAGGTATGCAGGGGATTCTGGGTAAGAAAACACTGGGGGGATCCATTCAAGCCACACCGCCAGCCAAGCGCCATCCCTGCACACTGCCAGCATGCCAATTCCGCCCCCCCAATATTTTTATACCTTCACTTTATTCTAGCCTACTCAAGATCATCACTGGTATGCTTGATCGCCAACATGCATCCCTCTTTAAAAATACTTTAGACAGACTATTTTTAGGAATTTAATTTCTTGAAACAGAGAGGCTTGAAAAGTATTTGTGCTTCGCTTGCTACATAGGTCTGTGATATATTAATTGCCTTTGAATCATGTTAAAAGCGTGGTCTATAGTATTTGGGCATTTTAGATCATAATACTTTGAATGTGTCGTCATCAGGCATGTCTAAGATGGAGAGACTTGGATATGTGTAGAGACATCCCACCTCCTGGCATCCAAGTCAGGGATGTCGTAAAGTCCATAAGGTCAGACTCGTCGGACTGTATTTTAGGTAGCTTTCATCGCCATTTTATACCTTTTGGGTCGCTGTTTTAGATCAGAGGTCACCATCTTTCTCCATCTATGCATAATAAGTCAAGTATAACTTTTTTCGATTAGATTAAAACCATCAAAGTGCACATCCCAAAACTTTTTAAAACAATCAATTCGTTATTACAAGGGTTACTGTTTCAAAAAATTCACACTACTACACAAATTAAAAAGCCATCATATGCAACGCAATCCTATCCAACACGATAAGTCGTCAATGAATATGTAATAATAAAACTACAATTGTCCAAAACATCTCATATTAGAATAGATACCCCAGCAATACCAACCCCAGAGGTGGGTCTGCGAACTAAGTTCACACCAGAAAGTCTTGGAGAACAGCACAGCCAAAAAAGAAGTCTCTCCAGACTTGGCTGTCCAGGCAGAAGTGTCTAGTAAACCTGTGCATCGATGTCCACGTTGCTGCCGGACAGATGTCATTAAGGGGGACTCCCCGTCCCAAAGCAGTGGTATCTGCTGTTGCCCTGGTGGAATGGGTGCACAGCCCCACTGGGGGCTACTTCTTTGCCAAAGAATAGCAAGCTTTGATGCACAGAACGACCCACCTGGAGATGGTCCATTTGTGCACAGCTCGACCCTTCTTAGCTCCCACAAATTAAACAAAGAGCTGGTCGTCCACCTGGAATTATTTGGTGTGATCCAAGTAGAAGAAAGAGCATGTTTTTGATACAGACGGTGGAGCCTCTCTTCCTCGTTTGGAGGATATGGAAAGAAGGTGGGCAAAGTGATGGTTTGGCCAACGCGGAAAGAAGTAACCACCTTGGGAAGAAAGGAAGGTCTAGTTCTGAAGACAACCTTGTCGGGATTGACAGCCAGAAAGGGAGGCTTGAAAGAAGGAGCTTGCAGCTCACTCACCCTGCGCGCAGAGGTGATGGCCAACAGAAAGGCAGTTTTCAAAGTTAGAAGCATGAGAGGACAGTTATTTAGCGGCTCCAAGGGAGCGCACATAAGATATGTAAGAACCAAGTTCAAGTCCCACTGGGTCATTACGAAGGGAACAGGAGTAAAAAGATGAGTAAGGCCCTTAAGGAATCGATTTACAATAGGAGACTTGAAAAGAGAAGGCTGATCAGGAAGCCTGAAATGGCAGAGAGGTACCCCTTTAGAGTGCCAGAGCAGAGCCCTGCTGGGTAAAGAAAGAAGGAACAAGAGAACCTCAAAAATAGGGGAGGAACAAGAGAAACTCAAAAATAGGGGCGGAACGGGGTTCACAACCTTTGCTGTGCACCATGCCAGAAATGTGTTCCATCTGCAGGCATATATAGTCTTAGTGGAGGGATGTCTGGCTGCCAAGATAACATTGCAGACTTCGTGAGTCAGGGAAACTGTTGCCGCTCAAGCTCCACGCAAGGTGGTGGAGGCTGGAAAGGGTCAGGTGGAGAACCGTCCCCTGCTGCTGCAACAGAAGATCCTCCCGAAGAGGCAGTCTGGTCGGAGGATCGATGGCCATGTGAAGCAGCTCGGGATACCAGACTCTTCCTGCCGAATCCGGTGCCACAACAATAACTTGGGCCCGGTCGTGCTTGATCTTCTTCAGCACTCTGGGAAGAAGTGGTATAGGTGGCGAGGTGTATAGAGGGCCGCAACTCCACTCGCAGCAAAAAGAGTCACCTAGTGAGTGCCGCCTTGGAAACTCCAAAACGCAGAATTGCTGACATTGTGCGTTCTCTTCGGTGGCGAATGGATCTAACCAAGGCTCTCCTCACTTGCGAAAGAGACCTTGCACGACCTCAGAGTAAAGACGCCATTCGTGACCCATCATACACCTGCGGCTGAGTTTGTCCGCCCTGCCGTTCAGGGAATCTGCCAGGTGTTGAAACACCAGGGATATGCCCTGATGTTCCTGCCATGTCCAGAGGCGAAGGGCCTCTTGACATAGGGTCCACAACCCCGCCCAGTTTGTTGCAGTACCAAATGGCAGTGGTGTTTTCCGTGAACACATGCACTACTTTTTCCTGGACAGAGGGAAGGAATGCTTTGAGTGCAAGACAAATCGCCTGAAGCTCCAGAAGGTTGATATGGAGCCCAGACTCCGCAGGAGACTAGTGGCCTGTGATCTCCTCCAACCCCATGTGGCCGCCCCATCCCAGAAGTGATGCATCAGTCACCACTGTGAACTCTGGTTGGGGAAAGGAGAGGGATCTGCCATCCACCCAATCCTGGTTTGTCGGACACCACTGCAATTGGTGTGCAGTGCCCTCCAAGATCTGGACGCAGTCGGACAGGTTCCCCTGATGTTGTACCCACTGGAACTTCAGGTCCCACTGCAGAGCCAGCATATGCCATCTGCCATGGTCCACCAGCAGGATGCTGGAGGCCATCAGGCCCAGTAGCCTGAAGGTCATCCAGGATAGAGGCCGAAAGTTCGAACTCCGCGTGACTATCCTGGACTCGCCGTTGGGTAGGATAGGCCAGAAACTGCGTTGTGTCCAGAACTGCTCAGATGGAGAGGAGCTTCTGAGAAGGAGCCAGGTGTGACTTTGGTACGTTGATGGAGAACCCCAGCGAATGCAGGAGGTCAGCCGTAGTCTGGAGGAGGGAGACGACAGCCTGGGGCAACCCCGCCTTCAGAAGCCAGTTGTGGAGATATGGGGAAGACTGGAACCCTTGACCTGCACAGATGAGCTGCGACCACCGCCATCACTTTCATGAACACCAGAGGTGCTCTGGTAAGTCCAAAGGGGAGGGAAGGCATCGGTGGGCCCTAACAGCAAAAGGTGGTCGAACGAACTCCTGAAGTGGGCCAGTAGCGAGAGCACACTGAGATACCAGCAGGCGCATAGGCAAAACAATGAGAGGGCTGGAAACTGCGACGGGCTGGGAGGCACTAGTGCAGGCACTGCGGGACCACGGGATACCAGATGACGGCGCAGAGTAGGCGAACACTTGCGACACGACCCTGGCACAAGATGGGTGCATCAGGTATGATGGCACACAATCACTCCTGCACGCATACACGGAGAGATTTCATTAATCGCACGCGCCAGTGACAGGGTTTGGGGTGGGAGGGCTATGAGGGGATAAAGGGAGAATTGTTTTTTTTGGAATTTAGATTGCAGTGTAACATAGATGGTAAGCATCAAGGTATTTACGATATGACAAATGGGGACCGAGATAGAAGAAGTACTATAACGTTTGATGAATGCCTTGTGGAAAAAAAACCAATAAACTACGTTAAAAAAATAAAAAATAAAAAAAATAAGCCCAAAGGGGAGCACGGTAAACTGAAAGTGCTTGTGGCCTACCGTTAACTGCAGGTAACGCCGGTGGGCCAGCAGGACGGGGATGCCAAAATAAGTGTCCTACAAGTCCAACGCTACCATCCAGTCTCCAGGGCAGACAGGACCTGAGCTAGCATCAACATTTTGAACTTCTTCCAGAGGAAGCGGTTGACGTTCCTGAGATCCAAGATAGGAAGCAGGCCTTTGTCCTTCTTGGGCACCAGAAAGGAGTGAGAATAGCAACCACAACCTACTTCTGGGACAGGAACTCGCTTGATGGCTCCCTTGGCCAAGAGTGGAGAAACTTCCTGTTGGAAAAAGGCCAGATGATCCTCCGACATGCGATGGTACTGAGGTGGCATGGCGGGAGGAGCAGTCTCGAAGGGGAGTGAGTAGCCCCTTCGGACCATTTGCAAAACCCACCTGTCCGACATGGTGCGCCAGTCGGAGAGGTGATGGCGAATCCTATTGCCCAGTGGCGTTTGGTGGCCCTGTAAGGACAGACTAGGAAGGTTTTGAGGCTGCTGCAGAGGGGGCTGTGGTTGACTGGCCTGCCCGCTGGCCCCCAGAACCACAGCGGTGGTTCCCATGTCCCCGGTAGTGCATTGGCTGAACAGCTTGCACTGCGGCTCTGGTAAAGACGTGGTGGGGCACCCCTTCCGTAGCCACCAAAGGGGCGAAAAGCAAACTGTGCAGGGCGGGTGGTGGAAAGACCCAAGGACCTGGCTGTAGCCAGAGTGCTAACAGCGCTCTAGCGCGTGGTCTTTGTCATCGAATAGGCGACGACCATCAAAGGGCTTGTCCATAAGCGTGAATTGGATATCCCTTGAAAAAACAGTCACCCTCAACCAGGCGTAGCATCGAAAGGCTACCGACGTGGAAATCGCCCTGCCTAGTGGGTCAGCGGTATCCAGCCCACAGCAGATGGTAAACTTAGCTGTGTCTCTCCCTTCGGCAACTGCCCGAGAGAGTACCGGCCCAGGCCTCCTCTAGGCACCGAGGCAGCACTTGTGCAACGGAGTCCCACAAGGAGTGGGTGTAACGGCCCAACAGACATGCAGTGTTGAACAACCGCAGTCCCAAGTTAGAGCAAGAAAGCATCTTCTTGTAAAGATGGTCAAGCTTTTTGGATTCCCTATCCGGTGGAGTGGTAGGTAATGCGCCCTTGGAGGTGGAGGCTTAGTCCACCAAGCTCTCAGGGGTGTGGTGAAAAGTGGGGTTGCCCGGGGCCAGGCGGTGGCGTTGGGCAATTATCCGGTCTACAGGAGACCCCTGTGTTGGGCCTGAACCAGGTGCCCAAAAGGACGTCTGTTGGAGCTTCATTAAACAGCAGCAGGGGCTCTGAAGAGCTCGCTGCCGGTTGAAGTTCCTCTGTCTGGAGGTTCGTCCTGAATGCCACTGTAGGTAGCTTGACGCTGAGCGCTTCGGCCACCCTACGCAACACCACTGTGTACGACGCTCCCTCCTCCGTAGCCAAAATAGGAGGAGACAACATACCAATGTCTAGTGAGGTATTCAGACCACTGGCTTCCCCCAGTTCCTCTCTCTAGTCAGGTTCATAACCTAACTGGTCATTCAAAGGGTCTCGAGACCCCTCCCGGTCCTCCTCACCCTCCTCTGGCTGCCAATCTGGTCTCAAAGAGGCAGGGTAGAACAGGGGCACAAACGTACCCGTCTTCGGTGGATCCAGCGTTGGTCAATGCCAGCCCGGCTCAATGTCTACCTTGAGGTGGAGGCCAGGCTCTGGGTTGGCTGTGTCCTCAGCCGACACGTAGTGCCGGTGGAATCGGCGCTGGGGGAGGTGTAACAAGGATGACAGGCACCGATCCGGATCCAGGCCTGTGGTGCAGAGGCTGGAGCCGCCGTTGTAGAAGGGCCAGGGCCCCCAGCCGAGTTTGCTGTGCCTGAAGGCGCGATGGCGGAGTCAGGCTGCCCAGAGATGGCATGCATTGCTTCGTAAAATTGAAGAAGCTGGGCAGGGGTTGCTCCAGGTCCTGGAAGGAGATGGGGGGGGGGAGGGGAACCCAGAGTCGGCCCTTCAGGCTCCGCATGCAGGAGGGGCACCACCCGCAACCCTCGTCGCGTCGGCCGACGGACAGGGAGAAGTCAAAGAGCGACGATCCTTCTACTTCTTGTGCTTCGTCTAATCTGCCTCAGAGTGCGAAGATTTGGAAGAAGAGTAATGGTAGATCCCGGACCCATCCCTCGACCTCCTACGCACCCGGGATCTTGAGCAGGGCAGAGCCGACTGCCGGGCCTCGAAAAGCTTTTGGGCCCGCTCCTGCAAAGACTTCGGGTTCATGATCCGGCAGTCGGAGCACGACTTTGGGTTGGGGTCACACTCCAGGTAGAATAGGCACACGTAGTGCGGATCCGTCACCGACATCAGTCGGCTACAGGAACCACAAGACTTGAAGCTGGGCATCACTCGTGCACAAGGAGTCGAACTCAAAAAACGATGCAGACAAAAGTTGAGAAAAAGTCAGTCAAAAAGTGACTGGAGGTACCGCTCTCTCCGGATCTGCGCTTGCTGGCACAGAAAAAAAAAAAAAAGAAGAACTGACGTCAGCGCCTGAGGGCAGGGTCTATGTAGCTACCACAGCGTCATCCCGGTGACCACGACACCAGCGACAAACTAGAGAAGCGAAGCGCAGGTACTGCTGACAAAATTTTTCAGATCCAGTCTGACGCCTGGTGGTAATTATAAGGAAAGGAATCTATAACTAACTGTTTCTTTCAGATAAAATGAGTACCATTGAGATGGGTTAACAATAAACATCTGTTATTCAGTGCCAAGATGCCCACGGGCGAACGTGCACTTTACAAATGCACGTTATGTTACATTGAATGCTTTTAATTTAACAGGTCTATTCTTCGTAGAGTAGTGCAGATATGGTGAACAACAAAATAGGTTTTTTTCTCTTACCACAGTGCTCCTTTTAAAATCGGTCTTGCACATTAACAGTGATACAATGAATAGACTTCACTTGTGTCATCTGTGGGTGGGAAAGCAAACCTTTTTAGAACTACACCAAAGTCGTATTTCACGCAACAAAATTAAGTTTTATGGAGTTAAGGGGGGTGGGGGGGGAGTAAGTGGATTGAATTACAGAAGCCCACCAATAAAGTGTATTTGATTATTCAAACCACTCCAGGGATGGAGCCTTACCATGAGATTATGCCGAATACCTGAGACATGGATCTGTGGATATGAGTTAGGGTTGGTCTAGCCAGGTGTAGGAGAGTAGGGTCTGCAATCCTATGATCACCCAGATTTTTGCTTTTTGCTGCACTGGTTTACGACTTTCCCTGGCTGTGGGCCTGCTAATCAGACCCACAGCCTAGCTGTTCTCTCTATCCAAATTGTACTCAGGTACTGAATTGGCACTGGGCCCTCTCCAAGTCCCTGTACCCAGGGCTGAGGTGTACCCAGAAGTCTCCCAGGGGCTGAAGCATGTATTATGCCACAGCCCAGGGCTGAGGTGTACCCAGAAGTCTCCCAGGGGCTGAAGCATGTATTATGCCACCCCTGGGCTGACTAACTAAAACTGACACAACTGGCTGCACGACAGCTGGGGCAAGGTGGTGTACTCACCCTTTGCTTTAGATATAGTATGCCTATATCTAACCCTAAAATGGACACACAGATCTCCTATCAGTCACTCCTATGGCAGGCCTTAACAATCCTGAAGGCAGAGTGCTTGGAATCGTGTGAGATGGTGCTCTGGCATGAGCTGAGCCTGTCTACGGCTTTCGGGATCCATCCCTTAGCCGTTTCCATGATATCGCATACCATATACCCTTAAGTGCATTATAATCCTCGCGGTTATGTGCCAACTCTGGTATCGCTTTATCAAAACATGTCGAGTAAGGTGTCATACGAATTGGAATACTAACCCCTCGCCAATTCTGGCGACGGGGTTAGCATTCCACCCTCCTAGAGGGACACGACATGTATGTAACCCCTAACCCCGGTTAAAGTCAGACAGAGCCTTAGCATCCACAAAATGGATGCTGCCACCGAGACACAAGTCTGCCCTCCTGCTGCTGGGAGTCCTCCCAGAGCAGGAGATAAGGACAAAGGGTTTCCTGCCAGGGGCGGTGCCAGCACCGTCCCAGACAGGGTTTTGTGTATTGTAGGTAGGCAGGGCTTCAGAGGAAGGTGACTGCACGTGGCACCCCGGTGCTCACTGTGCATAGGCTGGCTTGAACCAGTTCCAGGGTCACTCCAGACCCTGTGCTGGAGAAAAGCCCGCCAAGGAAGTGGGTGTAACCACCCCCCTCCTAGTCCCACCCCTAGGGCAGGACTTAGTCGCGTGCCAGCCCCCTTTTCCAAGATAAAGGTAGAGACTGGCCCCCTTCCAAATCAGATCATCTTTGAATCCTGAAACTACTTTCCACGAAAGGAACTCAAGACTTCTTCCTAAGATTTCTCCCTTGTGACTAAGGAGTAGTCACCCTGCATCCGCAGGCACCATCTTAAGAACACTGCGGTCTGCTGCAAGTCTCTCCTCCGGATCAAGACTGCCCAGCTCGACGAGAACCGGCTTCCCTGGCACCTCTGACCTCTACCTACATCATCAGTCACGCTGAGATTCGTGGGTGTGACGAGACCTCGAGGGACCGGCCATCTTCAAGACTGCACGACTTCTGCACAGCAAGCCCGCCGAGTAATTTCCTGGTGAGTGCTTTGGGGTCCGAGAAGCCCCGACTCTGAGCAGCTCCAGCACCGAAGTGCAGCCTCCCAGCATCTCCACGATCTGTGTGGGGCCCTTCTGCTTTTTGCTGCTCACCGCGTTGTTTGGCTACTAGCCCGCTGGCTTGTGGCCTTCTGAACGACGCCCGACGACATCACTGCTGCTAGTCTGGTTGCTCCAGACTGGCCCTTGCTTCCCTCCATCGGAGAAGTACCCTGGACCCTCCTGGTCCGGCTAAGACGCCATTTTAGGTCCACCGCGTGGGCCTTGCATTTGCCAAGACTTGTTGCCCAATCCTGGGTCCAGCGACGTCGACAGCAAGAACCTTCGTGGGACAGCTCGCACCTCCATCCTGGTCGCCGACAACGCCTCCTGGTCCGAGAGACTGCAGAGCCCAGCAGCGCCCACTCACCTGACTGCGGTGACTTCGCCCGGTGCCATCCTGGTGCCCACTTAATCACTGGCTAGTGATTCAAGAACTTGGTCCCCGCTGCTTTCAGGTTTTCTTCTTCCTTGATCCAGGCTTGGATCCATCGAACTTTCCTTCACTGGTCGCCTGCCAGCAACTTCCTTCTTCCAGGCTCCTGGTCCGGCAACGAGATTCCCGACGTCTTTTCAGACCTATGCAGCTGCAGCCCCTGGGCTAGGTAACTTCGGCACTTCGGTGTCCCAGCATAGCCTCACTATCCTAGGGTCAGGATCCACTGTCGTTTTCTCCCTACCAGGTCGGGTTCGCCCGTGAACACTAACTTTGTGAAATCTAGCCTCCATAGACTTTGCCCCGCATCCCGCGTGAGAGTGCACACTCTGCACCCGAGTCCCCTAGGCCTCCTAGAAGTAATCTAACGATTCTATAGTCAAGTCCTAGCGATTCCAAAGCCTATTAGTACTGTACTTACCTGCTAGTAATTTCGCATTCCACTTTTAAAGTATATGGTTTTTCGTGCCCCTCGGGCATTTGTGTATACCGTGCCAACTTAAGTATTTTTGTAAGAGTTTTGTTGTGTGCTTAGCACCCTGTCCTCATAAAGAGTACAGGGTTGTTGTGATTCTAATAAATACATTGTTTATTTTCATAACACTTGTGTGGTGTCCTTTCACTGGGTGTTCAAGGGGTAATGTGATGGTAAAACAGCTGGCTTAACACGCCCTCTAGAGTCTTAGCCTTAGACTGCTCGTATCCATGCTACTAGGATAGCTGGTCTATAAGGTTGACTTACAACCAATCATCAATAAGGGTTGTTTGGACTGATATATAGTGATCACTAGAATAGTGAACACTGCACATCAGGCCAACTTCTCACACCAGGTGTCAGCTTTCCTTTGCCTTGTGCCAGTTTGACCCTAAAGCGATCCTTTTTAGGTCTCGTGCCTAGTGTTGCAGTCGCAGCGCGAGACATTTAGTAGGTAAAAATGGGGTTTCAGAAGCTGACCTAGGAATGGCACACCCACAAGCTTTTTCTTTTGTGGCATGCTATTGGGCTTTGCGTGTGTGTTTTTTTACCAAGAGAGCACGCAATAGGCCAAAGGTGGGCGCATTGTTCCGGCCATGGCCTATTGGTGTCTATTACGTGCACCGGCCGTCATGTGGTTTAAATTATCGTGCCCAGACACAGGCCCGATAATTGAAACGACATGGCTCGCAGTGGCACGCGCGCACACCACTCGCTGGCTTCTTTTTTTGGATCCATTTCTCTAGGAAGCAACTAAATGAAAGCAGCAGTGTTTTGTTCGGCGCCACTTGCACACCTCCCAGGATAGCTATGTTTATAAAACAAAGTCTACCTATTTTTATGTGGTTGGCAGACAGTGAAATTGTTAAGCTTCACAGCAGACAACATTTGTAGCATATACATGGTCACCCATGGAGGTTGCTTTGGTCAGCGCATGGCTTCCTTCCAGAATCACCTTTAGCAGATACCCAGACTGTGTCCAATTCTTTGGAAGGTAGATCTGCTCTTTAACACCTTCCACGCTCATGACGAGCTCAGCTCGTCATGAGGTACGCCTCTCGTACGCTCATGACGAGCTGAGCTCGTCATGTAACGCGGGTTTTTAAAAAACTCAGCGCGCTGCGGTAAATCTTACCGCGGCTAAGGTGTTAAGTAAAGTCAACAGCAAGGGCTTTTAAAAATCTGCAGGAAGACAACAGCAACCGCAACAGGCACCACATTTCAGTGTTTTCAAGACCTGTTCTAAGTGAATGGGAGTGAGTAACCTTGATGACAGCAATGGGACTAGTGCGGATGCCAACAATGAGAATAGCGCTGATGATAACAATGGGACTAGTGCCCATGACAACAATGAGAATAGCACTGACGATAACAATGGGACTAGTGCCGATGTCAACAATGAGAATAGCACTGACGATAACAATGGGACTAGTGCAGATGCCAACTGTGAGAATAGCACTGATGATACCAATGGGAATAGTTCGGATGCCAACATTGAGAATAGCGCTGATGATACCAATGGAACTAATGCCGATGCTAACAATGAGAATAGCACTGATAACAATGGGACTATTACTCATGACAGCAATAAGAAAAGTACTGATGATACCAATGGGACTAGTGCAGATGTCAACAATGAGAATAGCACGGATGATAATAACGGGACTAGTGGTGATGATAACAATGACTATAGCTCTGATGATAACATTTGGACTAGTGCCAACGAGAACAGTGAGAATAGCGCTGATGACAACAATGAGACTAGTGCTGATGACAACAATAAAAAAAGCGCTGATGAGAACATGACTAGTGCAGATGGCAAAACTGCATGATTTAGAGACTGTTACTCAGGGTCCGCACTGCTCATTCATAGGAGACACTGTCCTGGACTCACATGCCTCTCATCAGTGTGCACACTTGTCGTTAACCATATTCCTCCAACTGATTCTAGCACATTATTACAGGTTAATATGTTCCTTGTGAGGCCGCCTGACTCCTGCCATTGGGATTAAGTGCTGCCACTATGTTGATTAAAATTCTAGTGCTGGAGCATTGTGCTTTTGGTAACACGAAGACATCTCGGCTATTTACCGTTTTATACATTTGGTGAGATGTGCTTTTACGATTGTTTTAATGATCAAATGAATCTACAGATTGAGAGCCTGGTTAAAAGCAGCAGAAGTTTAGGTGGTTACTGTGGGGTGGAGTTCTTCCGTCAATACTTTGGTTTTGATCTCCAGCATGGGAAGTGTTAGATTAAGAACTTCTGATGACAGTCGCAAAGGAGGCAGATTCTTCAGTGGCCATGGAAACTGGAGAACTTCAACCCATGTGAGGGAAGGCGTCTAATCCACTGGCATCTTGTAGGTCCTCAAAAATAGTAGGCTCTTCATAAAGGTCAATATCATCATGATCATAACACATATCTGGGTCTGGGAAACTGTCACAGTGATGGTCTGAGCTTCAGAATCAGAGCCCTTCGTCTGCTATGTCAGTGATTGAGGCTCATGCCTGTGGCGTTTGTCTGGCACTGCAGACAGCGTTGTACGTTACGCTGGGGCAGAAACTGTCAGCACTGGGCTTGTTGCCGGGGCTGACCTTGGATGGAGATCAAGTGCTGTAGTCGGCATCGGAGACTAATCACAGAGGAGCCTCAGACAGGTTGCCACAGCGAATCCTAGGGTTCCAAAGGCACTCCAGTGGGATTCGAAGGGGGACCGAAACGACTATGGCCTCCTTCAAAAATGCATTTAGTTTGCTGTGGATGTTCGCCATGGCAGGAGGTCAAGTGGAACCACTCTGGGAGCCTGCTCCGTGGAGCAGCTTTGAGACTGAGTGGTGCCCAGGGCATCATGCGACTCAGAGCGGTGCGACTCGACAGATGTCAGCAACCTGTATTTGAACTTTGTGCATCTTGTGTGACTAGCGCAACTTACCTGAACTCCTGAATCTCGATGTGAAGAGGTCTTGAGATCTTGCTTAGGGATGGGAGCTTGTCCACAATCTTGTTTGGACCGAGGCTGAAACTTCTTGAGTTCAGCAATGGGTGAGCTTGGCTTTACTGTCTCGTATCGCTTTTGGATTCATTTTCACACCAGAGGAAGACTTCATGCCATGACAGAGGTGCTTCAACCGGCAGATGTTATGGGGTGTAGCAGACTTCAGTCATTTCAGGGTCCATAGTAGCACAAAGAAGAAAAATTTGGATTTTTTCCATAAGTAAAAAAGTCTGGCAACGACATCACCGCTAGCTCTGAATCTGCGTTGGAAGGCAAAAAAAAAAAAAAAAAAAAAAGGCAGATGTCAGTACACACCCCCCTCCCCCCAATCTGCTATGCATGTACTTTGGTACACTGCAAATTGGATACTGGGGTACACTTACACGTCCCTAGTATATGGTACCCATGTACCCAGGGCATAGGTACCCCAGAGGCCTCCCCTAGGCTGAGGCATGTATTATGCCACCCAGGAGAGGCCATGCAAAATGGAACTACAGGTCTGCTACTGCAACCTGTGTAAGCTGGTGTTTGCACCACTTACTTTAGATATAGGTTCACTATATCTATAGGTCACTACAGGTGCAAAAAAATGGCTGGAGAATGGATTACACCCCAAAAAAATGGGGGAACTATGACATAATAGCTCTGCAAGAAACTTGGGCTTTTGAAGCTCTCCCTTTGGCAAAATATATCCACTACATAGTACCAGCCACCAAAACCTTTGGGCGGGATCACTGAAATAATATCGAGGGACAGAATATCGACCAACAAAAATATCGTTGGCAAAATATCGAGAGACAAAATATCGAGTTTCTATCTACAAACAGGTAAGTACAAAAATATCGAGTTAAAAATATCGTTTACAAAAATATAGTTGTAAATAATATCGACTTTAATAAAAACAATGTTTAATTACATTAATATAAAAAATTACTAAAATATACTTAACAATACTTAAAATAACTTTTAATAATTAAATACTTAAAATAACTTAATAATTAAATAATTAATGAAAGTAAAAAACATAATATTTTTTTAATCATATTTCTTAAAACATACATATATACATATATATACATATATATATACATATATATACACATATATATATACACATATATATATATATATATATATATATATATATATATATATAATCTACTGGCGGTCGCCAGTAGGTATATATAGTTAGGATTTTTTCTCTATGGGATTTTTGAAAATTCTATGTCTAATAACTTTGGCGTTTGTGGACGGAATTGGCTGAAATTTTCAGGAAAATGGCACATTTTGTTTCTGAGCAGCCCCTGAAAATTTTGGGGGGGTTCGTCAAGGGGGGGCCGAGAAAAAGGGGGGTCCCAAAACGCGTTTTTCCCATGTTAATTTCCATAGGGCGGTTGGCCTCACTTTTAGCCCGAACGGCTGAATGGATTTGCACGAAACTTGGCAAAATTGTAGGGACTGGTAGCCCGATGTGCCTTTTGTAGGTCTCAATATATGTGCTCCAGTGGATTTTGAGAAATTAACGTTTAAAAAAAGATATATCTGTAACAGCGGACCGGGCAGCGTCCCAGGACGCGTACTTTTCGCGCAACGGAGCTTTGTGAAGCGAAGCTGATTGGTTCTCCGGCGTCTGTCAACATTCCAAACAGTCCGTAGCGGCCGCCATCTTGTCTCTCGGTAGGATCGAGAGACAAGAGGAGGCGAAAGCGAAGGGGCAAATGACCATAAGGGGGAATAGTAGATCCTCGCTGACCCCCTAGGTTTGATGTGGAGGTTTTAAAAGGGCCCCGCGGGGCAAAAAAAAAAATAATAATAATAAAACGGCTGAATGGATTTGCACGAAACTTGGCAAAATTGTAGGGACTGGTAGCCCGATGTGCCTTTGCTAGGTCTCAATATATGTGCTCCAGTGGATTTTGAGAAATTAACGTTCAAAAAAAGATATATATCTGTAACAGCGCTCCGCTTCGCGTACTTTTCGCGTTACGGAGGTTTGCGAAGCTGATTGGTTTTTCGGCGTCTGTAAACATTCCAAACAGTCCGTAACGGCCGCCATCTTGTCTCTCGGTAGGATCGAGAGACAAGAGGAGGCCAAAGCGAAGGGGCAAATGACCATAAGGGGGCATAGTAGATCGTCCCTGACCCCCTAGGTTTGATGTGGAGGCTTTGAAAGGGTCTCGCAGGGCAAAAAAAAATATACAGTTTTTTTAGTTTTTTTGCGTGGAGTGCGCCCGGTTCGCGAACCGGGAAGCGTTCTGGGGAGCGTACTTTCTTGAAAATTAGTGAAAAAAGTTAGAGTAAAATAATAATTGTGAGTGATCAGATGTAGGGTAGCTCTGAGCTTTTGGGTTTATGGTACATTTAGGTACTTATAAGTAGGTACCAATGCACATTCTTAAATTCAGAGTGAAAACTCTGTTGCCCTCATCTGAGAAGTGAACTCCATCTCCTCTGTAGATATCTTGCATGTAGTAACGCAAGTTATTGTTGTACAGGGAGCCCATTCCATGGTCTCTCATGTAAGCTGAAACAGATTTGTTTACATGCTTCCTCGATTTCTCAATTTGTGGACAAAATTGGTTCGACCACCTCCATTTCTGTCTTTGGCATATATTTGAATATACCAAGGCAGTCTGAGGAAAAAGTGCCATCAATTGCTCAAAGGTGTCCTTTAAAAGCATTTCCAGACCTACCCCAGTCAAAGTGCCCAAATCATTACCTCCACAGTGCACAATTAACAGGTCAGGTTTTGGCAAATGCATAAAGGTTTTCACCAATGGTATCAATTGGTGACATTTTAATCCTCTGTGGCCAAACCACTTAATTTCCACATCTTGTAAATTGAGGTTAGGTAAATTCCTGTTTTCAGCGTACCTTTGAGCCCAATAGATGTAAATATGTCCAACAATCCAGACAGAAAACATGGTGAGAGAAGGTTCTGCTGCAGTCAGATGAAGTGTGGCAATGAAATGGCAGTTGAAAAAATGAGAGTGTAAAATGAAAAAAACTGAGGAGTTTCTGTGTTAATGAAGCAGTAAGAGTGATTGGTGGATTTTGATTGCTGAAAACAGAAAGTTAGTGTGCATGGATGAGTTCGTTGAAAGATGTATTTTGAGTGGCGAAGAAAAAATCATTAAATGAAAGAATGCTCTGGATATGCAGGTGCACTGAGAGTTCAGAGTTCAATTGCAACATTGTTGTGTGAGAGGTCTTGCAAGAGGTGGTTGCTATGCAGAAAAAGCAGAGAGGGGGCAGAGGGGGGAAGGGTTTTGCTTTGAAAAAAGTGAGGGAAGAGTTTTGATTGGATGACATGAGAGATG
The DNA here is from genome assembly GCF_964261635.1 of Lissotriton helveticus. Classification (NCBI taxonomy): domain Eukaryota; kingdom Metazoa; phylum Chordata; class Amphibia; order Caudata; family Salamandridae; genus Lissotriton; species Lissotriton helveticus. The sequence goes on along the minus strand of NC_136068.1, from coordinate 393,047,070 downwards.
TGTGAGGAATTACAGCATTTCTGTGCTTTTGATAGCTGCAGACTCTGGAGTGCATACCTTTTGCTCTGCTGAAGACAAATTGGTGTGTTTCTGAGACTGTTTTGAAACTCAAAGTATTTGCTAAGGTGAGAAAAGATTTCTTTAATTTAGATAGAAAATAGTGTGCTTTAAGGAGAAAATTATGAAGAAAGTTGTGTTTTTCAAATGTTGCTTTGTCTCAAGTGTTTCACAAATAGATTTTGTTTCTTTGAGAAATTGTAATTGGAGAAAATGTGAAGTATTAGTACTGACAGGGCTTTTATGTGCATAGGAGCTGTGGAGTGTTTTCAAATTATGACTTGTAAATCGTTTTTGAGAAAAAGCAATGGTTTTAATATTGATGAGAAGGACATAATGGTGTCTGCTTCTTTATAAGGTAATTGAGAGTCTCTGATGTTATTTTTCCCATTTCAATGTAAGAAGTTTGTCTGTGGAGCAAATTGCTTGTAAATATGCTCCCACCTGTGCATGGCAAATTTAGATTTTGAATGTTTCCGTTACATAGGCATGTTAAAGGTGACTGAAACATGCTGCAAAGGCAATCAAAAAATGCTTTTATGTGTCTTAAGGACATTTTAAGTCATTTCCCCATGTGCAGTGTTTTCAAATTATGAGTTGAAAATCGTTTTTGAGGTAAAGGAATGTTTTCAAAATTTATGTGCGCCATATGACCCCAAATTTCTTTTTCAGGGGTGCAGCAGGGTGTTCTTGAGACACCCCTGCACCGTCGGAAAAATTCGTAATTTGCGATGAGGTAATTGCTAATCGCAAATTGCACCTTCATTCCTATGGGCCTCCTGCTGCATGGAAATGAATGGGTAATTTGTAATTAGCAAATAGGTCATCGCAAACTAGGAATGGTAAAGAATCGCTATTTATTCCTTAAAGTTCGCTATTTAGGAAATGCAAAAAACTTTGATGATACATATGGCGGTTTATCTCTAACAAGATAAGAAGGATAGGGATAGATTTATGATGACTGGCGAATCACCAGGGATGTGTTAGTCATTCTGTGCCGCTGTTTCGTCACCTATGGTGTGCTGCATTTACAATGCGGCGCATCATGGGGCAAAAACAGCACAGGTGCGTGACGTATTTGTGCCGTAAAGTTGGCGCATTGCTGGAGTTGTATCGCAAGTGTGATGAAGCTCCAGTAAGGTTGAGGGGTGCCCCTGTCGCAGGGTTTCTGTTCTGACACAGAACTGTGGACAGAGGATTGGAACCTCGGCGAATTAGGGTGTCCCAAAACTCACCTTAGTAATCAAAACCCCTTAGCAAGCTAGGTACAGTGTCACATTGGATATAACAAACTCTCAATGTTTATACAATCCAGAATATGAACTTATAGTACCTCAGGATACGTGGAACTCATGAACAGTCGGTCGTTATATATTTCTTAGAAACGAGAACATGGAGTTAAGAAGAACACATGTGTATTTGAAATGTTTATTTACTAATGCCGTCTTCTCAGGCGTAGTATCTTAGATTATACAAGTACACATATTATCAGTAGCAAAATTACCAGCATAGTCAATAGTACATAAAAAGTGAATGGTGACAGTATGTTAACATGCTGTAAATGAATAAGAGTTAGCAACACTTATAAGCAGCCGCGGGCCGTGGAGGGAGTTACGGTGGGCAGGGAGGCGGGGAGGGGGAGGGGCAGGGTGGAGAGGGCTCCACCCTGCCCCTCCCCCTCCCCGCATCCCTGCCCCACCGTAACTCCCTCCACGGCCCGCGGCTGCTTATATCTCACCCTCCCTAATACACATAATATATTATTTGCTAAGAAGGTCTCTTTGTGTTGGTTTAGGGCGTGCCGATACTTTAGTGTCTTAGATTTGAAGGAATCACATCAGCATAGAAAAGATAATCCATATGCCGTGCTTAATATCGCCAACGGCATTGTGCCATAATATTCTAGCATGCGATTGCGGAACAGTGTCAGCAGCTGCAGGGCGGGAGCTTGCACATGAGGGACATCCATATTTAAAAATGTAAAAAAGCACAAGAGCGTCCGCTGGTAATGCAAGTAAAAATGGGAATCCACGAAGCAGAGTGGAAAAAATAGAATGTAAGAAAGCAGGGATGACTCCAAAGATTTTCTCAAATGAAGTCACGAGACCACTGGTAACAATTTTAAAAAAGTGCGCCAGGCCCTTTGTGGAGGACGCGTTAGAGATAGTCCGAACCATCTTGCTGAAATGGAAAGGCGAATCTGTATTTAAAAGGGTCTGCACCTCTGTACGGGTGTTCGCTGTGTGAAGCACGAAAGTTTCACGGGCCGAACTCAAGGCCACCTCTCTCTGAGACAAAATAGCTCTTATTCTTGCCATGCCGTTGAAATGTGCTGCCAAGGTTGGTATTTGTGGCCAGATTGAAAACTCCCTATGTTCATGTGTGGGAGGAAATAGAACATTTCTGCAGCAAATAACCCGTTCATTTACTGTTACGATAAAATGAATACTTTTAATTAACCCAGAACAATCTTCATTATTGAGCATCAAATAACTACCATTTTCCAAGAACTTGAACGTGGGGATGATAGCAGGAACTGGTGTGCCTTGCAACACGCAAGCCATATTTGGTCGGTGTTTGTTGCATGAACCGTGTAACTGTATGTGCCTACACATTAGTGAATGATCTGGCGTCTCAGTGCATTCCTCTCCATTCAGATAAAGTTCTTGATCATCTTTGAAAATCTGTATGTTTATGGAAGCGACCAGACTTCATGAAGAAAACCACTACCTAAAGGTTAATAACGACCTATTGGTATATATTTCATACAATTTGAAAACTTATATAAAGCAAAAGGCAGCGTTATTAAACCGTGGATAAGGCACGTTGCCAAAGCAGTCAACCTTTTGGATTTATACTGGAAATGTTAAAGGAAGAATTACGGAGTAGGGCCTGTAAATCTTTAATAGACAACGAGTAAAATTACTCCAACCATCATATTCCTCTAACTCCGGGATAGTAGGGGTGTTTAATTTTTTAGAAGTAGCCAATCCAAAGCATTTGGTCTGGGAAATTGTTTCATTCACAAACAACATATGTTTTGGGATGAGACATGCACGGTGGAAAGCCTCAGTGCCTTGTACCTGCCAGGTTCGTGAACCCCAAACTGATGTAGATCCTGGATATTTTTACTCTGTATTACGTTAGCATGGTCTCATTACTGGTTTAAACGCCATTTTTCCTTTTTTGTAACTTCTGCACACGACACTTAGTTGTTGCTTTAGCTTTCAGCCTACCTGCGTCAAGATCTATGCCTGCTTCAAGCAGGCGCAGGGTTTTGATGTAGCTTTGTCCTATCGGATTGTAAATGCGGCACACCGTGGGTGGCAGAGCAGCGGTGCACGTTAACTGGTGCATCCCTGGGGATGTGCTAGTTAATATAAATCTGCCCCTTTACATTTAATTATGTGCAGGGGACACAGAGTAGGTGAGGTTTATCCAAGGTTAAGAAGAGATGAGTCCTGTTCAGTGAAAAATTGGAGATAGGCTTCAGTATATTATATACTTAAGTAGTGTGTTAAGTTTTTGATGACTGTTATTAACCACTATTACCCAACAGTAAATTAATAACATTTTTTATTATATTTTACCACAGATTCAACTGCAGATTATTTCAAGATTTTAGGATGCCTAGCAAAGAAAGAGTAAGAAAGGCTGCAAAACGTCAAAGACAGCAGGACCATGGAATAATGCAGCAGTCCTCTAACAAAAAGATTTGTCAAGTCACCAAGAAAGCACCGGGTAAGAGTCGAAAAACAGTCATAAGAAATGTGTAGTAAAAAAAATATTACTACAGAAAATGTTTCAGTCCAGAAAAGGAGAAAGAATTCAAATGGTAAGGAAAGGCCAATGAGAAATGTTACTGCTAGAGTAAGAGAACTCTATGCATGAAAGTAGAAGGAAACAACAGTTTAGGGATATTCGTAAACGAATGTTCCGCAACAGGATAATTGGGAATTTGTTAAAAAATATTAAGAAAGGTCAGCAGAAAGTGGTTTTTTATAAGAGAAAAAAAATAGTTGAGAAAGTTATTGATCAGGCATTTGAAATTAAACGTAAGTTATTTATTTTGACAATCAATAGAATTAGGAAGCTAAAGAAGGTAATTTATGATTTCAAAAGAAATAGTAGATGGAAGAGAATAGTTAATCGTAGTAATTTTTGTGAAGTTTTTTCTGGAGAATGGATGCATAGTTCAAGCTCTGAGGCATTTTTTAATGAGGAGAGTTATTTCCAGGATAATGATTTGGTGCATGCAGTTGACACCAGTGGTCGAGCTTATGAAGTGAAAGATGGTTGTCCAGTTGAAAAAGAAAAACTTGTGAGAACAGAGATAGAAGAGGTGTTAGGTAATGAGGTTTTAGGGAGACGTCCTAAGGGTCCTGTGTACACCTGGAAGTGTAGTAGTATTTGCAGTGTACGACAGGATTCCATCAATTTGCTTTGTGATTTTATACGGTCATTTAGTAAGAAAAGTTTGAAGCAGAAAATGAAGTTGTTGCAAGAATTAGATCCTTGCAGAGTGAGAGAAGTGATAGGTTTGCATGGTCATTCACTGGCTTGTCTTTCCAGGAGAGTATGCCAGAGTGTTTTTCATCATTTCAGGATGCTAGCAGTGCATCATAATAAAGTGAGGAAATTAGTTAGAATGTTGTATTATGCTAAGAGTCCAGCAATTATGCTTAAACAATTATGCGCTGCTCTTTTGCATGGTTCTGAAATAGATGTGAAGAATATATGTGAAGAAATTGAGTTTTGTTACTTTGGAAGTAAAGAGGAGAATGTTGAAATTGACCAAGAAGAAGAGAGTAATGTGGAAGATAGTGTACAGGTTTCCAGTACAGATAATTTCCAGAGGGAAATTGCGACGTTTGAGGTGAAATCAAGTGAGAGGCCAAATTTCACTTGTGTGTGTTGTCGACGCACTTATTATAAGAATCAGACTAAGTTAGTGGATTTATATGGAAAAAGTGAAAGGGAAAATAATAGTGAATGGAAGGATTTTACAACATACTTGATGGTAGAAAATTGTTTTGATTTGGGATTGGATCAACGTGTGTGTACTTATTGTTGTAACAAATTAAATCAAAACCAGATGCCTGCTAGAGCAGTTCATAATAATCTGGAATTGGTTGAGATTCCTTCTGAATTGAAGGATTTAAATACTTATGAATCTATTTTGATTCAAAGTATCCATCCCTTTCAGGCTATTGTAAGAATGGAGCCAAAGACAGGGAAATTGCCTCCATCAGATTTACAGAGAGGATTAAAGGGAAGAGTTGTTTATTTGCCTCTAGATTTGAAGAAAAACATTAACACAATTGGAGTAGAAAAAGTGGAAGAGGAACCTCTTGTTATCTTAGTTAATGGGGTTCCGACAAAGAATAAGAAAATATGGCAAGATTTAGTAGATGTTAGGAAAGTCAAAAGGGCAACATTGTATTTGAAAAAATATAATAAATACTATAAAAATGTATATGTTGCAGAAGAGGAAGTAAGTGAGGAAGAGGATAGCGATTTGTGTGCTGGTCAAATTGAGAAAGTAGAACCCTGTACTAGTGAAGAAATATATGAACATTATAGTGTTCATCCTTTGCATTCCAAGGAAGTCATGGGGAATGCTATTGAGTTGTTTCAAATGAAACAAGCGAAAGGGAGTCCCATTAGTGTTTGGGAGGAAAGTTTGGAAGCTCGGTGTTTCCCACAGCTTTTTCCAACAGGTCAGGGAGGAAGATATGATGAGCGACCTCATCAAATTCCTGCTTCTGAATACCGGACTTTGCGATTGTATGCAGGAGATCCTAGGTTTCGACAATGCATTCCTTATTTGTTTCATCTCCTGTTTGAAAGCGATCTGTCTGGACTGTCATATGCAGTGAACCACATCTTGAAAAGTGGTATACACATGCAAAACATCTCGGCAAGTGACTTTATGGATAAAGTCAATGTCCAAGACAGTATTTTGGATTCTCACCTGATTAATCTCATGGCGTGTCAGCGTGGTACTAATGAGTACTGGTACCGTCGTCATGGTGATTTAAAATGTATGCTGAGGAACTTAGGAACTCCCACATGGTTCCTCACTTTGAGCTGTGCTGAGTATGGCTGGGAAGACTTACTTGAATTTCTACGAGAGGCAAATGCTAACGTAGAAAACATCGAATTCAAGACACCCGGAGAACTGTGCTCTTTGGATCCAGTCAATGTATGTAGGTACTTCAATCATAGATTTGAAGGTATGATGTCTTTCATCATGAATAAGAAGAATCCACCTCTTGGAGAGGTGTTGGATTTCTTCTGGAGGAAGGAGTACCAAGCAAGAGGTGCTCCTCATATACATATGTTGCTGTGGATCAAGGATGCACCTAAATTTGGAACGGATGCAGACGACTCAGTGATGAGTTTCATAGAACAGTATTCTACGTGTGCTGTTCCAAACGCAAAGGAGAAAAAAAGCCTAAGAGAAAAAGTTCTACGTTTCCAAAGCCATCGATGTGGAAAGTACTGTCGTCGTAAATTCCGGAACAAAGACAAGTTCTACACCAAATGTCGTTTCGGCTTTCCACGATCGGTGATTTCTAAAGGAAGAGTGAACAGTTTGATGTCTTCGCTGCGACATAATGTGATGAAGAAATCACCTAAAAACACATACAATTTGAAGAGGAACGAAGAGTCTAAGTACATCAACGACTACAACCCGGTGATTTTGTCCATGTGGAATGCTAACATGGATATACAGTTTGTGGCTGATAACTGTATGGCTGTGGCTCGGTATGTGACATCTTACATCACCAAAAAAGAGAAGACAGAATTGAAGGATATGTGGGAGGACATTTCCCATGAAAAGAGCCTCAGCAAGAAGTTGTACAGTTTCAGTCTGAAGATGTTGTCGCATCGAGAAATCGGAGCTTACGAATGTTCTGACCGGTTGTCTTCAGCAAGTCTCTATGCCAAGTCCAGGAGTATCGTTTGGGCGAGTGTTGGTCTTGCTGCAACGCGTAATCGAGTTCTGAAACCTGTGCGGGAAATTGAGTATTTGGCGGAAAAGGAGCCAAACAGTACCGACATTTTGAAGAGCAACATGTTGGATACATATTATCCAAATCGAAGCAGTCACCTCGAGAATGTTTGTCTGTATGAGGTTCTGCAAAATTACATATTCAAGAGGAACATCAAAGAAGATACTGAGAAAGGAGTGTATGCTGTAATAGGAAGTGAGGGATGTCTGGTCAAGCAAAGAAAATGCCACTTGATAAACCATCGAAAATTGAGTGGCGAATCTCCTGAAAAAAAGGAGTTTTTCTATTTAGCACTTTTGCAACTTTTTAAGCCTTGGCGTGCAGAAGAGGAACTGCTTGGAGATTTCCTTTGTTACGAAGACTCATTCAATGCTGCCAAGGAGACCATAGAATGTCCTGCTTTTCCCAAATATGTAGAAATGTTGAATGTGGAAATTGAGCAGGAAGCAACGATTGCAGCCGAGATTGCCAGAGACAGTTCTCAGGACAGTCAGAGTTCTGCTTCATTGAGTCAGGATCCACTAGGAGGACCTCTTATCGAAAATGAAGCTGCCACTGCTATGAATGAAGTGGAAAGAGCCATGGCACATGCTCAGGAGGATGTGGTTAACTTAGAAGAGTTGGAAAGACAACTCAACGTTGAGCAGAGGAAAATATATGACGAACTTACCATGCAAATTGATCATGGATTAAGTCATGACAAGAAAGAGTGCTCATGTACGTCGTTGAAGCCTGTCCGACTGTACGTGAGTGGAGAAGCGGGAACTGGAAAAAGTTTCCTTATTAAAGCAATTTCATGTTATTTGCAGGAAAGGACAGAGTCATCGCTGTCTTGTGTTGTCACCGCTCCAACTGGACTGGCAGCACATAACATTAAAGGGATTACTTTACATCGTTTACTGATGCTGCCAGTGGAGCATGACAACAAATTAGAATATCACAAGCTATCTGGAGATGCTTGTTTTGAAGTTTCAAGAGTCTTGAGGAAAATGAAACTTCTTATCATTGACGAAGTAAGCATGGTTTCCAATGTCATGCTTGCCTTTGTGCATTTGAGAATGCAAGAAGTTCTCAAAACAGAGTATGATGTGTTATTTGGTGGCAAACACATCATTGTTTTCGGAGATCTTCTGCAGCTGACACCAGTGAAAGGGCAACCTGTGTTCAAAATGCTCACGCATGAAGATACCAGGAAGTGCTTAGGGAGTATTGGCAACGTCAATATATGGTTAAACTTCAATTATGCTGAACTGCATGAAAATATGCGTCAGGCAAAGGATGAAGTTTACAAGACTATTCTACAAGATGTTAGAATTGGAAAAGTGACCGAGCATGGGAAAGAAGCTTTACATGCACGATTACTGACAAATTTATATCCAGACGAAGATGTTGTGCCTGAGAATATTTTTCAGAAAGTTACTGAGAAAAAATCTGGAATATGTTTGATGCCAACTCTTGCAGAATGTGCCAAATTCAACAACAAAATGTTGCATTTAGAAAAGCAAGAGATTGTGAAATTGGAAGCTATTGACAGAGTAGAGCATATGGGGTCAACAATTATTTTGTCTGAGAATCTGAAAACAAAATTGGATTCATTAGAGAAGAGTATATCTAAAACTGCGGGTTTTGAAAAGACTCTGAATGTGTGCTTGAACTGCCATATAATTTTAAGAAGGAATTTACATGTTGAAAGAGGTCTGGTAAATGGATCAATGGGTAATGTTGTTGATTTTGTGAAATACAGAAATAGAGATGGAATTGAATTTTTAAAAATTCAATTTGATGGCATTGAGGAAGTACAGCTAATTGCTCGTTGTTCTGCTAGATTTTTGCTTGTAAAAGACTTATATGTTCGTCGTAAGCAGTTTCCTGTTTGCTTGGCATATGCGGTGACAATCCATAAATCGCAAGGTTTAAGTGTAGACTGTGCATTGGTGAATATTGGCAGTTCTGTGTTCAAGGAGGGTATGGCATATGTGGCATTGTCACGAGTTAGGACTTTATCGGGATTGTACTTGATTGAGTGTGATGTCACAAACATTTGTGCGGATCTAGATTGTGTTAAGGAATACAATAGGTTGAGAAGAGAGTATGCGCCACATTTGCCTCAGTATCCTTTGTTTGAGAAACGTGTGGTAGGCCGGAAACGAAGAAATGTGACCAATACTGGGGAGGTTGTAGCAAAAAGACGAAAAGTCGATGAACCTGAAATTATAAGCAGAAACAAAAAGGATTCTGTTGAAGATGTTGTTGGTTTTCAATTTGAAAACAGTTCTGGTGTCAACTGCTATGCTAATGTAGTGGTTAATGTTTTGTTTTCTCTACAAAATGTAAAAGAAGAGATTGTGGTCAATTCTGATCAAAGATTTTGCAGTTTGTTAAATTCTGTGTTAGAGAAATGTAGCACTGATAGAACAAACATAGAAAGTGTGTCTGAAATTCGAAATCTGTTAGACAGATGTTCAGGCCAAACACAATTCTCTCAAAATAGTCAGCAAGATTGTCAGGAGTTTTTAATGTATATGCTTGATGTATTGTATGCTGAAGGTGTAGATGTAGATCATCTGTTTGGGCTTTCTTATCAATGGCAGCATGACTGCGAGAACTGTAGGGTATCAAGTAGTACTAGTGTAGACTCAGAAAGATTTATATATTTAACTTTGCCAGACAGTAAATCAGTCTCTTTTAATAAGCTAGTAAAAGCAGCTGATCACAATATGGAGTGTAGGCAATGTAAATCTGAAATGATGTCCACATTATTTATACGAACATATGGCCAGTATGTCATTTTAATGTTCCAACGATGTAGGCCTGATGGAACAAAATTGACAACTTTAATTAAAAATTTTGTGGCTTCACAGTTGTCAATATCAGGAAGGACTTTTGTAACTGTAGCAATTATATATCATGATGGTCCTTCAATAACATCAGGACATTATACAGCTTATTTAAAGTGTAGAAATGGCTGGTCATTCTGCAATGATTCTGTTTTAATTTTCAAAAAAAAATTGCCATATGACCTTAAAAACTCTTACCTGGTGTTTTTAAAACCAAAATTTTAGGGAAAGAATCTCGGGATGTGCTCTGAGGAATTTCAAGAAGTTCTCATGGCTCCTACACTATTTGGCCTTGAAGATAAGTGTAGTACAGAGACATAACTTTTTACCATAACACTGGATGTTATTGAGAAATACGTGCACTTTGAATGAGTTCAGAAAAACTATTTCTTTTTATAAGCTAATTGAAGCAGCGAATCAAAACATGGAGTACAGGGAATGTAAGTCTGCAATGCTGTCTACTGTTTTACATTGCTTTGTGATTAAAAGTGATGTAGAGAATTAAATAATTGTACTAGTCATAAAGGTAGTGTAAGTCTGCTTCATAGTAAGCAGTATCAGTGTGATAGGAAATGTAGAACATGATTGAGCAAGAAGGGGAAGATATTACTAGTCCAGGATTGTGTAAATGATCTTCAACATTTTAATTCTGAAAGTTGCGGAAATGCGAAAAGACGGGATTGGCTAACAAGAAATCCAAGAGTTATACATGGCTCTGACAAGATTTGGCCTTGTGGAATCTTGTGGTAGAGAGCAAGAAGTCATTTATTGTATGTAACATGTTTTTGAAAACGATGGAGGTTTTCTTTCAGAAAGTGGCGGGTTGAAAGTAATAACAGCACAACAGAGTGTAAGCTGTTCATAGGACATCCTTGGCCGTCATGGAAAGTAAGTTAACTTTAAGGAGTTCTGAATTCTGATTTGTAATGTTGTATGGGTTTTTTAAACACAATCATTTTGATTGTGTTTTTTTTCCCCCGCTGTTATATGATGAATACCTTCAAGTCACTGTTTTAGTGAAATTTGATACATTCTGAGAACAGCAAAAATAAACCATTTAACATGTATAATGATGTACATGTAGAACTGTGTAGGAGGCATGGAGAAGGTGAGGCTTCTGTAAGTGTCAAAGTTGTTGCATACAGTGCTCATATTCTACGTAGTCTTTTATATTTCATTACTTTCACTGTTTCTGACTGATCTAAAAAAAATTTTTTTTAAAAGAACAGTAAGTATAAGGGAAGGAAACAGACAGTTATGTTAAAAGAAACACAGCTATAGGGAATAAACTAGGGATACTGTTACCCGCAATCCTCTGCTGATGATGTCACTGAGCAGGTCATGAATGATGTAATATGTGACATCATCAGCAGTGGATTACGGGTAATAGTATCTCTAGTTTACTCCCCTATAGCTGTCTTTCTTTTAACATAACTGTCTGTTTCCTTCCCTTATACTTACTGTTCTTTTTTTAAAAAAAATTTTTTTGGTTCGCTTCCGGGTCGCGTACCGGGGAGCGAACTGGGAAGCGAACTAAGAGAAATAGAGGTTGGCACAGTTGCAAATATTGTACCAATTTTTTAATAACGGGGAGGTAGTTCTGAAAAGAACTTTTTTTTAAATTGTTTTTGTTGTTTTATATTTTTTTTATTATTTTTCTGAACAGTTTTATATTTTTTTTGTTTTTTTTTCGGAGGGGGCAACGAAAACGATTCATTGTAAAGGGCTCAACAGGAGCAAGAAAACAAAAAAAAAAGAATTTATTGTTTGGGGAGTTTCGGACAAACATGAGCATGATTGTCAATAGCTCTGTTGATCAGAGTGATGCTACTTTCTCTGTAGCAAATGAATCCACTGCAATGTACGCAGACTTGTTTTACTTCACGAAATCTCGTTTGTATATTTGGCACCATCTCCCTGCCCTCTGGTCCCGTTACTTCCGGTACAACAGATCTTCTGGCCATAATAGGGAGATTATCTAGGTCGTCCTGTTCCTCTTCTTCCTCTTCTTGCTGAATTATAACTTTAGCAGGTGGTCCACTCTTCCTTGGATGTGGTGGAGGTGGTGGGGAAGCACCAGCTGAAGCTAGTAAAGAAGCCATTGCTCACTGGTAACAAAGGGTCTTTCTATCACAATGATGAAAGTCAGAGTGAGGAAAGAAGGAGGGATTTTCACCATTTGGGAAAAAAAATAGTTCAACCAATGAAAAGTGTTCATTTTAGATCATATGACCTAGTCTTACATCATTAGGAAACCGAAAGTGAAATGAACCAATGAAAAGTGTTATTACCAAGTCACATGACCTGCTGTGTTTACGTTACGCGCTTTGCAGGGCCTCCCGGTTTGCTTCCAGAAACCTGTGCTTTGCGACTTGGTAAGCGTACGAGTTCGCTAACGTAGCACGTCATATGACGTATCACGCGACAACGCGAAACGTCATGCGGACGGGAGGCGTCACGATGTTGTTTTCTAACGCGGCAGTTGCGGTAAAGAAACGTTTACCGGCTCGCGGTCTATTTCGCGGCATCAAGGTCAGCTAACGGGAAGCTTCCCGATTCGCGAAGCGGGAACGAAGAAAAAAAAATATTTAAAAAAAAGTTATTAATAACCATATAAAATATATTTTTGGATTTAAAGAAGAATACATTTTACAGCTACAGATATTAGCTGTTAAAAAACCAATGAAATTCACTGAAAAAACCATAGGTTATAGACCATATATAGTTAGGAATTAGCATTTACAAAACCTTGAAAATTCACTGAAAAAACCATAGGTTATAGACCATATATAGTTAGGAATTAGCATTTAAAAAACCTTATTTTACTCACACAAAACCATTGAAATTCCATATATAGTTAGTTGCACTAACTATATATCGCGCACCCGCAATCCACTGCTGATGTCACATATTACATCATTCATGACATGGTCAGTGACATCACTGATGACATCACTGATGACAACATCCAGTGATTATGTGTTTCTGTAAAGTTTAAATATGTTTTACATATTGAAGAATGAGTGGATGTATAAGTGTCTGAATGAAGGTTTTAGTAGGTGCGTGATTGACTGTATGAGTGAGTGATTAAATGCGTCTTACTGAATGCACGGGTTAGTGACTAAACTGTCTAAAAGTGTGCATCAGTATGTCTGTTGTTGTGCAAGCTGCTGCATGTGTTGATCAGTAGCTATATAAGTAGCTATATGGGTTATTGATTGGTTGCACAAGTATTTGTATGGGAGACTGAGTGTGTGTATGGCTGGCTGGGAGGTGTGTGACTCTGTGCAGATCAATGTGTACTTGTATCAGTGATTCTATAAGAGAGTAACTATGTGTTAGTATATGTTTCAAAAATGTAAGGTGTTCTGTGTTTAACTGTATAGATGAGAAAATGGAAGTGTGATTGATTCTTTTCAGGACTGACTAGGTGTGTGAGTAACTCCATGGATGAGTGGCAGAGTGTGAGTGTCTGTATAGGTGTATGAGTGCATATGATAGTGTTGTAAAGATGAGTGATTGTATGTATGAATGATTGTATGAGTGAATGTGTGTGTAGACATAGGAATCAGTGAGTGCGTATGTAGTAACTAGTATTGGTGTGTCAATGGTTTCAAAAATGATACTCTCTATTTAACACTGGGTGTAACGGAGGTTATATTAGAGTGTGAGGAGATGCATTGTATTATCACATGAATGATATCATCAGTGATGTGATCATTGATGTCAAGTGAGATGTCATCAGTGATGTCATTTGAGATGTCATCAGTGATGTCATCAGTGATGTCACTGACCATGTCATGAATGATGTAATATGTGACATCATCAGCAGTGGATTGCGGGTGCGCGATATATAGTTAGTGCAACTAACTATATATGGAATTTCAATGGTTTTGTGTGAGTAAAATAAGGTTTTTTAAATGCTAATTCCTAACTATATATGGTCTATAACCTATGGTTTTTTCAGTGAATATATATATATATATCCAACTCCTCCATTTGGCGCGAAGCATAAGTGGCCGCTTGCAGCGGCGGGCCAGGACGGGAGCGCCACTCCCTACGATTTCACAGCACACGTTCTCCAGTCTCTCAAGAACGACGTCCAGGCCAGCTTAGATTTAAAAAAAACGGTGTTTATTTCACAGCCTCACTCGTGAGCAAGGGAAGTGGTTCCCGAAACGTTGAGTGGGCTGTGAAATAAACACAGTTTTTTTGAAAACTAAGCTGGCCTGGACGTCGTTCTTGAGAGACTGGAGAACGTGTGCTGTGATATATATATATTACCAAAACATCTTCAGTGCAGAAGAAAACAGCCGCACACCAACAACGGAGCTTGCATTTCTTTATTTAGACCGGCGGCAATCCTGACATGTTTCGTTCGCTCTTGAACTTTCTCAAAGGTACGCCGTGACTTCTGATTCTAGTGAACCTGCATCCCTTATGCTTCAATTATAGATTTGTCCCCGCCTTTTTGTTTGGCGCGCTGTGTCTTATGGTCTTTGTGGTTCACCTTTTGAATGTTTTTTTCAACCCTCCAATGGGTAAATTTCGAAGTTCATTTTGTCCCGGTAACTTAAAATGCAAGGTGCGTTGTGCCCCACGCAGCCCATTTTCGAGGCTGTGTCGAGGTCCATACCATATATATATAGTAACAAAATGTAATTAAATAATAGCCAATATTATTAACGTACAAATACAATAGAGTAAAAATTACTATTCCCACTCCAGTGGGTGCAAAAGTAGGGAAAGCGTTGGATAGCGTAGGGGTTAAAATTACTATTCCCACTCCAAGGAGTGCAACAGTGGATATATGACGTTACAACGCACTACCATTACAACGTAAGTATATAATAATTTTTATAATTTAAATTTAAAATTAATTTAATATAATTTAATTTCATTTCATTTCATTAAATTAATGTAAATTTAATTTTACTTTATTTTTACACTGTACCCCTGTACCCCAAAACCCCAAAACTGACCCTGAACCCTAAAAAAAACCCTTTACCCAAAAACTAAAAAAACTGACCCTGAACCCTAAAAATACCCCTTTACCCAAAAACTAAAAAAACTGACCCTGAACCCTAAAAATACCCCTTTACCCAAAAACTAAAATAACTGACCCTGAACCCAAAAAATACCCTTTTACCCAAAAACTAAAAACCGACCCTGAACCCTAAAAATACCCCTTTACCCAAAAACCGACCCTGAACCCTAAAAATACCCCTTTAATTTAACATAATTAGCTATTAATCAATTAAATTAATTACCAATTACATTTTAAATAATTAACAAATATTATTTAATTACCAATTAATTAAATATTACTACCAATTAATACATTTACATATTTAATTAAATTACTTCCCACCCTATTCCCCTATAAACCCACAACCCGCTACAGGAAATAAATTTTAATTTACATAATTACCAATTAATCAATTAAATTAATTACCAATTACATTTTAAATAATTAACAAATATTTAATTATCAATTAATTAATTATTACTACCAATTAATAAATTTACATATTTAATTAATTATAATTAAATTACTTCCCAGCCTATTCCCCTATAAACCCACAACCCGCTACAGAATAAAATTACACAATAATTACAAAAAAATCATTAAAAATAATTATAACATAAAATGACACTTTTCACACATATTATAACAAACACTATAAATAATTTATTATTATTTAAAAAACGATATTTTTTACTATCTAGATTATATACTTGGATATTTTCACTTTCTATATTATTTACAGTCGATATTACTTCACTTACCTTAAAAACGATATTTTGACTGTCGATATTCTGTCCTGTCGATATTTTGTCCAAACGATATTTAAAACTCGATATTCTGTCCAAACGATATTTTGGAGTCGATATTATGTCTGTGCACCCTTTGGGCGGCCAAAAGGAGGCCTGGCAGTCTACATATCTACAGAGTTAAAAATTGATAGTGAACAAATGGCCTCAGTAGGACCAAACATTCAACTTTTCAAAATTACATCGGGGCCTGCTAGCAGAACAAAAACCGTCCTCTTGATTAACACATACGCACATCCTACGGCCAGGAAAAAACTGCCCACAATAAACAACTAATTGCAACTATTATAAACATCCGGAGCAGCTTTCTCGTGTGGGATTTGATACTCACGGGGGACTTTAATTCAAACCTAATTCACACCCCGGACGAGGACGAATCTCTAGCATCGGACAACATATGCTGGTCTGTTCCTCGCCAATACCAGCCGACGCCGCCAAAAGTGGACCTTGCAGGCCAGGGATTGGTAAATGCCCTAGAGTTTCTTGGGTTAAGAGTGATAAATGGTAGAACGCCAGATGATTTCCCCCCCCTATGTTTACATTCCATGGGGGGGAAGACAAGATCTAGACTGGACTACACAGCAATCTCAGTATCACTGATCCCATGCCTCGCCCACTTCGATAGAGTACACAGCCAGGAGCGACCATTCATATCAGCTGATACATTTTAGGCTACAAATAACCAAACACCAGGTAAACGCAACAGTTGAAGGCAACATACATACGGTTGACCTAAAACGCCTAAAATGGTCCAACGATACAATTGAAACTTTACAGTTACAAATAAAAAAAGAAGTTAATCACTAGCAATGCCGGGGCCCATAACAAAATTCATGCATGGGAAAACTTCACAGTGGACTTAACAAAATTAATGTCGTCTGAACAAACGCATACAAACAATCACAGCCAAATAAACGACCCGGGAAAAACATCGGCAGGGCTGCGAACCCTGAAACGTAAACTCAAAAAATCCATAGGGATGCTAAAAAGAACAGCTCCTGACACAGCCGCATGGGAAAGGGCAAGGCTGCTCAGGAAATGTTACAAAAAAGACCTCTGGGAAGAAAATAGAAAGATCAACGACAAATTCTGGGCTGAACTCCTCTGTACCTCAAAGAAATCCAACTCAAAACAGTTTTAGACAATGATAAATAGCTTGAACCGACCAGCAAGATGCTTATCATCAAACATACAAGAATCCGAGTGGGTGGAAATTCTATCCATGAGGTTTACGGACTCAATCCATCGAGAAACAATCATGGGAAACATCTATGACGCAGTTGTGGGAAATGGCAAGCCCAACGGGTCCACAGATACTACCAGCCCAGATGACGCTGCAACTCCACAAGAAAAGGAGCAACCATACGCCGACAAAAATCCAACGGAGGGAAATGCCTCCCCGACACTAGGAACAAGTTACTCGTCCCCCTCAAGTGAAGGAGTCAGACGCTTAATTAAGAAAGGCAGGAACAATGGTGCGGCAGGCCCCAACGGAATCCCCCAAGCGATCTTCAAACATGATATTCCTTTTTGGGGTAATCACCTCTCTGAATTATATCAAGAGATAGAGAATCTAAATATACCAGTGAACTGGCAAGGCTCGATTCTGACCCCCATATTTAAAGGAGGAGACAGAGTAAACCCAGCTCACTACAGGCTGATAGCCCAGCTAGATGTAGAGGCTAAATACTACGCATCCCGGGTGCTGAAAGATCTCCAGGCATGGTCTGACAACCTTAATCTCATCCCGGTCAACCAGACAGGCTTCAGACAAGGCTTAGGGAAGAGGACGAACATATTAGGTCTATCACTAATCGCAAACAAGCTTAAGCAGAGGAAACTACACCTCTACCTCTGCTTTATAGACCTACAGGCAGCCTTTGACAGTGTTGACCACCACCTCCTATGGAGAAAGCTGCGAGCTTGGGATGTCCCTGAAAGGCTACTAAAAGGCATATTGCTGTTCTATTCAAACACCTGGTTAAGGATCAAGATCGGTGATGAGACCGGACTATCACGGAAGCGGACAACCACCATAGGCTTAAAACAAGGGTGTGTCCTGGCCCCTCACCTTTTTAATTTGTTTCTATCTGACCTCTCTCAAAGGCTGGACAGCACTAATTCCCATCCACCAAAGCTTGGCGAATTGAGACTCTGGCATCTTTCATATGCGGATGACGTGGTGCTAATGAGCCAAACAAAGATCGGTCTCCAAATATCCCTGAATGAAATGTCAGCATACATCTCAGAAAACAAACTCGAAATAAACATATCCAAAACCAAAATGATGGTGCTTGGGAGCCAACAGCGAAGAAAACAAACAATCTGGCTCAACGGAAACCAACTAGAGGAGGTTAAAAAATATAAATACTTCGGCCTCTACATGGACAACTCAGGGAACCTTACGGAGCAAAAAAAGTATATGTCGCTGAGAACAAGTGCCTTAATGTTTGCCTTCAGCTCACTGGCCAAAAACCTGAAGGGCCCCTCCTATAAACCCTTGCTCGCTGTAATGAAGGCAAAAATCCTGCCAACTCTGACCTATGCCAGCACTGCCTTCCACGGCGAGGATGGAGAACTCTTAAACCAACTAATAGCCTCCATCTATAAAAAGGTATTTCACATTCAAAGGTCGGCCTCTCCAGCCCAGGTTCGCCTTGAATTCGGCCTAATAAATGAAGACATAGGCAGAATGTACGCGACAGTGAAAACCCGGTACAGATTGAAGCAAAAGGTAGCCACATCAAAGATCAACGAAGCCCTCTGGTGTGAACTAAATGAAGACCAAACTTCTCCTCTTAAGCAATATCTCTGCAAATCACTATCTATTACATGCACAACGGAACTATGGAATAAAAACTTGCCGTACCAATCTTTCAAACAAGCGGTAAATAAAGTTTCTAAAACCCATTCATCGCTTCTGGATAAAAACCTTTTTTGAATAAGGTCGCATGCCTGGATGGTGATGAACCACTATAAGTCCCTTGCACCGGCGGCATATTTGAGCAAAACATTTTCAATCAACGTAAAAAAGCAACTTATGACATTACGCTTTGGATCCTTACCATCCTCGGCCGACCAACCCTCCTGGCTGCACACAGGCCCTAAATCAAGTCGGCTGTGCAATTTTCAATAAGATTTCATCCACGTAATCTGCACTTGTAAAAAACTGCAGGCGGAACGAGTAATCCTTCTAAAAACATGCTTCAATGAAAGAGGTATTCGATCCTGCAGAGCTGCAATAATGGCATGCCTAAACCCCTCAGACCCTCAACTGAATGGCAGGCTGATTAAATTTCTTAAAGCATTCACAAAGTTGTGCTAAAAGGGTCGGAAGCACGAAAAAATGTGGACTAACTTACTGCACTGAACTTTTATTAACACTGAATTTGTCTTTTTTAGAAACCCCGGGAAGATACAAAATGATAGTTTGTTTAAATCTTTCCTTTTAACCTTTTGTCACAATATTGTTCTTATTCGTTCTTGCTACCTGTTCTAAATTGTTATGTTTTAATTAACTAAACAATAAATATTACTTACTTATAGGTCACTACACTTAAAACTTATAAGTCACCCCTATAGCAGGCCTCATCAATCCTGAAGGCAGGGTGCTGGGTTTTACGTGAGAGGATGCCCCTGCATGAGCAGAGCCCCTCTGCAGCCTTCGGAGACCATTCTCCAGGGTTGTCTGTGACTCAGCCGGACATATAGGTAGAGGTGCATTATAACCGAGCAGTAAATGCCATCTCTAAAACAGCTGCATATAAACATATCATGTTTGGTATTAAACACCTTGGATTCATACCTCCACACCGGTAACTGTGTGGGAGGTATGATTCCACCCTTCAGAAGCAAGCTTCGTGGGGTCACTGGTCTATCCGGTGCCAGACTTCGACCCAGTCAGCACAAAATGAATGCTGCAGACCAGAGGCACATTGCTGCCTTCCTGCTGCGGAGCAAAGCTTGCGCAGAGGAAGGCAGCACAATAGGTATCCTGCCACAGGATTTAGTGTATTGGGGCTGGGTGGGTGCGCTCAGAGTGCCTAAAAGTTTGCACTTGGGGCACATTTGGTGTCCCTGTGCATAGTCCAGCTCAAACCTATTTTGGGAGCCGTTGGCTCCTGCTCTGGTGCGAAACTGGACAAAGGACATGGGTGTAACCACCCCTCTGGCCTGACCCTCCCCTAGGAGGGTCCCCTGAATCTGTCCAACCCTCTTCAATGGGTACAAAAGGGCTTACCTGACTGTAAAACTTTGGTTTTATGTGGACAAGATTCTACAAGGAAAAAAAAAAACAGACCTTTGACCGTCTGGACTTCGACTGGGCCCAACTTAGTTTCCCTCTGTCCAAAGCTTTGTCTGTGCCCTTGCTCAATACAGGCTCTGTGCAGGACCTGTTGTGCACTAATGACAACTGAAGAATCTCCCTTGGGGTGAAGGAATCACTCCGCTGCATTTGCAGGCACCTCAACGCAACTAACTGGTCTGCTGCTCCTGAGCTCCTACAGACTCAGGAGACTTCAGCAAACCCGGAGGAGGAGGCGAAGGTCCCCGAGGTTGATCTGCCCTCTCAGCAAGTTTGAAGTCAATACCCCTCGTGGGGACTGCATAATCCGAACCCCGGTGCATCACGTCTATTTGCCAGTGCATATGCTTGTTGGCGATTCACAAGCTTGTGCATTGGACTCAGTGTAATCCTGCCTCTGAGCAGTATTTCCTCCAAAGAACTCCAGCCTCCTCGCACCGAGTGCTCCGTGGGCTGGTGCTTTGAAATCTTGCTAGAGGTCCCCTCGCGGCTCCTAGTCATTCGACCTGTTGATTTCTATGGGCTTTCCTGGTTGCTCCAGATATGCCCTCACTATCCATTGCTTGGAGAGTCCCCAGGACCTTGCTGGTCCTCCCCGTAACCTGCTTGGCCATCCAGCGTAGGTTGCTTTGGCCAAGGCTTGCTGGAGTTCCAGCCGGACACAGACTCCTCAGCACTCAAGATCCTTCATGGGACAGCTCGCATTTGGCTCCTGGTCGTCAATGTCTCCTGGTCCTCATGGCTGCTGAGTCAAGCATCTCTTCTTTACACCGGAAGCACCAGACATTGGTGGGCATTCGTCTTCCGAGCCCCTGGTCACTCGGAGGGGGCCCAGACTCTGTCCCCTCTGCTTTCAGGTTCCTTTCCTCCAGAATCCCGGCTGGGATTCCACCAGATCCTTTTCATCTTCACGGCAGCAACACTTCTTCGCAGGCCTTCATCGAGAACGACGATGGTTTACAACACCACTCCAGACCTATGCACCCGGCTCCTCTGGGATAGGTAACTCTGGTACTAAGGTATCCAAGGGTGGGGTGGCTCTCCAACCCCTTAAAGGGTTTCCTCAAAAACCTCCTGAAATGGTCCTTAAACTGTACAATTACAACCACGACTTCCCAATAGAATTGTACTGAGCCCATGGTCGTGTTAGCACACTGCACCCGTCCTGTGTCGGATCCCCATCTTCTCACCTTGGGGTCCCAGCGATTCTCGTGCTCCAGACCTTGTCTTGACCAGAGTCACGGTTGTTATACCGTTATTTTAGTATATGGATTGGTCTCCATCTGGAGCCCACTGTATATTGTGCTACTTACTGCTGTTCTATTGATCTCGTATTGTGTGCTTTGTGTTCTATTCTAGGGTAGGGGATACTAGAGAGTGTTATATTAATAAATACATATTTTTATATAACTACTGTGTGGTTCTCCTTTCAATTAGTTAATACAGGAGGTGATATTCTGGTAAAACAAGCTGCTTTAGATTCCTTCAAGATTAAGGGCCATATGTAGGTAATCCAAATTTACAGATTCTAAAATACTGAATTTTACTGATTCGGTATTTCAGAATCGGTAAATGGTATGTAGGTATTGATTCGGTACATTTTACCGAAATCGGTAAATACAGATTCGGTTCTTACTGATTTGGTAATTCCCATTGATTCCTATGGGCCTCCAGGCCCATAGGAATGAATGGGAAATACCGATTCGGTAAATACCGAATCGGTAATAGGGGGAAGACATTGACACCCTGTTGCACCCCTGAATAGTGCATGGGTGCACATGTGGCACACATACATGCCCTAAGGGCATGTATGTCTGCCACATGGCACTTTTGGAAAAGCACAAATTTGCTTTTTCAAAGGTTTTCAATATCACTTGAGTGCTCCCTACATTAAGGATTCGGTAATTTACTGAATCAGTATTTTAAGGAATCTGTAATTTACAGATTCCTTAAATTACAGATTAGTTAAATTACCGAATCCTTAATTTTGGCCCCTACATCTCAAATGCCCAATACCGGTCGGTAACGGACGAAATTCGGTAATTTCGGCAGTTACCGACCAGTATTGGCTACCTACATCTGGCCCTAAGTCTGAAGGCTGCTCCCTACAGTTACCACTAGGATAGCATTCTAAAGGCTATCTTTAACCTCATACATTTGGACTGGTACAAGGTGCCCACTTTAATTAGTGAACAGCATATACTAGGCCAACTTCTCACACTAAGAAACTGTATAAACTCAATTTATTTTGTATAGGTATTGTTCACAAGTTCATAGAAGACTGAAGACCCAGTTGATGGAGACCCAAGTTTAGTGCATGGACCCTCTTTACAGTAAAGATAGGCTAGTTTCTGAAGAAAGAAACATGCACCTGGTTTAGGCAACCATATGGCCTGAAACATGTCGATATTCCACTAAGGGTTAACCATATTAAACTTTTTCTACGAGGAGCTATTCTTCGTAGTTACTCCGTACATTATTCATCAGCAACCCCTACAACAGTTTATTCAGGCACCTTTTACCATGTAGTGGCCAGTGTTTCTCCACCTCAAGAGCCTCTCAGCTTTTCAGGGTCAGAGACTACAACGGTGAAATTCTCAACCAACATGACGAGGGGCCTGGTGATTAGACATGCTGTAAGGAGATGGCTTTTTGTATGGTCACCCCAAAGTTTAAACTGATGCTTCTGGTTTTGCAACTCAGAGTGCCCAGAGACCTGCTAATCAGACCTTTAGAGCCTGTGCCCATACCCGTAAATTGGTATGTCAAATTAGCGTTTACCCATTTGCCTCACCTAACGTACCAGCAAGTCCCTTGTAAATGGTACCAGGGCCATTGCCCCATGCTATATGTGCAATTCATTCCTTTGGCAGGCCTTTCGATTCCTAAGGCAGGGTGCAACAAAATCCATGAGCAGAACTTGCATTTTTACATGTTCTGATAGTTCTATGTTTTTCCTGTGGAAAGCCTTGGTGGCCCAATTGGCGAGTGCAGAGTGACACAAGGACCTCTGCAGTGCTAACTATCACAGTGCGACCAAAGTGCTTCCTCCAAGGTATCACACAACTGGTTACAGCAAGACTTATTTGATTCTCAGTTTGAAAATAATTAATAAGTTGCAGTGTGCAGCTTTAGCAGAGTTGCCACTTTGTCTCTAGTCCCCCGTGCCCATACTGGTTGCACACTGGATAATTCCGCCGAGGCGGTTTTCTGCCTTCCTAGGGAGTAGTTCTAATGGCTCCCAGGAAAGGACACAATGGGAGCTTGCTCTGGAAGGAGGGCTCACTTCCCTCCTGCAGGAGGACACATGGAAGTGGCTCAAAAGGCACGCTTCCATAGGAGAAGCCGCCTTTGAAGGGCAAATGGATAATACTTGGGAGAGGGGCTGCTCCATTGTTCAAGCTGGGACAGGAGAGGGGAAAAGAAGCTGCCAAACTGGTTTCCCAGGTGCATGTAGCCAGCCCTCTTGTTAGCTACACCTCAGGCTTGGGCTAGGGACCTACACATGCAGGGAGAGGGGTTCCGTCATAATAGAGGCAGGCAGAATGGTGCCACACTTTCCAGGAAGGGGTCATCAGGTGGGAGGGAACCTGGGAACCCACTGTCACACTAACTGCATCCTGCCCTGTGGGCATTTTCTGAGTATAAATAGGACACCGCTGGCACCCCAAACTCCGATCTCGACTGGAAAAAGGACTTCTCTGCTGCACCGTGGAAACAGCAAAGAGGCTGCACTGGCGTGGACTGCAGCAGCTGAACCTGTTGGGAAGCAAAGGAGAGAGACTTTGCCTGCTGTGTTCTGCTCAAGGAGCAGTTGCTTCCAGAGACCACCCAAAGCCAAGAGACTCCAAAGGTCAGCTTGCCTCCTGTTCACAGCACAGACAACAGCTGAGAAGCCTGCTAGGGCAAGTCTTTAAAACTGCAGTCAAATGCAGTTGGGCAGCACCAGGGGCAAGACTAGAAGCACAAAGTAGTACCAGAGTTCGCTGAGCCTGTGAGTTCAGCAGCGCAGTTGGATCCTCCAGAGAACGAGTTATCAACCCAGGAAGGATTGGTGAGTGACCATGATACTGGGCAACTAACACCAAGAGGACTTTGTGGGACGTCAACCCTGTGACCATTACTACTGGACCCCCTTCGTTGACCAAGGAACAGCCGCATCAAGACCACTATCAACAGCATCGCATCCACAGCATCCTTTGAGCATCTTCACCATTCTTCATCCCTTGCATCAGAACCATTTCCATAGGAAAACCCTGCAAAGGATAAAAGTGCCTGGCACTGACGGAAGACTGCTTCATCAGCTGTAGTAGCGGTTTGAGGACCTTGCTGGTCCCTCTTACTGACTCCCTACTGGAGTTGTTCACCTAAATTGACTGCAAGTGATCGCATTACAACTAGCCCAAACTTTAGTGAAAAAAGTGTGTCAAATTAGTTGAATTTCCCTACGCTTGCTAGGGGTGGAGTGAAATGCTTTGGTTTACTATAGTCCATTTTATTTCAAAGGAAACCTCCGGTGGGGTTTTTTCCATTGTGATTTCTAAATAATGCAGTCTCTTTTTAAAATTGGTGGCGGAATTCTTTGGTTTCTTGTTGATTACATCTTTAATTATGTTGGTGCTGTTTAAATGCTGGACACTTGTTCCTTTGTGTAAGCCTTGCAGCTCAGAGTCACAGCTACCCATGATTGAGCTGAAGGTTTCACAAACGAAACCTAGGGGTCCTAAAGGAGTTGGCAAGCATTACATGGTGAGGTGCACACCCACACCATATAATACATCCCATTTCCTCATACATGCCAATGCTGCATGGGTGAGGGCCTTAGTCCTTTAAGGTAATCACTCCATTAGGAAATATTATGTGATATTTTAGCATTTTCTACTCCTCACGTTCCCTGGGCACCCTTTGTATATGTAACTTTTTGAAGAGGAGGCTATGCGCTTGTTGAAATGTTTCCTCCTGCTTGCATATCATTACTAGTTACCCAAAGGGTTCAGAGATAAATGGGGATCTGCTCCTTGTTTTCTCCATTCTTTGCCCTCAGGATCTAACAGCAATTTCATTATCTATGCAGTGTATCTCTAGTGAAACATTGAGAGTTGAATCCGAATAAATCAAATGTTATACCAAAAGGTGTGCCTGCGTTTTTTTAAAATAAGTTTCTCAATGACAGATCTGAAGCTGGCTTGAGAATCTCCTGGTAGTGGGAGCACATATATGAGGTGAGAGATTTCTTAAAATGTTCTGGCAACACCAAGCTCCTCTTCCTTCTCAGAGTAGTGGTGGTGGTGTTTCACCACTATGTATCTCGCACAAGCATTTTGTTGTGATCTAGTCAGGCCAACACAAAGTATTCCATTCAGACGGTGACGGAGGGATGGTCGAAAACAGAAGCGAGGAGGCCATATAGGATCAATACTGTAGTTTTCTTAATAGGGGTTGTAAAGGATAGCTAAAAAATGATAAGGATTTTAATTGTCAGGATGAACAAAATAGTTCTGAAATATGCCTGTTCCAGCACAGGTTTGTAGAGTAGATCCTCTCTTGGGGGTCCGGGTCGGGGTTGGTGTTCCGTGAGATCCAAGGCTTTGGTGCAACACAGATGGGGACCCAGAGTATACTTAAAAGAAATAAGAAAGCAGCGGACAGTTATGGTGTCCTACGCAGTTTTGTATACCATCACTATACCACTTGCCAAAAGGGAATAAGAAAGAGGAGGTCTTGGGGTAAATAAGCGAGAAAATGGAGATTATAATTAAATTAGGCGTGGGCTCATTATGTGTCTGATCCCTAGGATAGCGTTTCATAGTGCTCATTTACACTTGACTAAAAGTGGGGAAAAGATTGTGGGCAAGAGAGGTGAGGCAGGAAAAACAAGGTCCAGCAAAAAAAAAAGGAACCACCACCTCAACAATACTCCGGTGTACTCCCTTCCCTGTACGCCGTGCCCCCCCCACCTTTGTCCCGTCATGTACCGCTAGAAGCCACAACTCTCTGGAGTTGTGGCGGCACATGTGTCCTCCTGGATCCACCAGCCTTCAATCCAACTCTCAGGAACCTTGAAATCCTCCTCTTCAGCGTCTTCTGATATGGCGGTCACAACGGTTTCAAGCGGCTTCTCTGCGTCTCTTCTCTCGTCCGCGTCTTCCTGTTCGGGATGTCTCCTCCCAGTTGAAAACCCGAGATGTGTTCTCTCCTCCCTTTTTCTGCCCAGCGTAACATTTGTCAAGCTTTGGTGATTGGCTGGAGGGGGTATCTGCCCCGCCTCCCTCGGGACGTTTCGTTTCAGGGTTACACGCTTCGTTCTGCAGGATAAGGGAGAAGTCTTGTACTATTTCCGGAGTAGGTGATTCGTCGTCCTCAATACGGTAGGCACCCAAGCGGGGTCAGTTGGGGCTCGGGTGGTGGTCGTGACTCCAAACCCGGGGTCTTCATCACAGACGGACTTTTGTATAGTCCAAGTCCTACCAAGAACTTAATAAGCCGGTCAGGAAACACCTATCTGACCCTTTGAGCCCTTGGACTTGAATGTTCTTTTTTTTCCACTCTGTTCTGATCATTCAGGTTTTGTATGGCAGTTTGACAGACTGGCCATCTCTTCTCATTTCTATTGTAACAATGTACTAGCTGCCTCCAAGAATGCTGCTTAGCACTTTACCTCTATCACCCTAAACTCCACAGCATCCACATGTCTGCATAGGTCGCCTATGTTTGCAGAGTGAGGTTTTCAGATCCTCTGTGCTACGTTCCATTTCCTTTTCCAGGCCTTTCTTCAAGTCCCTCCTGATGGCCTAAAGGAAGGGATCTGGAGGTCAGCTTTTGTGATTGCCATTTTATTTTGCAAGGCTTCCTTTTCATGGGCAAACTCATGTGGATCTAGTTGAGCTTCTCTTTCTCAAGCCTGCTTAGCATGCAAATATGGGCGCTCTCCTTTTGGAGTAATGTTTTTTGGGGTGCATTCAGTCAGAGTAAATATCGAAGATTCTTTTTGCTGTATTCCAATTCCTGAATTGCAGGCTCTCCCCCACTAGCTGCAATGGTATTTCTTTTGTCCAGTATGGTGCTCTGCATGTAACCTTGAATGATCTTCTGAATGTTTGAAAAGCCTGTCTGCATGGGAACCAGCACCCCCTATTCTTCTCTGGCATGGTATTGCAGTGGTTACTCCCTCAGATACTGAATACAATTCCAGGGAGCTGGGCCACCAGGAGACGAATATTCCTCATGTTCTTCCAAGAACAAGACTGGCTCCTTGCCAATGAAAGGGTTATGCAAGGGAGTCTTCTTAATTCCATGCAGGAACACCACTCTACTGCTCCCTTTATAAGGAAGACCTTGAGGAACTGCTTGTTCCCTGCAGAGGGACACTGTTGCCTGGTAGGCTATTCAATGAAAGGGTAGGTCCTCTTCGCCTTCCTTTTTGGGACTTGACTCCTGCTGCATTCTCTGAATCGGGACCTGCTGTCCACTGCTTCTTTAAACGGCCTGGTGAGTCCCCATTGCCACCTGACCCCCCTCTCCTACCTCAGGCAGGGTGACTCGCCCTTTTGGCTGAGCAGTATCAGGGACACCAGGCTCCAATTGTCTGGGCCTGGTCATGAAAACTATTTTGCTCCTCTCATCACAGCAGCACAAAGGCAAATCAGACAGCGTTTTGATCTCTTGCCTGCAGGAGGTACTTAACTATCCTTGCTGGCGTAATACAGTCACGCGGACTAGTTGCCTGAACACTATATTAGAGACATCTATAGCCAAATCAATTAGGGTTGCTGATGCTTTTTCTTCTTCATGCAAGATAGACTTAACATCTGGATGTTTGTCCAGCAGATCTAAATATGGAGCTAGATCAGACCACATCGCCCAGTCATATCAGTCCAAAATTGTCATGGCATTAGCAGCTCCTATAGTCACTGCAGACATAGTGGAAAATTGTTCCACAGCCACATCCATTCTGCGGTCTCTTCGATCTGGTGACACTGTGCAAGGTGCCATTGGGTTTCTGTTAATTCTCCGAGCGGCCTACATAATAACAGAGCTTGCCTTAGGGTGACCCCAAAATACATCTGTGAATTTTTAGGGATCTTATTTAGCCTACACAAGGAGATGATGGACGGAGCGCTGAAACTTTTCAAACACTCCCCTCAGTCACAGATCTGGGTTGAATCCAGCATAGTTCTTTAGCTCACTTTGCCACCCCAGTGCAGACCCAGCCATATGCAAATCAGTCACCATTGCGAAGTGGGAGTCACATTGTACCGTAACAAAGCAGGATATCACTTTACCATAGCCTATAGTAGCAATGAAACAATCACTTTTATAACTGATCCAGTTCATTTGAAAGGAACCAAGCTCCAGCCAATCAGGCGACAGCATCCTTGAGAACACTCACACAGAGGCAGAGCCTCTCAGATTTTCAAGCATTAGTGGGAAAGGTAATCCTGTAACAATACAGGGTGCTTCTACAGGCAGGAGGGTGGGTAACGTGAATCAATGAAAGATGCCAGTACGGTCCTCATGGGGGGGGGGTGGTAACAAGGAGGGACTAACAAGCCTCATTATCAATCGGAAACCAGCATTTACCAAGGACAATGACACCAGTCAATCAAATATATGGGCGGAGAGAAGGCGAGGCTTCCACAGCATACTAGACTACTGCATGTCTCGCTGAGCGAGCAGTGCATGCGCGCTACTGCTAGGCTCGACCTAAAAAGGCACAACCCCTTTACCACTTCCATTAAAAACAACAACAAGACTGTTAACATTGCTTAATCCATGGCACATTTTTTATCCCATTTTAATTCCAAATGTATAGTCTGCTTCCTATTGCTATTTTAGGTAAAGTACCCAAATACTAGAAAAACGTATTTGAAAAAAATAAGTGCTGATATTGGTGTATTATAAAATTTAAACAAAACATAACATTTCAAAGTTCTTAAAGTTTAAGTTATTTGACAGAGCCACAAAATGTACTCCATTTCAATTCTCTATATAGCCTTGTTTCATGGAGACATATTTAGGTAAAGAACCCAAGTCTAGAATTATTCAACGCCATACTTGGGGAAACTATTTTGTCATAACCGCTTTAGGACATTCGTTTATCAGAGATATATGAATATCCAATGAGGGAGGTTAACTGACCATTGGGGCAAGAAAATATATTGAATGGAAGAAGGAGCAGGAAGAAAAAGGTGGGTAGAATGGGGCATGGGATGAGAGCGAGAGGGGAAGAACAGATTTGGAACTATTTATCAAATCATTGGCAGCTGCAATCGTTGTGCAGCCCTTTCCATAAGTCTATGAAATCTTTAATGACATCCGGTGGAGAGTCCAGAGGTTGTGGTGCAGGTGGAAAAGGGGTGGGAAGTATAGACTTGTTCCATTCGTTGGGAATAGATGGATTGTCTGCTATATCCCCTTCTTCCCAGTCTTTGTCCAATGAGGATGGATCAGCTCTAGGAGGTGCTGCAATGTTGGAAGCAGGTGTCATCCTAGGTGTCAACGGTGGAGGAATAGGATGATGTGTTCTCGAAAATTGAGACTTCATGGGTTACAGAAATCTTTAATAAAAGTACTGCAGCATGCCTTCGAAGTCGTGGAACAAGGTTAAAGGGATCTGAACCATACTTTCTTGGGAAGGCGAGTGGCTATAATGTTGGAAGTGTTCCTCATGCTGCTTAGGCCTTTCAGAGTATGTGGTCTACTGCGGTACAGAATAATCCTTCTAGGACTGTGCATCATCCTGTTGATATGGAGCTCAGAAGAGCTGTCGGCCATTATGAATAGGGCAGATATCATCTGACTCTTCCACAACAAGAAGATGACTTGGAGGCAGTGGAGAGACCCAACTTGGTCCAGTATGTTCAGGAAGAAGGAAAGTTTTAGTCATTTCCACTCTCGTACACAATGTTGTTGTTGAGTCGGTGATCGCACTTTCCTGTTGCAAGGACTATTTTTTAATGCTTTCGACATAGACAAAGTTGTCTTCGTCGACGGGGCCTCTACGACTGTGCCGTTGATTGCTGTAATGCCGCAGTTAATGGTGTCTGTCACCTATATATTGTTGCCAACCGAATCGACAATGATGTAGGGGGGGGGTTGGATGTAGCAGTCACCACAGTCAGAGCCATCAACACTGGTAATGGACAGTGAGGTTGTCGTAATCAATATTTTTTAAAGTGATTTTAGTCTTTGTCGTCTACGGTTCTGAAGAGGGCTTCTCTGGGCACGCTTCTGTCTTGGAAGATGAAGTGGTAGGTTCAAACCTCCCAGTTTCAGATGAGATTTGTTTTCTTCTCCTTTTGAGAACTGTCTCTCAGACTCATGGCGAGTCTTTTTCAAGGCCTTTCTAGACTTCTCCGATGTTCCTTGGTCATGTGACCGTACCTTTTTACATGACTTTCTGAGAAGTAGAAGAGCTGTCACTATCTTCTTCCTCAGAAAGAGAAGATTATCGATTTAGACTTCTACAGCCATACAAAAAAAGCCTCCCCTTCCCATCTTTTAGAGTCTTGGAGGAAAAAATGCAACAGATCTACAGTCCTTTGTCTTATGGGTAGGGTGGAGGCATTATATACAGTCCGTGTGATGGTCTTCTGAATGAAGTCTTTTCTTCCCACAGGGGCCACAGAGCCTGAAAACCCTTTCACTAACGATTCTGACATGGTAGTAGGTAGTTTGAAGGCAACATTTCTCAAACTGGTTGAAGAAACTGAGCAGAGCTCAGTAAGACTCCCTTCACACAACGTGCGGTAGAAAATCTGAGATACTCAGCCTCTGTGGGGAGTGTTCTAAAAGGTGCTGTTGTCTGACTGGCTGGAGTGTGGTTCCTTTTAAAGGATATGGATAGGTTATTTAAGTGCTTGTTTCATTGCCATTATAGGCTATGGTAATGTTATGTACTGCGTTGTTATTGTCCCATGGGACTCTTTGACGACAGGGAAAAAATTCAATCATTTGAATCTATGAAAGATCCAACACTGGAAAACAATATCCTTATCAGTCAGTAGTATTAAAAGTGCAAAGTATACATGTGGTTCTGGGAGCCTGTGCTAGATTAATTTACTGTCAAATTCAAGCATGGCTGTTGCAGAACTAACCCAAACTCTGAGTACTGCAATAACTTAATGAATTTCAGTGGAGGAGTGTGGCTCAATGGTTAGAGCGGCAGACCCTGATGCAGAGTTCTGGCCAAGGACCAGGGTTCGATTCCCGTCTCTGCGGGGTCTCAGGCTCAATTTCCTCAGACCTGTTAATTCTCGCCTCGGTGCCTATTCTAATCATGGGCCCCACGCTTCAACTCTGGGCAATAGCTTGCTTAGCCTCCACACCGGCCCCAACAGCGCTAAGGATGCCGGTCTTCACCCTGGGGGTGCCCAGGAGTGGACACTTCACAGGGAAAGCCAGGAGGGGTTCCACAGCGGTATGAGTATCAGCGCCAGGAAACCGCATAGGCGACACCGCAAGGTGACCGTCTGGTGACAGTGCGCTCTATAAGTACCATGACATTTACATTTCAGACAATTGGGGGAGGGGGGTATCCTTGTTTGAATTGCAAGTACTATGCAAAGGTTTTGTACTATTTGTTCCTCTAACGGGCTGAGTTACATGGGAAAAATAAAGTGGGGAACTCAACTATACAAGGGGAGTGGCAGATTCTGCCAGCAGACTAACAAAACATTTAGCGATGAGCATGAGGATGCATATTAGAAATGTTAACTTGTTAGCCATACATATACACAAAAACAAAAAACAACAAAACCACACACCCAGATACAATAGGGAAATGGCATTTTCAAAAAGGCACAACTAACAATAATACATAGAATACAACATAACTAAACATTACATTTAATATAATGCTTTAATAATAAACCTGGAACAGCATGTTAACTTACCAATATAATACATTTCCAGCTGCTGGCGAAGACGTATTTTTTTCATGTCATCATAAAAATTAGGTTCAGACATAGTCTCAATGGCTGGAGGAAGAGTAAATATCCTCATAATTTTTCTTTTATTTCTGAAACAAACATGACAGAACGAAATTTGAAAATATACTTTCAAAATGCATTTCTACTGACTGAAATAATTAGATTTTACATATCGCCAAAGTATGCTACAGAATGCCGATAAACAAAGGAGCCTTCCAAATCAAAATGTAATAATAAGACGGGAATAAATCATGTATCCATACAGGCTGAACCATCTAGAAAAGAGAAAAAGCCGAACATTTTACTTATCTTGTAAGCATCTGTTTGTAGCATGCAATGCTGTAGCTTCACATTCTGGGCATACACTTGCTATCTGGTGTGCAAGTTGTTTTTCTTTGAAGTCTTCAGAGTCCCATAATATTGTGACTCTTCTTCTTGGTGAAAACGCACATGGTCATCAACTCTATTGTTAAGATTGTTTACCGCATGGTGGGTGAGAATGGAATGTGAATTGAAGCACTATATAGAGATGTCCATGCATAGGAGGAAACAAATAGTAGAGACACTTCAACAGCCATAAGCATTCGGTAAAAGGGTGGGTGCATGTGAATCAGCAGCACTACATGTCACAAACAGAAGCTTACTGGGTAAGTAACATTTTCCGTTTGAGGCATGTGTGGCTGTAGATTTACAAGCTGTGCTTAGACTGTAAAACAAACCTCCTAAAGGGTGGTGGCTAGCCTGTGGGTTTTGCAGCAGATTTAAAAAGAGTATACAGAGAACTGCCTGACCAACTTTAGCTTGCTGGTGGGCTAGGACATCCACAATAATGTTTAGTGAAAGTATGGGGTGTGGATAAAGTACCTCTTTTGCATACATCAGCTATGGGAATGTTCCCCAGAAAGGCCGTAGATGCTCTTTTCTTCGGAGTAGAGTGCTCTAGAATGAGTGGGCAGAGTCCCCTTAGATTTAGCATAGCATGTCTGGATGCATTTAACTAGACATCTGGCAGAGCCAGATTTGGACAGAGCCTTCGCTTTGTGGGCTTTGGAGAAAGAAAGAAAATGTGGTTGCGTCTTCCTAAATGGTTTAGTTCTGAACGTAGTACAGCAGAGCTCTTTATATGTCCAAAGTATGGAGAGCCTGTTCCGCAACTGAATCAGGATGTGGTACAAAAAAAAAAAAAAAAAAAAAACCAAGAAAAAAAAAACACGAAAGTCAATGGACTGATTAAGGTGGAATTAAGAGATTACCTTGGAGAGGAATCTGGGATTGGGTTAGAGGACAACCCTATCCCTATGTACTTGGAAGAATGGTTCTTCCAGGGTTAATGCCTGAAGCTCACCGACATGCTTTAGTGAGATGACGGCAACCAGAAAAGCCACCTTCCAAGAGAGGGACTAAAGGGGGGGGGCAGGAGTGGAGAGGCTTAAATGGAGGGCCTAATAATCGTGTCAGTACATGAAGATTCCAATGGCTTTAATGACTGGTATCCTTAAGAGAAACGTGTTGTCTATTCTCAAGGTAGGTAGCCACTGGGGCCCGGTGTAGTCATATACTGGTAAAGGTTACACCAGAAACCTGCAAGCTGAGTAAATAGCAGACCATGTCCTGCATGGTGCCTTTTAAAGGATCAATCTTTTGAATGACAGTAGTGCACAAATCTTCTCCACTTGGCAGCATTGCAGGTGGTAGTGAGGTACCGGGTTTTTTAGAACCCAGCGGTGTCAGGGAACACACCCAAAGACCTCGAGTCCTTTCCTGATTCAGACCACAGAAACTCAGAGTCTTCTAGGTGAAGTCAAGGATCGATTTTATTGGCTGCAACCAAGGTAACAAGCGTCCTAGAAGTACAACACACGGGATGTATATTCTCAGGAGACTGCTCAATCTTACAAAGTCAGGCTTCTCTTTTTATACAAGATATTGTGCTTTAGGCAAACATTCTTCGAATTTACAGTATACTATTCACATACTTCTGTTACAAAGGAAAAGCAGAGTCATGATGACAAGCCCATATTTCAGTTTGTCCATCCCACAATAAATTACCCGGCAAGGCCCAACATTTCATCAGATATCGATGGACCCCCAATAAAAACGGGCACCTCCCCATCATAAAGCAAGTGAGAGAGAAAAGAGCAGGGACAGGTGTGAGCAAGAT
Source organism: Lissotriton helveticus (assembly GCF_964261635.1). Taxonomy (NCBI): domain Eukaryota; kingdom Metazoa; phylum Chordata; class Amphibia; order Caudata; family Salamandridae; genus Lissotriton; species Lissotriton helveticus. Next base: position 393,012,925 of record NC_136068.1, on the reverse strand, counting down.
TCGGCAGGGGGTGTGTGCGATGAAAGGGGTTTATGGCCTGTTGAGCCTTGATGCTATCTCATTCGGCCACTGGGAGAGAGACTGACCAAACAGGTTCGGCCTGGGGCAATGGTTTCGGCTTGCCCAGGTCAGGTCAGAGAAAAGTCAATTAAGGTGTACGTGTCCTTTGGAATTGAATTTAGCTGTATTATAAGCCTATGTAAAGGGCAACTCACAAAATGGCTGCCGTATACAAAATGGAAGCCAAGGGTTCAGAACGCAAATGACGATTTCGAGGTGAAATCGTCACTCGAATATGCCGAAAATGCTTGTACATAGTGTACTAGCCATTCTTGGTCTTTTGATACCAAATTCGTCATGTTTCGACGAAGTTTTATTCTCGAGTCCAGAATTATTACATAAGTCCAGAATTTTCAGAACCACAATCCCTCCTTTTGCCCTTACATAGGCAATTAATCTATCCTCATGCTAATCTGAGTCCAGATCTATGTTCCTAAAGTCATTGAGATGTTGCTGTAACATCATTCTAGTACTTAGCTCGTCTCTTGATACAGGCTTCCTTACACATGATGTAACACAGAGGCCACATATTGCAGGAGCACACTGTACGCACAGACAAAACAGGAAAAGAATGGCTAAGACCATCCCAATGACCATCAGAATTTTCCATCCCCAGGCGGATATCAGTTCCCAGAACCATCCCATTAATGACCAATCTCCTTTATCCACATGAATAGATTCGGAAATCTTATGTAGTTTAGAGATGGCCTGGTACACTGTTGGAGCGTTATCTGGAATGATAACACAGCAACTAGATTGGATCAATCTACATACCCCACCTCGGTCTGCAAGTAGGATATCTAAAGCGACCCTGTTCTGAAGGGTCATAAGACGATCCGACTGGAGCTCAGCAGTCAGGTTCCTAAGGGCACCAGCAGTTTCTGTCACGGTGGACTCAACCACCCTTGTCAATTGCCTTATGTTCCTGCTGTTAGCCATCGGTCCCCAGAACGGCAGAAAACCCTTTACGAAGTCCCCAAATTCTTGTCCTGCGGTGTCTTCTTGACTCAAGGCACCTCTAACTACCCTTGTCTTGTGGTAATCTGCCGCCGCTGTGTAGGTGGGAGGCAACAGGAACAAAACAAAACATGAGCCCGAAAAGTCAGGGGGCAACCATGTATAGGCTCTATCATGGCAGATGAAATAGGTACCCTTAGCTGCTAAAAACGAAGGGGAAGTCTGGGCTGCAAAAACATACGTTTTAGTGCAGATACTCTTCCCTAACTGAGCTCTGGGATTCGTGCCATTACCTTGCAGACACAGATGACCCTGAGGGGGTACAATCCAAATCGGGGAAGAGCTCTTAGCTTGCTGTTTCTCACTCAGAGTAGCTCCATATCCGGTTATGTTCCATCCTATGTATACTAGTGTCTCATCTCTTGGGATAGTCTCATAAGAAATACCTTCCTTAATCAGGTCTACTATACCCTTAACTAGAGCACTATTTTTAGGATTGTCTGTTACAGAACGTAGGGGGTAGACTTCATGCGCATATATGAACATTGTTCTGTATGCCCACACAGAACCATTGTGACTGAATGGCAGGACCAGATAAGGAATACCTTTATCCGTTGTGCGAGGCATAAGACCACACACCCAACAGTTAGTTGTGTTCATTACAAGTTGGTGTTGGTGCAAGAGAAGAACAAAGGAGTTATTAATAAACTCTAATCTCCTAGCTGATTCGTGTTCAGGAAGGGGTTGGAAAGAGTGTGGGGAAACAGTAGAAGGAGGAGGTATGGGCGATGTAGTGGGTGCAAATATTACTCAAAAAGAGAACAAAAACATAACTTATTAAAAATATCATCACACTGAATAACATAAAAATGCACAATATCAAAAAACTTTTCTTTGTCATTATTTTACAAATCTTGTGTTTAAAGTTCATTTCCTTGGCAGGTCTCTCCATCTCGAGAAACTCCATCCTCTCTAAAGTGCTGCCCGCGATGGGAGGTTGATTCTGCTAAGGAACGCTTCTGTCAGTCCAGGGCAACTCCCTTAGACCAACCAGAACTGCCGACCTAACGTCGTCAGCTGCACCCCAAAGACTTTGGGCAATCGCGGCCCGCAGCAGCGGAACCCGGATGGCGGTTCGAAAAACAAAAATAAGCAAGTTTCTCAGATGGGAGAGCTGCACTTTCAAAAATAGTACTTGGAAGGAAAAAAGAATTATGTTTATTTGTCCATAGGTCTCGGCCTCAAATTATACAGTTTTTTTCCTGGTATAGTGTTATCTTGGAACAAGAGTTCAGGTTCCGTAGTGTTCAATGGAATTGACGGTGATACAGCTGGTTGCAAAAGTTTATCGCTCTCTTGTTCAGTAAGTGTTCCTTTTACTCGTGCATCACTGATGGGCAGAAAACGCGGCACAGTTTCAGTTTCTGAGTCGGCAACACCCTTCTGGACCCACTGGTCATATGGCAGAGGCAGGGGGATCCGTTTGCAATGGATCCCGTGGATCCAGTTCGCCTTCCCCTCCACTCGAACTGCTGATCTTGTGGAAAGAAGGACGAGGTGCGGTCCGGTCCACCTGGGCTGGTCGTTTTTGGTTCTCTGGAAGTTCTTGACGAGGACCCAGGAACCAGGGTCGATTGCGTGACCTGGAGTCTCAGAGACCGGAGGCAGGGTGTCGTGAACCTGTTAATGCAAAACACGCAATTTAGCCGTCAATTCATACAGATAATCAAGCAAAACAGGGTGTTCGAGTTCACTGAACTTAGTGGGCCTTGGCACTCCCCATATGTTGGCCGGGCGGCCATAAACTATCTCGTAGGGGCTAAGTTTCACTCGTGAATGCACAGTCATTCTGGTGGACAGGAGTGCTAAGGGCAGAGCGTCAGGCCATTTAAGACCTGTGCTCGCTTGAATTTGCCAGTTTCAACTTAAGCGTGCCATTGTAACATTCTACTAATCCAGCTGATTGGGGGTGATTTGCAGCGTGGAACCTCTGTTGAATGCCTAGCCCTTCATACACTCTTCATCACTCGACCCACAAATTCACTCCCATTATCACTCCAGACCATTCTAGGCATTCCAAACCTGGGGAAGAACTCTTTCACAAGGGCTTTAGCTGTGGATAAGGCAGTGTTGTCTTTTAGGGGATAGGCTTCTACCCATCTTGAGAAGGCGCAAACAACAACGAGTACGTATTTTAAATTGTTGCACCTCTCCATGTGAATGAAATCAAGCTGCAAAACCTCGAACGGGTACGTAGGAGGTGCAAAATGACCAGCTGGAGTTGGGGTTCCCCTACCAGGATTGTGTTTCAGACACACCATGCAATTCTTGACGACATTCTCTGCACACTTGGGAATTCCTGAGTTCTGCCATACTGGAGCCAACAACTTGCAAATCCCTTTCACTCTGATATGAGCCATTCCATGAGCCATTGTAACCACTGCAAGCACATATGCATCGGGTAACAACCATCTCTGATGTTCTGACAATTCAACCCAACAACCATTTGCATCCATTCTACCCGTACTTGCTCTCCACGTGCTCAACTCTTTCTCTGTGGCCTCAGCTTGAATGGACTTCACACACTCTCCATCGTGTCTTCACACATTCCAACATCACCAACCCATCTTGCAGGGCCTGCAACATACATTCGGCTCGTCACATTCCTTGCGGTTTCTTTCGCGATTTCATCAGCAAATGCATTTCCACGACCAACAGTCACCTTTTTGTGAGCACTACATTTCACAATCGCCATTTGCAGAGGCAAGGTCAGTGATTCAAGAAGCTCATTTACCAACTGACCATGCTGAATCTTAGCTCCATGCGAAGTCAGGAACCCACGTTCTTGCCACAATCGTCCAAAACTATGAGCCACACCAAATGCATACTGACTATCGGTATAGACAGTCACTTTCATTCCTTTAGACAACACACGCTCTTGTAAGTGCAATCAATTCTGCTGCCTGAGCTGAATTATGTGGAATACGTGCAGCTTCAACAATTGTATGCAAAGTCGTGACAGCATATGCTGCAGTCGTATCACCATTCGGAAGCCTGAAGCATGAACCATCCACCCACAATGTACCATCACATTCAGCAAGAGGAGTGTCCCTAAGATCTATTCTCCCTTTCGTTTCTTCTTCTGTTATAAGAAAACAATCATGCTGTTCTGAATCATCTAACTCCTCTACAATCGGTAACAACGTGGCTAGGTTTAAAGTGTTGCACCTTTTTATGTGCACATGACTCGCTAACAATGTCAATTCGTAACCTGACAATCGAGCACTAGTTAAGTGCTGTGTCTTGGTTCTGTTCAACAACATATCTACTGCATGTGGGACCATTACGACTAGCATGTTATTCATCACTAGACCAGCAGACTGTTGAATAGAAAGAGCTGCTGCTGCTGTAGCTCTTAAACAACTTGGCAACGCTCTAGCTACTGGATCCAAAGTCGACGAAAAATATGCACATTGACGCTGCCTGCCTCCAAACAACCGAGTCAACACTGACAATGCACAACCCTCTTTCTCGTGGACATACAATGTGAAAGGCTTACTGTAGTTGGGGGTACCTAACACAGGAGCCGAACATAATGCTGTGCGCAATTCAGAAAGACTTTTCTGACACTCTTCAGACCAAGGAATGGGATTGGGTGTATCTTTACACGTTTATGCCACCAAAGGTTTGGCTAATAACGAAAAATTTGGAATCCACTGTCTACAGTACGATGTAATGCCCAAGAAAGCACGCACTTCTCTCTGTGTTCTTGGCACACTCAATTTCGCTATTGCCTGTATTCTTTCTGGGGTCAGTTTCCTTCCCTCCTTCGATAAGGTGACCTAAGTAGGTCACTTCTTGTCGACAATATTGCAATTTGGAAAGTGACACCTTGTGATGTAAATCACACAGATGACGCAACAATGACAATGTGGCTTCTTTCAGATTTCCTCAGTATCTGCAGCAATAAGCAAATCATCCACATACTGAATAAGGGCAGCACCCTCAGGTAAAACAATTGTATCAAGCTGTGTTTTTAGAGCTTGACTATATATTGATGGACTTTCACAGTAGCCCTGAGGAGCACGTTTAAAGCGGAAGCTTCGTCCTCCTAAACTGAAGGAAAAGATATCCCTGCTCTCCTCAGCAATCGGGATGCTGAAGAAAGCATTCTTCAAATCGATCACCGAAAACCAGGTGGCAGAAGCTGGAATCATAGTCAATAATGCAGTAATGTCGGGGACAACTGGAAATTGTGGCACAACTATTTTATTCACCTCTGAGATCAATCACAAATCTGTACACAGGTGGCTGAGCGGGATCAATTCGTTTTAAAACAGGCAGAACAGGACTATTGCAAACGTTGCCTCTTGTCTCTTCAATCACATCTTTTTCAATTAGATCGTAAACGATCGCTAGCAAAGCCTTTTCACCTTCACTAGAGATTTTGTATTGGGGAATTCGTGGCATTTTAACATTGGCTTTCAATGTTACAACATATGTTGGTATTTCTAAAAGACCCACATCATTAGGACCAGTAGCCCAAAGAATATTAGGGCGAGATGACAATTCTGTTGGAAGTTTGTCCCTTGACAAATACATTGGAGAAACCGCTTTCGTACCCAGTGTAAGTTGTACTCCAGAAGGAGATCAGTACAAAGTCGCATACAACCTAGATCTAATCCTAACAAGTTCTCACCACAACCTGTTGTCAGAATAAGGGGTGCTTCGAATTCACAAGGTCCAACGGAAAGAGACAAAGGGTCAGAAATCGGGTTCCTAACCGGGGCGCCAGAAAAACCTACAGAAACATTCATTTCGCCAGACAAAGGTGCGCCAGGGAGTTTGGAGTGCATAATAGAACTCTTTGTAGCACCAGTATCCAACAGGAATGGTTCTGACACACCTGATGTAATCACCTCAACGTATGGTCCATTCTGATCTACTGGAACTGAAACAACTCCCTCTTTGTCTATGGCTGTCCTAGCAATCATTACCTTCCCAATGCTCATCTTCTGTATAGTAAGCATCCGCATAATACTGAGCTGTCCTACCAGATGCGTTATTCTGCTGATCGAACCTATTCATAGAATTTTGAGGTGGAAGGGGACGTGCGTTTTGGGGGACGTTTCCACGTCCTCTACCTCTAGGTGCTTGCTGAACACCACAACCTCTTACAGCCTGCAAATGGTGCTTCTGGTGTAACAAAATAGGGCAACTATACTTGAAATGACCCTCTTCCTTGCAATACGAACACCGATTGGGACCTACTGGAACACGGGGTTGAGTATACTCGACTTTTTGCGAGTTCCTCTGATACTGTTGAGGCTGCTGATAATTATTTAGATAGTTATTCTGACCACCACGTGGCGGATATGCTTGCTGTAACAAAACCTTCGTTTTCAACTCTTTAGTTTTCTTTTCTGCTCTATCTTTCTCGTCTTTGTCTCTATTTTCGTAATATTGTGCAGTAGCCAATATCTGTGCTGAAGACGAAACTGCCCAAGAACTCTGAATCTTTCAACTTTTTACACAACTCTGGAAGCAGATTGTGCACCAATTTATCGACGAACAAACGCTGACCACCTTCTGTGCTCATATCTTGACCACTGTGGTCGACAAATGTTTCTTCAAACCTGGTGAAGAAATCTGACACGGTTTCATCTTTCTTCTGCTTACATGCAGACAACTTATCCCAATTTACACGCATTATCGTTTTCATGTAATCAATTATTTTACCAGGAAGTTCAGCTACTAAAGGCTCAGGTTTAGCACCACCAACTTGTCGGGCATCTGCAGCAGCAATATTAGCCCATGAGTCACCTAACTCCTGATCATGATCTGTATGACAAATCTTACCCCATAAAGGCTGTGGAACAACATTCCCAAATAACATATCGATATCGGCTAAATTCATGATACATGACCCAGCAGTCTGTGACAACTCTTTGTAATACCCTGCAGGATTTTTACGGGGATCAGGTAATGTCTGTTTAAGGGCTAAAACTGCAGCTCGCCTCCATGGGACATGTACCCACACACGCTGGAAATAAGGCTGAACAGGTGGGTTAGCTCGTAGGTCCCCTTCCCTCCACTGTGGGGGAACCTCTCTCATGGGGTACTGTCGCGCCTGTTTCCTACCCTGCTCAAATAGCGACTGAGAAGTGCCCCCGTTACTCCGAAATGACAACAATGTCTCAACCGCTCTCTCGACATCGGGACCTACGATCATGCCCTCTGCGAACTCGAACCGCACACGACACAACTTTTGCGGGTTGTATTCCAGATCATTGTCTTCCAAATCCACAGAGAAAAACACACATTTGTTCAAAAACATCTCTGCTTCGGTGCTTCCCATTGACGGAAGACTTCCATGACTGACTCTACATCATTCTTTACAGTGTCCATGACCCATTTATGCGCTAAACGATTCAGTGAATCTCTCTCTCTCTCTCTCGATAGTCAGGCAGTTGACTTCGCAACTGTCTTCGTTCCATGTTAGGGGTCGTAGTAGGCGACCCAAAAAGGTGAGAAAAGATTAGTAACAGTGTTGACCATTCTCTGTCGAACGGAAGGAGAAACTGACGGAAGAACGGGTGCAAAAACAGGGTGAGATAAGGCAGGAGCAGAGACAATAGCAGAGGAAGCATCAGGAGAAATAGAAGGGGCACTAGGCAAAGTCGTAGAAAGCACAGGTGAGGCAGATGTGGTCGGTGGGCCTGGAGGAGGCTGCACCGAAGGAGCAGGAGCCAGCTGAAGAACAGCTGGTGGGTGCTGTGGAGGAACAGGAGGCAATGCAATCACAGGTTGCGCAACTAAAGGTTGCGGGGGTGCCGTAGCATTTTGCGCATAGGGGGGTGTCGAACTTAATAAATGCGACATTAAGGGATCTTTTTCAAGCCCTTTTGCTGCATCTTGTTGAAGAGGTGGCAAAACTGGATAGCATTTATCTATTACCATTTTACGTTGCCTGTGCAACTGCTCACTCATCTGTTCTTCTTCATTGTCTTTATACTGCATAGCAGCTTGCATTATCGAAATTCCCCTTTCTCTTATTTTTCTTCTCTAATTTAATTTCCTTCTGTTTGGCTTCCTTACGCCATAGGCGGAAAGAGTCAAACATCGCCGGCCGGGCTTTCTTTTTGAAAAGTTTAACTTCGAGGTTATCTAGGATTTCGGTATCAAAGCTACCATATTGGGGCCATTTTAAAACACCATTTTTTCTGGTGTATTTGATCCACACTTCATTGTATGTGATGGGGCCTACCCCATGTTTCACATATAACTCGTAAGTTGGAGTTCCAACCGGAGGAACCGGACATGAGTCCTCCAATCGGGAATCCCTATTATTACAACCAAGACAAAACAAATTTCCAAGTCTAAGACCAGGCATCTTCGCTCTCTAGTCTAGCTCCAAACTTCAAAGGATTATCGATTACGATATTTCTCGTGAATACACGAGTCCTTCGGCTTTGGCACTTGCAAGTTCCAAATTAAAGATCCCAAAGGATACCCAAGACTAAGAACCAACTAAGGACTGGGAGACGCTCCACTTATACTTAACTGAGATATCGATGACGTCACCAGAAGACTCGTCTTAGTGTTTCGCTCTACCAAACTTCGAGGGTCCAAATCAGGGCGATAGCCAGGGCAGCAGTCCTTCGTAGCCGTCGGGAAGTGGGGAACCTCGCAGCAAAGACCTTCGGACCACGTCGACATGCAGGGGTCGATGAAGTGGTTGGCCGTCCTCCAGAATTTTCACACGAAGCTCCTCACGAACCTCTGGCTGGACTGGTACCACTGGTATCGCCCCACGTTGGGTGCCAGCTGAGGTACCGGGTTTTTTAGAACCCAGCGGTGTCAGGGAACACACCCAAAGACCTCGAGTCCTTTCCTGATTCAGACCACAGAAACTCAGAGTCTTCTAGGTGAAGTCAAGGATCGATTTTATTGGCTGCAACCAAGGTAACAAGCGTCCTAGAAGTACAACACACGGGATGTATATTCTCAGGAGACTGCTCAATCTTACAAAGTCAGGCTTCTTTTTTTATACAAGATATTGTGCTTTAGGCAAACATTCTTCGAATTTACAGTATACTATTCACATACTTCTGTTACAAAGGAAAAGCAGAGTCATGATGACAAGCCCATATTTCAGTTCGTCCATCCCACAATAAATTACCCGGCAAGGCCCAACATTTCATCAGATATCGATGGACCCCCAATAAAAACGGGCACCTCCCCATCATAAAGCAAGTGAGAGAAAAGAGCAGGGACAGGTGTGAGCAAGATTCGGCAGGGGGTGTGTGCGATAAAAGGGGTTTATGGCCTGTTGAGCCTTGATGCTATCTCATTCGGCCACTGGGAGAGGAACTGACCAAACAGGTTCGGCCTGGGGCAATGGTTTCGGCTTGCCCAGCCTGCCCAGGTCAGAGAAAAGTCAATTAAGGTGTACGTGTCCTTTGGAATTGAATTTAGCTGTATTATAAGCCTATGTAAAGGGCAACTCACAAAATGGCTGCCGTATACAAAATGGAAGCCAAGGGTTCAGAACGCAAATGACGATTGAGGTGAAATAGTCACTCGAATATGCAGAAAATGCTTGTACATAGTGTACTAGCCATTCTCGGTCTTTTGATACCAAATTCGTCATGTTTCGACGAAGTTTTATTCTCGAGTCCAGAATTATTACATAAGTCCAGAATTTTCAGAACCACAGTAGGTCCGTGCGCCTCCTTGAGAATGCTAATCCATTCAGATGGAAGATTAGGGTAGCCAAATTCAATGACCTCAGGAGCCAGATGGCAAGGTTGAGGGACCTGGGTGCGCCATTTCTTCATGGTTCTGCATCAGAAGGCCCAGCTTGTTGGGGAGTCTCATGCAGAACCAGAGTTCAAGCAGTCATGAACCAGGGCTAGTAGTCTCATGTGGGTGTCACAAGAATGAGAGGGAGTGACGTCTGCCGAAGCCTCCGATCCACAAACGGAGGGAGAGGTGGAAAAGCATAGGCAAATATCCCATACCACTTCATCTATAGAGCATTGCAACTGTACTATGGGTGTAGGAACCTGGATCTGGAGTTTGGGCAATTGGCATTTTCTGCTGTTGCGAATAGGTCCATTTGTGGGAAACCCCATCTGTGAAAGTAGCGGAGGACGACTTGCAGGTGGAGTTCCCACTCATGGACTTGTGGCTGCCTCCTACTGTGGCCATCAAAATCATTGTCCATCCCTGGTAGGTACTCTGCTAACTAGGAATACTATATATCTGTGTGATATAGATATATAGGGTATGGTACCATCTACACACTAGTTTACCATCCCCACACATGTAGATCAGGATTATTGGTCCTGATGAAAGGCCACAATCTTTTAGACAGTATCAGGCATGAAACATTCCATTTCCTTATAAACACAACCAACCTAGTGCTGGAGTGGACCCTTATATCCATCTCCTGCCGGACGCCACATTTTTAACCATAACAAAGGAACCCAGTGATTAAATAGCATTTTGGGTTCTTTTAGTTATTTTTTCTGCACATTTTTCTAATCTACTCACACTCACACACTCCACCATACCTCACTTTTCACATCGGCAAAAACAAAAACGCTGACAACGTGCCCCCATGTTGGGCACTGCAGCGGCAGCCAAACGAGGAGCTGCCGGATAATGAAGCAAGAAACCCCTCTGGTTGTATGAGGGCCCTTACTCCTAAGGGAGTCCCCACCCAACCTGCCTCCTGGTAGGCCTGGACAGGAACTTCATACCCTTTTTAACAACTTAAAACAAACATTTACAAACTGAGCATTTGTGCATGGGCCCAATTATCCTCACAAAAGGAGAGACGGGACAGAGACAGGAGTAGGCCCTGAAGTGCAAGGACCTGGAGGGGTCACGGTAGACCCAGACATCCTTTAAGCAAAGTAACTAAATATCAACCAAAGAATGAGAGTAAGAGACACAATCGAAATACAATACCGATTGAGAGAAGGAAACAGTGTGAACCGAAAAGATGGTAACTGTATAAACTTGGAGCACACGTCCAAAGTAGATGGCGGAAAGAAAACAATTTAACAATGCAGTTGGTGACCATGCGTATTATTACCAAGAGGAGAAGTCACAATACTTTGTGACTTGAAAGACATATTCAGATAAAAACAATGAGCACACATCTGAACCCAACACTAGATGGCAGGAGTTTCCATAGCCACACATACCTCAAACAAGTTTTTTTTTTTTACCCTTTTAAGAAGCATTGGTGAGGTTTGGGCAATGTAGTGAGTATGAAACAGGGGTACTTTTATCAGCCAGCAACCGCTCACTATTTTCCTACTGAAGCCCAATACGTCTTTCAGAAGTCAATGCTAGTAATCGGTTGAATTCCTGTTACCCAAGTCTGACTCCAATTTATCATTTGCATTCTTTTAGCTTTGTGTGAAGACAAACATCTACCAATCATCTTAAGAGTGAACGCACAAGCATTCCTCTACTCAGCGTTTATTAATATTGTACAGAATTCAGTATACAAAGCAAAGTGTATGACAGAGTAGAGGGATTTTAAGATCAGCATAGGGTATGGTTTGGTAGACATTCAGAGGATGGGGGAAATTGCTGCATAGGGGAATTTGTCCCGCTAGCCTCTTCACTCTAGGTTCCTGTATTTGAGAGGAAGAGGAAGATTAACATCTTAACCAAGAGGGCCCTAAAATTCCTGCCATGGCGATGTGCTCAAAGTACAAAAAATAATATAATAAAGTATCACGGCAAGATGTCAGGTTGCATGTCGGACCAGCTTGTTCTAAAATTTGTGGACAAAGGAAGACAAGACAGTACTGTGAAAGAGCGCCTGGTGCTTTAATTAGCCTTCTGGTTCCTGCCACGGGGAACACAGCAGAGTAAAGAGCAACCCTTCATGGCAAGTCCTTGCCTGAATAAAAAGGTCACAAAAAAACCCAAAAAAAAAACCTGGAAACCAGGTGAACAGTAGGGTTAGACTAATGACAATCTAAACCAGCACCAAACTACAATGGCAATTTTGAAGGAGAAGCATCAGTTATATTCTGAAAGAAACATTGTCCGCCTCGATTTAATTACTGCTGAATATTTGATTATATTATTGGGCTTCAAGATTTTGGTGGTGAAGAACAGGTGGTTTACCTTCAGTAACGGTGTATCTGTAAGAGACATACATTAGTTAAAAATTCCTTACCTTTGAATCATCCCCAGGAGTCGGACTGGACCCGGAGACTTTTTTTTCTCTAGCAGTACCACTGCGTGTCGGTAGGTGGCATCTGTTGACTCCACGTCCGTAGTCATGGTAGCTGGGATGCTGTCGCAGTGTCTTAGAAGCCGCCCCTGCTCGCGGACGTCGGTTCTGACACGACTTTCCACACCAGAAGCGCAGAGCCATGCAAGACACGGACCACTAGTGCACATAACTAGGGCCCTGGAAGGGAGTCCCTATCCCTAGAAGTCAGTTCGCAGCACTGGGAGGATGGGTGGGGCGGCAAGGAATCTATAACTAATGTATGTCTCTTACAGATACATAGTTACCGAAGGTAAGTAACTTGTTCATCTGAAAGTGACCATTAGTTATAGATTGCTCACCTTAGAATAGATACTACAGCAATGCCAACCCCAAAGTCCTGGAGAACAGAACGATTGAAGTAGCCATCTCTCAGGAACGGACCGTCAAGACAATACTGTTTGGTGAACGTGTGCGAGGACGCCCACGTGGCTGCCCGAAGGATATCAGAGAAGGGAACTCCATGCTCCAAGGCAGTAGTATCCGCCGTAGCCCTAGTGGACTGGGCTCCCAGTCCCACTGGATTTCCTTTGTTGCCAAAGAGTAGCAGATTTTAATGCATAAGACAACCCATCGAGAGATGGTGCATTTTTGCACAGTCCAATCTTTCTTGGAACCCACATAACCAATAAAGAGTTAATCGTCCACCGGGAAATCTTTTGTGCAGTCTAGATAGAAGTGCAGTGCACAGTTGGGGTCCAGATGGTGGAGTCTCTCCTCCTCTTTGGAAGGGTGCAGAGGTGGGTAAAGGTGGGCAGAGTGATGGACTGGCCTATGTGGAAAGAGGTAACTAGTTTCAGAAGAAAAGAAGCCCTCGTACGAAGGACTATTTGTCTGGATGCATAGCCAGAAAAGGAGATTTTGAGAACAGAGCCTACAGCTCGCTCACTCGGAGTAGAAGTGATGGCAAACAGGAAAGCAGTCTTCAGAGTAAGAAGTCGGAGAGGACAGTTATGTAGGAGGCTTGAAGGGAGCGCACATCAGAAATGTCAATACAGATTCAAGTCCCACTGGGGCATTATAAAAGGAACAGGAGGGAAAAGATGAGCAATGCCCTTCAGAAATCTATTTACAATATGGGACTTGAATAGAGCAGGTTGATCAGGAAGGAGAAGAAAGGCTGATAGGTAGCCTTTAAGAGTGCCAGGGCAGAACCCTGCTGAGCCAAAGAAACTATGTACAAAAGAACCCCCGAAAAAGGGGCAGAGAGGGGATCCACAGCCTTTGCTGTGCACCATGCCTCAACCTTGTTCCATCTACAGGCATATACAGATTTGGTTGAGGGAAGCCTGGCTGACAAGATAACGTTACATACTGTGGGAGGAGGTCAAATGGTCCCCGCTCAATCTCCATGCAAGGAGATGGACAGGTTCAGTTAGAGGAGTTTTCCCTGTTGCTACGACAGAAGATCCTCCCGAAGAGGCAGTCTGATCTGAAGATCGATGGTCATGCTCAAGAATGGGGGTTACCAGACTCTTCTTGCCCTGTCCAGTGCTTCAAGAATAAAGTGGGCTCAGTCGGGCTTAATCTTCAGCACTCTGGGTAGAAGTGGTACAGGCGGAAAGGTGTACAAGAGACAGCAATTCTATTTGCAACGAAAAGTGTCGCCAAGCGAGTGCCGCCTTGGAAATTCCTACTCGCAAAACTGCTGACATTGCACATTCTCTTCGGTGGTGAACCGATTTTACCAAGGATCTCCCCACTGCTAAAAGAGACCTTGCACCACCTACGAGTGAAGATGCCATTCGTGATCCACCAGGCACCTGAGGCTGAGTTAGTCCGCCCTGGCGTTGGAGAGAAACACCCAGGGTGCTTAACTACCAGGGTCATACCCTGATGTTCCAGCCACGTCCAGAGGTGAAGTGCCTCATGGCACAGGGTCCACGACCCCACCCGCCCTGCTTGTTGCAGTACCACATGGCAGTGGTGCTGTTGGTGATCACCTGCACCACTTTCCCCCCCCCAAGAGAGGGAAGTAACGATTTGAGTGCCAAGCGGATCACCCAGAGCTCCAACAGGCAGATATGGAGCCCGGACTCCGCCAGAGACCAGACACCTCTGATCTCCGCCTCCCTCAGATGGCCGCCCTATCACAGAAGTGACATACCTGTCACTACTGTGAGATCTGGTTGGGGAAGGGAGGGGGCTCTGCCTCTGACCCAATCTCGGTTTGTGAGCCACCACTGCAATTGGTGTGCAGTACCCTCTGAGATCTGGACACAGTCAGAAAGATTCCCCTGATGCTGTGCCCACTGGAACTTCAGGTCCCACTGCAAAGCCCACATATGCCACCTGGTATGATCTATCAGAAGGGTGCAGGAAGCCATGAGGCCCAGCAGCCTCAGAGTCAATCTCACCGAAATCAGGGATAGAGTGTGAAACATCAGTATCATAGCCAGAATATCCTGCACTCGCTGCTCAGGAGGATAAGCCCAAAACTGCACTGTATTCATAACTGCTCCGATGAAAAGGAGTTTGAGAAGGAGTCATGTGTGATTACGGCACATTGCTAGTGAACCTCAACAAATGCAGGCAGTCCGCCGTAGTCTGGAGGTGGGAGACGACAGCCTGGAGAGAGCCTACCTTCAACAGCCAGTCATCGAGATAGGGGAAGACTGCAACCCCTGATCTGCACAGATGAATTGCAACCACCGCTATCACTTTCGTGAACACCCGAGGGGCACTGGTAAGGCCAAAGGGGAGCATGGTAAACTGAACATGCTCGTGGCCTACCATGAACCGTAGGCAATGCCTACGGGCCGGCAGAACAGGGCTATGGAAATATGTGTCCTGCAATTCCAACGCTACCATCCAGTCTCCAGGGTTGAGGGCAGACAGGACCTGAGCCAATGTGAGCATCGTGAAATTCTCCTTCCGGAGGAAGCAGTTGTGGGCCCAGAGGTCTAAGATAGGATGCAGGCCTTTGTCCTTCTTGGAGACCAGAAGGTAGTGGCAACAACAACCACAACCTACTTCTGGCACAGGGACCCAGTCGACAGCTCCCTTGGCCAAGAGAGCTACAACTTTCTGGTCAAGCAGGGCCAAATGCTCCTCTGACATGCGATGAGGATGGTGGCATGGAGGAGGGGGGATAGTCTCGAAGGGGAGGCTGCTGCAGGAGGGTTATGGGTGGACTGGCATGCCCGCTGGCCCCCAGACCTGCGTCACTGGGTCCCGCAGCCACACAGAGGGTGGGTGGCTTGTGTGGACTGGCAGCTGAACTGTGTCGAATGTGGCGGGGCACTCCATCCGTAGCCACGAAAGGCAGACTGCGTGGGATGAGAGGCTCCCGTGAGGCCCAAGGAACTGTCTGTAGCCCTAGAATCCTTGAAGTGTTCGAGTGCAGAATCTGCCTGGTCACCAAAAAGGAGACGGCCATCAAAGGGCAGGTCCAGTATGGTGGATTGAACATCCCCCGGGAAAACCAGACTTCCTCAACCAGGAATAGCACCCCTCAGGCTACGGACAAGGAAACCATTCTTTCCAGAGAGCCAGCGGTATCCAGCCCTCATCGGATGGTGAACTTAGCTGCGTCTTTACCCTCTGCCACAGCGCTGGTGAGAGAAGCCTGGGCCTCCTCTGTACACTGTGGCAGCACTTGCGCAGCCATATCCCACACCGTATGGGTATAATGGCCAAGAAGGCACTCAGTTTTCACCGCTAAGCTGGCGGAAGAAAACTTTTTCCGCAAGGTGGTCCAGCTTTTTGGATTCCCTATCTGTGGGGAGCAGTAGGGAATGCGCCCTTAGAGACCAAGGTTTGGATTACCAAGCTCTCGGGGAACGGATGTTGGGAGAGGAAAAGTGGGTCACCCGGGGCTGGGCGGTGGAGTCGGCTAGTCACCTTATCCACAGGATAAGGCTTCAGCCACCCTACCCAACACCACACATCGATGTCGGTCCGACACCATGTCCAATCGGGGGTGTTGCTGGTGTCTATGCCAGCCGAGGGCACAGCCAACATCAGGGGTATAGTAACTGGAATCAGCACCGGAGAAGGTTCAGCAAGGTCGGCCAGTGTTGATCCGGATCCAGGCCTCGTTCCTCGGGGGCCCTCTGGCACCAGGACTAGAGCCGCTGGCATCGAATGCCCAGGTCCCCCAGCAGAGTCCACAGGGCCCCAAGGGGCGCCAGCGTATTCGGGCTGCCCAAAAATGCTACGAATCGCTTTGTAAAAAGCTCGAAGCTGCGCAGGGGACTCTCCAGCTCCGGGAAAGGAAGGGAAGAGTGGAGCCATCCCAGAAGCAGGTTCTGAAGATGGAGCCGGAGAGCGACAACGCTCCGGGTCCCTTGTTGCGTCGGCCAGGGAGAATGGGAAGAGGGACTATGCTTCTTCGCCTTCTTCTTGTGCTTTCACTTACCAGAGGAGTGCAAAGACTTCGATGACGAGTGGTGGTGGCTCCGTTAATGGGTCCTGAGACCTTCCTCTTAACTGGGACCTCGAATGATGCGGAGCAGACTGCCGAGGCTCCAAAAACTTTTGGGACCGCTCCTACAAAGACTTCGGGTTCATGGCCCGACGGTCGGAGCAAGACTTTGGGTCGTGGTCACGCTCCAGGCTCCAAAGTCACATGAGGTGTGGATCCGTGACAGACATCCGCTTGTGACAGGAGTCAGAGGGCTTGAAGCCGGTCTGACAATAGGACATCCCTAGTGCTACCAAGAGTCGAAAAAGGCGTTGACAAAACATTAGTCAAAATGTGACTAAGGGGCACGCTCTCTCCAGATCTGCGCTAGCTGTCGTGGAAAAAGAAAGAACTGACAGCGCGCAGGGGTGGCATCTATGTAGACACTGTGACGTCATCCCGGCGACCACAATGAGGAGTCGACCAACTCCACCTGCCAACACGCAGTGGTACTGCTAGAGAAATGTTCTGCCAGATCCAGTCTGACACCTGGGGGTAATTCTAAGATAAGGAACCTATAACTAATTGTTACTTTCAGATCGATTGAGTGGGGTGGTTAGAGCCTGCTTTCATCTGGAAGTGGCCTGTATGGGTGAGGATATGATTCTGGGTATGCTGTACGGTTCCCCGGTTCCATAGACACTGCCTGAAGTTACATGGGTGGTGTTCTTGGCATGGCAGTCCCCGCTCAGGTGGACCAGGTGAGGACAGAAGGTCACACAGAGGACCCCCTTATGGCAGGGCTTCTGGTTGGGACATTGCACTTCTAGAAGGATCCGATTGATATATCGAAAGTGGGGGGTGATGTCTGGCGGAGCCCCTAGATGAGGTCCTTTACAGAGCTGCAGACAGACTTCACACTGCATAAGCCCCAGTTCTACAGGCATTAGCAACTCTTAGCAAATTTTACAATGATCGTACCAGACGGTGGAGTCTCCCCTCTTCCTTTGTAGGATGAAGGCGGTGGGGCACAACAAAAGAAATAAATAAATAAAAAAGGGGACGTGAAAAAGTGACTCTTTGGTATTTAAAAAAAGAAAAAAGAAAAAACGCATAGGACTACTTTGTGTGAGGAAAAAGGTAGCTTGTGGGACACCCCCGCGCCGCACGGCCACCAGCTGCTGCGTGTGCCCCCAGTGCCTGCCTCTGCCTCAGCGCCGGCCTCGCTGCCGCCCTGAGCGCTCTCCTTTGGTTTTCCCCCGTTTTTTTTCCTGAATTTGTGCTTGTTTTTCTTCCTGTGCCCCAGATCGTGTGTCACTGTCTTTTTCCCCCGTTTTTTTCCTGAATTTGTGCTTGTTTTTCTTCCTGTGCCCCAGATCGTGTGTCACTGTCGTTTTCCCCCGTTTTTTTCCTGAATTTGTGCTTGTTTTCTTCCTGTGCCCCAGATCGTGTGTCACTGTCTTTTTCCCCCGTTTGTACTAAAATTTGTGCTTGTGTTTTTTTTTTTTTTTTGTATTTGCCGTTTCTCGTCGTGTTTTGCCCACCTCGCCGCCCCCCGCTCCCGCTTCCCGCCACCGCCTTTAGCCCCGCCCCTTTTTCTCTTCTGTTTCCCTCCCCGCTCCCGCCTCCCAGCTGCTCCGCCCACCCGCGCACTTGGCCTTAAATGGCGACCGTGCGACGCAGGTGAGTGTGACCCACTTGTGGGACACCCCCGCGCCGCACGGCCACCAGCTGCTGCGTGTGCCCCCAGTGCCTGCCTCTGCCTCAGCGCCGGCCTCGCTGCCGCCCTGAGCGCTCTCCTTTGGTTTTCCCCCGTTTTTTTTCCTGAATTTGTGCTTGTTTTTCTTCCTGTGCCCCAGATCGTGTGTCACTGTCTTTTTCCCCCGTTTTTTTCCTGAATTTGTGCTTGTTTTTCTTCCTGTGCCCCAGATCGTGTGTCACTGTCGTTTTCCCCCGTTTTTTTCCTGAATTTGTGCTTGTTTTCTTCCTGTGCCCCAGATCGTGTGTCACTGTCTTTTTCCCCCGTTTGTACTAAAATTTGTGCTTGTGTTTTTTTTTTTTTGTATTTGCCGTTTCTCGTCGTGTTTTGCCCACCTCGCCGCCCCCCGCTCCCGCTTCCCGCCACCGCCTTTAGCCCCGCCCCTTTTTCTCTTCTGTTTCCCTCCCCGCTCCCGCCTCCCAGCTGCTCCGCCCACCCGCGCACTTGGCCTTAAATGGCGACCGTGCGACGCAGGTGAGTGTGACCCACTTGTGGGACACCCCCGCGCCGCACGGCCACCAGCTGCTGCGTGTGCCCCCAGTGCCTGCCTCTGCCTCAGCGCCGGCCTCGTTGCCGCCCTGAGCGCTCTCCTTTGGTTTTCCCCCGTTTTTTTTCCTGAATTTGTGCTTGTTTTTCTTCCTGTGCCCCAGATCGTGTGTCACTGTCTTTTTCCCCCGTTTTTTTCCTGAATTTGTGCTTGTTTTTCTTCCTGTGCCCCAGATCGTGTGTCACTGTCGTTTTCCCCCGTTTTTTTCCTGAATTTGTGCTTGTTTTCTTCCTGTGCCCCAGATCGTGTGTCACTGTCTTTTTCCCCCGTTTGTACTAAAATTTGTGCTTGTGTTTTTTTTTTTTTTTTTGTATTTGCCGTTTCTCGTCGTGTTTTGCCTACCTCGCCGCCCCCCGCTCCCGCTTCCCGCCACCGCCTTTAGCCCCGCCCCTTTTTCTCTTCTGTTTCCCTCCCAGCTCCCGCCTCCCAGCTGCTCCGCCCACCCGCGCACTTCGCCTTAAATGGCGACCGTGCGAACGCGCAGCGGTCACGCGCAGCGGGTGCGCCGAAGGCGCGCCAAAGGTAAGCCCGTCTGCGCCCGTCCGCGACCGGACCGCGACCAGCGCCAGGACCCCTGGCCCCCGAGGAGCCCGACCGACCCGCCTGACGTACTCCGCCGCCACCCTCACCGCTCTCAACACCGACCGACTCCCAGATTGCCATCAAGCCACTCCACGACGTACCCACGGACCTTTCAGCTGCCACGCCTGCAAGTTCTCCTGCATCCGGACCAGCCTCACACCAGCACCCGCCAAGTCGAACACCAGCAGTACCCACCTCAAGTGCATCCTGCTCAACACCCGCTCCGTCCACAGACACGCCATCGAACTCTGGAACCTCCTCGACACCACAGCCCCTGACGTTGCCTTCCTCACGGAGACCTGGATGAACGCCTCCTCAGCTCCCGACATCGCCATCGCTATCCCTGAGGGCTACAAGATCGTCCGGAGGGACCGAAACGCCAACCAGATGGGAGGAGGCATCGCCATCATCCACAGGAACACCATCCGTCTCACGACCAGCACCGATAACACCCTGACCAGCGCCGAACACCTGCATTTCCAGATCCACACCAACCCAAACACCACCCTCAGAGGCACCCTGATCTACCGACCCCCTGGACCACGCACACAATTCAGCGAGGACATCGCCGACTTCGTCAGCCCGCATGCCCTCCCCTCCGCTGACTACATCCTCCTGGGAGACCTCAACTTCCATCTGGAGAACAACAACGACCGCAACACCAGCACCCTGCTCGACAACCTCGCCAACCTGGGACTCAAGCAACTGGTGTCCACCCCCACCCACCTCGCCGGACACACACTCGACGCCGTCTTCTCCTCCAGCACAGACATCGACTTCAGCCACGCCACAGAGCTTCAATGGACGGACCACAGCTGCGTCCACTTCACCTTCAAGAGAACGACGACCCACCACCACCAACAACAGGCCGCCCGCAGAAGCTGGAACACGATCACAGCAGACCAGCTCGCCACCTCCCTGAGCCAGCACCCTCCTGCCAGCTCAGCGAACCCCAGCCAGGCCGCCGACTACCTATCGAAGTGGATCAGCAACTGCGCGGACGAACTCGCCCCACTGAGGACCCCGCCCAGCAGACCCGGCAGCAAGAAGGCCCCTTGGTTCACCGACGAACTCAAGAGCTCCAAGAAGAACTGCCGAGCCCTCGAGAAAGTCTGGAGAAGGGATCCGACACCGGACAACAGGACCTCCTTCAAGCTTGCCACCCGGAAACACCACCAGCTGATCCGCGCCGCCAAGAAAACAGCATTCAAGGACAGGCTGGACAACAACGCACACAACAGCAAGGAACTCTTCAACATCGTGAAAGAGCTATCCAACCCCAGCGCAGGAATCAACGACATCACCCCATCGCAAGACCTCTGCAACTCCCTCGCCTCATACTTCCACAACAAGATCGCAGACATACACAACAGCTTCAACAACCAACCAACGCACACCAGGACCAAACAACCACCCCCCACCACCACCCTCCACGCCTGGACCCCGATCAGCACCGAAGACACCATCCGCACGATGAACTCCATCCACTCCGGATCTCCGACCGACCCCTGCCCTCACCACGTCTTCAACAAGGCCGACGCTGTCATCGCACCCCATCTGCGAGACATCATCAACACATCCTTCGACACCACCATCTTCCCTGAGAGCTGGAAACACGCCGAACTCAGCGCTCTACTCAAGAAACCAACAGCGGACCCCACCGACCTCAAGAACTACCGCCCCATCTCGCTCCTCCCGTTTCCAGCCAAAGTCATCGAGAAGACCGTCAACAAGCAGATGGCCGCCTTCCTCGAGACGAACGGATCCCTCGACCCCTCACAGTCCGGCTTCCGAGCCAACCACAGCACCGAGACCGCCCTCATCGCCGCCACCGATGACATCCGAGCCCTGATGGACAATGGAGAAACAGCGGCCCTCATCCTCCTAGACCTCTCCGCGGCATTCGACACGGTCTGCCACCGCACCCTAGTACGGCGCCTCAGCAACATCGGAATCCAGGACAAGGCGCTGGAATGGATCATCTCCTTCCTCGACGGAAGAACACAGAGAGTCCACCTACCACCGTACAAGTCAGAGGCCTCCGAAGTCATCTGCGGCGTCCCTCAAGGATCATCTCTGAGCCCCACCCTTTTCAACGTCTACATGAGCCCCCTCGCGGCCATCGTACGCAAACACAACCTCAGCATAATCTCCTACGCCGACGACACCCAGCTGATCCTCTCCCTGACCAACAACCCCGCCGCCGCCAGAGCCAACCTGCACGAAGGGATGAAGGAGGTAGCCGAGTGGATGACGACCAGCCGCCTAAAACTGAACTCGCACAAGACGGAGGTCCTCATCCTGGGACCCTCACCCTCCGCCTGGGACGACTCCTGGTGGCCTCCCGCCCTGGGCTCCGCACCCAAACCAACAGACCATGCACGCAACCTGGGCTTCATCCTGGACGCCTCCCTCTCCATGACCAGGCAAGTCAACAACGTCTCCTCGGCGTGCTTCAACACCCTACGCATGCTACGGAAGATCTTCTGGTGGATCCCCACCGAGACCAGGAGGACCGTCACCCAGGCCCTCGTCACCAGCCGACTGGACTACGGCAACGCCCTCTACGCCGGTACCACCGCCAAGCTCCAGAAGAGACTCCAGCGGATCCAGAACGCCTCAGCCAGACTCATCCTCGACATCCCACGAACCAGTCACATCTCCGGACATCTCAGAGACCTTCACTGGCTCCCCGTCAGCAAAAGAATCACCTTCCGCCTCCTCACCCACGCACACAAAGCCCTACACGACCAAGGCCCGAGCTACCTCAACAGCCGAGTCAACTTCTACGCTCCCAAACGCCACCTTCGATCAGCCAACCACGCCCTCGCCGCCGTCCCCCGCATCCGAAGAGCGACTACAGGAGGAAGGTCCTTCTCCTACCTGGCTGCCAAGACCTGGAACTCCCTCCCGACCGACCTGCGCCTGACCCAAGACCACCTCTCCTTCAGGAGGAAGCTGAAGACCTGGCTGTTCGAGCAGTAGCGGCGCACCCCCCCCCCCCCCCCCCCCCCAGCGCCTTGAGACCCTACGGGTATGTAGCGCGCTTTACAAGTGTCATTGATTGATTGATTGATTGATAGCTTACGGGGAGTAAACTAAAATGGCCTGCAACTCACTAGTACTCTGGGCAAATGTTATTGCTGCAAAGATTGTGATAGTCAGCAGACAGAGGCAGCTGTGCATAGGCTGAAATGGTGAATACATAAGAAAGGTGAGAACAAAATTAAGATTCCATTAGGGCCTGATCAAGTACACAGGAGGAAACAGGTTGTAAACCTTTTAGGAAACGAGATATAACAAGTGACTTCAACAGGTAAAGTTGTAAAGCAACCCCCTTAATCAAGGACCAACTGGGCAAGGGATAAGACAAACCACCAAGTTACTTCCTTTTGGTAACGCCTTACCTGGTAGAAACTAGCTGCAGTTTCCTTACCTTGGAATAATCCCCAGACGTCAGAGTGGATCAGGAAATTTTTCACGAGCAGTACCTCTGCGCGCCAGTAGGTGACATCGCTTGGCTCCATGTGCCGTCGCCTGCGCCGAAAGTTATATGCGTGGTCTCTATAAAGGGCACCCCCTCAGTGTTCTGACGTTGGGTTCTGGTCACGACTTTCCACGCCAGAAGCGTGGAGCCATGAAGAACACTAACCACTGGTGCATGAAGCCAGGGCACTTAAAAACGAAACAGCCCTTCACTTTGAAATCCCTTCACAGAGCACGGAGGAGGGGTGGTCGGTAAGGAATCAGCAGCTAAACAGAGTATCAGATAAGGTGTTAAAGGTAAGTAACTCGTTCATTTGATAGACTTTTAGCTATAGATTAGAAGAGATACCCAAGCAATACTACTCCCCTCCCTCCACCCCCAGAGGTGGGGGTGCGACAGATTAAACTAGAAAGTCTGTAGGACCAAACGGGCAAAATGTCCATCTCGCCAGACCACACTGTCTAGGCAGTAATGATTTGGAAATGTGTGTTTAGAAGACCACGATGGTGCCCGAGAGATATCCCTTTATGGGTGGTCTTTCTTTCCCTCTTACTCTAGCAAGTTTACATTATCGCAAGGTTGTCTAAATTGTTGATATAACTGCCGGCTTTACCCTCTGGTGCTTGGAGTACTTGGAGTACATCTTATGTTTTGAGTGATTGAGCCAGTCTAAACACCTTCCATAGCTATACAACAGCTAAATAGACGCTGCCGCCATTACCTCTTCCTTTTGTCCCTAACCTAACACTAGAACAATACCTACTAATTTACTGTATTTTTTCCAAAAACTGGGAAAGAGGAAGGCCGTAGAGGCCTCTGCTGGAAGAAAAAAGGTACCAAAGACCAATAAATTGGTTGAATCAGCAGCAGACAATTACACTTTAGCTGCAATCGATGACCTAATTGAGGAGGTGGAAACAATACTAGTGAACTGGAAGGATCTAACAAATGATGGCATAACGAATATCAACTCATACTATAGCAGACAGGATAAGCCCAACAATGCAAACCTTCCCACTTCTAGTATCATTGACCACCAAAACCACAGCGAGACAGTCCCACAAACCGCAATCTCTTCCATAAGGCATATGACATGTAATTCAGTTTGAATCAACCCCCCTATTTTGGGTGTACCATCTTCTGATCAAGCCAGGTTGACAAATGGGGAGGTCATGCTAGTAGATTGCTCTAATAGATACTAACCATTAGCAACCTTGTAGGAACAAGATCAACTAGGGCAAACAAAACGGCCTCAATATAATAACTGTCAAATAGTAGCAGGGATGTAGGAACCCAGACCAATAGCATAGACACGCATGTACTTCTGGTAGAAATGTTTAAAAAATTTAATTCAATACAGGACAAGGTCCTGGCCCTTAAAAAGATAAGTAGGATTCCTGCACTGCGAATCAACCTCACTACGTCTGAGATTGGTATGGTACAAAGTAACAGCAAACAGCGTATTGGGAAATTATATTGTACCCAGAATGAGATCCTCCAGGCCAAGTGCCCACCTAGTCTACCTCCTTCTCCTCCAAAAGCGCCCGTAAATCACACCTACTTGGCCAACACAAATCATCTATGTTAGGTAACCAACTAGACTATATAAACTCAAGACCCAGAATGCCCTCTCTCATGAAAATGGAGGGACTAAATGCAATGTCCTCAGATACCTATATCATAAATAGGCCCAACATTGTAAGACACAAAGGACCATGGCACAATTCTAGAATAGGGTAGAGAGTCTCCCCTTTCAAACAAGGCCTTCCTGAAAGGGTTTCCTGGCGGTGGATTGCAGCAGCTGTGATCAGTCCTCATGGTAATGGGTCAATTTTGATGTCTCTTCAATACGTTTCGGGCCCTTGCCTGTCGCGGGTACTTGGGCCTCCCACACAAGTGAGGTACCATTTTTCCTCGAAAGACTTTGGGGAACCCGGAGTGGTGGAATTTTGTGGATCCATGCAGATTCCAGAACTTTCCACCTCAGAAATGTGGGTTTTTTTGGACAATTTTTTACGTTTGCAAGGGATTCTGGGTAACAGAACCTGTTGAGTCAGCCAAGTCACCCCATCCTGGATGCCCTGGGTGTCTAGCTTGCAAAAATGTATAGGTTTGATAGGTTTTCCCTGCAGTTAAGGGGTTAAAGCAGGGTCTTAGAGAGGATCAGGATTCATTAACCCGCTCCATGCGTCGACGGCCGGGAGCCATCCGATGTCGCCGGTGGGCGTGTGCGGACAGCTCCCGGCTGTCAGAGCACCCACCCACCGGGTGGAGGAGGGGGTTGTGGACTGGTTTGACAAGTTACCATTATTAGTACGGATTATGACTAGCCGGAGAATTACTGCTCAGCAGGTGGTTGGTATGCTATTTGAATCTTCTTCTGAGCAGGATTAGGAGACGGACAGTGCATCCAAGGGAGATGATGGAGTGCAAGATTCTGGCAGTGAGTTTTCTGTCCACGAGGAATCATCTGCTGATGAAGTGCTTGTTTTAGAGGACACTGATGTGCCGCTGGGGCAGCCAGAGACATCGGGATTGCAGCCTGAGACTGCAAGGCTTCCTACTGGAAGTGCTGGACTCTGGGTTGATCCAAACATGGTGCAGCCGGTGTTTTATTTTTATTTATTTTATTTCATTTATAGGGCGCACAGCTACCCAACAAAGGGTTTCCCGGCGCAACAGATCCCGATATGATACGCTATGGCATGCTAGATATTAAATAGCCAGGTTTTTATGGCTTTCCTGAATTTGACGTAGTTCAGCTCTGTTCTCAATGTCGCTGGCATTGAGTTCCAGAGATGGTCCAAGAACTGAGAAGGACTTGCCACCCATGCGTGCCAGTTTGAATTTTGGAATTACAAAATGATTGGCCGTGGAGGACCGCAGAGTCCTGGTGGGGCGATAGGGGCGCACCAGGTTCTGCGGGTATTTAGGGGCAGTGTTAGTGGAAATTCTATGCATAAAACATAACGTTTTGAATTTGACTGTTCTCAACCTTTAACCAATGAAGTTTCCTGATGTATTTGGTGGTAGGTGTAGAGAATGGAATTTTACATAACAGTCGTGCTGCTGCATTCTGTACAGTCTGTAGTCTGCGGACAGTGGCCTTATTTGCCCCCAGGTACAAGACATTACCGTAGTCGAGCCTTGATGTCACTAAAGCATTGACTACGGTTTTTTTAGAATTTTCCGGTAGCATCCAGCATATCTTTTTTAGCCACTTTAAGATGGCAAAACAAGTGGCAGCGGTTTTTATCGCTTGTTGGTGAAGGTTGAGCGAGTCATCAATAATGACTCCCAGATTGCGGGCATTTGTGACCGGTATGGGGGGAGTACCCATTTCAGAGGGCCAGTGCTGGGGGCCCCATAACTCTTTATTTTTTCCCAACAGGATTAACTCCGTTTTTCCGCCGTTTAATTTTAAAAGATTTTTATTCATCCAATTCGAGATGTTTCTGAGTCCAAGTTGCAGAGCGGAGGGAGTGCTTGTATCCGCTGATGAGAGAGAAAAGAGCAACTGAGAATCATCAGCGTATGAGAACATCAAAAGTCCTGTTTCCTCCACTAATTTAGCTAAGGGGCTCATGTAAATATTAAAGAGTAACGGGCTCAGAATTGAGCCCTGAGGTACTCCGTGTTTGAATGACTTGATGTCTGAACTGGCGGGTTGTGAAAAGATTTGAAATGTTCGATCTTTTAGTAGTGATTTAATCCAATCGAGAGCCCTACCTCGAATGCCTATAGAATGGAGTGTCTGGGCAAGGATAGCGTGTGAAACGGTATCAAATGCCGCACTGAGGTCGAGCAGCACAAGTGCTACCGTTTCACCCTGGTCCACCATGCGGCGAATGTTTTCAGTGACGCCCAGCAGGGTGGTCTCAGTGGAGAATCCTGAACGGAAACCAGATTGATGAGAGGGGAGTAGGTCATGAGTAGAAATAAAATCAGTAAGGCATCGATGCACATGCTTTTCCAATATTTTAGCAAAGGTGGGCAGCAAGGAGATGGGACGAAAATTAGATGGCAAATTGGGGTCAGCTCCAGCTTTCTTCAGGAGTGGATGGATCATAAAATGTTTCCATTCACTCGGTACGGTTGCCTCCAGTAGCGATGAATTCAAAAGATCTGTAATTATTGAAAAGACATTGCTACTGAGTAACTTTAGAATTGTGCATGGCAGAGGATCTTTCGGTGAGCCTGATTTAATAGTTTTGAGCAGACTCTGTACCGTGTCAGGATTTAACAAGGGCCATTCTTCCAGCGTAATAGCCGCCACCTCCACTGAGGTAAGATCCTCTAAAGTGCTGGTATCCCCAATGGGAGTAGGGGGTATCCCACTTGATGTAGCCGGTGTTACTGGGGGAGTTTTGGTGGGATCTTGATTTATATCCGAGTGAATTAAATCAACTTTGTTAATGAAATAGGCGGCCAAAAGATCACATTGTGTTTTGTTAAGGTCTGGTGGAGATTGTGATGTTTTTGAACCAGCCAACTCCCTTACCAAATTAAAAAGTGTTTTTGATTGCTCCAGTGCATTTGTGATTTTAGTGCTAACATATTCCGATCTTGCTATACTACAAATTTTTTGTTATTTTGTGAGTTGGATTTTATATTTATACTTATCTTCAGGGGAATAATATCTTCTCCATGACCTTTCCAGATTTTTACATCTAGTTTTTTCATTTCTTAGTGTGTCATTAAACCAAGGGGCTGGGCATCGGTGAGAGTTTTGTTTTAATTTGGTTATAGGCAAAGTGTGATCGATGGCTGCTAAGAGCCAGCTCTGAACTGCGGTTGAAAGCTGCTGAACTGTGGGCTTAGTCCTTGGGTCGTGATTTTCTAGGAAAGCATTAAGACTCTCCATGTCTACTTGCTTCCATTTTCTAATGCACTTATTTGGTGTTTGGATGTAATCTTTATTGATTGTTTCATCCTGAAGTGTGAATTTGACCATGTAGTGGTCTGACCATGGCAAGGGCAGGGCAGGGTACATATTGATATTATTAAGATTAGAGAGTATGGGGTCTAGCAGATGGCCTGCACGATGTGTTGATCCTGAATTTTTTAATATCAAATTAAGAGAGGCTAGATCCCCAATCAGACTTTTAGCCAGGGAACAGTTATCATCCTCTAAGTGTAGATTAATATCCCCCAGGATGGTGAAGTTGGCAGTTTATCGCCAGTGGGCCGATAAGATCTAAGAGATTGGTCAACCATTTGGACGCCGACCCTGGGGGTCGATAGACCAAAACTCCTGAAAGGGTGAAATTTGGGGCCAGTGAGAGTTTGAAAGTTGCGGCCTCACATCCGTCCCAACTAAGGGGTTTGAAATCGCAACTGTAAGTTCTTTTAAATATAATAGCTATTCCACCCCCAGGTATCTTATTGCGATCTTGTCTAACTATCGCATATGTATCTGGGAGTGCCATGGCTATATCCGGTCCTGAGCTTTCCTTGAGCCAGGTCTCAGTCAGAAAAAAGGCATCTGGAGCTTCATCCATTAAGATGTTAAATATTTCCGTTCTGTGCATTGGTAGGGAGCGGCTATTTAGGCTGAGGAACGAGAAAGGTTGAGATATAGATGACATCGGTAGTTTGGGGGGGGGATTTGCCTTAGAGGCTTTTGTTCCTACAGGATCAATATGCAAAAAGCAGTTCTGACGGTGTTGGCTGCCTTTAGTGGGGATGCAGGGTGTAGAGTGGATTGTGAAAATCTTTTGCCTATACAGTTTTTATGTCGTTTATGGATGATGTATTTTTGGCTGAGATTGTACAGCAGACTAATTTGTATGCTGAACAGTTTTTAAGGGACAACAGCGCCAGACTTAAGCCCGCTCTAGAGCTACCCAGAGGACTCACACAAATCTGGATGAGAAGAAAAAAAGTTTTTGGTTTTACTTTTTTGATTGTCTTGATAAGGAAGCCATCCCGGACTTCATATTGGTCTACCAGTCCCTTGATGGCAACAGCAATATTTCCTGCTATTATGAGTTGTGATCGGTATTTACTTTTGCTTCGAATACTGCATTTTGTTGATAATACTTTGGCGTTGCCACGAGATCACCCAGACTGACTGTCTTTTTAAGATTTGGCCTGTTCTTGATAACTTTGTAGATCGATTTTCAGAGATCTATACTCCAGGGAAAGAAATAGCCGTTGATGTGTCTTTGGTCCTGTTCAAAGGCAATTTGGTTTTTAGGCAGTATATTCCTAGCAAGCGGGCACGTTATGGAATTAAGATGTATATGTTGTCTGAGAGTAGGACAGGATATGTCTATAATTTATGGGTGTACACTAGTAGGGATTCCGCTATGGACCCTCTGGTTGTCTGTCCACTTTTGAAGTTTGAGAAAATTGTGTGGGAACTTGCTGGAGGACTGTTTAAGAGAGGTCACCATTTGTACCTTGATAACTTCAACACTGCTGTGCAATTGTTCAAAGTGGACACTTTGGCTTGTGGCACAATTCGCTCTAACCGTAAAGGTTACCCAAAAGAGCTTATTTGCAAAAAAGCTTCAGAGGGGACAGTACAGTGCCTTGCATACTCAAGAAGTGCTAGCTGTGACATTTGTGGACAGGCGGACAGGCGGGATGTGTAAATGCGGACTACCATCCATGAGGAGTACTTCACCTGTGACTTTTTGGGGTCAGGTTGCTGAAGTGCACAAACCTGTGTGTATTGTAGACTACAATAAGCCCATGGGTGGTGTAGATAGAGTAGATCAGAGAATAGAACCTTAGACTGCTGTTCGTAAGGCTTACATTTGGTATAAGAAGTTGGCCATCCATCTCTTCAATTTAGCAACTTTAAATGCTTTTGTTGTGTTCAAGGAGTGCTCTCTTGCGTAAAAGATTATTTTTGTTCAGTTTTAGGAGTCTGTGATAGGTATCCTTGTTGTAGTGGAACAGGCAAGTGTTTCTAGACTTAAAGTGGTGGAGGATGTGGCTAGATTGACAAACCTTGGTTATCTTTAGAATCCCTGTGATGTTGGAAGAAAAAGGACGCAAATTTGGTGTGGATACCTCATGTGGTCAAAAAGTTCCAGGGACTTAAGCACAAACTACCCCAAATAGCCAAAAAAAGGCTTAGCTGGGGGAGGGGGGTCGTTGGGGGGGGGGAGGCCTAGCAGCGAAGGGGTTAAAAAAAGTGATACACTGGATTAGAACTAAACGCCAATGTCTTTCAGTAGTAAGATCTGATATGATAAAAGGCAAACGTCTCCACCAAGAGCTAGGAAATATGGATGATTTAAAGTTAACCTGCTACTCCAAATTTATCGCAGACAATCTGATAGCCTTGAAACTGCGAACCCATTCACTCTGAATCCAGGATTAGTCTTCGACTGAACGAAACCTCTCCAGACAAGGGCAATTACGTTTTGCGCGTCACAGAGGGAACCAACACCGTAGATGCAGTAGACCGACTAATCGAGCAGGGCAGAGTGAATTCAACCACTTGTAGTACACCTAGCCAGGCAGTGTGTCCCTATTACTAACACCAGGTCACGCTTGATCTTCACTCAGAACACATTTACATGAAATTCAGGCATTTAACACTCCAATGACCAACAGGGTTGTCTACGGTACTAAGCCCGAATGTGTCACAAATACGCCTGTCGACCTATTTCCAGAAAATGTGAAAACGGTATCCTGGAATGTAGCCGAGCTTAAACAAAAACTTGCAGCGCCGGACTGGCAGAACTATATTGGCAATTTTGTTATTTGTCTCTTTCAGGAGACCTGCTAAGTGAGCCACCACACAAACTAGAGTACAGAACGATCAGCATAGAGGCTGCACCTTTAAATAAAAGGAGACCATTAGGGGGCTGACTATTTGGATCAAAATTAAATTTAAAGGTCACCATTTAAATCTTGAATACAGTCTCCCCAGATATTTTAGGACCAAAATTGAAATCTTTGAACATGAGATATTTTTTATATATATCTCCAATTACCACTCCTAAGTGCATTCGTGCACGTCAAGAGAAACGGACAACTTGATGAGCTTAATTTGCAAGTGCCGTGTTTTATTTTTCAGTTCTCGGTGCAGTCGATCATGACGCGAAAAATATTTGGGTCCGTATTAGTCTGTTCCTGTCCAGTTGGATTTTTTGGCGAAGTATATATATATATATATATATATAAAAAACAAAAAACGCCCAGAAGCCCACCAGGGGGCGGGAAAAAGTAATCATAATGACTGACGGCTCCAGCTCGTAATCACTGCCTCATTTGCATACCAGCCAGTGAACAGGAAGCATGTCAGCTTCGAAAAGCGTCAGGCGTTTTTACTGGGAATTCAGAAATACTGACCTGCAGGAATAGAGGACGCTTTTAAACACACAGGAGTCCGCTTGTCATTGAGTGCGTTCCAAGCAAGTGGCACACCCTTTTTTTATAATATATATATATTTTTTTTTTTGCACTTTAAATAATGGGAGAAAAAGAACAAAGAAAAATACAATCCCCTAGTGCTACAAATGTAATACTTGAAAAATAGTTATTGTTGCTGTGTATATAAACAAAATGAATTTTTGTACATATAATGGTTAATCCATATGTTTTTAATCAGCACTAAGCACTTTCACAACACTCGCCACTTTTTAGCCTGTAATATTAATGCTATTTGCACATTACAAGATGGCCACTGCAATTCTGTAGAACGTATGTCCTTCTTTTATGTTTATTAAATGTTAAGGGGCAAATGGCTTTAAAAATGGCGACATTAACCATGCACTGTGTTACACTGACGAAGCCTGCTAAGGCGAAACGCGTCTGTAAGGGGTGAGGGGGGTTTGGTGTTATTAAATCGAGAAACCGGATACCAGTGTGCCTGCCTTCTTTTTTCTGGAACCCACAAGATTGGACACAGAAACGTGCGTTATATATATATATATATATATATATATAACATTACCACCTCCTCCAAACGAAAGACGTGACCCACAAAGGAGATTAAAAGGAGCACTTTAATGAACAGCAGTCACAGGCGAATGCATTTCGGCACATTTTGCCTTCCTCAGCGCCCCTCTCCAGCTGCTCCTTGTGCTGTTAATGTTCCGCCTGTCACGTTGTTTAAATCGGCAGCCTTACTCCGCCCCCATGATGTGCAGCCTTTAATGGGAATTCAGAAATACTGACCTGCAGGAATAGAGGACGCTTTTAAACACACAGGAGTCCGCTTGTCATTGTGTGCGTTCCAAGCAAGTGGCACACCCTTTTTTTTATTTTATATATATATATATATATATATATATATATATATATATATATATATATATATATATATATATTTATATTTCTTTCTCCCAAAACGCCTGAGCTTTAGAAAGTCACTCGACAACACTGTGCCCTCCGGCTTTTCCTTTCCCTCTGCCTCTGCACTCACAATTAGTTACAATTGCCGACGCGTTTCAAGGTGTTACCCTCTTCATTCTTAATTGTTCTCCATGCTTTCTCCAATGTGTATACTGCCTCCTCCTGAACTAGTGTTGCGTCGCCTATTAGGACCTCACAGGAGCGGGTAATTTACTGGACCTCACAGGAGCAGTAAATTACGTGCTCAATCCTCTCATTCAAGGACGACGACGCCTCGTGTAGCAGGTCAAATTTACTTTATTTTCGGCCCCATTGAACGCATTTCGGCTGCCCAGCAGCCTTGCACATGAGAGAAAGTGGGACTTGATTATGAGGCTGTTAATATGCGATTAATGCCCACTTGGGCAACTGATTAGCAGGCTGAGGAATGACATTATCTAGCGCAGATAAAAAAAATGAAGGTTATTGAACTTATTTAATTAGTTTCTCACATATGTAATTACAATAATGTCTGCAATATCCCCTGTGATTTGAAATTCTGAACTGTATGAATTGCAGAGATTATCTGATTAACTCACAACAAAGACGGAAAAAATGTGAAAGAAACTACGCATCTGTTTACACGGTTTGTTTTTTGTAGTTTTGCACACGACACGTAACAATCACGCACAACGTGATAAAAAAATGGTTGCTCCCATTGCTTCGGTTATCGGTGAGCAAGGCTGCTGGGCAGCCGAAAAGCGTTTGATGGGGCCGAAAAGAAAGTAAATTTGACCAGCTACATGAGGTGCCGTCATCCTTGAATGAGAGGATTGAGCACAATATATCTCTATCCATCACTATATATCCATCCGAGGGAGTGCTCAAAAGAATAATCTTTCATCCATTGGTTTGCAGATGTCCTTGAATCTATTAACCCAATAGAGTTGTTCTTGTGGGGGGCGATTTTAATTGTTGTTACGAACCAATGGCAGTAATGGAAACTATTTTTGAGGAGGAAGAAATGGCCAGGGGGGATCCCCCTCCTCGCCCACAATCAATAAGGTGCTGTGCTCCATTTCAGCAATGTAATTACTCCAGCTTACCATAGAAAGAGGCCTTAGAGTATGCAATGGCCGTTTTCCCTCAGATATTGAATGTTCAACTACCTTTGCCAGGGGAAACTAATTCACGAATAGATTGTGTGAGGAGTATAGCACACTGGGCTTGTATTCAGGATTTTAAGGTAGACAGCAGACAATAGAGTGATTACTTTCCACCATACCTTGCCCTGTCCGGGAGGCTGATCTCCATTCATCCAACTCATCCCAATCGATTCGGGAAAAAAGTATATGCAACCGTCAGTAACAAATAACCGGAGATCGGTTAAATGGCCCGTTATAATAGACCAAGTCGAGCCCCTTAAATATATTTACAAAGCTTTTTGTGAAGTCCTAATTCCTTATGCGAAAAAAGGCCCAGGGTCTATACCCATTACACAAATCCATCGAAGTCTGGCAGAGAAAATAAAAATTCTCCTAACCAAACCCCAGGCGGGAGTCCATAAACCCAGACCTAAGATCCACTCAATCCCTGTTCAATAAAGAATGTGTCTTAGCCAAAGGACGACTCCTACGGGCCCTTAAATCTAAAAATAGAATCCAGATTAGACACGAAATAGTAGACTACAGAAAAACACAGAAGGCAGCACTAAGGAATTGGGAAGACGCTAGCTGGGGTGATCTTATAACCTCTGCAAAAACTAGGGATCAGTCTATTTTCTGGAGAATAGTAGCACATGTTAGCAAATTAAGCAATACTGCTATAGACCATTTTCTGGACCCTTGTACTTGGCATAGACACTTACCTGATTTGTATGCAACCCCAATGCTTCTGCTCAAGACCCCACTGCATATACTGAGGGGTCTCTAATGCAAACACAAAATGCACCTCTCCAGTTTAGTATTGAGGATACTACACTAGCCGTAGCCACCATCAAATTAGCAAAGGTGCCCGGCCTAGATAAAATACCAGGTGACCTTCTAAAACATGCCCCAGGAGTGTGGGTGCCATACGTTAACCTTTTGAGTAATGCAGTAGCTAGGGGGGAGCCTATTCCAGAATCCTGGAAGGGGACAGAGATAGTCCCCATTCATAAAAAAATAAAAAAAAATAAAAATAAAAAAAGGCAGTAGGGATGACACCGCAAATTAAAGGCCGATAAGCCTGATAGATACCCTGCAAAAAGTCTATGCTAAACAAATCCTGGTCAAATTAAACGACTGGATAGTGGAGAATGACATTCTTTCACCTTGCCTGGCCTGCTTCAGAGTAAAAATAAGCACAATCTACCATGGTTTTGGACTCTTAAGCCTAGCCTGGAAGTATACAACGCTAAAATCTGGACATTTAAAGGTTACTTTCATAGATCTGAAAGCAGCAGTTGATTAAATCCCAAGAGATCTTTTATGGGGAACTTTATACCAGTAGGGAGTGCCAGAGGAGATTTTAAAACAGATTGTAAGGCTTCACGAGAGTAGCTTTGCCATGGTACTTTGGGGCATAGGAGAGGAGGTCACAGATGAGATCCCGATCAGGAGGGGCGTGTGCTAGGTCTGTGTTTTCGCACGTACCTTGGTTCTATTATACGCGAATGACCTGGTCCAACATTTGAACAAATCCTCCCACAGGGCATGTTTGGGTCATATAGCTCGTTATCTGCTCGGCAACGTCGACTGAGTTTGTACATCCTGGTGTTCCCCTCATTCAGGGCTCCAAAAATTCTTAAAATGTTACTAGGCCTGCGGGTCTAGCAACTTGAAAAACCTCCGCGACCCAACTGTAACGTACTTGACCTCTGTCTGTGAAAGCGGAGCACATGTGACGAAGTAAGATTTAAAGGCATCTTTATTGCTCATTCACTTTGTGAGCACTAACAATACCTTTAAATCTTGTTATCTTGTCACATGTGCTCAGTTTTCAGAGACGGAGTCCAAAAGTCAGTTTGTCTTCCTACTCGCAAGAAAGAGAGTAGGCCCAAAAAATAGCTAGTCCTTTATAAATATGGCTCACCATTGCGAGCAGGTGAGTGGAATTTGATCCCCTTCATTGCTCTGTTTGTTGCAGTACTACTTGACAATAGTGCTGTCCGCAAGAACCTCTTACAGTTCCCATTTGATGGCCAGGAGGAATGGCTTTAGTGCCCAGCAAATCGCTCACAAATCCAGTGCATTTATGTGGAGGTGTGTCTCGAACACAGACCAGAGTCTTTTGATCTCCAACTCTCCCAGGTGACCAGCAACAATACATCATTCATGTCGGTCAGGTCTGGGTGGGGTAGAGAGAAGGGTCGGTCGGCAGTCTATTTGGGGCTGAGCAGCCACCACTGCAGATCTTTGCAGTCTTGTTTGACATCTGGAAGGACTATGACCAGTCACTTGGTGCGGAGCACAGTAAGACTTCAGATCCTACTGCAGAGCCCGCATGTGCCCCCGGGCTTGGTCCACAAGCAGGATGTAGGAGGCCAAGAGGGCGAGAAGAGTCAGAACCATTCTCACTGAGACACAGGTCAAAGTTTGAAACACAGAGATCATAGCCCTAATATCTTGGACTAGCTGAGGCAGAGGCAAGGCCTGTAAGAGCACTGTAACCAGGATGTCTATGACAAAGGGAAGACACTGAAGGAGTCAGATTGGCCTTGGACATGCTGATAGGTCAGCCATCATCTGGAAGCGGCTTACAACTGCTTGAGGTGAGCCCATCTACAGGAGGCAGTTACCAAATTATGGAAAGACTGGTTCTCAACCACAGCGCAAGGGCAGCGACAATCACCATACCTTCGTTAAAGCTAGAGTTGAATGAGCCTTGTCGAGCTATTTCCATCCTAGTACGCATGACCCTAGTTAATTGGAGATCGCTCCCAAAACATACTGTAGAAATCTACCAAATCTTAGAAGACCTCCAGCTGGAAATTCTCTTCCTGACAGAAACATGGTTAGGATCGGACTCAGCCCCAGACATCATTAAATGTCTTCCACCGGGCTTTCTCATCCAGCATGTAGACCGATCGAAAGGGAAGGGAGGGGGAAATCGCCATAGTCTACAGAGACCATCTTTCCTGCAGGCTCCAAGGCAGCACCCTCTCAGACTGTGAAAATGTTCTATTTACGATCCAAGTCTCCTCTTGTAAATCCCTCTCGGGTCTTCTTATCTATCGCCCGCCGGGCCCAACAGGGCAATTCTGTAGCTCACTTCTGGAACACTCAGGCATACTGGCTGCCACCTACTCCAAATTTATGATCCTAGGAGATCTTAATATCCACTTCGATAAAGATGAAGATAAATTTGCTTCTGATCTGCTATTAGACCTAGAAACCCACCAGCTTAGGCTGGAAAGCCGGTATCCTACCCACACGCTGGGGCACCTCTTGGACCCTATTTTCTCCAACATCCCGGACCTTACAATCCTATGTCCCACTCCGATTCCGTGGTCAGACCACTTCCTAATATTATTGAACTGGCGGATGTCCATCATTTCTCGTCCCAGACCCCCACTTAGCAGACCTACACGCCCCTGGGCTAAATTAGACCCAGAAAAATGGAAGTACAACTTGGAGCTCTTCTCCCCACTGTTAGTCTCGGATCCCACACTAGCTGACTCGGAGTTCTCAAAATGGATTGGAGAGACACTGGATATAACTCTCCCGAAAAAAATCTACCTGCAAACCCCAAAGCAAAATCACCTCGCCCTGGTTCACCAAGGAAGTACGCCTCTTAAAAAAGCTCTGCAAAAAAACCGAAAGAGTGGAGAAAAAAACTTCGATCCCACCAAGAAGCTAGAATACAAACATATGATCCTTAAATATAAAAAGGCCCTTAAAGTTGCACGATCCTTAACCGCATGCGTGCGGGCAGAATTCCGCCCGTACGCTGGGTTATTTAAAATCGCACTTTACGTGACGAGCTGGGCTCGTCATGAGCGTGCGAGGAGGCTACCTCATGACGAGCCCAGCTAGTCATCAGCGTCGAAGGGGTTAAATATAAAAAAGGCCCTTAAAGTTGCATAGTCCAACTTTTTTCAAGAAAAAAATTAGGTTATCTGCCAACTCATCAAGAAAGACTTTCCAAATCGCACAAAAGCTCTTAAAACCCCCTGATCCTCCCTCCCCTGTGGAACCCTCGGTCAGCCGGTGTAACGAATTAGCCGAATTTTTTGACTCCAAGATTAAAAAGATTCTCAACTCCCTCCCCCCGCATATACCCGATAAACCTACCCCTCATAACTCGCCCGGATCCATATCCCAGGCCTCGGATGACTCAGTTTACTCCTACGACAGTAGAGATGTTATCCCCAGTACTACAATCAATCAAAAGTGGATCTCCTCTGGACCCTGCACCTTTTAACATCCTAAAATCAGTTGCCCCAACCATCCTGCCTCTCATGGTGAATCTGATCAATACCTCGCTCTCTCATGGTATTGTCCGGCCGAGCTGGAAAAAGGCAATCATTAAAGCCCTGATTAAAAAACCTCATCTAGATCCCCTGGAGCTAAATAATTTTCGGCCGATCTCCCTACTGCCAGGCATCAGTAAGGTCGCGGAGAAATATGTTAATCGGCAACTTTCCAACTACCTTGAAGTTAATGGCCTTCTTAAACCCTCAGAGACGGGCTTCAGGCCCGCCCGAGCACGGAGACCGCGATGTTGGCGGTGGTTGAAGAGGCAAGAAAGATCATTGATTCAGGAGGATCAGTGGCAGTGATCCTCCTGGACCTTAGTGCGGCCTTCGACACCGTCAACCACTCCGTACTGGTCCACAGGCTCAGAGACCGGGGTATTTCAGGGCCTGCCTTGTCCTGGCTGGAATCCTTCTTGAGCGACCGCTCCTTCCAGGTGGCGGACGGGAATTTCACCTCCAAGTCAACATCTATACACTGAGGGGTCCCCCAGGGCTCATCTTTAAGCCCGACCCTTTTTAATGTGTATATGTCCCCCCTTGAGAAGATCGTCGCCCCATTTGGGATCAAGCTATTAACCTACGCTGATGATACCCAGCTGGTGGTATCCCTTAATCAGCATGACCACCCTTCCACCAATCTCTATACCTGTCTCGGTGAGGTAACTAAATGGATGGACAGATTCCACCTTAAGCTCAATAGCGAAAAGACGGAGATCATGGTCCTGGGCAACCATTCACACTTCCGCCCTGAGTCCCTGTGGCCCCCCCTGTATGGGCACACCCCCTACCCCTAAATGTGAAATTAAGAGCTTAGGGATCTGGCTGGACGAGGGTCTTAACTTCTCCACCCAAGCCAGGAAAACGGCCGGAACCTGCTATGGCCTCTTACGGACCTCCAGAAAAATCCTCCATCTACTCCCTGCACAATCCCAAAAACTATTGATTCAAGGCCTTGTTATGTCCCATCTGGACTATGGCAATGCTTTGTATCTAGGGGCCCCCAACAAGGTGCTGGCTAAATTCCAGGTTGTGCAAAACTCTGCCGCCCGTCTTCTCACGGGGACACACAGCCGTTGCTCAGCCAAACCAGCCCTTAAATCACTTCACTGGCTGCCCATTCTAGAAAGGGTGCATTTTAAAGCCCTTTGCACCACCCATAAAATCTTGCACAGAAAGGCCCAACCCATCCTAAAGGACCTCATTGCCCCCTACAAAACTAACAGAACCCTTCGCTCTTCACATTCACACTTGGCTTCAATACCTAGGATTAGGAAAGCCCGCTCCGGAGGCCGATTATTTTCATACAATGCCTCCAAGCTATGGAACACAATGCCCCCAGACATTCTGGCTCAGCCCAACCTCCTTCCATTTCGCAAATTACTTAAGACCTGGCTGTTCCCCTAACTCACTCATCCCTCAATCTCCTCTGATCTATCACTAGCGCTGGGACGCTCACGGGCAGCCATGCGCTCTACAAATCTGTAAAATATATAAAACACCGGAGGGTGCACTGATCAGGCCACAAGGGAGCAGGAAAAACTAGATATACTGTTGGCATACCGGAAACCACAGGTAGCACCTGAAGGATTGCAGGACAAGGATATGGAAATAGGTATCCTGCAAATCCAAGGACACCATCCAGTCTCCTGGATACAGGGCAGACAAAACTTGTGCCAGGATGAGCATTATGAACCAGTTTTCTTAGAGGAAGAAGTTCAGAGGGCGAAGATCGATCATGGATGGGGAAAAGGCATCAGCCCTTCTTCGGCACCAGGAAATAACAGGAGTAATAGCCAGTCTCCATATCTGATGCCTGTACTCTTTCCTATTGCTTCCTTTGTCAAGAGAGTCTGAACATTTCCATAGAGTGTAGACAAGTGGTCCTCTGGAAAATATAGTAGTGATGGAGGCATATCCAGGGGATAGGAGTATCCTTGTTGCAGAACTGGAGCACCCATTGGTCGGATGTGGTATTAGCACTGCCTCCGATGGTATTAGATTCCGAACACCTGATGCAATCTAGGTGATCCCCCTGGTTGGATATTATTTTTAACAGTTCTTGTCTTTATATTTTACTTCTGTACTGGCATCTCCTTTATTGTTGCTTTAGTGCGATCGCGCTTGTGTTCATTGTGCGTAACTGGCCACTCTGTCACTATTAGCCCAACTGTCTCAGTGTAGAGATTTTAAATACTTTCTCACTTCACCTTATCTTACTCCCATCTTTGCCCTGTCCCCGGTCCGCCGCAGCATGTGCTGTTTGTTGCGGAGGGACTTCAGGCATTCCTGGCTCCTCACTTCCGGTTTCACCGGCGTTCGTGAGGCGGTCTAGCTGCTCGCCCTCCCCTCAGCTACTTAACGGAAGCTAGGGGTGCGGACGCACGCAGCGGCGGCGCACCTAAGGCTCGCCAATGGCAAGCGGTCAGCAACAGGCTGCCGCAAGCCGCCAGGACCTCTGTTTTTTCGACTTTAAGGTAGTAGTTGAGGAACAGAACGGCTAGTTTTTATTATGTCCACTATTCATTACCCCAGCACGGAGTTAAGATCTTTAAATAAGCCCCTCCACATCTTGGAATCCATGAACCAACTATGTAATGAGGAGTCTCCGGTTTCTTCAGAAGGACATTATCTGTGGCATCTCCCCCCAGCTATAAAGAGAAAAGGGACCCATTCCTTACTCTTAATCAACTTCAGGCCATCCATCTTAATGCCCGGTCAATCCCTAAACGTGCTCTGAACTATGGACCCTTTTAGACCAGGAGAAACCGGACGTTAGTTTCATAATAACTGAAACGTGGTTTCATGATCAGGCATCTCCAGACATAGCGACTGCTTTTCCATCTCCATATAAGCTCACTAGGTTGGATAGAGCAACGGGGGGGTGGGGGGGACGACTAGCAGTGGTAAACTAGAAGTTATCACTTTAGACTCCCGGAAGTCAGATAAAGCAGAAATTTAAATTGTTTAAAATCGCGACCCAGACATCCACAATATGGACAGGGGCCTTAGTGTACAGACACATGACAAAGCCAATTTTGTAAAATTTTTTAGTCGAACTTATTGCGCCCTATGTTCTTGGCGCTAATAATTTTATCCTTATTGGCGACTTTATCATGTAGACCTATCACTGGACCCCGACACGGACCAATTAATAACATCTTTACAGACACCAGGCTGGAGCAATTGGTAGAAGGTCCCACTCATCAGGCTGGTCACATGTTGGACCTTATGTTTACAAATTCAACTAAGTTTGCAGTTGGACAACCTCTACAGCTTCTCTGGTCGGATCATTATTTGCTTAACTTTAAATTCTTCATGGATGATCCAATAGTTAGCCAAGATAAAAGGAGTGCTGTTATCAGACCCTGGCGAAAGTCACCCTTGCATCTTTCTCTACCCAATTCAATATTGAAGCTTCATCTCATATGGATAATATAGATCAAGCCACTATGGCTTTTGGCCAGGCTATAACATCTACCCTGAACATAATAGCTCCTATGTCAAGGGTTAATGCCAAAAATAAACCATCTCCTTGGTTTACAACAGCACTAAAAGCCGAGAAACTGTCCAACAGAGCGGCTGAACGTCTCTGGAGGAAAACCAAAACCGCGATCGATCGAAATAAATATAAGTAAAGTAATCGTTCATATTTAAATAATATTAAACAGGCCAAAAAGCTGCATTTAACAGGGAGGATTGAGAATGCGGCTAATTCCAGCTAAGAGCTATATAGATAAAATATTGAAAGAGTTTACAACTCCTGAAGCTACTCAACCTACTGTTGTCCCTACACAAGACTGGGTTGAAAAAATCTCTTTTTGTATGATAAAGTGAAAGCTATTTATAGATCCTTCCCCAAAGAAAACATTGACGTGTATCCAGCTATGGAGGGCCAACCATTGGTACCCTGCTGACTAATTGTAATACTGTTAACAGGTATTAGAAGCCATTGTCAAGATCAAATCTGGTTCTCCAGCTGACCCCTTCTTCCCCGCATTTTCAGGCAATTGGGACCTCGGCTGATAATGACATTAACAGAGATCTTTAATAGGTCTTTGGACCAAGCGGTGGTAACAGAAAGCTGGAAGGCAGCACAAGTTAGACCCATTCTAAAGAAGCCTACCATAGATGCCAGTGAACCAGGCAACTACCGCCCTTTTTCGCTGCTGCCTTACTTCCGGAAAGCGCTTGAAGCCCTGGTAAATAAATAACTTACCAGTCCTCTAGAAAGCCATGGGCTTCTCGATCCCTCTCAATCAGGGTTCTGAGCGGCGCATAGTACCGAAACAGCAGTAGTTGAAATGGTTGATAACATCAGGCTGCGCGTTGGATAAAAGAAAATCAGCTATATTGGTTCTCTTAGACCAGTCAGCCGCTTTTGACACCATCGCCATGACATTTTGGTAAAGTGGATCTGGGAGATGGGGGTCTGTGGGAAGGCCTTGGACTGGTTTAAAAACTATCTAAAAGGACCGCTCCACCACTGTGC
Organism: Lissotriton helveticus; assembly: GCF_964261635.1. NCBI lineage: Eukaryota > Metazoa > Chordata > Amphibia > Caudata > Salamandridae > Lissotriton > Lissotriton helveticus. The sequence goes on along the minus strand of NC_136068.1, from coordinate 392,970,639 downwards.
ATCTAGGTTCTCTGGCAGCTCGCAGCAGACCAGTATGTATTGGAGTTCCATAGGGGTCTATTCTGAGCCCCATGCTTTTTAATCTTTATGTAACCCCTCTAGCCAGGATAATTAAGTCTTATGGGTTCAAGGTAGTATCGTATGCAGACGATACCCAGTTGCTGGTTACCTTTGGTCCTGACCCCACAGATACTATGATCTGGTTTAAAAACCTGTATGACCCATATTGACAGCTGGATGGGCCAAAATAAACTGCAACTAAGTAGTAAAACCGAGATCATTCTGTTCGGCAGCGCAGAAGATCACTGGTTCAGCAGCTGGTGGCCTCCGGCACTGGGCTCATGCCCGTCTCCAAAACAAACAGTCTGCAACCTTGGAATTACAATAGATAATAAACTTTCCATGAAAACCCATGTCAATCATACATTGGGTACCGGTTATGGCATTTTGCGGAATTTACAAAAAAATCCTCAAGTGGCTACCACTTGAAATCCGGAAGCCACTGGTACAGGGCCTAATTGTAAGCCGCATGGACTATGGAAATGCTTTATTGGCCTCCATAAATGAGGACCTTCTCTCCAGACTGCAGATTCTGCAGAACACTGCGGCCAGACTGATTTTAGATCTTCCTCCTAGGTCACCTTCCTGCCCCAATCTAAAACTTCTTCATTGGCTTCCTATTAGTAAAAGAGAGCATTTTAAAATCTTGTGCCCAACACATGGAAGCATCTATGGCACGGGTCCTGGCTATTTAGGAAACATACTCAAAAGATATCAGCCAATCAGAACCTTGAGGTCCAGCTCTAAACTTCTCCTCACCCCCTCTGCGAGTCCGCACTGTGCGCATTGGAGGCCTCTCTTTTTCACATCTTGATCCTCATCTTTGGAATAAGCTTCCACACTCTCTATCTAGTCCCTCTCAGATAACCTGCGCTTTCGCAGAGAATTGAAGACTTGGCTGGCTGATCTGAATGAAATCTGACCTAATTTCCCAGATAGTGGAATCTTCCGCAAGCGCCATGAGACATAAGGGTGATTTATACACTATATAAAAGATTCTTGGACTTTGACTTCCCTGCCGAAGGCTTAAAAGGAGCCAAGTTGCCTTTGCTCTAAACAGCCTAGAGCTGTTGGACAGCATATCCATCAAGGACTATTGGACTTCTGGGGAAAAGCCAGTGGAGCAAATCCAGACAGTGGTATCCAGGCCTGAGTGAAGAGTGATTTGCTGCATCCTGACCCCAAAAAACCCAAAAAACAAACAAACATTCTAATGTTGGTCAGATTGACAACGGGAAAACAGCGGCCCTCATCCTCCTGGACCTATCTGCGGCATTCGACACGGTCTGCCACCGCACCCTAGTACAGCGCCTCAGCAACATCGGAATCCAAGGGAAGGCTCTGGATTGGATCCTCTCGTTCCTCGCTGGAAGAACCCAGAGAGTCCGCCTCCCCCCGTTCAGATCAGAGGCCACCGAAGTCATCTGCGGCGTACCACAAGGATCCTCACTCAGCCCCACCCTCTTCAACGTCTACACGAGCCCCCTCGCAGCCATCGCACGCCAACACAACCTTAACATCATCTCCTACGCCGACGACACCCAGCTGATCCTCTCCCTCTCCAACGACCCCGCCAGAGCCAGCCTTCACGAAGGGATGAAAGACGTCACAGAGTGGATGAAGAACAGCCGCCTGAAACTGAACTCAGACAAGACGGAAGTCCTCATCCTGGGATCATCGCCCGCCGCCTGGGACGACTCCTGGTGGCCCCCTGCCCTGGGCACCACCCCCAAGCCAACGGACCACGCATGAAACCTGGGCTTCATCCTGGACATAGCTGTGCACTTTAGTGAAAAAAATTAGGACCCCACAGGTTCCAGGGAACAGGGTACTAGTATCACTGTAAGTCAGAAAGGGCGATTTAGCCGACACCTTTGCATGTGTGGGATGAGTGAATGTTAAAGTACTGGCGGTAAGAGTTTGCTTTTTGAAGTAAAGTGTCCAGGGATTGCCCTTTCTGACTTCATCCTGGACTCCTCCCTCTCGATGACCAGACAAGTCAACGCCGTATCGTCATCGTGCTTTAACACCCTGCGCATGCTCCGTAAGATCTTCCGATGGATCCCCACTGAAACCAGGAAGATGGTCACCCAGGCACACGTCACCAGCCGACTGGACTACGGGAACACCCTCTACGCAGGAACCACTGCTAAACTACAGAAAAGACTCCAGCGCATACATAACGCCTCCGCACGACTCATCCTGGACATCCCTCGCCACAGCCACATCTCGACCCACCTGAGACCTGCACTGGCTCCCCGTCAACAAGAGGATCACGTTTAGACTCCTCACCCACGCACACAAGGCTCTCCACGACATGGGCCCGAAGTACCTCAACAGCCGCCTCACTTTCTACACACCCACCCGCCAGCTACGATCTGCCAGCCTCGCCCTCGCCGCCGTACCACGCATTCGCAGAGCCACCGCTGGAGGAAGATCCTTCTCCTACCTGGCGCTAAGACTTGGAACTCCCTCCCCATCCACCTACGGCTGACCCAGGACCACCTCTCCTTCAGGAAGCAACTCAAGACCTGGCTTTTCGAGCAGTAACGGACCCCTCCCCCCAGCGCCTTGAGACCCTACTGGGTGAGTAGCGCGCTACACAAAATGCTGATTGATTGACACATGTACTACCAAGCTCTCTGGGGTGAAAAGCTGGATGAGAAAGTCAGGATCTCTAAGGGTGGGTTTGTGATGACTTGCTACTTGCCCATTCACTGTGAGGCTAGATGCTGGTTTCACCCGGTGACCATCAGGACATCAGGGAGGGTCTCATTGAAAGGGGTAATAGAGGTTCTTGGCTGGATATTAAAGGCCTGAGGAACTTCGAGAGTAGATTCATTTTCACCTAAGTGGTAGGTAAAAGGAGCCTAAAAACTTCTGCTGCCTTTCTAATCACTTAGACAAAGGAGGCAGATTCTTCTGCTGCCCTTGCCTGGGTCGTGGACGAGAGGCTAATATCCGGGGACGTATGCCAATGTTCCTTCTAATATTTTTCTTCTGTGTGTTAGAATCTAATAATTGTGTGCACCCGTTCACTGCTGTGTGCACAGCAGCACGTTGAGGTAAGCAGAGGGAGTAAGCTGTCCTTTCTACGTGAATATTACAAAACCAGTCATCTATGAACTTTAATTTAGTTTCAACATGACCCATTCCTGCATGCTTCTGGTAACTACAACTTGTTGGTATTCTTTTTCCCTATAAATTGCACTGGAGAGGCGGTTTGATTGGTAGAGGCCTCGAGCCACAGCTACAAACTTTCAAACCAGGTCAAACTGTTTTTTACCCGACCCCCCTTTCTTCTATAATAGGCTGGCTTATTGCTTGGTTCATTCTGAAGAGGCTGCCCATTAGGTGAGGGGTCTTGGTACCGAAAACAAGGTCAGGCTATGGCATAGACTATCAGGGTTCCTTGCTAGTCTTGTAAGCCCAACCCAATCGCTTTTCACTGAATTCAAGCAACTGGTGCAAAGGCAGAACACAGACCCTGGAGGAATGTCACATTCACATTACCCAATGCATACATTTGCTGTGAAAAAGCCTGGCCAAACCACAGTCACAACCCTATACCCTCCTCAGAGTAGACAATGTGTCTCTTGTTGGGTATATCAACCAGAAAACCGGCTTGTGCCCAACACTTATCAGTTGTGGAAGAGAAACACATCTGTGTTCGCAGAGTATTTTTATCGTTTTCCAAATACAACAGGCTGGTTCTCAAAGCATCTGAAACCCTTCCTACTGGACAAGAAAACCTCTAATATTACACACTCTATTTTCTTTGTGGTCTTCTAGAGACAGATTTTTGCATCCTCTGGAACCAGCAGCTCCCAAAGTTCATAAGAAGGGTAGATCAAGTAACACCTTCCAAATCATATGGATGCAACCTTTGGCTCTGCCTTTCCACCTTCTCAACCCTAACCATGGTTATCGTGAATATGAAAACCTATGCTCATCTTGCCTCACCACCCTGGCTTGACATTCTGAAGCCTCTTCTTCCTTTCAAGGAAAATAAGTGTAACACCCATGCCTCTTTATGGTCTATGGACTGATTCTCCAGAAAACGTCTGTGGTGATAACAGCATGGCTGGTATCTGAGGACAGTACCTTTTGAAATATCCGATGGACCCAAGTGAGGAGTCCTAAGCCCCAAGGACCAATCCCCCATATAAATCAGTGTTGGCATTCTAGGTTAATTTGTGAACGGCATCGGACCTGGATCCCCTGCTATGCTCTCCACCTATCTTAGTAAACTTCTTGTTAGATCTTTTACTCAGAGGACCCACCTACACAATTAGCAACGCGCATTGCTTTACTACTGCCTTGCAGTCTTCTCTCTGGACATTTCTGTCCATCAGGAAAGCAGCACCAGATTTCCCAGGTCATGAAAGGATTCACCACAAGAGAAGTGGTCTAAGGTAACAGACGTTTATCCTAAAATGATAAGGAGCCGCACTAGGGGATAGCATTCTCCCCCACTGTTAGTTAAGCCCCCCGTATTTAGATTTTTTGATGTGGTTCATTGATTTGTGGATGCCAAATGTGACGTGTTAATACAGGTTTAACAGACGCCCGCACCCGTTACCCATTACATACACACCTGGGAAGACAACTGTTGAACAATGACTAGTGATGCATGGACACCGACGATCATTCGATTTATGTATTTTTTTTCTTTCCATCTTTAGGTTGCAGTATGGGGGTATATATATATATATATATATATATATATATATATATATATTACGAATGCATGGACTGTGTTACCCAACAAATGTAAATACATGCTGTATGCCTGAAATGCATGGATTCCCTATAACTGCAAATGTCTGCTTTATGTATAATCACAAAAGCTAATAAAACAGAATAAAAAAGTATGAAGGGTTTCACCAGAAGAGGCCTACACTTGTGCGCTACTATATGCTGAAGCAATCTGAGGTTCCTGGTGCATGTGCAGCCAACAGGGAGCTATCCCTTACGGAGATTTTGGAGGCTCTGCATAATTCATGCTGAAAGGTATGCGATGTCAAGCCTCTGTCTTCAGCCTCCACTTGCCAACTGATGAAATTATGATCCAAATTTAAGGGAAACCAGATCCCACTGTCAGGCAGAGAACCAGCAGCGAACACAGAAATTAGACTTATCTTGTAGTCTCCTGCCACACTGGTGGTGTGGAGTTTGCTCTGGAGAACCAGTGTGGCAGTGGTCGCATCTCAGGCCTCTCCTAAATCCATGGCTCCAGTCAGGTATAGGTGGCCTAGTCTGGCCAAGAATGTTGGCAGCTGCTGGGTCTAGGCTCCTTGGGATGGGAAGCTCTAGTGCTTTGGCGCATGCTTGTTTTGTGGAACAGTTTCCTTGGCAGTGTCGGGTGGTTATTGCTAGCTAAGCATATTTTTCAGTTCCAAAAACATGGCCTTTATTTATTCCAAGCTGGATTTTTGTTGAGGTCTTTGAACTGCCCTTCAGTAGCAAGAACATTTCGAAACAATATGGTGGATACATTTTTCCTATTTTGATCCTTATGCTCTATGCCAGCACCTCCTTTTTATACATGAAGTAAGCTTGTGGATTTTCTACCCTAGTACACCATTCAATTTGCCCTTTGTCTCATAAAGCCTGTTTCCCCAAACAAAACGAAAAAAAAAAAAAAAAAATAGTGATGTTTTGGTCTGAGGAGACCGAATAGGTAGGCCCAAAGCAGTTCAAGAACATTTCCCCCAAGCCTTCAAGCTTGCATTAAGACTTGTTTACTCCCTCTTTATACATCATGTTTACTCTTCTCTGATTTTCAGGTTTTTTCACTTCACGGAAAAGGAAACAATTCCTCAAGTCACTATTTCTAGGGGGAGTAAAAAAATAAAACTCATTGTGGAGGTCTATATATTATTACAGGTGATTGTTACGGAAATGCAAGCTAAAGTACAATAGGATTTGCTAAGTGACTAGACAGACAAAGGAATCCTGAATCGTGAAACAGGTTCAACAGAATTAATTTTGCACATGTAAATTGCACTTTCTTCCACTATGCAAAGTAGCCCTGCCACACCAACTGACTTCCATTGCCACCCTGAAAACTTCCTCCCAATGAGCTATTGTTTGAAAATAGCAGAGCCTTCCAACAGGGATTCCTATCTAATGTGCAACTCTTAATTGCACTACAATTAGGTAGGAGTTACACACTCATTAGCCACTTTGCTTTTTTAACACGGCCTAGAGAAGCGGTTGGCGAGTTTTGGGACAGTTCTTAAGTGCACTCACTTTCTAGCATACAGGAAGAGGCCAAAGCTGACCAGAATCACAATCAGGTAAACGTTGGTTGCTTCATTCCAGGCTTCGTGAACAGAGTAGTCGATTGTTTGATCATCTCCCATTGTACCGTAACCTCCTGCCATAGCTCTGTGGGTGGAAGAAAGAAAGTCATAAAACTGTAGGGAACAAGTATTTGCATAGCCAATAGGTCTCGCCTTTCGGACCTGAAGCATTTACCCATGCAGAGCATTATTCTGGGATAAATACAATACGAAGTAAATGTTACGTCATACGTGCACGTTTAAGTATAGTTTACTTGTGTCTAATAATACTCGATTCAAAACACGGTAAGTGAATGGCTAGGATACGTTTGTGTGTGTTATGACCAAAAAGATAACATTTTCCAGAAATAAAATTATCTCCTAAGAGCGGGGGGAATCTCTGTAGTCATCGAGAACGAACAACAAGAGCAACATCTCATGTACTCACCAAGAAATCTGGCAAGACACGTTAAAAATGAAATTAACTTAACGTTTCAAATAAACCTGAACATTGTATCTAATTCCCAAGCTCTGAGTACCGGCCTGCATGATGCCTTGGAGTAAACTCAATCACACAAAATAATGATAGGTTGCTGCCACTGCATCGCAAAAGTATGCAAGCAACATTCAATCATTTGAAAATATCACCACCAGATAATGTAAATGTTTAACAGGTACACGATCTTCATCCTGGCCAAAGCCACTCTGATTTAGGTTAATTTATATAAGTTAAAAAAAGAAAATAATTGTGTGTGCGCACTCCTGAATACTGCATATTTTATATACACCAGTACCATGTTCTTTCTCCAGCTCTGTTGCACACGGCAGCGCTTGCCTTGGGTTTGGGACGCACTGTACTAGTCACTCTATTGGGTGTGCTTGATCGGCGTGAATTGATGCAGCAGTTTAAAACTGGAGGGAATGGGAAAAATACATTTTAGAAAATGGGACCCACCAGGAAGATTTGGCATAGCTGGTAGAGTCAGAATGAAATCGATTATAAGCTTGTAAAGGGGTGAATGAGCTTGTATGGGCGGGGGAGGGTGGCACGGTTCTTCAGTGTGCTGATAAACGAGATGAAAACAAGTAAGCCAACTGAGATAAAGATTTGCTTTATTAAAACCGCTGGACTGCCTTGGCAAACAAATTACACCCATTCCCCACAGCCCAGGAAAACAGATAAGTTTTTGTACTTTGCCGGGCATTCCACACTGGTTAATGAAGGAGGGACAATAAGGTGTAAGAAATAAAATACTTACCCAGCTGCAGCCTTCCTAAGTGTGAACTCCGACAAATGCCCAGCATTCCTCTCTTCCAATACAAGCATTGGCATAGCCAATAGGTGTCGCCTTTGCGAGATTTTAAGCTATTAGCATTGTAAATGACAATGCCATTTATTTATGTTTTAAAAACCAAAACATGAATAAAAGGTATTGTCATTTACAATGGCAATAGCTCAAACTCGCGTAAATGCGAGACCTATTGCAATGTAAATGCTTTTTAAAATTTATTTTTCTGTTTTACATGTAAGCCGACAGTTTACTTCAGCTGGTCGGCGTTTTTTTTTTTTAGCGGTTATTTTTTTTTTTTAGAAAGACAGCTACAAGAATCTGTGGCGAATATTGCACTTTATAAAGAACAGCATAGGTAGCATGACACTAAAAACATGCTTGCAGGAAACAAAGCCACAGTGTGTATACTTTACAGGAAGAATCAGTGTTGGTTGTGGTAATAGTAGCCATGAAAGTTGTACAATTTGGCAACCGCTTTAATTGGTCCTAATTCTACATAAATAAATACAGCCACCCCAATAACAATCCAACTGGGATGAGGAGTTTGTTAACTGACTTTACCAAATATATTAAAGAATCTATTGGCACTATGGAGAAGAGATTAGATAAAATAGAAATAGGCCTGGATACTATTCTAGGTTGTATGAGCCCCTTAAAGAAAGCGATAAATAGACAGCCTGTGACCTACAGTGATGATAGAACAGCTAACCCCTATAGTGAGATCTTACAAGCGAGTGACTTGGGTATTGGAAAGCAGTTAACTGAGAGGGAGAGAAGTAGTGGATTACTTGGATCCATGAAAATGAAGGATAGTCCCCTCAGTGGTTCACTAAACAAGGCAATGGAAACTAGAGAGAGTGAAAGAGAGTTGAAGCCAGACGGTGCGCCTTACTCGTATGAGATTCACGTCCTAGTCTAGGAGCACCAGAACAAGTAGGAACATTCTCCCAAACAATTCAATTTAAATCTTCCCCCTGCTGCGGTTCTTTACTTTGGTCTTGGCTAATGTTCCTCCATCCTCCGAGGGGGAAAAGAAACCTGGGTTACTCTGAGGAACAAAGCTATTCATTGCCTAGGGAGTAAAATAGGCCTGACGCAACAGATGTTCTCATTTTTTAAAATAGTAAGACGCGTCTCCTGGGTGGAACAAGCAGAAAAGTTTAGAGGTGATTGTGTCGTTCTTTCTTTGGGATCCCCAGCTTTGGTTCACGAAATCCTTGGTCGAACCGGAGATAATAATTTTACGAAATATGGCATTAAAGTTCTTCCTTTGGGTTATTTTTTTATCAGCCCAGAACGTACAATAAGCATATAGCCTTACACCCACGCTCACAGTCCAACAGTAACCCGACCTTTAATCTAGAGGTAACAAATAGATTAGGGCCCCCTTCAATTTCTAGATGAGGTTGATTGACTTCTAGCTGCTAAAGATTATTATAATCCTGTCGCAAGTTTAAAGAACCCGCTAGGGGAACTTTCATTGAATCCTCTGGGTTATTAAATGTTGCTCAGAGTGAAGTTACAAGTGGGGGGAGCCTCAGTAGATGTTTTGCATCCAATATCCAATGATTACTATAACCCCAATGTTTCCCTGGTTTCTCAAAACTTAAGTGAAATAACACCAACAAGACTTGTGGGGCCATTAAAAGATAATCAGAGTGACCTATCAAGTAGGGGAGAATCTATAGAAGTACCATCTAGTGTAAACATTGATTCTAGTTTGATCGGAGTAGCGCGGAGAATGGGGAGCCAAGGCCAGGATTCGAGTGGGCAGGCGATTAGCACATCAAATGTTACTGTCCAAGGGACCACTAGAGTGGTTTTCTGGAACACTGCTGGCCTGCAAACTAAGGTGAATAATCCAGTATGGACGGATTTCATTCATAACTTTGTTATTCTTTGTCTCCAGGAGATGTGGTTGTTGAACGAGATACATTTAGAGGGTTTTAAGACCTTCCATACCCGACCAATGCGGTCAGTTCATGGGGGGACACAAGGGGGGGGGGGGGGAGGGGGGGATTTGTGTTTATATTTCAAATGTACTGAGTCCAAAATATTAAAATTACAAAATCAACCACATTTTACCAAATTGTCACCGTTCATTTGCAAGTTGAGGTAGTGGTTGTAATTTTTTATAATATAGACAGGGGTCAACTGGGGGATTGTTTTAAAGAGCCTTCGTGATGATGTGTAAAATGGTAGTCTCAAAAGGGATGGATGATGAGTTTGGTAACATGTGGCGTGGTGATTTTTATGCTAGTATATGTTCTCTGGCTGAATGTGGGTCATGTGGTACAGAAGTAGAAGAGAATGACCACGTGGTTCACTTTGCTCACTCAGAAGGGGGGGGGGGGAGAGATTCAATTAAATCATGGCATCTTTTGATCTGGGTTTTGCCCAACATGTTGTGCTCCCCACCAGTGGACTTTGGTTACACGTTCATTGGTCGAGGCCTCAAATCTTTGATCGATTTTATTATCGTTCCAAATTGCTATGCGAATTGGTTTGATAAATTCACAACTCATCCCAACATCTTGAGTGACCATCTTCCCCCCCGAGTATTAATATAGTGCTTCCCCCATCAGGTATTCAATCAAATTTAAATAGTTTGGCTTGGACTCAAGATATTGTCTTGGCCTGCCAAAACGGTTATTCTCTACGTTGGGGGAAGAAAGACCCGATGGTGTTGAATAAACAGATTATTATCGAGGCTATGGGCCCTATAGTGGAGTGCTTACAAGAAGGCACCTCTCATATGGAGCGAGTTTTTGTCAATTACAATAATTGTACAAAATACGCGGAGTCTCCCCATAATGCTCTCAACTAAAATGAATAATGGATGGTTCTACAGCATGTGCACCAAAACCTATTCATCTTTAAAGGCTGCTCTTCATAGAATAGAGAGTTCAAGAGGAAATCAGAGCGTGTATGAATGCATACAACCTTGCTAGGAAAAACCGTATGAAAGAAATTAAAGAACAAGCTTTGACCAACCTTTATGAAGCATCCCTGCGCAAGGATTGTACCTCATTTTGGTAGGCAGTAAACGCTCCGTTTTTTCTAACACAGATAGAGGTTGCTATTGATGAGAAGTCGTGGATTGATTTTTTTTCCAAATGTCTATAGTAACAAGGGGAAAGAGGATACTACTACAGTTCCGGATTCACAACCATCTAGAGATTCCACTGAATTCTTGCCTATTGATATCTAGATTATGTACGCATGCATGTATGCATGTATACTTGTAAAGCGCACTATCACCTTTCCGGCATCCTGGCGCTGTATACCGCTGTGGAACCCTTCCTGGCTTTCCCTGTGAGATGCCCTCTACTGGGCACCCCCAAGGTGAAGCCAGGCATCCTAGCGCTTTTGAGGCCGTTGTGGAGATTAAGCAAGCTATTGCCCAGAGTTGCAGAGTGGGACCCATGATTAGAGTAGGCACTGAGGCGAGAATTATCAAGTCAGTGGACATTGAGCCCAAGACCCTGCCGCGTCGGGAATTGAACCCTGGTCCCGGGCCAGACCTCTGCCTGAGGGTCTGCCGCTTTAATCGGTGAGCCACACTTCTCCACTTGTGATGAAGTCTTAGCGGCTATTAATGCAAGCAAAGGAGGCAAGGCACCAGGACCCGATGGGGTACCGCTAGACCTGTACGAATGCACCACAGAGTAATGGTCCCCCCTGTTAACTAGAGTTCTAGAAGCATGTTGTGCAAAGGGTGTTCATTAAATCTTGGTCAGAGTCTGTGATAATTCCTATTTTTTGAAAAGGGGATCGTGAAAACCTGGCTGGTTATCGACCCATATCCCTTTTAGACTCACTCATGAAAATAGCAGGAAGGGTCGTTTGAGAAGGCCCCCGGGGATTCTTCTCAAAATCTATCAAGCCAAATGCATAAGCATTGCAATATATGGGGCAGGAGTTTGGGGGTTTTATGATGCTTCCCCAATCCAGTTAGTAGAAAATGCTTTTTTAAGGTTAATTTTAGCTATTCCACAGAGCACATCTGTCTAGAATTGCCACAGTGAATTGGGGATTCTTTAAATATCGGATGTAATTAAAATACAACCAATTATGCTCTGGCAGAGTCTGGACTTCCCATATTTTAGGGTTGAATCGAAAAATCATTAAGGACTCTATGAGGTTGATCAGGCTAAAAATATTCCCTAGCTGAACTATGTAAGAAAATGTTGAAAATATTTGAGCAGACCAGATTTTTATATTAATACAGAAACTATGTGCTATATATCTAGGAAAGAGTTTAAAGTTTTATGTCTGACACATCTTGAGTCTCTTAGAATCGTGGTGGAAATTAATAAAAAGTTGTGTGATCCAGCACAAATTGACTCTGGTCACCCATCGCATTCAACCTCACCTAGTGTGGTGTATCGGCGGGTACGACAGACATGTCCTCACTAGGTTTAGGTTTGATAGTTTCCATCGTCTGGTTACATATCCAGCTATCAATGATTGGTCAAGACCTTTACTATTGTCCATGTGATAACATATCTGTACAAACAATGCATGTGACCTTTTTTTGTAAATTTTATTCCAAGGAAAGAGCAAGATGGATCAAGCCCTTTTATAGCTAGAACTATTGGATAATATGTATTGTATAGGCATTGTGACTGGACTGTTGAAAAGTATTGTGAAGAAAAGTATAACTGGATAGATATTAATATTGAAAATTGTGTACTGTTGGCCCAGATATGTTTACATATTGTGTTTAAAATCTATTTTTATTATTTTATTAATTTTCTAAAATCAAATAAAGCATTTTCTCTCTCTCTCAGTAAGTACTGTTTGTTGAACGCCAACACAAACCGCTCCACACCCGACCAAACTATATCCCAGAACAAAAGGCTAGCAGTCATGCTTAACAAAGTACGCATTTGGTGGCAACGTTTTACAGCCATCTCCGGACGTGAAAAATGATAAAATTAACAATTATTTACAGAGAATAGCCCTGCTTATTTGATTGCTGTAATTTCAGTGTTAGTCAATCTGCTAATGGCTCTCACTTAGAACAGATTTTGTTTTAGGCCGCATGAAAAGGAGAAACTACGCTGCCGCTGGGCCAGTATTGTGTGCCTGGCTTAGCCAAATGCTTGTATGCTGCTGGGACTCCAATTATTGAATCGCCGATACTCGTGCTGAACTGAAGTTTAGAACAAGCGCGGTCCGCAGTCCCTAAAGTGAAACCGGTTCACGCTACAAAGATCAAACAAAGAAGAGAGAGGGAGGGCTGCAAACATGGAGCGCAGGCTGCTAATTAGTAACCTGATCCACGACAAGGGAGGAATGCAGCTGCCACCCGCTGCTCGCTCTCGAGAGCAAAACACCGTGGGAGGGAACATGTTAAGAAGAGTTGGGTCATGCACCCACCTTTGGCCATTTTCATGCTTTCATTATTGAAAGACACACGCAAAGGCCAATCAGATGTTTGGGAGGAGTCCGACCCACAAGGAGAAGTTTTGAGCCCTCACAAGAAGCCTCCTCCGACCTAAAAAGTGCTATGTCCCAGCCAGCGCTGGGGCCGCACCATAGCGCTTTTTTCTATTTACAGGTGGAAGAGCGGGATGGGCAAGCAAGGAAGAACAAAAGAGTCGGGGTGAAGGGACAGCAACATGGAGAAGTGATGTGTGGAAGGGTAAAGCAGCAACACTGAACAAAAGCAAGTAGTCACCAGTGCTCACTCATGCCTACATTACAGCACCTCCTTCCTTGGGCTAGGTTTGGTTAAAGGCCAACTAACAAAGTACAACGGGATTTCTAATTGACAATCCCTCTAAGGAGCCATGCTGTTAGCAAGCAGTTGGCTTATACCTTCTGGACACACTTTACAAAGACATTTAAAGGAGTCAGCCAACTGCAAACACTGAAGAATTTGTGAAAAATTAGGCAATGCGTAGTAACTAAAAGTGAAGGAGAGTCGGAATGGCAAGTGTCTTCCAACGTCCTGAAACGAGTCACTAAGGGCTGCATGCAGGGAATAAACTGTTGCCTGGCCAGCACTCAGTTCACTACATAAGACCCCAGTGTACCGGCCACTCATTTCCACTGTAACAGGTAGGGATCGCTATCTCAATGGCTGGCTGACGAGACCCACAAGAACCTATGGGTATAATCAGAAAGAGGAGGGGGGGGGGATGTTTTGATTCAAAGAAAACCTCACCATGATTGATCTATATGCAAAATCACACACTAACTTTTTGATTTATAAAAAAACAAAAACAAAAAAAAAAACCAAAAAAAAAAACCACATGTGGCGTCTATGCAGCAAGCGCTATGCTGATAAAATAAAAGTCGCATGGATGCAGTGCTGCTAAAATGAATGCTGTGCAACCTGCCAAATCACACATGCTACCTTCTTGATTGAAACAAAGGCGAAACATAATGCGCGGCATCCATAAAGCGGGAGCCGTGCTTAAGAAATAAAAGTTGCAGGGATGTTGTGTTTAAATGAAAGCCACATGTCCTCCATCCTCACTTTAGAACCACGCCTTGGGGAGATGATGTGGTCTCACGGCTAGGCTGCCGACTTTGGAGCTGGGAAACCAAAGGTTCGAGCCTCGGGGTCAACTCCACATCGTGTGATTCTGGTCAAATCAGTTAATCTCCACTTGCCTACAAAAAAACCAAGCATTGGCTTCGCCAATGGGTCTCGCCCATGTGGCAATATGTGTTTAGCCAGAACTTTTGGCGATGTTGTAGAGCATTGTGGCTGCCGTGCATTATGTTGAAAGTTATAAAAAAAAATTAAAAAAGTGTTAAGCATTCGTTACCTTTATACAAACGAAGAAACATTTTCAACTGAAAAGCCTGCTTAAAAAAAGATCTTTAACTAAAAAAAAAAAAAAAAAAAAAAAACACCCTTCTACTTTTTTTGTACTTGCACTGCTGGCAACTTCTTCCTGCCTGTTCTCATGCTCATTTGTTTTAAAAACTTTTTATGGGGGACCGGGACATAAATAACGGGGCCGTGGATTTTGGAAAACAGTAATTTAATTAGAACACAAGCAACAGACTGACACATGGGGAGAATCAACCGATGCCAGATTCCAAGGGCAGACTGACTGCTTAGGTGGTGCACTGATGCAAAATGGTGGTGGTGAATGATGTTTGGTGCTCCGGTGGTGACACTATATGGTGTGGATTGGGAGTATGTTGTGGATTATGTTGTGGATTGTGGAGTTGAAATATATAGTTTGGTGTGTAGGTATGCGGTTTCGCTGGTGTCTCATCTCTGTTCAACTTTTTTCCTTCTTTTAATACTTTCTCTTCTGCTCACTCATCCTGAATTTTAACTTTTTCTTGATTCTATTCTCCGTCTTATTTCCCCCCTACAAGAGGTAAAGGCAAATAAAATTCCTTGAAACAGAGGTGCGATACAGGGAAAATAGTACTGAAAAGGAGGAGCAACGCCAGGGACAGTTCGGGGGTTCGGTTGTTTTTAGATGTCAGAGAAATACCAAATGGACCCAGAGTTCCCAGTCTTTCTTTAGAAGTAAACAGCAGTACAATAAAAGAACAAACTAGGTGGCAAGGGCAAAACATCACAGGGAAGACCAGTTTAAAGGTAAGGCCTGGACAAAATAAAAGAAGTCTAGGCATTTGGGATAAAAGAGTGTTTGTGGCAGCACGGATCTTCAGATCTGGATAGCCGCGTGAAGAACCTCTGGAGTCATAGGAGACACCAACGGCACAGACTCAAAACAAGGAAATCACACATAATGATGTGGACCCCCTACAAAATAGCCATAATGGCCGCCTTACTGATGCGCAAGGAAAGCGTCAGAACGGATGACCACAGAGGGTGGGAGACCTATGTTACACCAGTCAACCACAAACAGGGCATTTGGGCAACTAATATTTGTATGCGGTTCTGAAAGAGACACAGGCCATGTTGCTCAAGGCTTTTTTTCCCCACACAGAATATACTCTATTATTCAACCATCCACTAAACAAAATTACCCAATAGCTTTATAGATTTACTTATTCGTATGTTGACACTTCACAAAGAAGTAAAACAAGCATTTACAATGCAATGGTCTGGGCATTGTTAAAGTTAGAACTATTGGCATTGCTCATGACATTTTATGTTTTGGTTATAAATAATTGGCATTTTGTCATTTACAATGCCAATAGCTTAATTGCTCACAAATGCATGACCTATTGCATTTACACCAACACAGAGCCACACACAAAGCCACCCCCCCCCCCCCCACACACACACACACACACACACACACACACACATACAAAGCCACCCATACAGTCATTCACAGAGCCACCCACACACGGAGCCACCTACACAGAGCCACCTAGTGCAGTGCCTGTTCTCTGTGGGTGTCACTCTCATATCATTGGTGCACTGCTTGTTCTCTATGGGTGTCATTCCTATAGCACTGGTGCAGTGCCTGTCCCCTATGGGTGTCAATATCATAGCATTGGTGCAGTGCCTGTTCTCTATGGGCGTCATTCCCATTGCACTAGTGCAGTGCCTGTTCCCTATGGGTGTCACTCACAGCATTGGTGCAGTGCTTGTTCTCTATGGGTGACATTCCCATTGCACTGGTGCAGTGCCTGTTCGCTATGGGTGTCATTCCTATAGCATTGGTGCAGTGCCTGTTCTCTATGGGTGACATTCCCATTGCACTGGTGCAGTGCCTGTTCGCTATGGGTGTCATTCCTATAGCATTGGTGCAGTGCCTGTTCTCTATGGGTGACATTCCCATTGCACTGGTGCAATGCCTGTTCTCTATGGGTGTCATTCCTATAGCATTGGTGCAGTGCCTGTTCTCTATGGGTGACATTCCCATTGCACTGGTGCAGTGCCTGTTCGCTATGGGTGTCATTCCTATAGCATTGGTGCAGTGCCTGTTCTCTGTGGGTGTCACTCCCATTGCACTCGTAGTCGTGCGACGTGAGGAGCCTTTCTGTGCCTGCTATTTGTACTGACTTTGCCCCTTGACCTGGGAGCCCGTGTGCTCGGTCACTGCTGCTGGGAGAGGAGACCACACCCTACCAAACAGGAGCGGGACTGCGAGGACCAGAGGTGCTTGCGCTGCAACATCTCGCGCACCTGGTGCCTCTTCCCGCCCCCTCATCTGTGGGACCTTTAAAACGACTCGCGGGGGCCGCTCGTAGTCGTGAGGAGCCTTTCTGTGCCTGCTATTTTTACTGACTTTGCCCCTTGACCTGGGAGCCCGTGTGCTCGGTCACTGCTTCCGGGAGAGGAGACCACGCCCTACCAAACGGGAGCGGGACTGCGAGGACCAGAGGTGCTTGCGCTGCAACATCTCACGCACCTGGTGCCTCTTCCCGCCCCCTTCCATAAAGCCCGGACTCCGGACGCGGGACGCGCGCGAAGACCAGGCAAAGAGCGGGCCGTTTTAGGCCGTTAAAGGCCGATTAGGGCCGGGCCGGGCCACCCCCCTAATTCTGGGGGTAACAGACTCTAAAAAATTTCAAACTCAGAACCATGTCCTAGAGGATCCAGAAGTAGGACTGCGGCAAAAAAAGGGCAACTCACTGGCCCCATAGATAGTTTCATAACGAAGGCAAACTCCTTTATTGACCAAAGTATTACGCTTATTGAACGCAGGGTATCCCAAGACCTACTAGAGGCTAGAAGATCATCTATGGGACACCTGGCAAATGCAAGAACACCGGTATCTCATAAGGACCAAAGATATAGTGAGGGTGGAACCCAAAGGCAGAGCCTTCCAAACATAATTGACCTGTCGGTCTCGCAATTATCGCAACTCTCGGAATCTAACATCAGATTTAGAAAAGACCCCAGAGCTAGTCCCGCACCCCACCCCTGAAGAGGTAAGACAGGCAAGAGGGAGGAGGGAGGGAGCTATAAAAAAAAAAAAAAAAAAAAAAAAGAAACAGGTAGCGATAAACATACAAACAGGTAAACAAACACCACCTAGAACAGAGTTAATAGAGAACATACGTCGCTCCCCTCTACCTGAAAACCAGAATAGGCATACTGCGGTGATACACCATCTACACGATGTTTCACCTCCTATAAATCCAGAAATAGCACCAAATGCCCCACTAACATACGAACTAGATCAAGGATATAACTCAGATTTATTAGCCAAAATTGGAGATCTTCTACAAAAAACTTATACCAATACAAGCTACACTAACAAATTTAGAAAAAGCGATAGCTGAACTCTCAGCCCTGATGAAACCGAAACAAAATTCTAACCGTATCCAAGAGGCACAAAAAACACACAAACCAGTGACGACCAAGCCGTCTAGCCTAATTACTGTGCCCCAAGTAAAAAAAAAAAAAAAAAAAAAAAAAAATCGACCCCTATACCGACTGCAGCATCAATGCCCACTAGTACGACAGTGGCTAAGAAAAAAGCAACAGACAATCCACCTGCAAACACCCCAACTGTAAAAAATAACATCCTTTGTGACCCCAAAAGTACAGCTACGAAAATAAAACAACCCCAAATAAATAGAGAGAGGGAGAGAAATCAACCGAGCGAAACACGCCCAGTAACCCTTCCGCCAGAAGCAAGCCCATTTGTAGTCATCCTGACTGGCGTTCCAGAATTGGTGGATTTAAAATCCGAACCAAACTGGTCGCTAAAAAATAAGATCCAACATTGGCTCAGTATAAACCGCCCACCCCCCCCTTACTGTTCAACGAGAATCTTGATGGTTAGAAGAGCCCCCTGGGTCGGTCAGGGAAGAAAGACTATACAGGGTGATTGTATCTTAATTACATTTGAAGACCCTAGAATAGTGGAGCACATCTGCTCAGGGGAGGAGTTCAGCCTTAACGGGGGGATTGGCACAAAGCGCCTCTCTTTTTTCTATCCACCGAGATTTCCGGACGGTCCCTCCCAAAGTGATGGACCCTGGTACACAGTGGGCCCCCGCTATCGGGGAAGAGATAGGGAAGAGTGGAGGGGACAAGAACAGCGGAGAAATTATAGAGAACAACCTCGTTGGGAGGGCTGGAATGGAATACCCTTAATGAACATGTATAGCGGCTTAGAGTCAGTGGACTGACCATCACAGTCAGAAGACCCTGACTCCCCAACTCCACATAATCCCGACATTCATCACCATTCCCAAATTGATAACACCCCTATGAGTGTCTCTCCCCCTTTGACTATAGTTTCCTGGAACACTGCGGGACTGCGGTCCAAAATTGAGGATGGGAGTATCATGCATCTTGTGTGTAGACACCAAATAGTCTGCCTACAGGAGACATGGTCGCCAACAGTACTTCATTTACAGGGCTATAGGACGTATTTTTCACCTGCTTTGGTGGGCCCAAAGGGCAGGCCAAAGGGAGGACTAAATATCCATATAGCTAATACCATCCAACAAATAAAACTAACTACCATCGAACTGGACCATAACTTTCAGATTATCTACCTCTCACTACCTAAAAATGAGTCTGTTGTCCTTATTAATTTTTATAACAACCTTGAGGAACTGCAGCTCCAGAGAGTATTGGGATATCTATACGAGAAACTAACTATCCTAAGCCAGAAAAGAGGAGCAAAGGGTCCTGTATTTATAATATGGGTAGGGGACTTCAACTTACACTATTGTAATCTCCTAGGAAAAAAATGTCCAGGGATGGTGACAGAGGAAGGTAACCCCCTCACTCATTTTTGTCATAATAAGATTGGTGGAATAATGAATGATCTTCTATCAGACCTTGATCTCCAAATAGTAAATACTCTGGATGGTAGTACCAAATGCCTAGAACCGACCTATCTAGGAAGGGGATTCAACACAACGGTTGATTATATTCTAATATCCGCTGGTCTTCAAACTAGAGCGAAGCATTTTGAAGTGATACCAAACACCCTAAGTGATCACTCAGCCCTTAAATTGGAACTGAATTTTATCCACCAACAATCTTTAGCCTTGACAATAGACAAAGCATTGAGTCAGAATAACATAACTCTGGGCCATTTAAATGGATATACAATAAAGTGGGGGAAGATAAACCCCGGGGCACTCACTGAAGAGCTGATAAAATCAGTATATCCCCAGATTAAGAATTGCCTAGATTTAACGACAGAAGATGAGGAAATTCTTAGTAACTTCTCACAAATCATGGAAAAAATTAAATCCCTACTTACAGCAAAACCAAAAACTGGTCCTCCCCATAAAAAAGGCTGGTTTAGCCATGATTGCACCCAGGCTCATACCAAGCTCAAGGTAGCACTAAATAAAGATGACAGAGACCCCCTTCAAATAGCAACACTGAGAAAGGAATATCTCGAAATTCGAAAAAAGAGAAAGGCGGAAATAAAGCAGGCTTTGTGGGACGAACTTCATTCTAGCGCCCAAGAAAAAAATAGCGAAGCCTTCTGGAGAGTAGTGAGAGCCCTTTTCTGGTAGACGATAAAACCCCAAAAATTGAAGTCGCCATAGAAGAGGCAGTATGGGTCACGCATTTCTCCAAAATATTTCAAAGTCAAACAACAGGTCAAGAATCTGAAGGAGAAAATTTAGCGGCCCCAACTTACCCTATCCAAATAGATTTCGAAATCTCGGAGGTCCTCCTGGCCCTGAAACTAAGTAAAAACGGAAAAGCTCCAGGGCCGGATGGAGTCCCGGCAGATTTTTTTAAACATAATACAGACCTTTGGGCCCCTATTATTACTAGGGTATGCACGGCAGCTGCAAGGAAAGGAATTCTGCAGACCTGGACAAGGTCTGTGATGGTTCCGATTTTTAAAAAGGGTAATCGCCAGGACCCTGCCTGCTATCGTCCAATATCCTTGTTGGATTCGTTGGGAAAGGTAGCAGGTAGGGTGATCTTGGATCGACTTCAGCAGTGGGCGGAGGAGAGAGGCATTCTGTCCGAGTTACAATTTGGTTTCCGGGAAGGATTTGGAACAGTGGAACAGGCCCTAAATCTTTCTATCATTATGGGAAAATATATACACGCAAAGCAAGACAGACTCTATATGGTATACGTGGACTTGTCTGCCGCGTTTGATTGCGTCTCACACACCAAATTATGGTCCGTGCTGTCACAAATGGGGTAGATTTGCAACTCTTGAACTTTTTAAGGGAACTGTACCTGAAACCTTCTGCTAGAGTCCGTTTTGGCACAAAGGGAGAGCTGTCGACGCCATTTAGTGTGGAGCGTGGAGTCAGACAAGGATGCGTCCTGGCCCCTTTCTTATTCTCCCTCTATACTAACAACTTGGAGGTTGAGCTCTTAAAGGGTGCCCAGGACCTCCCACAGGCAAAACATCACCAGATTCCCGCTCTACTCTATGCAGACGACGCCGTCCTGCTGGCACGGACTCCACGCGAACTCCAGAGGGTACTCACCAGATACTCTTTGTTTATGGGCAGTCTTGACCTCCACATAAATGTCACAAAGACTTTCGTGATGACGGCAGGTACAGGGAGGAAACACCCCAAAGATTTAACCCTTAAAAAACAAAAAATAGAGTTTACATCTGAATACTGCTATCTGGGCATTATAATAGACAAAAAACTGACTTGGAAAGCGGCAATAGAAGCAAGGAAACACTGCTTAAAGAGAGCCATAGCGGCCCTGGTGTCCTTCTCGCAAAAATTGGGAAAACGACCACCCCTGGAATTACTAGCAATATATAGAGCCAAATGCCAGTCAACAGCTCTATATGGGGCTGGCGTATGGGGACACATGGATGTCTCAACCCTACAGATTGCAGAGAATGCTTTTTTGAGGTTTCTCCTGATGGCCCCAAAGCGATCCTCAACGTATGCATGCCATGTTGAACTAGGCGTTCCATACATTGAGGATCTGGCAAGAATACAACCTCTACTTTTATGGCGCCGTATTTGGACCTCGGAAAAGAATGCTCTCACTAAGTTGATAGTGGCAGATGCTATGACACTAGACCACGCTTTAAAAATAAAATGGCTAGCCTACATTAAGAACTTTTTAATTGACCTAGGGTTAGAGAAATACTACCTCACTCCTGAAAAGATCTGCGAACTCTCGAAAAAGGAATTAAAAGTTCTGGCCCTGGGACATTTGGACAACTTAAGGCTTCTCTCTGAAGCAGGTAAACCATCTGTTCAACATGCTATAATGGTACAATCCACCTTTTCCATTCAGCCCTATCTAAATCTTGAAATCAGTATTTTTGATCGTTATCTTCTGACAAGATTTGGATTAAACCAATTCCATAGATTAACAGCATTCCCACTAACGAATGCATGGGATCCAAATCTACCCCCCTGTCCTTGTGACGGAAAGTCCGCGCAATCCACTCTACATGTAGTTATGTTCTGCAAATTCTATAATGAACATCGAAAATTGTGGCTATTATCCCTGTTAAAATCTTGGGGTTATAGACAATGTCGTCCTGCCATGCTCTGTCTACAGCTCCTAGACACAAACCACCTGTTATCACGTACTAAACTTTTTGAAATGTATATTTAGACACAGGAAAAATTTGTAAAGTAATTTCCATTCGATTAGTGCACTCTAAATGAACTGCGAGTAAGTGCCCTCCGATTAGTGCACCTCAAATGAACTGTGATAATGATCTTTTGTATGTGAAATTGTATTGTATTACATAATTTTATGATTACAAATTTTTAAAGGAAGAAATTATTATGTATTAATACTGCTTTTATGGATTTCTAATTTCTGAAATTCTGAATAAAGAAATTTATTATTATCATAGCATTGGTGCACTGCCTGTTCTCTATGGGTGTCATTCCCATTGCACTGGTGCAGTGCCTGTTCTCTATGGGTGTCCCTCTCATAGCATTTGTGCAGTGCCTGTTCTCTATGGGTGACATTCCTATAGCATTGGTGCAGTGCCTGTTCTCTATGGGTGACATTCCCATTGCACTGGTGCAGTGCCTGTTCTCTATGGGTGTCACTCCCATTGCACTGGAGCAATGCCTGTTCTCTATGGGTGTCATTCCTATAGCATTGGTGCAGTGCCGGTTTTCTATGGGTGTCACTCCCATTGCACTGGTGCAGTGCCTGTTCTCTGTGGGTGTCATTCCCATTGCACTGGTGCAGTGCCTGTTCCCTATGTGTGTCACTATCAAAGCATTGGTGCAGTGCCTGTTCTCTATGGGTGTCATTCATATAGCACTGGTGCAGTGCCTGTTCCCTATGGGTGTCACTATCATAGCACTGGTGCAGTGCCTGTTCCCTATGGTTGTCACTATCATAGCATTGGTGCAGTGCCTGTTTTCTATGGGTGTCACTATCATAGCATTGGTGCAGTGCCTGTTTTCTATGGGTGTCACTCCTATTGCACTGGTGCAGTGCCTGTTCTCTGTGGGCATACTCGGTCTGCTCACACTCTGCTCACCCTGCATGCTCACACTCTGCTCACCCTGCATGCTCACCTGTCTTGTCCCATCATTTCACTGTGCCTAAATATATTACATTAAAACCTTTAAAAACTATTGCTAGATATATAGTGGTATGTTATTGTTTTTGTAACATAACATATAATTTAATTGTTATTTAAAGGTACTATCAAGCCTGCTGTTAGGTATGTTATGTATTTAACATAATATGCCACACACTATTTGTAGAAAAGTGAGTGTTGCCTCCAGATTTCAGTTTCGAGTCTTGACGAAACCCACTTCACCATTCATCCTTCCGAGATCGGTAAAAGAGTACCGTTTACATGAGGCAGCAACTCTTGTTGAGAGAGAAGTGTGTAAGCACTAGACACAGAGAAGAAATCTCCGTGAAGAAGTCACAGTGGAAATCAGCGTTTTTTTTTTTAGGAAGCCCTCACTCACCATCCTGGGTGGTGACATGCTTCAGCATCGGGCCCACCAGGAGAAGCCGAATGCACAGGGTCCGGTAGCAGGAGACGCTAGGTGCAAAACGGGTGGCAGGCGTTGCGGGCGGTGTGCCATTGTCGCTTCCCCCCCCTCCCGAGACCCATGGGGTGTGGATCTTGTGCATTACAAACAGTACAGGGACCTCAAATTGAAGGTTACCCATCACTTTTGTTTGGTTTTTGCACTTTATTTTACACACTTGTTTTTAACTTTCACGTTGTGGAAAAGTAAATTTTGCCATGTTATATGTGCCTACGTGTTCCCCATCCTATGTTATATGTGCATGATTAAATATGCATATGTATCCCCCTATGATCGATTAAAGACGCAATTATAGTTGTGTCCAACTCTAGTATGCCAGTTTCCAGTTCTCGTGAAAGCAACAAGTATTAGGCCTATGTTGCCACGTTTACAGTGTGCACGTTAATTCACCGCATTGTCCCCGTTTCTAGGCCTCAAAAGGGCCCGGACACCAGATTCAGCTCCAGTCTTCTGAACCCGCTCCGAGAAGCGATGCAGCCCCCACCTGCACCCCTGACCCTTCACTTACTTCCTGCCGCGCGGTGCCCGGCCCGGCCTGGCTCTGCCTGCCTGCCAAGAGTATGTTATGCTTCTAGTTATCAGTCCAGCCCTCCTTCTCTGCATTCCTAAGCTACTGAACTGCATCACAGTTTCAGCGATGGTCTAGTCTCTGTCTCCATGCAAGAGAATTACTGTATTAATATTCATAGAATATTCCTAGCACACGCAATACATGTAGAATAATGCATGCGCCAGTCCTAGTGTCAAGTAGCCTTTGCCCTGATAACTTTTAGTTTCTATCAACATGTACTCTAAACACAAGATACCAGATATGCCATAGGTACATGTCGTCCTGACACCGTAGACTTTAGTCTCCTCTTCTAGTGCAGAAGTCATAGCCCCCAGTTCTCTCTGGTAACACGTCATTGCCCGTTTGCGCGCACCACTAGGTTAAAGGTCCCAGCTGCTCTCAGGTAGCCCCCTCCATGTTTCCGCCCAGTTATGACACTTCTGTGACGTTTCACATCACATGTCTCAGTGCACGCCCTGTACACGCCTTCTTCTTCCATCAATGTGTCCTTATCTTTCGCGACTGCTACGCCTATTGTATGCAATGTAATGTATGATACTATATATATGCTGCACTGTCGATGAGGCATTGCAGCTGCCATCCATTCTATTTCCGTGCAGGCTATCCCGTTCCTGTCCCTTATGCCTGATTAAAGCCTGTTAGACTCAGATAGCTCAATAAATAAGAGACAGGATTCGAGGTATCTGTTTTATTCACTGTATTCAAAAATAGTACCGGTAATTAATTATTTATTTACCACATAATGGCGCCCGAATAGGGACTTGCCCTTTCCCCACGCGCCGGCGAAGCCACGCAGGCCCCCTGACCCTCTGCAGCCGTGACGGGACCATACCGTACACGTGCAGATATTTCTGCTTCAAGTATCCCTCAGGCCCACGGAGGAGACGGAGACTGCGGTCCAGCATCCAGACGAGGCGGTGAGGAATGCGGCGAGTCCCGACCAGAGCCCAAGCCGAGAGTACAAGGTCCGAGGTATCCAGAGGCCCACCTGTAACTGAAGTCCGTAGTCCGACGTCGTAGCAGTCCAGTCCAGTCCGAGGCCTTCCGTTCTTGCTGCCCGGTGAGTACCGTTGCTGGGGTAGTATCTAGACAGGGTCAAATTATTTGTCTCTGGTCCGATGGGTTTGGGTACACAGATCCAGTCCGAAGTATTCATCTAGGTGGATACGGGTCCGACGTGTCTCTTTATGGGACCGGTATGTTCTGTACTGTTTTAGCAGTGCATCCAGTAATTCTAGTAAGTCTGTTCGAGAAATTCATGTGTTCGGTTTTAAAATGTACCAGGTAATATTCTGTTCGAACTGTTATTAATGTTATTAATGTATTTTAATGTCGTGGTATGAGTGATTGGTTTTGCTATTCGTTACTGTGTATTGTATTGTGTTTGGATTCAAGTCTAGAATGCCTCTGTTTTCCAAGTTACGTCAGATAGGAACCCGGAAAGGGTTACTCGAAGAATCAGTTCCTGTCCCGCCTAGGGACAGTCCAGGACATTTTATGTATCATAAGCATGGCTTAAGTGCCATATTGTATTTAGATTTATGGGTCGACTATACCAAGGATCTAGAAGAGAAATATAGATGGCCTGTATCAGGTACATGGGATGCCGAGTGCATCATGCGAGTAGAAGAGGCATTATGGAAAAAGAAAGCCCGACAGTCCCAGAAAGATGCCATCGAGTTATGGCGCAAAGAATCTCATAGAAGAACCGAAAAAGAAATCAGAAAAGCAGAATTAAGTAGGGAATCCTCAGAGAGAGCCCAAGAAAGGGAACTTCTAGAAGAAGGTGAACGAGTTAGAGCAGAACAGTCAGACAGAGAAATGCTCTTATAAGGGGCATGTATCCTCTTCTTGCCGAGGGCTTGCCGAAGGCAACCCCGGAAGCATCCAGTAATTTTCCGCCACCATTAGTCCCGACTAAGCTACGTCAAACCGACCGCAGCTGAAATTTTTCTTTCGTCCTATTTGGACGACAGTCCCAGAATATGCAAATCATATTCCGCCTGTTCAACCTCAGCACCCTGTTAATAATGTAATCCCTGTTCCTCCAGCCACTGGTCCCGGGGACCAAGTTAATGTACCCCCGGCCCAGCCTACAGTAAATGCACCCGTTTTACCAGTCACGTTACCAGCACCCGCACGTCCGGTATTACCTGACGACTCTAGCCCAGGAGGGGCGGCGGGAGGCGCTCCTACCACCCCGCCTCAAACGAAACGAATGACGCTGAGAGAAGCAGCGTTACAACGTACACCGAAAGTCTCTACTTACGCAGCCCTCAAGAAATACCTTACTGATTGTGTTTATGATCCAGTACCAGGTGAAGATTACATGATACTGTATTCAGTACGTTTACGACGAGTTACCACCTTTTTGGTTACTCTGCCAGACATGAAGGACCATCTAGATAGAATATATCGTTTTATCCGTACAGGGGAGGATCCAGAAAGTATTCACGAAGCTATGGCACACAGAAAAGTCGAGACTCAACATCTGATTTTACAGTTTTTGATTAACTGTTTAATAAGAGAACAAGACTATCCTGAGAAAGATAAAGATAAGATGAAAGTCCTGACAAAGTGGAGTGATAATATAGCCGAGGGAAAACACAAGACACAGAATTGTATAGACGCTATGTACAGGAAAATCCGTAAGGAAATTCTAGACATACATGAAAAAGAGAAAGCAAGGAAAATAGCCGAGAAAGAGAATGACTCTTCAAGTGAAGAGGTAGACATCGAGAATCCCGACAGAATAGCGTATGTAGGTAGAACTAGACTTTCCGACAGACATTCACGTCCAGATTACAAGAAAAGTTTTTCTCCTCCAGTGCCAGAACAATGTTCTCTTGAGCAAGTGTTCCAAGCTACCGATAAAATTCTGAAATCACAAATAGGTTATAGTGAACTTAATACCATGCATGAACAAGAACTAGCCCGATCAGCAGTCCGATGGATTAGTGATTCTACCACGTTTCCAGATGAAATCGTGGCACAAATGTTCCTGAAACTGCCCCCAGCCGAGCAGCGTCTGGTGGGTATGTATATGATTCAGCACCTCATCACACTGTATGAGGTTCAGCATTCTGATCCAGGTCCTTTACATGATGTATTGAACGAGTTACTCCAGTACAGATGGAAAGGTCTAGGTACCGATTTAATTAATGTCATCCTAGAACAGCGCCACAAATACAGTACGTTCCTGACTCCGCATTTTGTTCCCGTTCCACCCCCAGTAAGGAAGTCATTCTACATAGATAGACAGAATCCGTTACGAGAAGTACATCCAGTTAGGACAACGGGGGGTGCTCTAGAACGAGTATTTGTTTACACCCCCATCACGAAAATAGAACTTTTGGAGATGAAAAAGTTAATTCCCTGTCACGATAAAGATCCAGCAGGGTTCCACCGTGAATTAAAAGACATGCTCCGTATGGGAGAATACACGTATCCAGATATTATTAAAATGTTAAAAGTCCTGTTGCCTGCGGGCATATATGAAAAACTCAAGGAAAAAGAATGGGAGGTGGGAGAGAAAAAGATAGATTGGTCTGCATTAGAAGCCGAAGATAACACACGAGTACCAGGTACCGGTCTTGGGGATAAAGCTAAAGCTTTGCCCGAACTGTTAATACAAGTCTTGCCAAGATTACTAGCCACGAAAAAGGAAGACTGGGATGCCATCTCAGCCTGTAAACAGAAACAAGATGAAGATACTAGTGACTTTTATTCTAGATTCGAGAAATGTTTTATTATTAATAGTGGTCTGAAAACAAGTAGTGAATCGTACCCCCATCTTTTTGTTACCAAACTAGTCGAGAATTCAAGTCCACAAGTTAAAAATAGAGTATTGAAAGTCGAGAGTTCTTGGCAAGCTAATACTCCGTCACAGATGCTCCAGATGCTCCAGTATCACCAGAACAGAATCAGGGAAGAGCAGGAACATGAAAGAAGACGTATGAAAGACACGAAAATGAAAGTATTAGTTGCACAATCTGTTCCACAAGACAGTCAAAAGAGGGGTCCGAATCAAGCCAGTCATCCTACAGCTCCCGTTAAAGGGACATGCAATTATTGTAAACAGCCAGGTCATTTTATAAACGAGTGTGCAGTTCTGAAACACAACATAGCTACTGGTAAGACTAAAGAAAGACCACGTCCGCCTAGACAAGAACAAGTTTTACAGACTTCCCAGCCACCGCAGAACGCACAACAGACAGTTACAGTACCGCAGCCTATCGCTGCAACACAGCACGTTACACAGCAGATGTACCAGTATGCACAGTCAGAGTATCCAGATTATCAGCCATATTCATGAAACAGCCTAGAGAGGGAGGTTGGCTTGCCTCTCATCGAGATTCCTGTAGATCAAGAGGGTCCCTATGTACATAGTCAAGTATTAGGGAAAGACAGAAAGTTTCTGATTGATACAGGGGCAAGTAGGACTACCATCAGTCATGACGAGGTTCCAGGGGCTCCGCTCTCAGGCTCAAGAAATGTTTCCCTTGGATTTTCAGGAAAGCCTATTGTTAATGAAATATCGAAACCAGTTACTCTAGAAGTTGGTCCACTGTCCCGAACTACTGAATTGTTACTCACGAAGTCTTGTCCAGAAAATTTGTTAGGCATTAAGACTTTGAAAGAATTAGGTGCCATAATTTGCTGCTCCCCAGAAGGGGTCCGCCTGTTCTTGCGAGATTTTAAAGGTCATTATGTATTACGTGATTTTGATCCAAGATTATTGAATGTACCACAGCATTTATGGGCGCAAGGTCCAACTGATGTAGGTTGTATGCACATTACACCCCATCGTGTGACTCTGAAGCAAGGTGTTGTATTACCACGAATCAGACAGTACAAATTGCCACCTGAGGCTGTAGCAGCCTTATCCAAAATTATTGACAAGCTTATTGCTCAAGGAGTGGTTGTAGAAACTGACTCCAATGTATGTAATTCTCCTATCATTCCAGTCCTGAAACGTACTGATCCGAATGCACCTCCAGTTTATCGATTAGTGATCGACCTTCGAGAACTTAATAAGTGTATCATACCCCAGTACCCAGTAGTCCCTGATATTTCATCACTCTTGACAGCCATTGATTCTGAAGCCACATTCTTTTCAGTTATCGATCTCAAGAACGCATTCTTTAGTGTCCCTATTCATCCAGACAGCCAGTTCCTTTTCGGTTTCTGTTTAAATGGAAGAAGCTATAAATTTACACGAGCACCTCAAGGTTTCACAGAAAGTCCTAGCATTTACAGTCAAGCACTTAAGAGACAACTAGACAATATTCACATGCCAACTGACACTGCCCTACTCCAGTATGTCGATGATCTGTTAATTACAGCCCGTTCTGAACGTGACTGCGAGCGTGCGTCACTTACAGTTCTGTATTTTCTGGCCGAGATGGGGCACAAGGTGTCCCCTTCTAAATTACAATTCTGTGTCCAGCAAGTGGTCTACTTGGGACACTTACTGTCCAAGAGGGGTAGGCAGTTGACACCTGACCGTATCCAGTTAATAGCACATCTTCCACAGCCCAAGACTCAGAAGGAGGTACGAGCTTTTATCGGCCTCACTTCTTACTGTAGACAATGGATTCCTCAGTACGCATTTCTAGCCAAGCCACTGATACAGTTAACGACACAGGAGGCAGCCGTATCGACTGTCCTCCCTTGGACCCAAGAACATACACTTGTTTTTAATGAATTAAAGAAAGCTTTATGCCAAGCACCTGTTCTAGCAACACCGAACTACAGTAAGCCTTTTACACTTTTTGTTACAGAACGTGATGGTACTGCATTATCTGTTCTCACACAAGATCAAGCAGGACAATACAAGCCCTGTGCTTATTTTTCTAGCACATTAGATCCAGTGGCCCAGGCGCTGCCTGCGTGCCTCAAGTCAGTTGCAGCCACAGCTCTAGCTATCAGACAAAGTGATTCCATAGTGTTAGGACACTCCCTGACAGTACAAGTTCCACACTCCGTGGAAGTTCTTTTAAACCGAACTCAGACTCAGCACTTGACAATTGCACGTTTAACAGGTTATGAACTGACACTGTTTCAGCCACACATAGAAATCAGACGCTGCAACGTTTTAAATCCCGCTACACTGTTACCGTCAGTTACTTCAAATCCTGCCACACATGACTGTGTGGAAGTCGTTAACGCCATGACAAAGCCAAGACAAGACTTGACAGATATTGCATTACCTGATCCTGACCTGACACTTTATGTGGATGGTTCATGTATGAGAACAAGTACAGGAGAACTAGTAGCCGCGTATGCAGTGACTACGGACACTGAAGTTATAGAAACACACCGTATTGATACCCTGTCTGCTCAAGCAGCAAAGCTAGTCGCTCTGACCCAAGCCTGTATACGTGCCAAGAACCTGAAAGTTAACATATATACAGATTCACGTTATGCATTCGGAGTCGTACACGACTTTGGAGTGCTCTGGAAAGAAAGAGGTTTCATGACTTCTCATGGAACTAAGATTCAGCATGGGCTCCTCATTCAAGCTCTGTTAGATGTAATACATTTACCGACAGCTATTGCCATTATGAAGTGCAAGGCACATACGAAAGTTACTGACATCATTTCCCAGGGTAACGACCTGGCAGATCGAACAGCCAAGCTTACAGCTCAGACTTCAGACATTCCAGTTAACACGACACAGACACTCATTCCAGATCAGACTACTTGTATGACAGTTAAGGACCCTACACAAGATGTAATAGATATACAGTCACATGCCACTCCAGATGAAATCAAGAAATGGTCCGAACAAGGAGGGGTCCAGACAGATCAGGGATGGTTGACGAAGGGAAAAGCCACATGGTTTCTCCCCGACTCAATGGTTCAAGTCATTATTAATACCGCACATAGTCCAGTACACCTAGGAGAAAAGGCCATGTTAGACAGTATCCAGAACATTTGGTTCAACAAGCATTTACGAGCAGCAGCCAAACAGAAAGTGCGTACCTGCATGATCTGTTGTCAGTTCAATCCAGGTAAAAGTGTCCCGGTGGAACAAGGTGGATTCCATCCTCCTGACCACCCTTTTGAAGTCCTCCAGATGGATTATATTCAGATGGAGAGATGTCGAGGTTTCAAGTATGTCCTCGTAGTTGTATGTGCTTTGTCCAGGTGGACAGAAGCATATCCAGTTCCAGATTACACTGCCGCGACCACTGCCAGGCAGTTGGTTCGTGAGTATTTTCCCCGCTTTGGATTACCTAGGGTCGTGTATTCAGACAACGGCCAGCCATTCTCATCCGAGCTCATGAAACAAGTATCCCTTCTGTTAGGGTACCAGTGGAAGTTCCACTGTGTACGGCACCCCGAAGCAGCTGGTCTAGTTGAGAGACATAATCAGACATTGAAAATCCGCATTGCAAAAGTATGCGCAGAGAAAGGTGTAGATTGGTTGGTAGCACTGCCAGTTGCCCTTTTTTATATGAGAATGGTTGCACACTCTAGATCAGGTCTGTCCCCGTACGAGGTCGTATTCGGCCGTCCTCCTAATATGTGGGGTACACCTATGCCCCGAAAGATTACAGACGTTTCCAGTAATATGTTGACAGATTACCTAGCTTCCTTGATGTCTGCCCTACACTCTTGTCGTTCACAGGTTGCCGCTGCTTTTCCAGACAACACTGAGGTGAAACTGCATGAAGTCGTTCCAGGGGATTTCGTCCTGGTGCGCAATTTTGATCGTTCAAGTCCGTTGGAGCCCCGTTGGAAGGAGCCCCAGCTGGTGTTATTAACAACAAGGACCGCCGTCAAGCTCGAAGGACGCAAGGGCTGGGTGCATACCAGCCACATCAAGAAATTCCATGGATTGCGGCCAAAGACATTTATCAAAGACTGCCCCGTTCTTAAGGACTGTCCAGACACAGACTCTAAACTTCCCCTGTTAGAGAAAACTCCGCAGCAGGAGTATAAAGCAAAACTCCGGTCTAGTAAAATAAGTCAGCCAGTTTAATTGTCTAAGTCCCTCTCGGGTGAAGCGGTTAGACAGGTTCCTGACATGTATGAGACAGACCCACACAGTGAGAGAGTTAGTCAAAACTCTAAAAGATGTATTATCGTTCTATTCTTTTTATTATTCTTGAGTCTTATGGTTACCTGCATAAGTTATGCTTTTCATTTATGTTTTCCTATTTCACATGTACATATGTTTCCTAATGTTACAGTAGAGCACACATTTAGTGACCTGCCTCCTCACGAGTTATCCTATCGTCTTGCTATGCGTAATAACACATTTATCAGAATGTTACACTATTCACACCAGACCAGCAATGCCACTAATTGTTGGGTGTGTGGTCGACTTCCCCCTTTCCAGACACCGAAGGGAGTTCTGCCACTCTTTCCTTATCCGTTTTCACACAATGGTTCGTGTGGAGCATGGTCCACATTAACGTCATCCTCCACTGATATGTCCCTTCTGAATCGAACATGTTTCCCAGACAAGCAAGGCCTTTCCCATAGAACAGGGTTAGATCTAGAAAATGAAGTATATGATTTAGGTAATTATTCCTCGAATTTCATGGTTTTGAATGTTCAGTCCGATACTACTCCAGATTTGCCTGCTATTTCAGTCCTACCCGTCAAAGGCGAATTATGTGTCAGAAAGAATGGTTCCGCACATGTAGGACATAGTGATTGTACTACTATGGTCGAGTATAGTGACAGTGGGAAATCTATTTTCAAAGCCTCACGTCATTCTTATTTTGTTTGTGGTCAGACCGCATATATTCGTCTGCCCCTCGATTGGGATGGAACCTGTTACATTGCCTTCCTACTGCCACCAGTTTTTCTAGCCCCATCCGATTATCACAGAAACACATCTAGTACACGTTAGACATAGAAGGGAGACTGAGTCCCCAATTGTCGATCAAACTGAAACTACTCTAGAACAATATCAAGACTTCAATAAAGGTTTCTTTTTCTTTATAGGCCCTGTCCAGAATAGTAAGTTAATACGTAGGTTAACCAGAACCCTTGAAGCAGTAGTGAATGAGACTACTTCCGCTCTAGGTAACTTAACCGAAGAGCAATCTGCCATTAGATTTGTCGTGCTCCAAAATCGTCTCGTTCTTGACGTCATATTGGCCGATAGAGGAGGAGCTTGTAGAGTCATCGGATCTAGTTGCTGCATTTTCATTCCTAATAACGCGCAGTCTGTTTATTCAGCTATAACCAGACTTCATAAAATTGCCCATCAGTTACACCAAGATCCAGGCACCTGGACATGGTCCGGTTGGCTCTGGAGTATCATATCTGCCTGGGGATGGAAAGTATTGTCATTCCTAGGTATAGCAGTAATGATCATATTCAGTTGCTGCCTCTGTTTACAATGTGGCCCTGCGATTTGCGGCTTGTGCGCTACATCCTGTATTCCTAGTCCTAAGTTCCGTTCCAAGACAATTCGAGACGAGCAAATGATGCTATATGAACAGATAGATGGTATCATGAATATTGATGTTTCCTGATGGAAACGTAGGGCACAAGGAGGGAATGTGGAAAAGTAAATTTTGCCATGTTATATGTGCCTACGTGTTCCCCATCCTATGCTATATGTGCATGATTAAATATGCATATGTATCCCCCTATGATCGATTAAAGACGCAATTATAGTTGTGTCCAACTCTAGTATGCCAGTTTCCAGTTCTCGTGAAAGCAACAAGTATTAGGCCTATGTTGCCACGTTTACAGTGTGCACGTTAATTCACCGCATTGTCCCCGTTTCTAGGCCTCAAAAGGGCCCGGACACCAGATTCAGCTCCAGTCTTCTGAACCCGCTCCGAGGAGCGATGCAGCCCCCACCTGCACCCCTGACCCTTCACTTACTTCCTGCCGCGCGGTGCCCGGCCCGGCCTGGCTCTGCCTGCCTGTCTGCCAAGAGTATGTTAGCAGTATAACTAGCCTAGGTTTAGCTAGAGAAATTGTCCGAATAGCTGATCTGTCACTGACCCAACGCACTCAATAGGTGACTTGATACAGAGGGCTGCGGAGCACTCTGTCCGAAAATTCCATAGACTCAAGGGTTTTGTTGAGAAACCTTAAGTGCTGGCGGAGCACTTTTCTGGGGAGTTCGATAACCCAATCAGGGTTCTGACCGATAGCTGCAGAGAGGGTGGAGCGCAGGCGTTTCTTCCAAACTGCGGGTGCTGGTCTTGCCTTGGTGGTGGTGTCCTGATCCTAATCTGGGTTTCCTGTCCTGTCCTGGGGTGTCCATTCTGCACCTGCTGTCCTACTGATGACGGGTTTCCTTTGGGGTCCCTCCTGTTAACTGACCTGTGGCCAGGGTTGGTCTTCACACCATTCTAGGTAAATATAGTGCTGAAACTCTATACTGCACCTTTCTATTTTTCTGTCTTTTGCTTTAATAAAGACATATCTTTGCATATATTGATTTTCCATGCTTTTTCGCAAACCACTGAATGAAAAGCTCATACGTTATGGTTGTTATCTAGCATGTTCCTATTTTTCCCTTAAGTACATTTTCTCGATACCATTAATGAAATATAGATGTGTCTGATTTTTCCTTTAAGCTGACTCAATGATGGTTATGAAATTTTAGTCTGTTCCACTTTTTCCCTTCCCATAGGTATATGTTAGTTTAGAGCTCTAGTAATTCAAAATTTCTTTCACATTTCCATTTATCCCAGGTATAGGTTTTCACTTGTGACACTATAGTGTGTTCTAAAATCTTTCCCGTATTTAGTATTCCGGGATAAAGACTAACTCTGAGATTTCCGATTAGGCAGTTTCCCTGTTCTTAATTTATCCCTAGACTCATAAATGATCAGCTTGATCTATTTCCTTTATGGATATGTACTCTTCATTATCTTGGTTATTGATTGTTTACTTGTTATGAATTTCATGCTTTCCGAATCTGAAATCTAGATAAAATCTTTAAAACTTCCCCGGAGTCTGTGGTTTTTATGAAATACAGAAGAATATAAAGTTGGTATTTGTGTTGTTAGCCTTTTCTTCACAGCTAGCTCCCTGATTCATCGTGGTCATTAGGTACTCGTGACGGTGGATTGGTAAGTCGGGTACAAGAAAAGTATATAGGAATGAACTGGGTTACTGGTAGTAGAGTGTATGGTTGCCCAATTTATAAATAATGGTGTATTGAAATATATGGGCCCGATACGTGTATGGTAAATTTGTTGGTTGGGTGACCTGCGCGCTCTAACTAGCACATAAGGGATCTGGGTGAATGGGTATGGGCCATTGTATATGATTTATTGAATATTCATCCCTGATCAAATTATTGGGTTCGCGCTGGATCAATAGCGTATTCACAGATGGCAAATCGAACAGGAGGCACTTAGCAAATGGAATATCCAGCAGACGTGCAACGCCCATAGAGCTCAAAGGGCATGAATGGTTTGTGAGCATGTATTCACATATCACGAGCAACAGCTACACCTCTTTCAGGCACCGATACTGCCTGAGCCACACGAAAATAATCAGCTGCCACCAGAGCCTACCCGGCAATCGTCGTGAACCGGCTGTCCGACGTAATTGAACTCGTTAATCACCCGATCAGTTAACAAGACACCTTACAAGTGGGGGGGGGGGGGGAATCACCCATTACCATTACTCACTCTTAAAACCTAGATCCCCTAATGTCAGAACTGCCTATCAGAATCTTGGGATACGGCACCAACAGCGTCTACGTGACTAAACACACAGCCGCAGTCCCTAACTAACTCTTACTATCGGTCCAAGACTTACCTTACCGTATAACAGCACGTCCCGACAAACTCCTATCTGTTCGACACCGAACGCTCCTCAGTCAGTGTTTATGCAGCAATGAAGAGCCACGTGCAAACGTAACAGCCAATGAGCTTTTAGGAATTCTGTGCAACGCAGTAGGATTAGCTTAAATGAGGAAATATTATCCAATCATAGGAAGTCTTACACATTAAGAGTTCCTCCCACTCCCATTGGACTCCTTGGAAATATTCAGCCATGTGATTGGGTGTTTTGTCACCCGGAAGTAATGAAATTCGGTCAAATGCCTGCAGTTGAAGGATCAATTACATACAATCGGATTTAAGGTTGAAAGCCACGTTCGGTTAATGTAAGTAACGCACACGTTGTCATCTTAGGCGATGTTGCTAATTGTCGTGCTGACTAGCGAAAATATATAACTGGTTTTTGGCGCATAATGTGTATTTGTTTTCCTTGTTTATAGAGTCTTTGCATTTTGACGCTCATCAGTTTGAACACTCAGTTGTAATTTGGCTTGGTAATGACCATAGTTATAGCATTGGAACTAAAAACAGAGTCGCTTATTTTTACGATTTATCTTTTGTCCATTCATTTTGTCCTATTATAGTTTCTAATATAGCAAGATTGATACTATAGAGTAAGTTAAAGGCACGATTTAAAACCAATACCAGTGGATTTCTTAATGCAAACGAAAATTCAACCTACAAGGTCAGTTTGCTTCTCACTGGAAATATGGTACATTTCTTGAAATACTCCATCGCTCACACGTGTTAATGGCCATCCTTAAAGCTAGTAGATGGTGTAGCATTTACCCATGTCTAAGAGCATGCAGATTAATTGCGCCACACAGTAGTTGCCAAGCATTAGATGATTTCTCTGCATACACTTACACACTGCACATTACCTCATACTTCATTTTAACCTCACCATAATATCTTCCCCACATATGACCTGTTTCCTCTTCAGAGGTCGCCAGAACTGCAAGGGTTCTAGAGTGCATAACATCAATATGCTACATCCCCCTCACCTTTGTTAAATAAAAAGTGAGACATCACTAAAATCATACTTCCTCGATTAGTCAGAGAGGCACTCGTCTTCTGGCTCAGGTGATCTGAGATGATAGAGGTCCACCCTGAGTGGGCAACGGTGACATAGATTCAGGCGCTTGATCCAGATCTGCTGGTGTGGTCGCCTTGCGTATGGTATGGTTTCAGGACTCAACAAGTGTCGCAATAGATGTTTAAAATGTGATGTGTCCCAAGTGATGGATTATCCAGGGCGATGTGCTGTTACCATATGTCTGTCCCTTGCATGTCACAACCCGTTACTGATCAGTAGCAAAATCAGTGTCCGTTTTCCAACTTGGTCTCTGCTTAACCAGTACCAGTCTCCTCTCCTTTGTTAAAGGCTGCCTCCTGGGCATGGTGACTCTGATCTGCCTATGCTTTCATTTTTCTTTTCCGAGTTGCTTCGGTGTCTCGAACGTTGCCAGCATTCTCTGAGCGATCCGGGGTCCATTGAGGTAGTTTTGTTCTGATGGGTCTTCCAAATAGCAAGGTGACTGGACTCGCACCAGTTGTAGAGTGAGGAGTTGATCAAAATGCCCGGAGGGCCTGGTACAGTTCTTGGTTTAGATTGATTCCCTCCATGGGCACTAGTTGAATGACCCTCTGGAGGGTGCCCATGAATTGTTCAACTGCACCATTGGCCTGAGGTCAGAGAGGTGTAATCTTCTGGTGTTTGATGTTGAGTCTGACAAGAAAGTCTTTGAACTCTTTGCTATTAAAGGGCGGGCCAATTAAGATTTGAGGATTGTGCCTGCACACAGTTTGCTAACTGCCTTGTTGTCCTGACAAGTGCACTCAGTTGCCAGGCCTTACCCGTAACCTTTTTATGCACATCAGACACCCCTATGGTTGGCCCAAGGTACCCTCCGGGCAGGGTGCAGTGTATGTGAAAGGTAGGACATGTACTAAGGTGTGTACCATGTCCTGACATTGAAATACACTCCATTTCGTTTTTCACTGTTGCAAGGCCATCTTGCCCATAGGACAGCAAGGGGGAGGCTGTGTAATATTTTTCCAGCCTGTCTTCCCATAGGCTTAAGCTGGAGAGGTGACGTTTAGTGTGCCTGAACTCACAATGTAATAACACATCTATTTGTGAAGGTGGTTTTTGAATTGTGTGTTTAGAAACCACGCTTTTAGAAGTGGCTGTTTTTTGTGTTCTAACAATTCTGTGTGTCACTGCCTGGTTGTGGATTGTGTCTGAATTTGAAAGAGATAGGATCTGGGTAATGTCTTGACCCCGGGGAGGAGTAGGTGAGACAGCCACGGCTGACATGCATCTGGAGTGTAATAGGAAGGAGTAGCCCCTAGAGGTGAAGAGGCCTGGGCTGCTGCCATAATACAATGGTTCCATCTCCTGCTGAGTGATTGAGAACCCAGTCCCCCGCTATCAAAGGAAGAAAGTGTCACTGGCAGGGAGACTCCCAGAACTGGTTTGGACAGGGGTCAGTGCCCCCCTGAACACAAAGACTTCAAAGACATTTAGGGGTATAATTATGAGAGCTGAAACCCCTGGACTTTGGACAGATTAAGACTGAAAAGGATTGAAAATACTTAGTGGTCAAGAGGAACCTCTGCCAAGGAAGAAACAGCTGAAGAGACTGAAGGAAAGGACTGACCCTTGCTGTGTGTTCTGGGGCTGGCCTGCAGGTTGCTGATTTAACCAAGGAGAGGCTTAGGGACTTTGCTGTGTCCCCCTGCTTGAAAGGACTTTGCTGTGTGCTGTGTCCTGAAGTAACTTGTCCCCAAGGGCCCGAGGAGAGCTGGCTCCCTGTTGTGGAAACTTGGGAACATAAAAGTTTCCGTGTGTCTCAGCGACGCTGTGTGCTTCATGCAGCCTGAGACCTTCGTAAGAACTGCCCCGTGATCGTGTGCACCCGGAGTCCAAGTGAGTCTCAGCGACGCTGGTTGCATGTGCTTCGTGCAGCCTGAGACCTACGTGAGGATTGCCCTGTGATCGTGGGCACCCGGAGTCCAAATGCGTCTCAGCGACGCTGTGTGTGTGTGCTCCGTGCAGCCTGAGACCTTCGTGAGGATTGCCCTGTGATTGTGTACACCAGGAGCTCAAGTTAGTCTCAGCGACGCTGTGTGCATGTGCCCTGTTGCAGCCTGCAACCTTCTTGAATATTGCCCCATGATTGTGTCCGGGAGCAGTCTTCTTCTTCTCAGCGTCAATTGACAGCGTGACCAGAAGTGCTGCGGTTGTCATTGCCATATTCCTGGACCGGCATCCCCAGAGGAGGTGGGGGAATTCGCTGGCGCCGGACCGAGCCTGTCTTTCCCAAGGAGAGACCCTGAACCATCACCGTCGGAGCTCAGAGTTCCACTGCCCAAGATCAACGAAGTCGCACCGGAGGCCCAAGCCGCGAGGAGAGTACAGTGAGATCGCCCCCCCCCAGGTAACGCTCAGCGAGCGTGCATGTGTCGCCGTCTGGGGCGGGGTGCGGGCTCAGAAAGAAACGCTCTCGGCCTTGCCCATCTTAGCAGCGGGAGCCTCCGCTCAAGTCCGTATCGCAGCACGTACTTGCCGAGGAGTGGCAGTACCGGGGCTGCAGTGTGGAGTTGCACTTGGTTTTCAATCGTAACAGTGCAGGGGGCATATTTTGGCAGTAGCTGACCACGAGTCAGTAAGAGTGGCATAGAGACCGTGCAGAGCACCGTGATTGGTGCCGAAGGGTATTATTTTTGGCATTACGAAGTGCCTTATTTTTGGCATTACGAAGTGCCTTATTTTTGGCATTGCAAGGTGCCTGATTTTTGGCATTACAAGGTGGCTGATTGTTGAATTACGAGGTGCCTGATTGTTGAATTACAAAGTGCCTGATTTTTGCATTACGAAGTGCATTATTTTTGCATTATGAACTGCCTGATTCTTGCATTATGAACTGCATTGCATTAGGACTGCATTAGATCATTGAAAATTGCTCATTGATAC
This sequence comes from Lissotriton helveticus, assembly GCF_964261635.1. Taxonomy (NCBI): domain Eukaryota; kingdom Metazoa; phylum Chordata; class Amphibia; order Caudata; family Salamandridae; genus Lissotriton; species Lissotriton helveticus. The sequence continues at coordinate 392,930,803 of NC_136068.1, read as the reverse complement.
TGCAAGAACCTACTAGTACTTGCTGGCCTAATAGCCAGCAAGGTGAAATATTACAAATACACATGTTGGATTTTTATCGTGTGGTCTCATCGTATATCTTTTTTATATAAACATATCATTGTATTTATGAAATTCGTGTGGAGTCCATTTGTGGTGTTATTACTGGATTACTGAGAGCGTGGTTGCAAATACTTTACACATATGCCTTAAGATAGGCCTGGCTGCTCATGCCAAGCTACCGAGGGGGTGAGCAGGGGCTATCTGAGAAGGTGTCCTTCCTTTCCCTGACTTAGAAGCAAGGATCCCTATTTGGACTAAGGTACCTACCTCAGCCAACTAGAGACCCCCAGTTCTAACACCTCCGCATACAGTCGCACATTGCCCATTAGATCATACTTCATGTTAATCACACCCCAACACCTCCCTGCATATTATGTGTTTTTTTTTTCTTCAGAGTCCGCCCAGAACCACAATAGTCCTAGAGCTCATAACATCAATATACTACAGATGGAGTTTTCTTCCATTATCATTACAGGACTGTAGACTGTGTCTTCTTTATGATTTGTCACCATACTTATCAAATTACAGGTACATTTGTCTTACGAGCTGGATTGCACTGCTCGGATTTATGCACAAGCATGCATGTTGGACGATTGAATTAAATATTCTTAGTATGACAAATGTGGCCACGTATTCATCGACGATTGAATTAAATATTCTTAGTATGACAAATGTGGCTACGTATTCATCCAAGTTCAGAAAACTGGCGGGGCTGAAGCTCGAATATGGTCCTGTTGAGGTGTAGAGGTGTAGTGTGTGCCTTGGGAAGCACGTATTTTATTTTTTATTTGGTCATTGTTACCTATTTTTTTTCCCTGTCAGTTTTCCTAACTATAAATTATATTTTCTGCTATGCTTTTGTTTCTGGTTGCTCTTTCATACGATATAGTTTCATATGGTTATGTAGCACAAAGTGTTTTTATAGAAATAGTAGACATTGAACATTCTGCTCTTAATTTATTGAACGGCCCATTTGTCTGTATTGCTCATTTCAATTTGTAACAATAGTTGAAACTGCTCAGTATGTGGAGACTTTACCTTTTGGTAGCTTGTGCTCCATTTTCAATCCAAATGACCATTCAGAAAATCATGCTCCCCATGTTTACTTCTACATCGGAGCAAGATCTGAAAGTGGTAAGGCACTATTTGGACTCATCAGTACTTAGTGTGGTTAAAAGTGACTTAATTCAGAGATATTTTAGAAATACTACATTTTGATACATGTTTCTTCAGAGATTCAGATCTAAATTTGTTTTTATTTTGTACTTGTGAATTTATAGAAGAATTTTGGCAACTAATTAGCACAAATGTGCTATATAGCATAATAATTTATAATGTATTTGTCTGAGGAGTAGAAGAAAAAGCTGTACTTCCTCACGGCAGCAATATCAAATCACTAGTTCTACAAAGAAAAGCTCATGTTGGCAGCAAAGATAGGGGGTAAGCTCTGGGAAAAGTGATTTCCCCCTCCAAATCCAAGGTAAACACTACTAAGGTAACAAAGAAATTGATACATAGGTCTGTCCTAGGCATGGTTATTCTCAGCTGGATACTTTTGATCTTGATTGTAAGGCTCCATGTATGAACGATCGGTGCAAGGCAGCAACTCTGCTGAGTCGCTTCGCTGAAGGTGGACATTAAAAGGATGCCTGAAAACAGCAACCGCACATATGCTTGTATCAGTCTATCTAGGCTTCTAAGAATTGATTAGCCAAACCACATCAGAGCCTCCTCGCTTCTGCACACATCGGCTCCCCCGCGGCCCCCCGCCGACACAGCTACAGGTAGCAAGAACGGGCTCCCATGCTGGTTTTTGGGCGCCTCCTGGCGCGAGCAGAGCGCGTCGGCGGCATCCTCTCTGCAAAACGGACAGGGGGTTGTGGTTTCTGCCCCCCCACGACCACCAGCGGTCACAGCAGCAGCGGTGGGATATACACACACTGGCTCCCCCGCCGACACGGCAACAGGTAGCAAGAACGGGCAAGATTACAATCTTTATAATCTTCCCACAAGCTTATTGGTTTCAATTTAGATTCAAACCAACCTGAATGAATAATTCTCTTCCTCTTCATAGATTTACCTCGAATCTCTTTTTTTTTTTTATTTGATAATCAACTTTATTGACATTTCCAATACTGAGAACAAAAAGGCAGCCATAAAGTACACAGCATAATAGAAATCATCTCCTTCTGACATTAGGAGGCACAGACCAAGAAGATTGTCCTGATATTGTGTCCTGCAAAGGGAGAAAAACAACCGTAGGAAGGAATAGCCGACCCACATTTCAAGACAACAGATTTAACCACTTGCCCCATATCTTAAACTTTTTAAGGCATCCCCTGGCCTCAAAGAGGGGTTCCTCCTGGGCCACACACCAATCCACCCCTCTACGCCATTTACGGACAGTGGGAGGTCTAGCTTGGAACCAGGCAGCGTCAATATCCCGTTTAGCAACCGCCACAGCTTCACCCAAAAAGCATTTATCTGCCTGAAAGCCGTCCAGTCCATCAAAAAACCCCGGGCGGAGTCGCAGGGGATCATGTGGGACCTGCCAACCCAGTGTTTGCGTAAGTTCAGATTCTATACCTACCCAAAAGGAGGTGATACTGGGACATTACCAAACCATATTTATTTATTTATTTAATTTTATTTTTATTTATTTTAATTATTTAAAATGTTTTATATAGCGCTACTGGACCCAGGAGTATCAGAGCGCTTTACAGAAAGAAAAGAAAAATACACATCTAGAGCCAATAATAAACATAAGAACAAATAAACATCTAGAACAAAATAGAACACAGTTACCAAGTGAATAAAAACTAGCATGGGATAAAGCATTTCATTTAGAAGAGGAGATTGAGGAAAGGGAGTCATTTAGGGGTACGTAGGGGGGATGAGGGTGGATTGAAAGATAGGAGAGAAAAGGGTAGAGGGAGAAGGAGGGGAGGCAGTAGGAAAAGAAGAGAGACAGCATTTCAGTTAGAAGAGGAGAATGAGGAAAGGGAGTAATTTAGGGGTAAGTAGGGGAGATGAGGAAGGATTAAAAGATAGGAGAGAAAAGTGTAAAGGGAGAAGGAGGGGAGGCAGTAGGAAAAGAGACGGGGTGGGTTGAGGAGAATGAAATGGGGACTGAATCAGAATGGGGACTTTAGGTGCCCTAATATTTGTTTAGAAGAAGCACCTTGAGTCTTTTTTTGAAGAGAGGGTAGGAGGGGTTGCAGCGAAGATCTTTGGGGAGCGAGTTCCAAATCGTAGGGGCATTACCAGAGAATGCACGTGATTGTGTCTTAGTATAGTTGAGTCTCGGGGGGGATGAGGACAAGGGCGTTGGTGCTTCTCAAGGACCTGGAGCACCCAGCTTTTTGTAGTTTATCAGAGAGGTAAGAGGGGGTGTTCTGGTGAAGGGCTTTGTGAGTAATGCATGCCAACTTGAAGGTGGATCTACCTTCAATTGGGAGCCATTTAAGGTTTTTGAGGATAGGAGAAATGTGATCGAATAGTTTACAATCTGAGATGAGTCTAGCAGCCAGGTTGAGGACAGATTTAATCGGGGTAAGGTGGACTTTAAAAGTGCCAGCAAGGGTGGCGTTACCATAATCAAGTCTGGAAAGTACAAGAGATTGGACAACAATTTTCAAATCGTCCGCTGGAATGAAAGGTTTGATTTTTTTTTTAAGGTGGAGAAGGGAGAAGAGAGCACCTTTCGCAGCATTTTTTATGTGGGGGATGAGAGTAAGATTATCAATGCTGATGCCCAAGGATTTGACAGTTAGAAGTGGAGAGGGAGCAGTTGAGTGCATTGATGTCATTGATCCAGAGTTGGATGGGCAAAGAGCAGTTTTTGGGGGTGAAAAGAATGACTTCAGTTTTTTGGGATTCAATTTGAGATGATTCAGATGGAACCAGGCTTGGACTTTATTCAAGGTATCATTGAGGAGTAGGATGTCATGGCGGGATTTGATCTTGTAGTATAGTTGTGTGTCGTCCGCATAGAGGTGGTAACTAATATTAGCTTGTTTTAGGATGAAAGTGAGTGGTTCCATGAATAGATTAAATAGGGTAGGAGAAAGGATAGAGCCTTGTGGGACCCCAAGTGAGACAGGTTGAGGTTTGGATAGGCAGTGACTGAGTTTAATTTGTTGGGATCTGTTTTGGAGATAAGAGGAGTTTCTGTGCTGCAACCTTTTCTAAAACCAGATTGGAAAACGTCGAGGAGATTGAAGGAAGTGATATGTTTGTCTAACTGGAAAAGTACACATTTTTTCAAGGGCTTTGGAGAGGAAGGGAAGATTAGAGATAGGGCGTAGATTATTCAGGTCATTAGGATCAGCGGTGGGGTTTTTAAGGATGGGAGAGATTTGACCAAGTTGAAGGGATGCTGGGACGCAACCCGTGGCAAGGGAGGAATTGATGATATTGGTCCAGATGGGGGCAATTATGTGTTTAAGTTCCTGGACCAACTGGGCGGGCAGAGGGTCATTGGTGTGTGAAGATGGTTTGAGTTTAGAGATGATATTGAGGACAGTAGATTCGGAAACTGGCCGAAATTCCTTCCAGGAGGCATTGTTTTTGGTAAAGGTGTCCTTAGAGATAGTCAGGGTGGAGTAGAGATGGGGGGGGGGGTATAGAAGGGTCGTGGCACGGAGGGGCAGATGGGCATGGTGAAGTTGGAATGTTGGTGGGGTGTTGTTGGCTGATGGTAGATTGGGATGGGAGAGGTGGAGAAGAGAAGGATAATTCAATAGAGTTGACTTTGTTCGAAAAGAAGCTGGCGATTTCTCCACATCTTTCGATAGTGGCTGTTATTTTAGGGGGGCCAGAGGAGGTTTGTTTTTTAATACTGCTAAAGAGTTCTCTGGGACGGTTTTTAGCCTGGTCAAGTTGTGTGCGGAAGAAAGAGGCTTTTTCAGCGAAGATGTGCTTCTTGTATTTGGCTCTGGCGTGTCTAAGGAGTATCAGGTTATCGGGGGAGGGATGATTCCTCCAAGAGCGTTCCGACTGTCTGAGGGCCAGTCTTTCTTTATTAAGGTCAGAATTAAACCAGGATTTGGGAGGAATTTTTTTTGATGTTTCATTTTGATTGGGGCAATTTGGTCAAGCACTTGAAGTATAGAATTATTGTAATGTTCAGTTAGGTCATTGGTGCTGTGAGAGGGGGGGGGAGGAGAAAACGGGATTTGATAGAGGATTCCAACTCGCCGGGGGGAATAAGGTGAAGATTACGAGTATGTTTCAAGGGTAAAGTGTCAGTAGGAGTGGGGAGAGGAATAGAGCAGTTCATAGTGAAGAGGATAAGGTGATGATCAGACCAGTCGACTGGAAGAATCGTTGAGAGAGAAGCCAGATTTTTGCTTGTCATAATGACATCAAGGGTGGAAAGAAATCGGCTGGAACATGGCCACATCGGGTACAGTCCGGTAGGGGACGCAAGCCTATGCTGTGTGGAGATAATAGAGTTGGGTAAGGCGCAATCTGGTGGAGGAAGTTAGAGTTTTGGGAGCCATGAGGGCAGATTACCTGGAATCTTAAGTTCTGATTACAGTGCAGTTATGGTTGTAGGGATGTCGGACTAACAAGAAATGTTAAGCAATAAATGGGTGTTGGCCTTGCCCTCTCTCTTAGCTATTTTGATCGCTACAAAAGCGCGTGGCCTACAACACTTGAAAACTGCATATGTTTCCTTCATGGATTCTACACATCTGAAGGTAAACCAAACTAAGTCCTTTGTAATCATAGCTGGGGCTAAAAAAAGAGCTTAAATCCCATATGTGGACACTGAAAGAATAGCCGTGGTTGACACCTTCCCCTATTTGGGGGTCCTCTTTGACAAACACCTATCATGGTCAAAGTTGGTGGAAGGAAGAAAGCTGGTAATGGAGAGAAGTACCTCAGCCGTTAAACCTTTCACCCAAAAACTGGGCGCAAGACCATTACTACCAATAAAAAAACGTACCAGACCAAAGTAAAGGCGGCAGTAACGTACGGGGCTGTTGTTTGGGGTACGGTAGCGCCAACTATATTGCAAACCATAGAGAATATCTTTTTTAAATCCATAGTGGGCCTCCCTCTCTTCCTCAAACCACATTTTACATTTGGAGTTGGGTTTGCCTTATATAGCTGATCAATACAATTAGCCCCAATCCTCCTGTGGCATTCAATTTGGTGGAGGGATACAGTGACACTGACACAAATAATAATCAAGAACTGCATAAGCATGGGCAATGGGAGAATGTCTAGGTGGCTCAGCTATGTGGAGTCAGTACTGAAGGAGATCGGCCTCCCTGAATTGTTTAAGGACCCACTGGCTTGTAGAAAGGTTTCTAAACAAAAGGTCACCAATATGTTCTTACTGATGGCGGATTACAAGCAAAATGAATATCACCGAGGAAAAACATGCAGTTTTTATATAGCGCCAAAACCCTCCATTAATAGGGTATTCCTATTTAGTAAATGTCACCAGGCCGCAACACAGATATATATTATTGAGGTTCCTCATGAATATGATTCCTTTGATGTTAGGCTATCCAGAAAAAACATATAACCACTCAGATTAAAGTATGTGTGTCCATGTGATAACCTTTCATCACAAACTGAACTGCACCTAGCCTTATTCTGCAGGCTCTACGAGAAAGAAAGGAACTACCTTAACTACGTTAACCCAATTTTAAAGCAACAGAATTTTAATCAATGCTGGGTTGCATTATATTTTTTTAAATTGCTATCTGATCCCTGGTTTGCTTTTCGGTAGCTACATTTTTATGGGCCTGCATGAGAAAGAGGAAAGGAGGGCCGCCTAGAGTCTTGAGCCTGTCATGCGGTAACTTCATTTTAGAGCTTTTAGTATGTGAAACGGTTTTGTTATAATAGGGCTTTTATTGTAAGATCAACAATTAATTATTTGCAGAGTTTTTAATATATTACCAATACATATTTTTTATTTGTGCTTTTATGATCATTTGAATTAGATCGAATAAAGATTGAAATTGAATTGAAAAAAATGATATATAGCTAATAGGAACTCCTGCCAAACCCCCCCCCCCCCCAAAAACTTTCAGCTTGAACACAAATTCATAAAGATATCGATGTTCAAGATTAAAAGCGTTTAAGATACTGATTTGAGGCCCTGCACATGATGAGCTCTTTTTATCTTCAATAGTTTACTGTATTACTTTGTTTTGTAACCAGTGTATCAAAGAGTACTGATTTTGGCATTTTTCTTTTCCAGTAAATTTCTGAACTGAGGAAACTCTGCACTTCAACATGGAGGAACTGCATGATGTTCAGTTAACTGAGATTAAGCCTCTTCTCACAGATAAGGTAAAACCCATTGGAAAGAATTAACTAAGTGACGGAATATTAGTGTATGTGTGGCCAGTGTTACCGACTTGAAGTGATACAAGAAATCAAGGGGGAGTTGGAACTTTCTTTTCTAAATGTTATTTTCAGATTTTTGTCTTTAAACCTGGTCAGGGCAAACTGCATTATAGTCTTGGAAATTCACATATAGTAATTGTACCATCACATCGTACAGGTATAAAAGATTCTGCGGTGGTCCTGCCCAAACATTCCTACAAATGATAGTTTGCTAGTGACATTCTAAACCAGCTCAAACTCTACTCCATCACATCACTTACTATTCTTGCTTTTTCATAACCGATACGTACATTGTCTGTATTGTGGACCTTGTTGAGGTTAAGTGAGGCAACACACTTGAAAACCGTGATTTATAAAAGCTAGGGAATTAACTGGAACATCATGCCCTGGGTGCCCTCAATGGATTGTTAATCCCAATTTATTTTTCGGTTTCCTTTAGTCATGTAAATTATTGTGATGTAGGAAAGCATAAAAAGTGTAGGCCATGGTTTACTGCTGCAGTGTCTGCATGACGGCACAACTGATGTTGTAAAAAATAGTTTTTGGACTGGAAAAGTGACGTGACAATTTCACTTCCCCCGAGGTGACACATTTCTTATTGTAGCTGTTCAGTCAAGTTGAGGCTTATGTCCTCTTTATGGAAAGAATCTCCTGAAATTTGACATCAACTGACTCCTTTGAGATGTGGTATTAGGCAATCTTCTAGATATTAGGGACATCATTGATTAAATAATCTAAAAGGTAAAATTGTTAACACAATAGTTTCTTCATTACATTCTCAATAATCTTTAGGTGTTGCTTTTTGAATACTTTGAAGTGGTTTTCCTTTGCGAAAGTCTATTGGCGATGAGTTTCTCGTTTTGCAGTGGGTTGTACCATGTCATGTTTTGAATTTTACTTGTTCACTATATGGTATTTGTCATTTGTTGATGTGGTACTGGTAAAGAAAAGCAAGCTAATCTACACAAATAATAAACAGTTCAGTAGCCAATGGAAATTAGTTCAGTAATACTCTTATTCTTTGCACATACCACAGTTTAATCGCTTTGGAGCCTTTTAGTATTGAGTGAAAAGTTAATGTTGGGCACAAAACATTACAGATGAGCACACAACATTTTGGATGAGCATAGTAAATGGAAATATGTAAAGGGTTGAGACCTGCCTTCTGAAGATTAAGGGGCATTGAAGTTCAGTGCATTATGAATAGTGTTATCCTTGTATGAGGGTAGCTAAGCCTCATCCTTCAGGGTTGATTTGTTCTAGTTCTGTGCCTTACCCTTAAGGAACTAAGCCCAGTATCTTGGCTACAAACTCACTGCTCGGCTACAGAGAAATACGCAACAGTCTGATATGACTGGAGTTTGGCCTAACACAGCACAAATATGAATGCTTGGACACAATTGCAAAATATTACTACCAGATTTGGAACGCTCCAGCAGGATCCTTGAAGGAGGTGCTAAAAACAATATACATAGTGCAGCATACACATTGGAGTAACTATTTAAATAGAGCAGTGGAGTCCTTAGATTTGGCGACTGAGATTTGGTCAATGGAAGGAATAAGCTACATGACTGTAAGAAATGATATAAATATACAAGTTGGTCAGCTATCGTTGAAATTGGACAATGCCAGTTGTGAGGGAAAAAACCGGCGCCAGTTAGTTCTAATCGCATCCTATGAGGCTCACAAAACACAGCCATATTTAAGTCGGAGAAGAAATGTCTGAAAGAGAACCTCTGAGCCAGACTGGTGCCTCTGCAGATAAAAACTAAATCCTAACTGTAAATCGTTGGCAGACTATTTCATTACAGAAAGAAGTTCCTATTGAATCTGATGTGCATTTGTCCAGCACTGCTACAGATATGAAATCCTACTAAAATCAATTTTTCTGTCAATAAAACCGTGTGGAAACAGAGGAGGCACTCCTCGTGAATGTTCCCTCTCGGATATGTAAAAGCTTCGCAAATTCAGGCAGGTGGCAAGAACGGCCATGAAAGAAGCAAGGTGATGAAGAGTCTGAAAAAAACCACCACCTAGCTGGCGAAGAGCTGCATCAAAACAGCACCTTACTTTTCTTGTTTCCATAGGCTAAGGATGGCCAGTATTGTTCCCTCACCCTGCGCAAAAAACAGACTATGGTGTCCATTACAATGTCTTGGTACAATGTTGGCGGCATTAGTCTTTCACCAATCTATAGGAACGATGACATCTCGCACAGCCACATGGAGATGACCTGGTCATTTGTCTCACTAATCACATTTTGTTATAATGCAATCAGGCGTTGTCACCCAAGTTGCTAAGAAGCATCCAGATTTCACACATTAATCAGTTTGCACACTAAACTCCAATAGTGTCTCGCATTGCCCTGGAAAGCTTGTTGTGCATATCTAATTCTAGGCATCCGTTTTTCTTTCATAACCCTCCTGATTTCTACAGTTGTTTGGCTGTATAATTTTCCGTACAATTTACATTGGACATATGTAGTTGCTTGTGCTTTTTCTTCATCCAATTCTGATGTTTGATCCCATTCCCTGTATTCCTAAACTATGCTCCAAGATAGTTATAGCTTTTTGTTGATGCCAAAGTCTGGGAGCCCAGCCTCCATTTTAGTGTTTTCCTAGCAAAGTGGCCGAAAATCATCGCCTTTTTAAAAAAAGTGATTACTAACCAACTTTTTTCGTTCTTTATAGATGTTTAGGGCATCTAATCCCTTTAGGAACCCTATCTTTGTATGGTCAAGAAGAAGCATATCATTTGCGTTTTGAAATACATACTTTCTTTTCTATCTACCTTTGGTGTAGCTAGATTGCCCCTTTGTAGCTCAGTGCTTAGAAACACTGTGTATAGGTTAGTAAGTGTTGGGGAGAGTACATATCCTTGCTTCAAACCTAATCTGTGTTGAATTTTGGGGATACAGTGTTCCTCAGCCAGTTTGACTCACTCAGGTCCAGCTATAAGTGGAGATGTTAAAGAGGTTGTCTGCAATTTTCAAGTTTCTAAGCTTTTTTTTTCTCCATAATTATTTGCTCACTTCATAGTCTATTGCAGCAGAGTAGTCTACAAAACAAGAGAACACCAGCATATTGTTCTTAGCTTTGGCTTGCTGTACGATGTTACTTAAGGCAACAATGTAGTCGATAGTCTAACCCCCCCAACCTTTGTGCGTAATTCGGTTTGATAGAAGGGGAGTTACTAATTCTTCAATCCACCATGGTAATTCCCTTAGTAGGGTACTTGAGTAAGCTTCCCCATGATACCTAAGAGGGCAATTAGTCTATAGTTTTTGGGGGTCTGTTTATCCCCCTTTTTTTTAAATTGGGTGCAGTATCATGCAGAACAGCTGATTGCAGTCTGCAAACTGTGTATAGCGGGAAGAGAACCCCTACCCAATATGCCGGGTCCAGCCTAAACATTACTCCTTGAAGTACATTCTGGCCTGAGGATCCATCCTTTCTTATTTTTTTTATTTTCACAACTGTCAGCTTATCCATCATCGATTTTTCTCCTGGTTTGTTTGTCTCTCTCGGTCTCTCTCTATCGGTCTCTCTGTCTCTCTCGGTCTCTCTCTATCTATCTCTCTCGGTCTCTATCTCTCTCTCTCGGTCTCTCTATCGATCTCTCTCGGGCTCTCTCTATCGATCTCTCTCGGGCTCTCTCTATCGATCTCTCTCGGGCTCTCTCTATCGATCTCTCTCGGGCTCTCTCTATCGATCTCTCTCGGGCTCTCTCTATCGATCTCTCTCGGGGTCTCTCTATCGATCTCTCTCAGGGTCTCTCTATCGATCTCGATCTCTATCGATCTCTCGGGGTCTCTCTCTCGGAATCTCTCTCTCTCTCGGTCTCTCTCTCTATCGATCTCTCTCGGTCTATCGATCTTTCTCTCTTTCTCTCTGTCTCTCTCTCTCTTTCTCTCTGTCTCTCGCTCTTGGATTTTATCTCTATCTCAGGCCCACCAGCCAATCTTTAATAGTTCTTTAATAGTGGCAATGCAGTCAGCATAACTCGTTTAGACTAAACATAAGTCTTATTCATAAGCTAATCCAACAGTGGCCATCCACTTGGTATTTTAAAGTCAAACACATCAACAGTGAAAAGGGGCATATGATGCAGTCAAATACATAAGCACTGAAAAGGCACTCATACTGGAGATCGTCAGCCAATGTATATTCAATAAAAGTTTTTTTTCAAATGAAATCAGCGAATATTTGACAATTATGATGCACTGGTTAATCCATTCTAATTTCATCTTTTTTGTATCAGTAGTTGTAGTCACTGATCAAAGTTCATCATTCAGAGGACTCAATAACAATCCTGCATAGTTATACGTGTAAAACCAGGTCCTTAATCAACCCTGATTGTTCTGACGTTACCTTTGATTCACTCCTATCGGAATGATGACCTGCCCCTCCAACCTTCGATACGGCCTCGACAAGCCTCTGCGATGCTCCACCACAATGTGGCTCCGCTCCTTGATGTGTGCCTCCGTAGAGTGTCAAACACTAGTCTGCACAAAACTTCAGTTTCAGATGGCAAACTGGTGAACTGTCCCAAAAAATGGAAATGCTGTTTTAGTTTGTCTTTGAGACCGTTCTCTTCCGAACTGCATAGCGCTAAGCACATGTATGTATAGCAAATAACCATGACCGCGCGGTATCCATCTATGAGTCAGGCATAGCTTTGAGTACATACCCACATGCAAATGCACAATGATCTATTAATCCTTTATTTTGTAATTTTGTTTTTCGTCCCTGTGTTCAAAACTTTACGATTACTGATGGACAGTATTTATTGATATTCTGTATACTGTCCAATTTTAGTGCATGAACAACACACATTAACAATGACTGTGCAGATCTGTGATCCAGTGTCCTTGTATTATTCAGCACTGTAATGATTTTTATTAATCAACAATAAAGAATTTCTCTCTCTATTTAGCACTGCTTTTAAACGTAGTAATGGTGCATTCATCTGATATTGCAGCTTGTTACTGTGACTCATAGCCTGTTAACCATCCTCGCTTTTTTGTTTATATTCCACTGTGTGGAAGAACACCTTTCTTTATGTAGCATATTAAGAAATCATGTGCATAATTAATTGTTTAAAAATAGAAAAAAGCTTTACTGACGCATACAGCATTTGGGCATCCCCCTCTTTGCATGCATAAGTGCAGTAAAGTCATTTCCATGGGTTTTGCCAATACTGTTTTTGTTTGTTTTACTTGCTATTTATTTGGAAGTGTCTGTGTATTACTTGGTCACTCCACTTAGAGAGAAAAACGTGAATAAATTTAGTCGTAGCAGAATTCCGTTTTTGTAGGAAGCTCAAGAGATATTTAAATGCCTAACCTTGCCTGCATAGTTTCTCTTTCCTGTGTGGTTTGGTTGGGGCCGGTGAGGAGAGACCCAATCAAATTGATCCCTTGTGGAATAAAGTAGGGCATTTGTTACCAAATGCAACTAAGGGCCCTACTTACACTTTGTAAGACAAATCACTTTCTCACAAATGCAAAGTCTATCCTGTCGGCCTTATTTCAGGTGCCGTTGGATACAATTGGACGGGCTATCTGTCTGTCATGTCTCTGACAAGTTAGCGTATTCTCCAAACCGGGTCCTTATTCTTAAAAGTTTACATTACACAAGGAACTTTCTTTTTCTTTCTTACTTTCACAACTCAACAGTTAAACATTTGGATACAGCATTGCCATTTCAAAGTTTCGCTGGAAGTAAAGTTTTTATTGTGCTCTGGTTCCTTTACAGTGATTTAACACATTTTTTTTCTCTCCAGATTTCGGCACAAAGCTTCCAAGACTTTGATGCTCAGGTAAGAGTTAAACTATCAATGTGTTTAATCGACGCAATTTAGCAACTGTAAAATATTGGTCAACTCCATCCCCAAATTTGATTTCCATTTTGAATAAGATTTTTTTATGTGCTTAATGCTAGACCTATAGCTGGAATGTAATCTAATGTAAACAGGTTTCGGAGACGTATAGCAGTGGCATACGTGTGAGATGAATTGGGTCTGATTTTGAGAAATTTAAAGTCCAGTATTTATCTGTCAAAGTAAACAGTGCTTTTTGATCAGACACTGTCTAGTAACTAGGCACATGTTCTATCAAGTGCAGAAAAATGATCCTTATTACTTTACATTTTTCCCATTAAAAAACAAATACGTTTGGGTTGTACATGTAACTGTGCCACGTATGGCAACAAGTAGGTCCTGTGCAACACATACATACAACACAGGCTCTCAGTCATCAATACGTGTGACCCATTCATTCACACACACATGCGCATACATCCCTCAACGACCATGCACTCGCTGACGCACATGGCAGCCCTATCATACTATCCCTAGTCAGTGTTTTGTTCAAACCATAGTATTGGGTGGCCTGGCCTGGAAACATGGCTGACAGGCTGTGATCTCCCGGCCAGCGGATTTGAGCTCCCGGCCAGCTATACAGTATAATTAGGCTATCCTGTTTTAGGTTTAAACCTATAATAACTGATAAAACCCACTGAAAGGAAAATTGGCCTTACCAGTGTAAACATATAAACACTGAAAAAACACCTTCTCAGCCACAAACTAAATGACATTCAAAGAAAGAAAAAGGAGGATGAAAGTTATTTTTATTTCTTCCTGAAGGGGCCCATACAATTTCACTTTGGTATACAAGGTAGCAGCAAGAAAGACTGGGCTAACCTTTTTCTGCTTGAGCTTTGTTTAGGTATGTCACTAAAATATTTCTTCTTCCTTTTGCTTTTTTTCAGTTTTTTGATCGTTGGTCTAAAGATGCAGGGTTTAGAAGCATGTTTTAGGTCTTGTTTAATTATTTTATTAACTGTAGAGAATCAGAAAATATCTGTACTATTTGACATTTTGGCTGGGTTAGAATCTTTCACTGGTAAAATAGCTGGTTTCATAAGAATCTTTCCCAATGTGTGCCATCACATTTACCCACAGGTAATAAGTAAAACCCCTTGATAGATTGGCCCCCTTTTGTAGTGAGTCGGTATTGATTGAAGGTGAATTGCCAAACACCCCAGGCTTTAAATATTATGCAAGGTGTAGTGACGGGTATATGTGAAAAAAGGGCTGTCACCAAGCATCTGGGATAGTGGTGAAAACATGACACTAGACTTTTGGAAAACTTGGGACATAGTTACTTGGAATGCTGCTCCAAAACGCTCTTACCAAGTTCAACAAAGATTGGAGTGATATTGTTTGTATTTGTAGTGATTCAGCTACGTATATGAAAAATTGTGTGATGTCCTGTCAAAATCGATACCTGAGCCGAAGTGCTACCCTGTAAGAGATCCTTGCCGCTTGGTATGCTGAAAGCATCTTTACAATCTTCAGAGTTAATGAAGAATTCTATTGACTTGGCAGTTGATTCTGGTGCACTATTTCGTTGTGTGGGAACTAAAATACAAATATTTCTCATTTTGTGCTTTGTGTGGCATCAAAGAGTCTTCCAACCGTGTCATTTAGCTGGTGGGTCTCAGTCCTAGAGGCTGTGAATGCTATCTTATGCATGTGACAAACGTTTACAAAAATGTTGCTGAATGATGATGCCAAAGGCAAGATATGCGAGTATCTTCTGTTGCATATTGATAGTGATTTGAAAAAAGTATACTGTACTGCATTCTTCATTTTTTACAGGAAAAAATGACTGATGTAGTGGACATAACAAAAAAACTAGAGTCTGAAAACACCATTGTATATCAAGTGTTCAGCATAACTGGTGTGCATGTGAAACATGTCCTTGAGCTGACTGGGCGAACGTTTTAGTGACTTTGCACTTCAACATGTTCTGTGTTGGAGTGCTTGCCACTTGGTAAGCAAAGAAATGTTGAGGAGTAATTCAGGAAATGTTATTTTACAATGTGTCAGAAATGGCTTGCAATGATGCGTAGAAATGTCCCTTCACCAACTATGGCATTTGAAGTCACTGAAACCTCAGTGGTACACTGCACAAGTTTTAGATCCCTTCCGTAAAGGGGAATTTTCTCAGGACTTTAAAAAATACTGTGTCATTTTTGAGTGATTCAACTCTGAGGGCATATGCGCCCAGTTGAACGCATTTGTTGCAGAATCTGTCCCAGGGAATCGCCATCTTCAGGTGCACCAGTATTGGCATTAAAAGCTATGTCAGTGGCCAGAGGTAGCAAATTCTGTACTGGCTGTTTTGGTGTTGCCGTCTCAGGTGTCAATGTTGGGAGGGCCTTTTCCCAGATTATAGTTTACATGGGAAGGCAAGAGTGCGCACAAATGACTGAAAGACTCACTGAAGAAGTATTGTATGGTGTACTATAATAAGTTTGTTTTATAAAAATGTATTTGGACTTCATATACACTTTATGTTCACGATCTATATAGCAAGTACTATCGCACTAGAAACAGATGGCAGTTATAAAAAATGAATAGTCAGCACCTCCGTTATATATCTGCAAATGTCAGATGACCAATGTAAGGGCGTGCTCAAGGAAAAACATTGCTACCAAAGCAGTGTTACTCTGTATAGGGAAAAGAGCTGTTCCATATAGTTAAATAGTCAAAAATATAATTCAGAGCACAGCATCAAGGTAGTTTGAAACTGACTAGGTTGTCAGTTTGATTTTAATTTCAATAATACACCAAAAAAACAAAGTGGGCAGAGTAATATAGTCCTCAAGTTAGTACAAAAATAAGTTAGTTCTTGATACGTTGACACGTAGGTGGAGCGCAAGTGCAGACAGCCAACACGTGTTTCGTTGTGTAGACTACTTTCCCAAGGCTGTTGGTAGAAAATATACAATATACCACTAAAAACCATGAAATTGGAAAATATGAATAGTTCTCCCAGTGTCAACCACTTCATGCTAGTGTTGTCACGTGAGGCTAAAATGCTGAAGTATCTTGTATATAGTTAACACATGAAAAGTGCTCGATAGAGACATAGTCAACCTTGACCATGTTGTAAGATATAAACGAAAAAAGGAAAAATACCCAAATAAAAAAGGGAAGAAGCAAGCAAGAAAGATATAGTATTAGTGCGGAAGACCTCGTCTAGAGTCCATAGTGTGTTCCAGATGTCCAATTTGAATTCATCCCTAAAAGAAGGTGACTTAGAGAAGTTTCAAGCACCGGACATTAGAGGAGGACGGAAAGAACAAGAAGTTCAAATTAAGAACTGATGAAATAGTACCTTCAAATGTAACTGTTCTGATTGTAATCAAAATATTCAAGACCGGTTCCAATCCCCTTGGTGTACTGGGGAATTTGGACAGCACAAGCTTCAAGAATATCCTGGGTACAGTGAATAGTATTCCAAAATCAAACGTGGTCTCTCATGCAAGAGTCAAACTGTGGAAAAAAGTACACTAAGATTGACAAGTACCTGCCAATTGTAAAGCTTCTTAAGTTACTCATGTATAAACCTATTAAGACAAGTTAACTCTTATGTCGCGAGATAAGTATTGTTCATGGGAGAAATAAGCCAAAGATATAATCATATAAAAATATTAGGGCATAACCAAGTGAAAAAGTATGTTAAACATTCCAAGATTTAGAAAACTACTGTTGCGGTATACATTGCGACATGTTATGCAAATGTCCCATATTAAGAAACTGCAGTGAGCACATTACATTCGGCCGGAAGCGACAAGTATAGATATAGAGATTACACAACCAGGTAGCATCCAGCCTGATACCGCATCTTCATTAATTAACGTTACTAAACGTTGTTGGGTGCCCATATTGCCGAAAAGAGATATTCTGCGCCCCACTTACCTTGTACAAACTAGGGTCTGTGGTACTCGTTGTGGTAGGCGAGACTACGATCCTAGACGCTCCATTAACAAAGTAAGATGTCCATTGTTGGTGCAGGGCAGACTAACAGATAAGAAATTAAGATCAAACGTGTAAACGAGGAGGGTGGGTTTGACCACTAGACGTTAGAAACGCTAGCATAATTAGTAAGCAGATCTCGTGATTAGACAAACTCGGCAGAAACCTTACCTCTGTCCGTAATGCTCCAAGCTCCCCTCAGAAAACTCCTTGAGTGTCCTGTAGCGTGGCTAAATATATATATATCCTGGACTAGAGCATGTCATATTAGTAAACAGCGAAGGAGAATATTCTTGGCAATATATTTACTGTAGCACGGGCGCCATCTTGGAGATAGAAACTCCATTTGTGGCAATACTCACTAAAACACCTTTAAAGCACATCCCATTGAGTGGAATAGTTAAAACGCCCAGTGCATGCCCACATATTCATACGTATAAGTGTGGGTCTAAAAACTAAATCTAGGGGGGGGGGCAAGATGGCATCTGACTAGCTGACACTGTTGCAGCCCTGCCGGTCTGGTCCCGAGATGAATTTGGGAAAAAACCCTGTTATACTCTGAAATGCCTAAAATAATTCTTCAAACTTAACCCGATTCATGGAGCAAGCTGAGTGCCTTCACATTCCGACGTCTGCTGGGTGAAAAGAACGAGCTGTGGTTGACTCGACGCTGAGGCATCTTCCATGGGCTACGACGCTCTCAACACGCTCCGCTCCCGTATCCTTGGCTGCCCTGCGGCGGGATTCATCCACAGCGTGCTCCCTGGTGGTTTTCTCTGTGATCTACTGAATCCTGCCGAACGCAAGGGAAGGGATACTGACACACAGGAGCCGCGGGGTTTGTCGGACGGTGTTCGAGACGCAAAAGATATATTGTATCCAACATACAGAAGCTAAACAAGTAAGGATGGCAGGGCGGAGAGTGAAAGTAAGTACAATTAAAAGCACACTACTGACGTGTCTGCCAGGGAGTGAACTTTCACAACCTAATCCAGTAACAATTGAAAATCGTCAGAAATGCCCTGATACACATTCGAGCCAAAAATAGGGAACAAAGCGAAAAACCAAATTCTACAGAAAAGAGCGAGCAGACAATCAAACAGGGAAAAAACACAAGTAAAGAACGCTAAAGGGGCAGATATTAGTCAGCTTACCCAAAATGCTCATGGTGGACAACCACTTATCTCCAAAATATTCGCTCCGATAGATGGGAAAATACACAGTGTGGTGTTGGGAGAAGTGGCTGACACAGAGGGTCCGAGTGACCGGACAGGTTTCAGAGTCTGCGCTGTCATATGAAAACACAATGGAGATTAAGACATCAATCTTTCAATCTAGTCCAACTATCAGGTTGGGAATGGCTTAGGAAGATAATGGTTATAAACTTCCACTACCCTGCCCCATTGTTGTCTTACAGAGCCCACAAATTCCCAATAATACTGTAGCGGAGAAGGGCAATATGATTAATGTAGATATGGTGACTCTCAGTGGATATGATGAGGAAAAGAACCTCTCTCTCCTGCCGCAAACGCCGGATAATATAGATAAATTCTATTCACTCACGGATGAATCTGAAATATCAGATGGTAGTATGTCCGCCGCTAGTGAAGGTGGAAGCCAGGATTGGGATAGTAGCACAGACCCAGAGCCATCCAAGAGATCCTCTGCACAAAAGAAAATGCTGAGAAAGAAATCCAGTCGACATGAGAAATGTGAGACTCCTGATCAGGGCAGCACGATGGACCTCAGATGGGATTATTCCGCTTCCCAACTATCGACTTTTACAGAACCAACAATGTGTTCAAGAGAGCCATACACCCACAGGATGCACCGTCGATGGGGTGACTGATTCAAAAGGCGAACCTACTTTGTCAGAAGTGCTCCAATCCATTAAGAACTTTCAAGAGGCGGTCAAGATAGACAGCCGAAGGTCGCGCCTCGCCACGCAAAAGCTTCAGGGTACCATCAGGAAAGTGGGCATGACATGTGCTGAGATTGCAGATAGAATGGCCTCAGTCGAAGTACGTACTGAAAATCTTGAGAAGGATTTCGTAACTCTGAAAACGCAAGGTGAGGAACATGACGGCATAGTCAAGGACCTCATGCTCAAAGTTGAGGAGCAAGAAAACAGACTACACCGTAATAATCTACGCTTTCTTGGTATTCCAGAGGGAGCGGAAGGGAATGACCCTAAGACTTTTATGATCACACTCTTTAAAGGAGTTTTTCCGGATTTACATTCATGGGATTGGGAAAAGGGAATAAGAGTTCATCGCTTTCCACTAACGCTTTCTAAACTATCCAACACCTCCTCGCAATACCCTTGAACTATGCTAATCTATTTTGGTAATGTTTTATTGTGGCAACTGCTCTAGGATCTTGCAAGGCCCACAAATAAGAGAATTTAAACGCATCACATTTTTTACTCTGCCTGATTTTGCCCATGCAACTGTAGAGCGTAGATGGAGGATGAGACCACTCTTTGCGCCATTTCAACAACTGGGTGCAACAGTTTTTCTACAGAATCCTGCTCACCTAAAGGTTATATTCATGGGAACTACACGTAGTTTTGTCTCTGAAATTTAAGCTCAAGCGTATCTGCGAGAAATTTCTGCCCACAAATAAGATAAAGCTGATGACTTAAGACTTAGCAATAATTTCTGTTTATAACTATGTGAAGCGGACTTTGGCTATTCTTCCTGATTGACTTTAATTCCCTTATTCTTTCTTTAAGGAGATATAGTTAAACTGGGTTCTGCTTTTTCTTTTCTCTCCTTCTCAATTTGATTGTTGAATTGAGTGAATGGCTTTTTAAGTCATACGGGAAACAAAATAAGGTGTATTGCTGTGAATTTAACAGGGTGGTATTTTAGAGGTATTGTGAAGGTAGTGCAATTGGACCGGGGAGGGGCACGGGGCTATGACTGCTCGGATGCCATCATCCTAGCTCATCATGCGCCAGGTAACTTCAGTGGGGGGTGGGTTCTGAGGGTGGGGGGTTTAGGAGGAAGGGGGCCGAAGGGGTTAGCACTCTAGGGGCTGGCATTAGGTTGTTTGGTTTGTGTATTATGGCTGAAAAATAGCATCATTAATGAGTAAGTTGCGTATAGCAACAATTAATATTTGTGGTCTTAACATTAAAAAAACGGCAGAATACTTCGGTGGGGCTACGATTATTAGAAGCTGATGTAATATGCATGCAGGAAACACATATCGAAAGAGCACAGATACAGCTGTTGGAAACACTTGGATATACATTGGTGGGGGCCACAACTCATAACTCTAAGACACGAGGGTAACCATTTTGACAACTAATCGCTCTATTCAATTCACTCGAACAAAAGCAGAACGGGCGGTGGGTAATTACAGAATGCTGCAGGGACAATGGGGATCCAATCACAATATGCACTATTTATGGAAGCACTTTAGACGATCCAACGGTATTTGATTATATAAATAGTGAATTAGCTGCGTGGGCGATACCCATAATCGTTTGTGGTGACTTTAATATAAACCTGCCTGCCAGTCAAAATGTGGCCCTTGATAATGGTTGGGTCTATAATGGTCGAAAACACAAGGTCTTTAGAGCCTTTAGGACACTATGCCGTGTGCAAGCACTTTCTGATGTCTGGAATTGGCAAAGCCCCATGGACCCGGGTTTTACATTCTTTTCTTTTCCACACAATAAGCATGCAAGATTATATTTTATATTAACATCACATACTATCCTCCATGCGTGCTCAATTGAGAGAGCTCCTCGTATATTGGCTGACCACAATCCTCTAATTGTAGAACTTAAAGGATTTGGCTCTAGGATTATGGGTAAGTCCAATTGGAGTTTTGAGCGATCGCTACTTCTGAATGAGGAATATTGCGAGCATATGAGGAAGTAGATACCCCAAATTTTTTAAGGAGAACATAGGCAGTGCAGTGGTGGATATAGTTTGGGACACTTTGAAAGCGGGAATACAGGGGGAAACACTTAGCTTTTCGTTAACGATGAATAAGGAAAAGCGACGTTTGCTCAATGATATGCAGAAAAAGATTTGATTGTAGCACTTCAAGATGGTAGAGACGCTGCGGAAGCACATATGAAAGTGATGGTAGGTAAGTCAGCAATTCTTGAAATCATAACAGAGAGCAGCAGATAGATTAGCGGTGTGGCGAGAAAAGGCATATGAATGTAGCAAGCAAGTCTGGCACCGCCTTGCAACTAGAGCCAGGCAAAGAACAACTCTGAATATAACAGAGATCCAGTGGGTATTAGTAAGGTGTTCTACTCATACTATCAAAATCTATACCATGAGGATATCCCCGATCACCCGGGAGATGTTATTTTATATCTTAATCAAGGTCCAGTGGTACAATTGTCCGAAGATCAACGGCAACTTGAACTTCCCCAGTGGGTGGATATTTTGCTTTGTATTAATAGCCTTCAGAGTGGTAAAGCCACTGGCTTGGATGATATACCCTTAGCGTTTTATAAAAAATTTGCCCCACAGTTGAAAGATTTGATGTTACAATTAATTATACATGTATTTAACCCATTAAGTGCTGCCGTCGGCCGTTGAACGTTCGGAGCACTACCTGGCTGGTGCTGCGCACGTTCAACGGCCGACGCAGCCCCACCTGTTTTTTTTAAATGGCCGCACTGCCGCGAAATCGCGGCAGCGGCCAACGGATTAAAGGAGGAAAACGACTGCAGTCCTGGACACTGGCTAAAATTGTTTTTCTCAAAAAACATAAATCGCCACTGGAACCTGGCTCTTATCGACCTATTACGTTAATACTGATGGCAAGATCTAAAATTCTTGCCACTCGCGTAGCTGCTGTCATTCACAATGTTGTCTCACAGCGACAACACAGCTTTATACCAGGAGGTGGCACAACTGATTATATCAGGAGAGTTATCTCACTATTTGATGCCGCTAACATTTCTGGAGAGCCTACAGCACTTATACTACTAGATGCTAAGAAGGCCTTTGACACGGTCTCCTGGCCTTTTTTTTATGGAGCAAGACTTTCTGTAAATGGGGTTCTCAGACTCATTTGAAATAACTAGAGGTACTTGACAGGGCTGCTCAAGCTCGCCGCTGTTTGCACTTTACGTAGACCCCTTTTTACAGCAATTTGAAATTAACAGGAGAATTAGGTCTATCGAATCTCAGGATAGGAAAACTAAAACTTTGGCCTGTGCCAACGACATTGCTATAGTCACTCCTGATCCTGAAATAGCTATGGTTGAGAGAGGCGGAAGCGGCGAGATTTGGGCAACTCTCGGGGTATACTCTTAATGACACTAAAACCCAAATCGTTTGCAGCAATATAAATATGGCTAACAATGCGAGACAGGTAGAAAAGGCCACATATCCTGGGGTTGATATTCTGGCCAATGTCGATTTTTAAAATTGTTGATGGTAATATTGATCCTTTGATCACTAAAACTGAATTAATGAGACTACATAAGCTACACCTGTCGATTATCAGCAGATGCAATATAATTAAAATGCTTTTTTCCCAAAATGTTTGTATTTTCTAAGGGCAATTCCTTTAGAATTCACTAATCTGTGTTTGAAAAAAATGGAAGATTTATTTTCTCGATTCATTTGGGCATATGAAAAACCGAGGAGAGCCTACAAATGTTTATCCTTACCGAAAGAAAAGGGAGGCTTGGTGTAGGAGAGTGGGGTCAGCAATCCTATGGTCACCCCAGATGTTTGCTTTTTGCTTCACTGGTTTACGACTTTCCCTGGCTGTGGGCCTGCTAATCAGACCCACAGCCTAGCTGTTCTCTCTCTAAATTGACATCCATGTACATTAGGTGCATTTACCAAACGGTTCTGGGCCACCTTATCAGTCCCTGTACAGTGTACCTTAGGTACCCAGGACATAGGTGTACCCAGGGCCTACCAGGGGCTGACGCATGTATTATGCCACCCCTGGCTGGCCATCTAAACAGACACAACTGGCTGGTAAGACAGCTGGGGCAAGGTGGTGTAATCACCCTTTGCTGTAGATATAGTTACCTATATCTAACCCCAAAATGGACACATATACTCCTATCAGTCACTCCTATGGCAGGCCTTATCAATCCTGAAGGCAGAGTGCTTGGAATTATGTGAGATGGTGCTCTGGCATGAGCTGAGCCCGTCTGCAGCTTGCGGAACCAAGTCCTAATAGCTGTTCCATGATAACGCTATACCATATACTCTTAAGTGCATTAAAATCCTCGCGGTTGAATGCTAACTCTGGTATAACATTATCAAAACATGTCGAGTAAGGTGTCATACGAATTGGAATACTACCCCCTCGCCAATTCTGGCGACGGGGGTAGCATTCCACCCTTCTAGAGGGACACGACATGATTGTAACTGTGAACCCCGGTTAAAGTTAAGCTAGAGCCTCAGCATCACAAAATGGATGCTGCCACCACAGACACAAGTCTGACCTCCTGCTGCTGGGAGTCCTTCCAGCGAGGGAGGCTTGGACAAAGGGTTTCCTGCCTTGGGAGGTGCTAGCAACACCCCAGACAGGATTTTGTGTATTGGGTAGGATAGGCCTGAAAGGAATGAGACATGCCTGGGGCACACAAGGTGTCCTGTGCATACACCGGTTCAAACCAGTTGCTGGGGCATCCCTGCCCCAGCTCTGGCGCGAAACCGGACAAAGGATAGGGGGTGTAACCACCCCCTTCCTGGTCCCACCCAGGGGAGGGACCTAGTCACCAGTACAGCCCCCTTTAGCAGGATAAAGGTAGGAGCTGGTCCCATTCCAAATTAGATTAATCCTGAACTACTCTACAAGAACAAACTCTGGACTTCGACGTTCTGCTCCACAGAAGACTGAAGAAATCTCCCTTGTGGGCAAGGAGTGTCCACCCTGCAACTGCAGGCACCATCAAGCGTCCAGCGGCTTCACTTTGTCGTCTTCCCTCGAGGATCCAGACTTCAGAGCCCGACGAGACCCAGATTCACAGACCTCTCCGACCTCAACTCACATCTGCAGCACAGCTGAGACCCGTGGGTGCGACGAGACACGTGGGACCGGCCATCTTGAAAGAAACTGCACTTCGCTTCCAGCACGACTCCCGAGGTAAACTCGACCAAGTGCTTTGGGGATTGAGAAGCCCCATCCCCGAGCAGCTCCTGCACCGAAGATCAGCCCTCCAGCATCCACGAGATCTGCGTGGGGCCCTTCTGCCTGGTTGCTGCTCGACGCGTTGTCTGGTCACTTGCCGGCTGGCTAGTGCCCTCCTAGACGACGAACCTTGAAATCTTCACTGCTGGTCTGGTTGCTCCAGACTGGCCCTTGCTCCCTTCCAAAAGAGGAGCACCCCGGACTCTCCTAGTCCGCCCCAGACGCCTTTTCCACTCACCGCGTGGGTTGCCTTTGCCAAGGCCTGTTGACGCCGAATCCGGAACAGACACCGCCGACAGCGAGAGCCTGCGTGGGACAGCTCGTGCCTCCATCCTGGTCGTCAAAGACACCTCCTGGTCCACGTGGCTGCAGAGTCAAGCGTCCACTCTTCACCTGATCGCGACGACGACATCTGGTTCCTTCCTGGTTCCACTCCAGTCACTGGCTAGTGACTTTGAACATTGTCATCTCTGCTTTCAGGTCTTCAGCATCTCTGATCCACCCTTGGATCACACCGGACATCTTCCTCCTGGTCGCCTGCAGCATCTTTTCTTCCAGGCTCCATAGACTTCAACGCAGAAACCCGACACAACTTCGCACCTATGCACCCGCAGCCCGTGGGTGAGGTAACGAGAGCATTTCGGTGCTCAAGGGTAGCTTGACTCTCCTAGTGTCCAGATTCACAGTAGTTTTAGTCCTAACTAGTCAGGATTGTCCGTACTCACCTTTTTCTTGAACTGTACTGTCCATAGACGTTGTTACGCATCTCGCGTGTGAGTTCACACTCTGCACCCGCGTCCCGTGGGCCTCCTATTACTTACCTAAGGTTAGGATAGTGTAGTCCCAATGATCCTACATCCTCTGGACAGCTCCATTTCTTCAATCGACTTCCTTGTACCATTTACTTAGTATATGGTTTGCCGTGCCCCTAGGGCACCATTGTAATTGTGTGCAATTTATCGTATTTTTCCTAAGAGATTGGCATGTGCTTAGCCCTCTGATCTCATAAAGAGTTCAGAGGTGTTTGTTATTAATAAATATACTGTTTATTTTCATAACAACCTGTGTGGTGTCCTTTCATCTGGTATTCAAGGGGTTATATTGTGGTAAAACAGCTGGCTTCACATGCCAAAAGAGTTTAGCCTAAGACTGTTTGTCCATGCTACCATTAGGATAGCTGGTCTATAAGGTTGACTTACAACCAATCACCATAAGGGTTGTTTGGACTGATACAAGGTGATCACTAGAACTAGTGAGCATCATATATCAGGCCAACTTCTCACACTTGGCACTACCAAATATTAGATTATACTATTGGGCCACTACCATGTTATGTAATCTAACCCACATATCTGAAAAGCCAATAAATAGTATCATGAAGGAAATACCTACACCTATAGAATTTATAATGGGCAATGACGCATGGGGTGGCTATGGAGATTCCTGAACAGCCACTACAAGAAGGTTTGCTTTAAATCATTAATAGATGGCACAGATTTATGAGATTAGTACGGAAAGGGCTGGGCCGACTAAATCACTACACACCGATAGACCATAATCCTAATTTGCCGGAAATATTTAAATAATTTATCATTAAAAGATGGTGTGATGCCGGCCTGTCCAAACTTGGCACTTTTTTTATTCTTTAACCGACATAGTTAGCTTTGATAACCTTAAGGAGATATATAATTTGGATTGGAGAGACTTGTATAAATACCTCCAGATTCGACATTTTCTAAGCAAAAAAGGGCGAGGGTCAATTGGCTTTGCCAATAACGAGATGATCGATAGGTTAAGGAAAAATAGATCGCTTTTTATTGGGGAAGTTTACAGCTATTTTAATTCCTTAATGCCGGATGATATGGAGGCTTGAGCAATCAAAAGGAAAACGGATAGGCATTCAGGAAAATTTATTTTTGTATTCAGCTGAATTAGTGCAGAAAATCTTAATTCCGGCTCTGCTTCAGGCACAATACTACAAATCCTGTTTTTCACTTTATTATACCCCCAAAAATTCTCCAAATGGGGAACAGAAAAAGAAACTCAATGTCCCCGATGTGCACTGTTTCAGGCAGATCTAGATCACATGTTTAACTCATGTAACTCTTTAAATAGTTTGAAACAGGGAATTTCTAACTTCTTTAAGGAGATGCTATGGGTCGATTATATTCTCTCTTCGTCTTTGATTGGACTTGGGGTAGACCTGCAATTACAAGGGAAGCCAGGAGAAAAACTTGTGTTTATAGGTATGGCGATACTGCGTTTGTCTGACCTCAGCTTGGTTGGATCCAACCCCCCCTGGCTTCCATCAAAGGCTTTATCGTATATTGGCAAACTGTAATTTCGAGAGAGCTATCTATGCAAAGAGGGGATTGCGGGCCCGTTCTAAAGGCTAAAAAATGTGGGTACCGCGGACTAGATGGCTCGAGAGGTATTAGCAAAGCCTTTCCCGATTTTAATAATAATTTAAATGAGTCCAACTCCTTATGGGTGGTGAGGGTGGGGTCAGGAGCGGAAAGGGAGGGGGTGGGGTAAACAAACAATGTGCATACGTCATATACTTTTTTCAATATTTTTCTGAGTCTTTTTTTATTTCTTTTTTGCTTCTTTTATGCTTAATGAATTGTAGTAATTGCTTATTGTATAATTATGCACAAATAAAAAAGCTTAAAAATAAATAAATCTTTGTTACTTGTAACAAAGTGATGGGCACCAGTATGGGACAAATGTAACGCCCATTGCAAACCCCCATATTGATACATTTTCAAATGTAGGTCTTGAGAGTGGATCTAAGCATCCTGGACCAAAGATGACAGGCATAGACAGAACCAACCCTCATGTGGGGGATTCTGATCGGATAGTCAGCAATAAAGTTCATGAAAGGACGAGCGCCATCTTGGAGATGGAAGCTCCGTACTTGGTAATACTTTGTAAAGTACCGTAAATAAAACCAGTCAAAGGGATACTTGTAACGTACAATGCATGGCCACATGTTTAGTGCTATTCAAATGTCGGTCTACAAACTGAATCTTTATATCCTTTGGCAATGGTGATGCACACAAAGATTCAATCATCAGGTTAAAAATGTGCCGACGGATAAGGGGGGCGAGGGAAGTGGTCTAGGTCAAACTTATGAAGGCTAAAATTAGTTCTAATACTGGTTTAAGTGTTGTAAAACTGGCTCATTAATTCCATCACTATATTGAAGTTTATTTGATTAGCGCAGTTAATTAAAACCATTGCTATAAAATATCAGCATTAGCACAGTTATCATATTAAAAGACAAAACTAAAAGAACACACTATCAGGATTAAAAAGTCTATGCATATAAAAGCAATCTTATAGATTAAGACAAGCGGTGCTAAACCAAGGGACAAAAAAAGTCTGTAATAAGTTTTTGGGGGGGAGGAACTGGAAGCACTGGGGCCAAAGGGGGCGAAAAAAGATTGTCCAGGAGTCCTACAAACTTTCCAATCCTTGTGAGCGCTTGATTGTCTGAGGAAGTAAAACACAGTGCCGTTGCCTCCCAGCATGACCTGATGCCCCATTTTAAAAATACGGGTTTTAAGAGCAATCTTCTAGGGGCATCCATGGCAGGGCAACGGCACAAAAGATGCAACCATGATTCAGTGTGGTAGGTGCACAGTCTGCAGGCCCCCCCCTCTTTGAGGGCGCCCATCTGTAAAAGGCCGTAGAGCACAAGCCTAGGAGGCGCATCAACAATATGTTCTTCCGAGCCACTGCATTTAGATTGTCCAGCAAGTAAGATTGTGGTACCCCAGGATGGTATGAGTTATTCAGGGGGAGCAACACAGTAGGTGTTTTTAAAGCCTGGAGGTCCTTCCGATGGGAGATTAATTTCACCTGCTTATTGATAACTTTTTTCCAGACTGAATATGGAATAGTGTCTGAAGTTAGTAGTGAGTTGTCGATCTCTAGCGTTTTTATAGCCTGTGTAATCTGGCGATTCCATGGATTTCCAGGGCTGGCAAAGGTTTCTTTTAGCCTGGATTTTAAAGTAGTATCTGCAGCTTTTAATGACCTTATAAAATATTTCAGAGTGTCTGCCTCGCAATAGATGGATTGTCTTTGTAGGCCCAGCTCCAGACGTAGTCTTGCCCTCTGAATGAATTTCGGAAGGTGAAAGATTTTTTTGTAGGTGGAAACTTGGGCGAGGTCAAGACTAGCAGAGCATGCACCAGGGAAAGCCTGATGCCCATAGTTTGAGGCAGGGAGTAATGTAGCTTTGATCACCTTCAAAATGTGTTCTGCTGAGGGGCTGCTCATGGTCTGGTTCAGTCGGGTCAGGGAGTATGTTATTGCACCTGCTCTTTTTTTCAAGGCAGCTAAATGAGCTGATGGTCTTGAAGACTCGCAAAACCAAACTCCCAAATAATTATATTTAGTAGTTGAGTTGATCTTTGCAGGCCCAATGTGCCAACTTAGACTTCTCTTGTTCTTACAGCCGCCGAATATCAGAACCTTGGTCTTTTCCTGATTGATTTTTAAGGCGTTAGCGGTGTTATATATATGGAGCTTGCTTAGCGCTCGTTAAAGCCCCGATTTTGCCTGGTCCGTTATGACAATATCGTCAGCATATTGTAGAATATGCATATTCCTTTTAGCAAGGCCCAATTTTGGCGGGAGAAGATTGCTTTTCTCCAGAAATGTTCCCAGATCAGCTGTGTAGAGATTGAACAAAAGAGGGGCAAGAACACAGCCTTGCTTTAAACCGTCTCCGATTGCAATTTTTCTGGAGACAGTCTTTGGGCCAGTTTTGATTCGCACCCAAGTGTTCTTATGCAAGGAGATAAGGGCTCCTAGAAGGCTCTGTGGAATCCCCCATTTGTCCAGTTTCCTCCATAGAATGTTGCGGGACACTTTGTCAAAGGCTGCGCTGTAGTCTATAAAGCAGCAGTAGAGTGGAAGATGATTTTTTTTTGTGCTGCTTGTTGACTCAAAATGGCCAAGGTTGTGATGTTATCTATGGTGGAGGCCGAAGATCGAAACCCTGTTTGGAAGTATGGTAGAATGTTGTTTTCTTCTACCCATTTTTCTAAATACTTAAGAAGACATCGGGCATATGCCTTCGCCTCGAGATCTAATAAGGCAATTAGTCGATAACTGGCTGGGAGCGTGGGGTCTCCTTTCTTAAATATGGGGCATAAGATCGAACCTAGCCATGAATCTGGTAGCTGACGGGTCTTAAACACGTTGTTATATATCGGGGCCAAACGTTCGGCCCACTCTTCCAGAGCACATTTAAATACCCCTGCTGGAAGGCCATTGGGCCCAGGAGCCTCGTCGTTTTTCATGGCCTTCAGATACTTGGAGACTTCAGCTGCAGTGGTCAGCTCATGGATTTCTGTCTGAGTGGAATCAACACGGTCTCTTAGTTCGATCACCACTGGATCCGCCGTGTCACAGCAGTATAGTTGAGTCACATGCTGGGCCCAATCTTCTTCACAAACTGCATTCCCTCGGTTTTTATTAGAGGAACGGAGCTTGTTCATATAGTTCCAGAACTGGGACAGGTTTTTGCCCCTCAACAGGGCGAATATTTTTTGCCATTCATTCTGTTCTTTTAGTCTCTTAGCATCCCATGATGATTTTTTGAAAGCCTTGCGCAGTAAGGCCATGTTGAAG
This sequence comes from Lissotriton helveticus, assembly GCF_964261635.1. NCBI lineage: Eukaryota > Metazoa > Chordata > Amphibia > Caudata > Salamandridae > Lissotriton > Lissotriton helveticus. The sequence continues at coordinate 392,900,758 of NC_136068.1, read as the reverse complement.
TTGAAAAGGCATTTGTTGAGCGCACTAACACCAAGCGGTTTCATGGCGCTGTACCCAGAATTCCGACAGAAAAAAGGAAAAAGAGTAAAAAAGGGTTATTGTAGAGGAAAAGCTAAAGAAAAAAGATAGGTTTTAAGAGCTTTCCGGAAATCCATATAATTGGTTATGGACCGGATAGGAAAGGGAAGGCTATTCCAGAAGGTGGGGGCAAGAGTGGACAAACGGAGGCCACCATGTTTTTTCCTCTTGAAGCGAGGGACTACCAGAAGGATGAGGGAGGAGGAGCGAAGGTCTCTTTTTGGAAGATAAGACTGAATTTTGGATTTGACAAAGCCGGGAGCAGTGCCTGCAAGAGCCATAAAGGTGATGCAGCCCAACTTGAAAAGGGAGCGTTGGGAGATAGGGAGCCAGTGAAGGGATTTGAGAAGGGGAGTGACGTGGTGGTACTTAGGAAGTTGATATATCAGGCGTGCAGCCTGATTCTGAATGAGCTGCAGGCGGTGGAGCTCATATGCCGGGATTCCTACGAAGAGTCCATTGCCATAGTCAAGGCGGGAGATAATCATGGCCATGACAATGAGCTTAAGGGCCTCAACAGAAAAGAAAAGGGAGATTTTCCGGATGATGCGTAGGGATAAAAAACAAGAAGATACAACGGCGCTGATCTGAGGGCGCATGGTCAGATCCTGGCTAACAAAGATGCCTAGGGTTTTTGCTTTAACAGAAGGGGAAGGAGGGGGACCGAGGGCAGGGGGCCAAAATGCAGAGGACCAAGGACTAGGGAGATTGCCAGTAAATAACAACTCTGTTTTGTCCGGGTTCAGTTTGAGCTGGTTGGAGTTCATCCAGTCAAATATAAAGGTCGGGATAGAGCAGAGGTTGGAACTGGAATCGGGAGAGGGAGAAAGATTGAAGATGAGCTGGAGGTCGTCTGCGTAGTTGTAGACTGTTACCTCCATGTTTTGTAGGGCCAGGATAAGGGGATGAATGTAAAGGTTAAAAAGGAGGGGGGAGAGAGCAGAGCCCTGAGGAACCCCACAGGTGATCAGGCAGGGGTCAGCCGAGAAGCCGTCCAGATGGACGGCCTGAGTCCGGCCCCTAGGAAAGAGGAGAGCCAGGCCAGGACGGAACCCCGAATGCCCGCTCCCTCGACACGGTCGATAAGGATGGAATGGTCGACCGTGTCGAAGGCAGCGGACAGGTCGAGGAGGACCAAGGCCTGGGAGGAATTGGAGTCCGCACATTGCCTAAGCTCGTCCAGGACAGATAGAACCACGGATTCTGTCGAGTGAACTGGACGGAAGCCGGCCTGGTGGGAGGATAAGAGATGGTTGTCCACAACAAAAGTCGAGAGGCAGGAGGTGATGTGGGTCTCCAGAGTCTTTCCAAGGAACGGGAGTAGGGAGATAAGGCGGAAATTGGGGAGGGAAGAAGGGTCACTCCCAGGTTTTTTCAGAATGGGGGTGATAATGGCCGATTTGAAGGAGGCTGGGACGATGCCATGCTGGATAGATGTATTCAGCAGGGTAAGAGGGGGACCAGGACAGTTGGGAAAAACCTCCTTAAGTATGCGGACAGGGCAACAGTCCAAGGGGGATCCAGATTTGACCTTCTTTAGGAGACCAAGGAAAGTCTCTTCTGAGAGTAAAGGAAACGAGTCAAGAAAAACGGAGGGAGGGAGGGCGGGAGTAGGAGGAAGAAAGGAGGGGGGGCAGGGGTATGTTTAGTTTAATGGCAGCTATCTTTTCGATAAAGTAGGAGTTAAGGGAGTTACAGAGGGATTGGGAGGGGACCGGTTTGGGTTGAACTCTGCCTGCAGCTGCTAGATTGTGGACGATAGAGAAAATCTCCTTTGTTGTTGGCGGAGTGCGCTGTGCCATTCAATTTATGCAGGCTCACGGCCCTCCTTAGGGCTTTCCTTTGAGTGACTAGCACTGGATCAAAGGTCCGCTTCGGACGTGGCCCCTGGGGTCTATGTTGAGCCTCAGGACCCATTAAGAGGTCTTGTAATTTGATGATAGCGTTATCCCACCGGTGATGTAAATCTGTGGTAGCATTGTCCATGAAATTTGGAATTTCTCCCGTAAGCCAAGTGCCCACCTTGGCAGAACCCGATGTGTCCCATTTAATTCTTCTGACTAAGGTGTGGAGTTCGACCTGCATTGAGTGCCCCACCACAGTTATTTCAGCGGCGGTTAGCACTAGCAGGTGCATTGTTACCGTTAACGGGTTATGATCACTCTCGTGACGATGGGGGGATTTCCATCCGGATTAATTTATTTCACAGAAACGGTGATAGGAAAATATAATCAATAGTCGAGATGTTCTTAAATGTTGGTGAAAAATGAGCCGCAGGGTTCTGTTCCAATATAATTTGCTTTGCTGAGCATAGATTGTAATTAATTAGAAAGGTTATCATAGCTTCTTGCTCTTTGGTTTTGGTGGCTGGACGGGCGTTGGTTACCAAATCTTTGATGTTGAAATCTCCTAATAGCAGTACCTCTGTAGATGCAAATTCCAATAGAAGATCTTCCAGATGTTTAATCAGTAGGTCTGTTGCAGTTGCTTTTGTGGTTTTCGCTGTATTATGGTAGCAGTTGATTAGGAGCATGGAAAAGGCCCTGCCTGAAGATGAAATGCTGGTAATTAATACAGTCTGCCCTGTCATTAAGTTCCGAAGGATGGAGGTAGCCGCTATCTTGCACCTATGGTTGATGAAAATAGAGAGGTCCCCGGAAGGTCTTCCATGGGAGTTGGCCTGAGTAGCTAGTTGAAAAAGTTCATAATAGCCGAAGAGAGGCGTTGGAGCTAGAGACCGTCTCCTGAAGACAAATGATGTCACTTTTGTTAAGATATTCCACGGCTGATTTAGAGGCAATCGTTGACTTTAGCCCAGCTACATTCCAGGACGTGATAGTCAAGTTAGAATCAGACCATTTGGCTCACCCGTTAGGAGGAGCACTGCTGGGCACGTGCAGTTGCAGGCTCTGGATCAAGATGCCCGCAACGGCTATCAGTAGCGTGGAGGACAGGGCGGCTCGGTTTGCAGCTTACCAGGCGATGGTTGTTGTTACATCAGATATTTAAGAAATTATCCACTTTCGTCGCTTCTGGGAGCCAGACATGAGTTGCACCCCGAGACCCCTTCAGAACGCTGATGTGCTGCCTCGCAGGGGCCTCTGGAAGGCGAACGTGGGGATATTTTTAGGTCTCGCTGGCGTTGCAGGGCGAAGCCCTGCCGCCAACGAGACTTATAGCCGCCTTGAGACCTAACAAGGGAGTCACAGCTGTGAACGAGCCCGATACAGACCTGGGCACGAGCCGACCCAGGTCTGTGAACGCGCTTCAAGGTTGAGCAGCTTGTGCACGTTTGTTGGACGTCAGGCGCCGCAAGCGCTGCCAGACCAATTATCCCAGCATGAAACTCTACTTCCTCAGGCGCCGCAAGACCAATTATCCCAGCAGGAGTCTCCACCTCCGCCAGCAAGACCAATTATCCCAGCAGGAGTCTCCACCTCCGCCCGCAAGACCAATTATCCCAGCAGGAGTCTCCATCTCAGCCAGCAAGACCAATTATCCCAGCAGGAGTCTTCACTTCCTCAGGCGCTGCAACAATTATCACAGCATGAGACCCACTTATCACAGCATGTCAACAGGCGCCTCAGGCTGCTGGAGCACTCAACTATAATTAATGCACAGTTGAGTGCTCCAGCAGCGTGAGGCGCCTCTCGGCATGCTGTGATAATAGAGCAGGCATATTACTGGCGCCACCACCACCCTTCATTAGTCATAAAGGCTGCATAATTAGGGCGGCATGCTCTATTTAAACGTGCAGCACTGAACATTTTAGAAGGCGAATCAGCTACATTTATTGGAGGCACGACCTATTTGAAGACGCTTGTTTTACTGGGGTAAGTTCTGTGAACTGTTTACTTTGTTTTTCTTTATTATAGTCTAAGTGGCAGGGTTGGCTAAATTATGCGAGAATTGGAGGCACGACCTATTTGAAGACGCGTGTTTTACTGGGGTGAGTTCTGTGAACTGTTTAGTTTGTTTACTTTATTATAGTATAAGTGCCAGGGTTGGCTAAATTTTGCGAGAAAAGGAAAAATATTCAGGAGATGATGGTATGGGGCAAGTGTGGCAAATGTATAATTATGCATACACCATAGAAAAGAAAGTTGCAAAATGTCCGGTGTTGGGCGGATGGGTTCATGTGCTGTTGCGAACAACATTCGTTGGCCTGATGTTCTCTTAAAGGTTTTGGGCGTTATTATGCAAGTATATAAATCAATGTGCAGGATGCTAGTAGATGCTACCTGTCTCTGCCAGGTGCTAGCTGTCTCTGCGCCTGTCAGGTGCTAGCTGTCTCTGCACTTTGAGATGCTCTCTGCTTCTGCATTTGTGAAGGTTTGCTGGAAATTGAGATGTTGCCTGTGCCTACAGTTGTGAGATCTAGGCTTTGCAGCACTTGTGAGGCGCTCTCTAGGTCTGCACCTGCGAGATGCTGGTTGTCCTTGCACCCCTGAATCTCGGCTTTCAATTGACTTGTGAGAAGAGGGCTGTGTCTGCACCCGTGACATGCTGTGTCTACACCTGTGACTTGCTTTCTCTGCACCCGTAACATGCTAGCTGTGTGTGTGACATGTTGACTGTCCTTGTGAGAAGCTGGCGGCTGTGCTGGTGGTATGCTGGCTGTGCATGTGACATGTTGACTGGTTGCCCTTGCACGGTTGATGTAGTGCTGATATTAAGACTACACCTGCAGTCCTGGCCTGGCTGAGGATTTCTGGGGTGCAGGAGTGGAGTGCGCTGTATGTGTGGTTGGGATACGGTACCGGGCAGGAGTGTGCATGGACTGGTGTGATGTTAGTAGCCTATTAAAAAAAATAAGGAGCAATGACTACGTAAGAAATGCCCAGTTTGAAACACATTTTCAGTGCTTA